>NC_092504.1:125453995-126078995 GCF_047511675.1 Marmota flaviventris
CTCTTGGTATGAAATCCACACAAAACATACTTAAGCAAATGGCAGATCTAGAAAGCCCGAACATACTCTGTTTATGAATCGAAAGTCTAAGATTCCCACAATAGTGTACACCAGATGGGATTTAGCCTTTTCTCTGCAGCACACAAAAAGCAAGAGAACAGCTTCTTTTTTAAAAACTTGGCAAATGCAGGGATCCTCCAATCAGCATAAGCATGTGTCTGGTACTCACAGCAAATACACACCCCCGTGACACTGACTTCAGAGGTCTGCCATGATCACCCCTTGCACACGTCAGTACAAGGCAAGAGGCTGCTTCCGTAAGTCTGCATGTGAATATCACATTCCCAGCAATGTGGGCTCTTGGGCCTTTGGGCAGAGTTAAGATGTTATATATTTAATCTAGAAAATTCTATAAAATAATAGGATGCCAACTTTGGAAAACACAAATACTCCCAGACAGAATAAGGTCAACACTCTCTCTGTCTTGATTCTGGCCCATAAATAAGGAGGTGTCTAAAAGAAAACACTACAGTCTTACAGGGAGCTCACAGATCAAACCCCAAACCCAAAACATGTTCTAAAGCTTTGGGCACATCACTAAGCGCAAGAGTTTACTCCCCACGGGAAAGTTGGGAAGGCTAGAGAGAGCCCAGACCTAGCCAAGAGCGGCAGCAGCCACCGTGACACATCCATTCTCCCACTTTCTTTTAAGCTTTTTCAGAAGAAAAATAAAGACTCTTTGGGAAGGTGATCTCACTTTCACAGAAGGCACAAGGCAGAACTATCCACCTTGACCTCTATGGTCCAGATTTGATCAGAACTGGAAACGGAGGCCCATCCTGAAAAGAGGGAATGAAGATCTCTTTAAACTGTAGCCACACTGCAACCTTAGCCACAGTTCTCTACACCAAGGCAGAGGTGCCAGAAAAGATGGAAAGAATAAATACAAAACTGGATAAACCACCGACGGGCAGGCTTGGGAACAAGTCAAACAAAACTCAACCTTGGCTTTTTAAGGAGACAGAAGGTAAAGATTTAGGATTGGGAGGGATGGCAATTGCCTATTGTACTTCAAATGTCACATTATCCTTATATGGTTTTTGATGGAAATGCCACGAACGCAATGCATTTATATTTCTTGATAATATCTGGATCAAATGAAGACATGTGACGTGGAGGACATAGACAGGTGTTCACCCTTCTTTGCAATGCCTCCCTAGGAGGGGCTAGATTATTGAGCTGGTTTTGTCTGAAGGAATGGTCTGGTGTCGTTTTTTTCTTTTTTAATTAAGCAATTATATTAATTATACAGATGAAGTTCAAGAATGTGCTAATAAATATTGCAGGTGACACAAAGTGAGATGAAGACAACAGCAATAGGACCTTGGTACAGAACGCTGCCCGGGTGGCAGTGACATCACATTTTTAATGGACAGATGTTGGGCGCTATATTTAAGTGTACAAGGAAGTCGTACGAACAGACCTTGCTTTGCAGAACTTGAGCAGTGAGGATCAGAAGCCACACAGCTGTTTGGGTTTTTGTTTTGTTACGAAAATGAAATAACCAGATCAGGGGAAAAAACAGGCAAGCAGGCTTTACCCACATGGAACCACATCTGGAAAAACGACTTAAACTCCGGGAGCAGCATTTTAAGAGGAAATTAATTATCTGGAGAAAGACTGGGATGGTTAAAGAGTATTAAAATCCTGCCATGTGAGCAACTGTTGACAAAACCCAGGAGGGTTTGCTTAGAGAACAGTTCTGTGAGGAGGCGATGGCTTTCTTCAACTACTTAAGTGGCTATCCTGGGGACATCCCCTAAACAAGTTCTGGTTAGTCAATGTCTCTCCAAAACAGGCTACTCCAGGTCTGGCTCAATGGTAAGAAAGCAGGCTGACCTGTGTGAGGTTGGGCATGCTGTCAGCCAGTGTGAGATGGAATTAGGCTTTTTGGCAACTGCATCCATGGTTGACTCACAATGAATTGAAGCCCAACTTAAACCACAGTTTTCTCTTGTGACCACGGTTAGATGCCATCGGTTTCAGCAGTTATCACCAGCAGACATCACATTACGTATCTGGTTGCTCAATGGCAGTCTTCGTCTACCAGGATGTGAATTTCACCAGGGCAGAAGTTTTGTCTTGTTCACAGCTCAGTATCCAGCACTGAGAACAAGTCCCGGTCAGTATGGAAGGGATGGCAACTGCCTTTCGTACTTTAATGTGGGTCACTTCAAGTATTTTTAAGTCTTAACGTGGGTCACTTCAAAAATTTTTAATTCAATGATTCTTCATAGAAATGAGTTCTTCAATAGGAGTGGGGCTGATCAGGATGCCCCATTCCACAGGTCATCTGTGCTGGGCAGTTTCTACTTTCCACTCCAGATCCACTTGGCCCCAACTCCTACCTGCTCTGAGCCCGGGCAGATTGAACTCGAAGGACTGCATCCACCCTGGTTCTCTGGGTTTCAGATGGGCTTGGCCAACAGCAGGAGATCAGGAGAGGAGCCTGCGGTAGGTCAGGGGACTGATTCCTGGCTGCAACCCTGTATGCTCTCAATGGATGTCCCTGTACCGTGACAGAGACCTCAGCTTCCACAGGCAGCCATTTCTACATGGCCATCTATCACCTGTGGTCTTATAACATGCCTTCTTCCTCCTCCTCCTCTTCAGGCAGAGCTACTGGCCCTTGCCAACCACTCCTACTTGTATTCTCACCATGCCCTCCATTTGTGTGGTCTTTTTATGATGAAACGTTCCTCACCTTATCTGTTACAGTTTGGATCTGGAATGTTCCTGGGCCATGTGCTAAAGCCTTGGGCACCAGCCTGTGGTGCTATCAAGTGGGGAATCTTTAGGAGACAGGGCCCGGCTGGAGGAAGATCACCAGGGGCATATCTTTGAAGGGTATACTTTCTCATAAGCCCCTTCTTCTCTTTCTGTCTCTGTGCTCCATGACTGCCCTGAAGTGAGCTGCTCTACTCCACCACACCTTCCCTGCCATGATGTTCTGCCCCCCTAAGGGCCCATAGCGAAGGGACCAAACAACCATGGACTGCAACCTCTGAAACTGTGAATCAAAATAAATCTCTCCTTCTTTAAGTTGATTTCCTCAGGCATTTTGTCACAGTGACAAAAAGCTGACCATCACATTAGCTAACCTGAGAGTCCTATCTGCCTCCCACCAGGCCACAGATCAACACCTGAGTTGGTGTTCAACCAGTTGTTTCTGTGAGAACACTTAGGTGGAGAGGGAAGGGGCACACTTGGTTTTGGAAAATTGTTGTACAGCTTTGTCTTGACTTCACTGTCATGACAATGGAGTGACACATGGCACGGTACAGGTCCCAACTTATGAGTTTTGTGCCTCAGCAAAACTGCGTAGGTGGTTGGATTTCCTGTGCTCCTGCAGCAGTTCCAGGTAAAGCAGCAGGACGGCTTCCCATCCACTCGGTCCTCAGAAACAGGAAGCTGTGGCAGGCTCTGAGCACTAAAGGCCCAAAGGAAATCATGAATGTATATATGTTTCAGGAAATCATGTGTGTACGATGCTCCTCCTTCATAAATGAGCTTGTGCAAGAGCAAACACCACCGAGCTTCTCTTTTTCATCTTTTATTATGAAGGCTGGGCCTTCTGTGGGCATTACTAGAACAACAGGATATTTTTATCCTGCTTTGATTTTTAGCTAATAGTGTACCAACTAGGAAAATATTGTCTTTTACAGTATAGACAAAGTGGCATAAAATGAATGAGAACATTTGGCAAGGGTTTATATTTCTTATATGGCCTCGTGTCCCAGCAAGCATCAAGCAGACAAGATCAGAGAAAAGTACACATAAAACTGGATGACTTTAGACAAAGGAAAATAAAAAATGTTAAAAGTTATCATAAACAAAGAGGAAAAAAATCTTGAGAACTGCACAAAATACAAAGAAAATTATCCATAGGGATTTACTGACAACTACTTCTGTATAATTAAAGTATCTTAAATTGTATGTTTTTATAGAAATTAAGCATATCACCAGGCACAGTGGTACAGGCCTATAATCCCAGCAACTCGGGAGGCTTGTGAGTTCAAAGCCAGCCTCACCAAAAGGGAGGCAGTAAGCAACTCAGTGAGACCCTGTCTCTAAATAAAATACAAAATAGGGCTGGGGATGTGGCTCAGTGGTTGAGTGCCCCTGAGTTCAATCCTTGGTATCTTTCCCCGCTCCCCAAAAGAAAAGAAAGAAATTAAGCATATCTACAGTAATTCAGAGTGGCGATGTGGAAGATAAAAATGAAAGCTATAATACTTGTTTAATATCTACTATGACATGATTATAAACTGTTCAAAATCTAAGTTTCAGACAATCATAATCAGTATCATTTATTCCCCAAACAGCACGGTCCAAGAAAAGTGACACCTGCTATGAGGAAAATCGTGTGTGTATGATGCTTGAGAACCCCAAGAGTCTGGTTGCTCACCTCCTGCAACTGTGGGCTGTGGTCTGCCCAAGGCTCCCTTCCTCTGACCACAGACAGGACTCAGCATTAGAACATGTTCACAAGAATCACATTCACAAGAACCAACATACTTTATTTTTTTCCTTAAACTCTAGGAACTACCAATAATATCTTTCTTTCCTTTAAAAAACCCAAGTATGTGACTTAAAACACCAGTTCAGACTCAAAGTCCTTTCCACACTGTGCCTAAGACTGCTGGGAACTGCTCCACGACAGGAACTTCATTAAAGACCCTCCTCTAGGGCTGGGTGGTAGCTCAGTGGGACAGCACTTGCCCAGCAGGTGTGAAGCACTGGGTTCGACTCTCAGCACTGCATATCAATAAACAAATAAAATAAAGATCCATCAACAACTAATTTACCCTACCTGCTTAGCATTGTTTTTGCTATTCTGGGTCTTTTATTTTTCCAGAGAAGAGGGGAGGGGAGGGGAGGGGAGGGGGGATAGTAGAGGATAGGAAAGGCAGCAGAATACAACAGACACTAGTATGGCAATATGTAAATCAATGGATGTGTAACTGATGTGATTCTGCAATCTGTATATGGGGTAAAAATGGGAGCTCATAACCCACTTGAATCAAATTGTGAAATATGATATATCAAGTACTATGTAATGTTTTGAACAGCCAACAATAAAAAATTAAAAAAAAAAAAAAAGACTAATTTAAAAAAATTTTTTAAAGAAGACCTTCCTCCAAATCCGCAACTCCACCTGACTTAAGGCGGGTCCAGATATGGCTTCAGTAAAGAGAGAAGATGAACCTTCAGACCTTGAACTCAGAGAAGAACTTATGAAAGTATGCTTTACTCAGACTTTAGTGGTCATTGGTATTCCTCTGGAGAGAAAAGGAAAAAAAGCAAACATTTGCTGACCATATCCAAATGGTCACATCTAAATATGGCATCTCTATCATGAAAGTAAAAAACAACTGCTCTGAGGCTCTGCATATGTTTTCCTCATTTGACCAACATATGCTCTCACTCTCTTCCTTTTAAACTGGGAACTCTCTCTCTCTATTTTTTTAATCAAAAATTTCCTTTCCAGAGACACTGAAAATTTCCCCAGTCCTGCTATGAAGTACTGGGTCCAGTTCAAACAACAACTATGTGCCACTAAATTCCAACTATGTGCCACGCACTAGATCACTACACTAACAGCAAAAACATTAATTTTCCCCAATTATCTTTCTCAATTCCTAAGATAGATTTTTATGGCATCCCAACTAGAAATAATATCAATTAGTCTACATAACAGCCTTCATCTTGTATAACCCAGGTGATCTCCAGGATCTCGTTCATTAACATAAAAACTATTGACTGACTGATGGTTATTTGCAAAGCTATTTCTGACAGCAACAAAAATGTTTCTGTCTCGTGGATTAGAATCTGGAAAGAGGGACAAGTATATACAGAACCAAAAGTCCAAAGTGAAACTGTGGCATGTGAGAATCTACAAGGAGATTACTCGTTACTAATGGATCAAGGGCAAAACATCATAAAAAGTAGCATTTGAGAGAGTTCTCGAAAAAGGAAATACCACAGGGAAGACTGAGCCATGCAAGACATGAGACCTGGGTGGGGAGAGGTAAGAGAAATGAGCCTGAGAAAACTACAGAGGATCATGAAGTTTTCAATCCAAAAACCAGTTGAATTCACTTGGGATAGATAAATTGTGATATATTTACACAATGGGATATTAATTAGTAATCACAAGGAATGAAGTTGATACCACACACATGAACTCTAAAAATATTACTTCAAATGAAAGAAGCCAGACACAAAAGGCCACACAATATATAATTCTATCATAGGAAATATCCAGAATAGGAAATCCATAGAAACAGAAAGTAGATTAGTCCTTGCCTCAGGTTGGTGACAGGTGGCTGGGAAGATGGGGCATGTTTGCTAATCACAATGAGGTTTCTTTTGGGGGGTGATGAAAATATTCTGGAAATAGACCAAATTCTAATCTGGTTGCATAATTTCATAAATACATAATTTTTTTTAATTAAAGTAAAAAGTCATCCCCTAGGGCTGAGGCTGTAGCTCAGTGGAAGAGCCTTGCCTTGCACGTGTGAGGCGCTGAGTTCGATCCTCAGCACCACCTTAAACACACACACACACACACAAATAAAATAAAGACATGCTGTCCATCTACAACTACAAAAAAAAATTTTTTTTAAAGTCATCCCTTTTCCTCTCTTGGGTCATATTTACATTATTTATTTATTTTGCTGAGGAGGGGAACCAGGATCTCCCACATACCAAACACACACTCTATCACTGAGCTACACTCTCAGACCTTACTATAAACCTCTGATTTTCTGCTTTGGTAGACACAATGAATTTAGGGGAAAAAAACAAACAACCCCCCCCCAAAAAAAACAAAACAACAACAACAAAAAACCCTGCTTAAATATAAGCAAAACTTGACTCATTACAAACATTAAAAATCTAGCTTAATTAAATGTACATCTTGTAACCAATAAAAGCAAATAAAAGTGAAAAAGACTGGGCAAACTGTGCATAAAAGAACAAAAAATCTTACCAACTATGTACCATCTGAACATACCTAAGGGACAAACAGAGGAAAGTGGCTCCCAATGTACAAACCTGAGTTTTGTCACATAGTCTTAACTTTCCAAACCTGTTTAGCTTCTTTGCCATAAATTAAATTGTTATTTTTTATGTAGCTATTATATGTCAGTTATAAAGAAAAGCATTCCTCTCATTTTAAATTTGATTCGTTACTTTGCAACAATGTGATTTTTCCCCCTAAATCAGAAATTTTACTTAAATACAATCTCCCAATACTCTTGTGAAAGTTTCTCAAAAAATTTCTGTGATTACAAAATAGTAAGTGCTGGTAAAAAACAAGTTAATAAGCATCCAGTTTGTTTTAATTCAAGATTCTTGCCAACTTTAGATAATGGTCTCTGTTTTTGTAAATAGAAATGCCGCTATGTACATCTATGTGAGTTACCATTCTGTATTAGATAAAACAGCAAGGACGGTAGGGTTGTAGCTCAGTGGTTCAGCACTTGCTTAGCACATGTGAGGCACTGAGTTCAATCCTCAGCACCACATACAAGAAAATAAATAAAATAAACATCTACAACTAAAAATAAAAAATAAAAAGAGCAAGGAATATGTAAAAGATCATAGAAGCAAATTACTGAATAATTTTTGGATTTTTCTTTTACTAAAACTAAAGTACTTGTGTGTAAGTTTTCAATTTCCCATAATTTTGGGCACCAGATTCCAGAGAAAGACTGATGTTTACATTAAGAGAAATTGCTAAATCACAAAAACTCACAATGTAATAAAACATGAAATTTATTAGTATTTATTGTAGAGAAGGCAAAGAACACTGTGAAATGTATTTGCAAATTCAAGTTTAAGTACTGATTCAGGGACTACAATGCACATCACTAAAGGAATCCTCCAAACTAGAAATAGTGACTGTTTTCTCCAGGTCCTGCCAGAAATAGTTAATATATTACTTGAATGACAGACATTAATTAAAAATAAAAGAGATCCACCAGTAATAAAGAGGTGTATGGTTCAAAACAGATTTGAAATTAACCACCAGATAACTTGTTCAAGCTTGAAGATTGACAATGACTTCCCTACAACCCAAGTCAATTTAGAAAACTCAGAAATGGCTTATATTTTACTCCAGGGAGTTGTATGTATATTTTATAAGTACCTGCAGAACTTCCTACATAAACACCCAGATTTCCCATATTTGGGCTAGGGGTGGCACTTGCCTAGCATGTGAGAGGCCTTGAGTTTAATCCTGGGCACTGCAAAAACAAACAAAAAGATTTCCCACATTCCACCTCCCAGAGACTAAGTTTTGTTCATCAGGTACTACATTCAGATACACCGGGGGAGAGGGGGATTGTGGGTCAATGATCTTGAGAAAGAAACATATGTTACTGAAATATCTGTACTTATTTGAAAAAACAATGCATGTGTGCATATGTATTATGGAGGTAATGGGATAATAACACATTATCGTTACAAAAAGCTGGGAAATTACAGGCAAGCATTTACAAAAAATAAACCAAAAACATATACCCCCAACACCCATACATGTTATCCTTGCAGAATACTTATGACTTCTAAAGCCGAGTCTCTACTGTTCTATTTTTATGTTACAGTTTTGATGTTTGTGGCTCTCTTCTTTTTATGATAAAAAGTTAAGAGTAAAAATAAATTGTTTGCTTCTGTATTTTACATCCTTAATAATGACAAATTTAGAACAACAGAAAAGCTACAAAGGTGTTGGTGCTATTAACTGCTCCTCCTGCATGTCAATGTTCTTTCTCCATTCTCATCTAAAAATAAATTTGATAACAGAACCACATATGACAAAGAAAAGGAGCAAATGAATACAGCAATTCAAAAATCACAGAATTGCTGAAGTTCAGAGCTGGAAGTGACCTTGTGGGCTACAAGAGTTCAATTCTTATTTAAAGGGAAGTCTGACCTTACCTCTCCAGGATAAGGTCTCTATTTTATTCACGTGCAAATCTTTCCCTACAAAGCTCAGTGTGTGCACTCTATAAATGTATTTAAAATAAACTACCAGTGTTTGTTGGATGAATTAAGCCCATTTCAATGTAATAATTTATAATCTCAGAAGAAAAGACTGTTGGCTCTGGTCCTTCTATAGAGAAATGGCTCATTGTTCATTTAGATATTAGTAATGAATAACAGCCTGAATAGGACAACAAGTAATGGCAATCCTCAGCTAATGGAAAGGCTGTCTTCCCCAAGTGTGTGTGCAAGTGGATTCATCTAAACTCAAGAATGCATTTTCCCCTAGAAGCAATGTTACCCATCACGGTTCACGTCTCTGGTCAGCCCACAAAGCTTCCTTAAGCATGCAGTCCTGGCAGATGCTAACCACCATGTGGAAAAACGCTCCAAGGGAACATGTACTTAGCACCCACTGTGGGAACTGTCTTCTGGCTGCTGCCCAGGAGGGGGGCCCCCTCAAGATTAGAGATGGAAGGATATGTGGGTGAGAGGTCAGTCCAGGATAAAAGCTGCTACAAAGATAACAGAAATCATGACTTTCTACCTCCAGCCCCCTTCTCCTCATTCCCCAAGCAAGAATTTTGAGTGGGGGGGAGACAAAATGGGGTGGTACTGGGGATAAAAGGCAAGACCTCACATATGCTAAACACACAACAATCTCCGCCCAGCAGGCCTACTTGGATTGCCCTATATGTGTGAGGCCCTGTGCTCATCCACCGGGGGACCCCAGTGGATGAACCCTTCATCGACACAGTCTTTGCCCTTCTGGAGCTTACGATCTAACAGGGAAGGAAAATGCTAATGGTTAGAAAGAAACAGGATGAGGGTGAATGGGGGGATGGGGATCTGATGAGCAGAAAAGGAAAAGAATATCATGAATGTTAGGTGTCATGTCCCCCTCCTCCTTCTTCCATCTGCAACCCATTTCATCTTGGGGAGGGGGAGAAGGGGATAAGGAACAGAAACAATTAAAAAGTAGACCCAGGGAGAACTTTCATTTTCATCTCCCCTTCTTCTACACCTTTCTAGAGGTCTTGATGCCGACTAGTATGGGAAAGAAAGGATTGGCATTGATGTGGGGGGAGGAAGATGAACCCACACTGGGATTTGGAGACAGTGATGAGAAAGGCCTAGAGGAGGGACATCTTTCTTTATCACCTCAGAACAAAGGAAAAGCAGGGCTGTGATCAGGATGGGAAAACACTGACCTGCCCAGGGCCATTCAAGACAGACTCCGCTCCAGACACCAGCTGTTACACACATTAAAATATGCTCCAACCTAGATCCAGTTTTCTCCATAGTTTTCAATAACCCATTCAGGAATCCTTTCATTCTTGCTTGCAAGTCTTATCATTCCTTAGTATCCTGGGGGATTGGTTCCAAGACCCTCCCTTACTCCCCCAAATAGTGGATGTTCAAGTCCCTTATATGAAATGGCATAGTATTTATATATAACTTACCCATATCTTCCTGAATAATTTAAATCATCTTTAGTTTATTTAGAATACCTAACAGAATGTAAATGTTTTGCAAATAGCATTGTTTAATGAATAATGACATGAAAAAAAAAAAAAAAGTTCATACATGATCAGTGTGTAGGTGCGAATCTGCCCCCCACACTTACTAGCGGAACCCAAGAGGAACAAACTGCCTATCTTTATGCCCAAAGAAGTTTTCTCAAAGGCCGGAATTAGCAAATTGTAAATAGCTACCTTTCTGAAGTTTAAGTACAATGAAGCTTTAAGGTAACATTAGGCTCCTCTGATTTGCAAAAAAAAAAAAAAAAAAAAGACAAACAAATAACATAAATGGTTGGAAGATTTCACAAGGCCATGTGCGTAGGAAGGAAAGTGGCAGACTGGCTTCCATGTGGGCAGATATAAAATAACAGATCTGTTATTCTTGAGGGATGGTGGCCTCTAAAGCACAGATGTGACTCTAGAATAGGATACAGGAAACACCCCAATTCATCTAAATGGCTCACGACAGAGGTGTGGCCCAAAGACCAAAACCAAAGCACCACAGAAAGGGAATTAAAAGTTACATGAAAAAAGAACTCAAAGTTTAAACACAAAATAGCAGGTGTCCACTGAGTATAGGAACCCAGAATAGTGTGGGATTTCTATCACTGAACCTCTTGGCAGATGTAGGGCAGGAGAAAAGCCAGAGAACACAATTTGGAATTGCACAAGGCTACCCAACTTCCTGCTTGTCCAGTCCCCTCCAATGGCCTGTCAACCACCTTCCCAGAGCACCTGGCTCCCATCCACACCTCCCCTCTTAAACAATGCTTTGCAGCTCTCCTTATCAGGTTTCTATTCTGGTTCTCCTTCTACCAAGTAGTAAAAAACACTCAATATTTTGCTGGTTCCTCCCTTTATGACTTGAACCCCAAACTAGTAATCTGTAGGTCTTATCATGTCTTGAACCACAAACTCTTCCCAGGCAACCTCACTGATGCCCAAAGCACCGGGTGTCTCTTCCATTCTATAATTCCAAAGTGTACAGTGCTGGCCTCAGGTCAACTTCCTGGGCTTAGCAGGGACTCAAAACTCGTGATAAATGGTAAGCAACGGGTTACTAAGGGACACGACACAAAAGCACTCAGAAAAGTTTCTAGTTTAAATCAGGGAGGTCATCGGTGCTCTTTCATAAGGCTTCTGTGAGGCGGAACCTGGTATGATAGAAAGAACACAGGTTTCTGAAACAGACACACATGGGCTGAATCTCAGTGACACCATATTCTGGTTGTGTCATGTGGGGAAGCTACTCTCAGCCTCAGTTTCTTTATCTATTAAAAATCAGGACAATAATATCTAGTTTTCAAGATGGGTATATTTATTAAAACAAAACAATAGCAACAACAAAAATCCAGCAAATAACAGCTGTTTGGTAAACAGAGCATCTGTTCTGCTATATCTGTAGATGCTGCTGTTATGAAAACACTGAGAAAGTACTTACTCTCTATCATAACATTTTTTTCTCATTGCTATCATGAACAGACATTTTATTTTATATATTGTAAGATGCTCTTTTTCTAATTTTTTATTCTATCTCTACCTCCAATATGCCACATATAGTGGAATGACATGATTCTTTGAGGTTCAATTCCCTCTTCCTGTGTTTGAAAAATCATTAACCCCAATACTAAAAAAGTTAAAAATCCCAGAGAACTACTTTCTCAGCCACCCTTGCTAGCAGGTGCAGGCACTGTATCAGGTACCACTGGATCTACCAAACAAATCCATCCCAGATTTTTCAATCTCAAGTAGTTAAAAGCAGCAAGATCTTTGCAGAAACCTGGGTCAGAGGTTGGGGAAGAGAATCCAGTTTCCAGAGGCAACTGTGTTCAGTTGGTGTTCAGTGTCCTGTGTCACTGGTGTTGGCAAGGTAAGATGTGAGGGCCTATGTTCATGGCCCATAATGCAGTTGTGGTACATTCCCTGGACTGGTCCAGCAACATTGTTCCCAGTTGACAAGCTTCCAAGATAGATTCTCACCTTTCCCAGAGAGATGAGGAGCTACCTAGTATACTGAATAAACTCCTTTTCTGATTAAACTAGCCAGTTTCTGTTGCCTACAACCACGAATCCTGACTGATAACGCCAAATCAGGTAACAGTTTATGGCTTTTGGTCAAAGTCCACTGTGAGATTTACAGAGTAAACAAGCACAGTGAAATCTTCCCAAGAAGTCAGAGATTCAGTAAGCCACTGAGCAAGATGTTATTGGTATTTCTGAAATAACTCTTTAAAAAGAATGAGGATGAATAAATCGCCACGTTGTTTAAATAGCAAAACTCTAAAATGTACTTTACTTTGGTCTATCAGACAGTGGATGCAGCAGTGCTCCCCTTTAAAAGAATCCAGTTACTTCCTTGGGTATTGGAAGGTTTCTGATTGCACAGAGGTCCCTACCAAAAAAAAACAAAAACAAAAACTTGAATTTTTATCTCTCTGCTTAAAAGAGGGTTGTCATCCATCCCTTTAAGAACATCATCTTGTGATAGTTGGACCAAGAAATCTTAAAAACATATCTATATCCTTGGGGCTGAGATCATTTAGGAATTGAAAAATGTAACTTGTGAAGCTGGAAATAAGCTCTCAGGCTTTACCTTTCGTTAGAACTGATATTTCTTCTAGTGTCATCTAACTTCAGTCACCTCAGAAAATGCATTCAGTTTATTCCAGATGTCATATATTATCAGAAGTCATGTTAAATTTTCTTTTTAATTAAGTCCCAACAATCATTATGTACTTTGTCAGAAATCTTTTCAGTTAAGACCCAAATTGCTACATAAGTCACATGAAAAACAAAACTCTGGCCAATGGGGAAAAAAAATCTTATTAACAGTAAGCAGAATTCTGAGAAAAAGCAACTCATAAGAAAACTTTTTTTAGCATGAGGGCAAGGGTTTGGGAAAAGGGAACTTACAGGAAAAAGAGTTTCTTTTGCCAGTTTTTCCTTCACTATTTTTTTTTTTTTTTTGGTGTTGTTGTTGTCACTATTTTTAAAATGCCCAAGTAAAATTCCTTATCGTAAGTCTAATTTTTTTTTGCCATTTTGCCCTCTAAAGGTCTCTGTAAAGTATAACAGTTAACCACTGAAAAGATGGTAATTCTACGATTACCCGTACTTTAATCTTTAGTTAAAAAAAATAAAACATTACAACAGAAAAAAGTAGTTTTGATATCCAACAATAAAAACAAACTTAAAACAAAATTCATAATCATAAGAATGTAAACTAGGGGCTGGGGATGTGGCTCAAGTGGTAGCGCGCTCTCCTGGCATGCGTGCGGCCCAGGTTCGATCCTCAGCACCACATACAAACAAAGATGTTGTGTCCACCGAAAAATAAATAAATAAATATTTAAAAAAAAAAAAAAAAAAAGAATGTAAACTAAAAACCTTTCCAATTCCTGAATTCTGATTTTTTAAAAAACTGGCATGATCTATACATGATTGTTCTCCCTGGTTATTTCAGAGCAGAACAAAGAGTGTTGAACCGACAAAGGAATCTTCTGTTTTTAAGCCAGGATTTACACAGTTAGATCACTTGCACGAGGCCATATAGATTTAGCCATTTCCTCTTGCGCTCCGTAAAATCATTAGAAACCAAAGATGCTAAAAAGTCAAGCAAGCTGCAACCTGTCTGACCTACAGAAATAAGAGGCTCTTTTAGTGTATTTCAAACCAAGAGTGACTCATGGGGAAAAAGTAGGCTGCTGTTAACAGGATATGTTCTGAGTTAGGGCTCCCCTGTCTCTGAGCCAGGCAGCCTTGGGACTGGGGCAGACAGGGAGTTCATAGAGCACAAGGCAGGGGAGCTCTTCACCATGACTGGTGTAGCACTGCTGGCATGAGAAACCCCCTGCCAATCTGAGAGGCCCAATATGAAGGAGAGAGGTATCCAGGAAAGACTTCCACAGCCACCACTGTATCTCTGTCTGAACCAATAATAAACAGCTAGGAGAAGGAAATGCCCAAGGCTGATGTCCCTGCAGAGGACAGGACACTCCATAGGAGACAAGGCACCCTCTTCCTCAAGTTTAATAGACGAAGGCATGCTTTTGGAAACCCAATCACCCTACAACTGGGAAACAGTCCCACGCAGTCATTAGCAATGGTCACCAAATATTCCCTTGTCATTACACACTGAGGGAGGAGGACAGCAGGACGTGACCAGCCTTCACTGCTTTCATAGTGGGCCCAGACAGATGAACATGGTTCTACGGGTTTTGTATGTTGGCTGTGCCTATGGACAGAGCCCATTAATGGGCACAGTCATTAACATCTACTTTTAGTATGGGACATTTTCAGTATCAGACGCTGCACGCTGCATTCATCTGCCCAGGTGTTATTACAGTTTTCCACTTATTTCCTGTCACTCAGAGAAAAGGGAAACAGCCCCAAAGGAGGCAGTGCCAGGGCACCTGCCAAGTGGGGCCCTTTGGTACATCATTCAAGGACTGTTTAACTTCTAATACCATTTAAAATGTTATCACACATTTACTTAGCTCTGCAGTTTATAAGAAACCTACCAAACGGGACAGGCCAGTCTGGATTATACAATATGTAAATAAGCCAGGGAGCCAGGAGAAGCTGGGAGCAGGACGAGTTGGGACGATGGCTCAGAGAGTAACCTCAGCACCACACCTGAAGGCAGCCTCTGCACGCCCTGGTCTCCTTACAGTGCTTCATAATGAAACGCAGATAATACAAAAGCCAACAGAAAAGTTCTGTGTCCCTGCAAATACCAACTAGGAAGTCACCGAAAATAATTAAAAGGGACACAAGAGTATTTAAATTTCATTGAATATTTTTTTTTTATCTGGTGAACTTACTGAATAACTCATACTTAGGCCTGATAATATGAACAAATGCTAAAGAGATTATCAGTAATTAGTATCTTCTTCTCCCACACATGCTGTCAGCTTAAATATGAGCCCAGAGCCAGGGTTCAAGTTTCACTAGTGTTGCTTTACAACCTGAATAAACTGTTTTAGTTTCGTGAATGTACTTGTTTGAAAAGTAGATTTTCTATCTACCACCTTCATGAATGCTGAAAACACAGTAAATAGTGAAACTGGTACCATTCTCAAGTATTCCTATAATACAACTGACACAAAAGACAAGCTCTACAAATGACATAGGAAACATTTTATTATAAAAAAAGAAAAAATACTGAAATGATAATTGATTCACATTTCCTCCCTAAGATTACAATGGCCTCTAAGTTCTTTTAAATGGTCTGTTATGAATCAACTTTTTAAAAAAGTTAATCAGAGCGGTGTTTATACAATTAGTTAAGACTAGATGCTAATCATGTAAATATATGAATCACACAATACTGACAAAATTAAAAGGAAATCATGGCAGCTCAACAAAAGAGAGCTGACATTTAATAACTTCAACCTAGAAATTTAAAAGCTTATTATACACAAACACCACTGAAATATAAATATATGTGGCTCATTAAAATATCTATTAAAAATGTTGGGCTTGGTTTACTGTGCCAGTCTTTTCCTAGGTTCTAGTTTATAAAAAGTAGTGTTAAAAAATAGTATTGATCAAGTTTGTCATTTTCTGTTATTTGTAACTTAAAAATGTCTTATGAACCGCCTTTGAACAAAGAAAGGAAAAAATAAATGCCCTAAAAGGGTGAGGGGACCCTCTTTTGTCAATTCTATTAAATGCACATTTAATATATTATTTTACAACCTTTGACAGGCAGGTGAGAGTTGGAATTTCAGGCTGTATCTTTTCATCCCAAGGAGTAGACTTGAGGCAGGATTACAAACTGATGCTAACTATGGAAGCTACAACACTATGGTATAGATTCAAATCCCACCCATGATACTATCATCCTACCCACCCTTCACCACAATAGGTAAACAGGAAAAAAAAAAAAATCAATGTGAATAGTTTTTCAAGAAGCTGGTGATTGGCACTCCCCTAACCTGTCTTCCAAAATGAGAACCAAAGGATCAAGCATTTGCTACTTGGCCTTATCACCTTTAAAACCCTGTAAATACAAAATGACTGAGAGCCTTCCTTTCAACTAACTCCTCCCCTATCTAGTTTTAGAACCTAAAATTGTGGTTTTGGCCAGCTATCTGCCAATGACAAGTCCAAAAATTATCTCTGGACAGATAAAGATCCCAGGCCACAAAACTAGCAATGTTTGTGATCTGAGCCTCCACTAGGAAGAAGTACTGCTGTATCCTGTCTGCGCCCTGTCTGTCCTGGTCCATGGACCCAGGTTCCCATGATAGGCCTGCAGAGGAGGTTTCCCAACTGGACTCCCAGAAAGAGCTTGGGGGACTCCTTCCCCAGAAAGGGTGTTTGATTCAAGCAGTATAGATCATCTAGGTATATATTTGTATATTCTATGTAGAGAAATTTCCTTTATATACATTTTAAGTAAATATCTTAAAATATATTTTATATATTTAAATATATATATACAAAGGAGGCAGAAAGACCCCAAATCTCTGCAAAATTAAAAAAAATTAATTAAAAAAAAAAAACCAACCAAACCAACAAGGTTGTTTTATTGTAAGACTTAAGGGAAATATCCTAACTAGAAATTATAGGAAATATCCTAACTAGCATCTTCTAATACTTCTCCTCCTGAGGTCTCAGTCCTGGATCAGGAGTTCACTGAAGGAGATCCTGACCCTAAGGAAACCTTGAAGCTTTGGGTAGGCTTTCCCAATTGCAGGTCACTCAGCCTAGTGCCAAGATGCATTTCAAAAACCACATGGAGCCATCTGGATCTTTCTGCTATGCTGTAATATTTTCAATAAACCTGGGACAACAATAACAACAACAAAAAAAAATCTCTTCCAAGAAGAAAAGGTATAATAAACATTACAGGCTCAAATCCCTCCACTCCTATCAGAAATTCCCACTGCTTTTTTGGCAGGCTGCCAAAAAGCTGAGCTTAGCTGGCAAACATTCAAATACAGTTATTCAAAATATGTTAATGAGGCTAACGTGGGGGCTGGTACCACGGTAACCCCACCCTCCCTTTCTTCGTGTGAACTGAACCTGTGCAGGTTAAAACAGGCGTGCCAAACACTTGCTGAGTGAGATTACTGACTGCTGGCTGAACAACTGCCAATTTAAAATAAGCATTTAGGGAGAATGGCTTTGCTCAAATGTATGTTGCATTTAAAAATGGACACAGGTTTTCATTTTGATGTTCAAATCAATCCCACTCACATATTCCTCTATTGGTGTAAAAACAAGCATTAATGATTTACAGTCTTTGAAAGTGTTCTGAAGATTCCAAGGCCCTTATCAAGTGCTGTGCTCTATTCTAAAATAATTTCCCAGTGAAATATTTTTCATTCCACAAAACTGAAGAGATGGGAAGTAGCAGTTATATACCGCACAGTTAAAGATAACAGAAATCAAAAGCAGAACTCACTTATTTTATCAGTTACTACACAGATTCAACAACTTCTATTTAGCCCAAGTATCAAGTATGTCTTTTGTGGACAAAGGAAATCAGAGTGAGGGGTTGCTCATCTTTGGCTTGTACATATTCCAAAAATCTCAATATATCCCTCACAAAAATCCTACTACCTCAAAATTTTCACTCCCCTCTCCCTGCCTTTCCCAAAAAAGCAGTTGCTCGTTTCTTCTTCCACACAGACATTCCACACATAGTCTGAATTTCAGAACGCGGCCATGAAGTGTCATTTGCAGCATAACAGAAAGCACTGATTCCAAAAACATCAACACCTCCCAGGCCCTACATTAGTCCCCCAACCACTAGAGCCTGTGCAAGAAATCAGGATCTAGCATCTTAAATCTAAAAAATTAAAGGGGAGTTGGAAGGAAGGTATAAACGGATTACACACTAACCCACGGTGACTCATTCTCATATGCTCAAGATTAAACAGAGCACTGAATCAAGGACCAGGAAAGAATTTTTCCTCGGGCAGAAAGGGGTGTGGGATTTCCAAATGTACACTCAAGTAAGATCATCTGTGTGGATCAGGTGAGCAAATCCCACATAATTAACTTCCTACTACTGCCAGGGAGCAGACCTGGGTGAGGTGCATGCCTTCCTGACGGGCTGGAGGAAGCCCCTTCCCTTCTGACGGTGCCACTTTCGGGGACTGTACCCAGCAAGAGAGGGCTGCACCACTGTGACCATCCTCAACAGGGCTGAAAAATGGTCAAGATGATCAATTTCATTTATGCGGTTGCTTTCTTGTTTTTGCTATTAAACCACAATTGAAAAGAAAAATAAAAGAGAAAGGCAAATTGGGAGGAATTTATGATATTGCCACTGCACTGAGGTGCACCTAAAACGCTCCTGCAAATTGGGCAAGGATTTGGCTCAGAATCACAGCAACCCTGTGGGAGATGAGGGGATAGCTCTGGCTGGGCACTGGAGCTGCTCCGTCCTTTTGGAACCAACTGGACTTGGGGACTCGAGGATTCCTTAGGGTTACATTCCCTACAGGCCTCATTTTTCTCATTAAGATTAGAAAATATACTACAATTTTTCCTCCTATTATTTTAAAAGAAAAATTTTTTCTTTTTTAAGTTGTAGATGGGCACATTTATTTACGTGGTGCTAAGGATCGAACCCAGTGTCTGAAGCATGTGAGACAAGAGCTCTACCACTGAGCCACAACCCCAGCCCTTTTTTCTCCTATTAATACAGCAAGAAAAACTGGCCTTTAATTTCCTTGAGTCATTTTCTTCTCCCTTAAGAGTTTCAAGAAACATTTCACAGTTAAGAACATTTATTCTGCTTTGGAAATAACAGGGTTTCAAAACACAAGCAATTCAATGTAAAAACAAACAGGAATGTTTGCAAGATCAGAATTTAGTTGAAAGACAAAAAATATTTCAATAACTGTGTTTCAGTTTCCCTTAGTAAAAGCAAGACTTTCTCAACATAGAACTAATTTTCCAAATGACTGCAAAAAACACCTCTGCTAAAAAAAATGTGAAAGAGTACCTATGAGTTGCTTAAAAATCACTGGAATAAATAGATAGATATTAAAGATTTAAGTATATTGGATATATTGAAAATTTGGGCCTGAAACAAAGAAATCAAGGCTCAATACACTATGAAATATAAGTCAATCTATGTACATTTGCTATAGAGAAATAAGTAAATATTAGAATACTATAAGACTAAATATGTATATTACAATTCAATGATAAACTTAGTATAGAAGCTATACTGAATTACTAAAGAAACACTCCCCTTTAGTAACTTGGAAAAGGTAATAAATCTGCTTACCTAATATTTAATAACCCTTTTTTATATGTTAAACCCAGACAAGAAAACTTCCCCTGACAATTTACAAGCAGTCTTGTTTTAGTGTTGCAGCTGGATGATGATTTAATGATACGCTTCTCCTTAAGAGTCCTTAAACTTGTTTTTAACAAACACCAATATTCACTGGTAATATCAATCACTAAGCTGAACAATATATGATTAGACAGATTCCAGGAAAAAAAAAAATCTGAAAAAAAAATTAGGAATATCACAAGTCTCATAAGAAAGAGATCTACCAAGCGTAAGTTTAAAATACACAAGAGAGCAAGGGAGAAAGGTCACCTCGTTCTGCGCTCAGTCCTCAATCCCTCGTGCAGGGTCCAAGCCACCGACGCCACCTCTCCTCGGTCACCAGGGTAAATGGCAGAGGCCAGCTGTGGATCTACACCAGCGCACAGCGACAGCCCTTCTATTCTCTTCAGGAGCAAAGTGATCTACTAACCAAACTAACCTGGACTGTCAGAGCAATGAGCGGGTGTGGCGGCCACTTCATGTAATGACAATAATGATCCTCAACACTGACAAAGCAGATATGAAGAGTCTAAAAGATCTGTGGGCAGATGGGCAGGGTACCTAAGCGGCCGGAGTGTTCTTGAGCAAATAAATGAGGAAGAAGTAAGGGAGCCTGAAGGGCAGCAAGAGGAAGTGGGGAGGACCAGCAAGCCAGTCAACCTGGCTCCCCAGCGGCAAAGTGTCCTAAGTAGGAGCCAGGCGTCCAGCAGGGGTTTTCAGGAAAAGAGAACATTTCAATGCAGAGATGGTTGGAGTAAGGAGAGATCTATAAATAAGAGAGGCTAACACCACCCATCATTTTGTAATGAACTCCTATTTTTTTTTTTTTTTTTGGTCAAGATCTCTCTGCAAGGTAACTGAATAGAATAATAAAGTTTCCCTAAAGAAATACTATATCTAAAAAAAAGAGAGAGTGAGAAGCAGGGGTCAGAGAGAGAACACATGTACGGGAGCACTTTCCAGAAACATAATGAATATAATGAGAAATAAATTCCATTATTTTATTCCTCTGCCAGGACTAAATAATCAGTCCCAACTGGTCTACCTCTTGACTGATTTTTCTAAAATAGAGTCTTGTCCATCTGTTTGTCTGTCTGTCTTGCTCTCTTTCTCTAGCGTGGACTTTAGATTAAATACACATACACAATCACTGAGAGTTGAAAAACAAGAGAACTTAACTTCTTTAGTTAAGGAGAACCACTATGGTATTCCTCTAACAATCAACCACATCTCAAAACTAACCAAAAATCAGAACAAGCCAGGAAGTTACTCTGGGAAAGGATATCTGGATTTTGAACTATTCCAGGAAATCTGGACTCTTAATAACATGTTTTCAGATCCAATAACCAGAATAACCAGAACTTCTGGTGGAGAACTAATCCTCCTTCATCTCTCCTCTTCATCTTTAAGTCAGTCACAAGCTCTTGGTTCAGAACGCACCTTCTTTTTTAAATCGATACCTATTTAATACCTTCTTGGATTTCATCATGTCTTTTGAGTGTCTCAGTGATGCTTGGGCACTTTCTCAAAAGTCCAACCTTTCTAAAAACTGTTCCTTTTGTCATCCTCTTTGAGGGACAGTTTGATGTTAATCATTGCCAGGAAAAGCTAATAGCCTGCCAACCTTTCTCAAGCATTATGGTATATTCCCCTCCTCTCACAGAAGAGAGGGCAAAGTTAACTTTCAGAATTTTGATTCTTGCTTTTTCATTCCACTCTTTATAAATATTTACTTCTTCTGAATTTTCTTTTCTCTGTTTTTCCCTGTAAGGGCAATTCAGGATTTCCCCCAGTGTAATCTGAGGACCACCCTCATCAGAATCAGTGAGGGATCCATGCTAGAAAATGCAGGTTCCTGAACCCCTACCTAGACTTGCTAAATCATCAGATGCGGAAGAAAACAAAAGTGAAGAAGCAGCTTCACTTTAAACGTGACCCTGCTGATGTTCTGCACACTCAAGTTAGAGGACCACTTCCCCAAACCCTTGACTTTTCCCAAACCAGAACACAAGGACTCTCCCAAGCTGTAAATAAGTTTTCAGATCATCAGACAGGAGAGGCACAGTGGCGGTTCTCTCTTCACCTTCTTTTGAAATACAGATGGAAGAGGCAAGAAAGCTTGGAGAGTAGAAGATGAACCAAATGTGAGACATCAGCATAAATACAGCCTCGTCAGCCTGGCTCTGTGGCTACTGCCAATTATAGTAGCCAGACTGGCAAGAGGACTTGATTACATGTAATTTATAAAAAGTAAACAAGCTGGGCGGCTTATGAACAATGAATGGTGATATTCCAGCCAAGAGGTAATAAAAAGCATGAATAAATGACTCAGCAGCCCCCCCTCCCCAGCACCAGACAACAATGGCTAGGGGAGCAAGGGCAAGGAAGGATTGTGGTAATGACGAGAACAGCAGCAGATCTTTGGAGAGAGAGCCTATCGCATACCCTCTTCACAACCTCTGGTGTTCAAAAGCTCAGCCATCCCCACGACTTAAAGTTCCTAAAGTCAGAAAAATAAGTGTTTGATTCTAGAGCAACAAGACAGTCCTTGATCTGGATCATGGTTTTTAGTGGAAACACTGGAAAATCAACTAATTAGATAACACGAATGCTCTGCCTATGGGTTTCTTGACTGTGATATTTTGGACCCGACAGTTCTTTGCTGTGGGGCTGTCCTGTGCGACACGGGATGTTCAGTAGTATCCTTCATTCAGGATCCCACTGTACCCCAAAGCATTCCTTCCTCCAGCTGGGACAACCAAAAACATCTCCAGACATGACCAAGCATCCCTTAGAAGAGGCAGAAATCACCTCCTGCCCCTACCAAAGACCACTGCTCTGCAGAGAAACATAGGAAGAAGTGGATATACTGGTAGCACAGTTCATGGAACATATTTTTGACATCATAAAACTCTCATGATTTTTGGTCATGTATATATAAATCCTTTTTAAGTATATCACTCTATTTCTATGGACTAAACTACAAAATCTTCAAATTACTTGAGTGAGCTATCTAGACCACGGCAGAAGTAACACAGAACAAAATAACGGAGTGGTCTCCTTCCCTTTCCTAGCCCCAGTGGATCAGTTGACGTACACTCATCAACTTCATCTCCAAAGTACTTCTGTCCACTTAGCAGAGCCAATAGCCTCATCAGTCGGAAAAGACACAAAGCCAGGGTCCATGGTACTTGAAGGGAAGCATAAAAATGTGTTTTAATATTAATTTCTCTTAAAATGGTAATTAAAATTAGCATAATAATAAACAATGTAAAACAGGTCCAGCTCAGAATCCACTTATTGTTATACGAGCACAGCTGTAAAATAAAATTTTTAATTTTTCTAATGGAGGAAGAAGGGCCCAAGAAAGCAAAAGTGGGCTGGGGATGTGGCTCAAGCGGTAGTGCATGCATGCGGCCCGGATTCGATCCTCAGTACCACATACAAACAAAGATGTTGTGTCCGCCGAAAACTAAAAAATAAATAAATAAATATTAAAATTCTCTGTCTCTCTCTCTCTCCTCTCTCTCTCTAAAAAGAAAAAAAAAGAAAGAAAGAAAGCAAAAGTACCTGGGAATCACAAAAGTCATAATGAGGTCCCACCAGCTAAGGAGAAATGAGCAAGTAAATAACAAATATAATCAAGTGGCAAGGTGCTCTGCTGCAGAGCATCACAGGAGGAGAGAACAGACCCTCCATTATATTCTGTGATAGTGGTGGTGGAATCCCAGGGAGGCTCCCAGAGCGAGGAGAATAAGCAGATTCTTAGAGGGCCACAGATTCCTAGAACAGACAAGAGCATTTGCAAAGGTCTGGCATAATAGATCTTGGGGCCACTTTAGATTGAGAGTTCAGCATTTGCAAAGGCCTGGAGTGACACATCTTGGGGCCACTCTAGACTGCTGAAGTGCAGTCTGAGCAGAGAAGGTGGTAACTGACACTCCAGGATGGTGCTGATGCTGGTGAAGCCAAGAGAAGAGGCTCAGGCATTCCCAAAAGCAAAGGAATGCAGCAGAAAGGCTTCAAACTGGGAAATGGCATTATCAGATTTATTCTCCTAGCTGCCTCAATGAAATGAAAGTTTCCAGGGTCCCAAGAATGGATGCAGACCCATGGCTATTCCAGCAGTCTGGAAGAAAAGCAATGGTAGTTTAGGCAGTAAATGGGCCAATAGTCAAAAGACACTGGGGATGTAATACGGACAAGAGTTTGGTCAGAAGTGTGCAGTGACAGGAAACCTGCCAACTCAAGTCACCAAAGTATGGTGGTGCTCTTCATTGAGAGGGAACAGCAAGAGGACCTGGTCAGGGGAGCGGATGAAAAGACCTTCTGTGGGCAAGCTGAGTCTCTGTCCGGCATCTAAGCAATTCGATCCATAGATCTGGAATGAGAAATGAGCTGAGAGAATTCAAATTATCAGCATATAATTCAGGGGCATTTCATGGGGCACTAAAATACACAATGAACCTTAAAGGTCAGAATGCATGAAAGGTTATGATAATGTTTCTAAGTTCACAAGAATTATTATAGAAACTGAGAGCCCTGGGATTTATCAAATTCTCTAAGGAATTCACAATCTCTTAATGGATGAAGAGCCAGATGGGAGAAGACAGGGACTGATCAGCACTAGAACTGGAACCCTTAGAAACTCCAATGCTTAAGGAAACCAAACCAGCTGGTGTAAGGAAGCAAGAGTAAGGCACCAGATTTGAGAAGAGGGGTTGATCATCTCCATCAATGTCCTCAAGAGCGCCATGAAAAATAAGAATCAAACATGTCCACGAGATTTGGCAACAAGGAGATCACTAGGGGAAGTTAATGGGAAATACTCAGATAAGAATGATGGGAAAAGGACCCAGACTGTATTCTATTATGAAATGAGTGGCAGGTGAGGAAAAGGGACAGCCACACTCATAAAAACTAGGAAAGGGAGAAATGGAATTGGGCTAGGGATATAGCTCAGTTGGTAGAGTGCTTGCCTTGCATGCACAAGGCCCTGGGTTCAATCCCCAGCACCAAAAAAAAAAAGAAAAAAAGAAAGAAAGAAAGAAAAGAAATGGAAATTGGATCTCACTCCAGACCCATCTTTGAAAATGAAATCCATCCTTTAAGGTCCGATGAAATGTCCTTGTGGAATTCTTCTACAGCTTATCATAATACAATTTACAGAATGAGCATATCCCATGTTCCCTGATAGCATAAACACTCTTTAAGATGAGGCAGTGTCCTCCTGGTCCTCTTTTTTTTTTTTTAATTCTTCCCAGGGCCTTGTTCACAGTGGGCACTCACTCAGTGACTAAAAGGACTTGCCCTGAGAGGTGAGAGATCTGACTCTGACCAAGCAGCTGGTTAAGTCGAATGACCTTCAACAAATCAATTAGTTTCCCTGAGGCTAATTTTCATTCCCTGTAAAAGAAGGAGGCTGGACTCTTCTGGACAAGTAGAGAGAGAGATGTGTGCAACTGGGAAAAGGGGATATTTAATAAAGCTATTGTTTTTCTAATGCAAATCATAGAAAGCAAGACTGGATGAAAAGCCAAAGAGCACTCCAACAACACAGGAGAGGAGGAGAATGGATTAGAAAAGATTGAAGAACACTGGACAAGATGATTTATAACTTTTGGCTCAACATTCTACAATGATTTGGTCATGCTGCTTGAAAGACTGTGTAATGTGCCACACTGTATACTTTAGGCAAAGTACAAATGCCATTTCTGTCCTTTGGAAAGTATATCCTGTTAAGAACACCAAAGAATGACAAATGAAGTCGTAATTTTGGGGTAAACAGTTCGTGTGTTTAGACCTTCTACTGTGTACACTGTGGGTCATTCTGAAAATCATCTAGAAACATATTAGGCTTGCTTTTCCTGTTCGAAACCTTGCACACTGATAAATTTGACTCCCAACTATTTGATTGCTTATGGAAAAAGAAAAGAATAATAGTGTTCAATAGTACCCGTTTAGTTGTGTGCCTTTTCTTTAGAGACAAATGACCTAAATACCTAGTGAAAATGACTTTGAAGACCTTGGTTTTATGTAACAGCATCACTAACGAAACCAATTACCTGACCAAATATTTTACATTCTTACTAGGGCAGTGTTTCCTTCTACCTTTTCTCAACACTTCAAACATTCAAATATGAAACTGTCAGGGAGAATTTGCAAAGTACAAATACTCCTACATAACGTTGGGTCAATTATAACTTTGCCAGAGGGTAGGGGCTTCAAATAATACCTCCCTCACTGAATGAGGCCAGCGTTCCTCACCAAGCTCTACCTAAAACCATTGGAATTCAAAACATGGAAGGTAGCATTTTACCAAGTGTTTCTCTTCAAAAGTCAAAGATTAAAGCACTTCTCTAGAGTAATCAAGAGGTCATCCCTTGAGCCAGAAATGCTTTAATTCTGGCCACCACAACTTTGGCCAAGATACTTATGGGAATGTGCTATGGATCAGAGCTGAGAAATCACACCAGGCGTTTAATTCTTTAATCAGGTAGTCATCTCAGGGAGGAGTTCTGCCAGTCAGAAAGTGGCCTAACCACATTTCCCAATACAGTAGTAACTAAAAACTGCATTTCAGGAGAGAAAAACAACCTACATGCTAAGTGGAATATCATCATTCCTAATCTTCATTACCACACAACAGTGACACAAATAAAACCAAGAGGGCAGGGAACAGTGGGACGGAATGCTCTGTTTTTCTCTCATTTGAAAAAAATTAGCAGATACAATTCCATAGCAAACCAATGCATTAAACACAACAATAAAAACTACAACAAAAACAGGCTGGGTTTTCAATGTTCTCTTGATGTTACCGCCTGCACAGAAAAACAGGCCTCCTGACTAAAATTACATTTCCCTGCTTATTTTATGCATAACAGCTAAATATTTCTATGTAATGATGATAAACTAAATCTAACCAGGCATCGTGAAAGTAAATTACAAAAGCTGGCACTGTGTGACATCGATTTGCTCTTTAGACCATGGGAAGACCTTCTCTCACTTTTCTCTTAAAAATGTAAAATGGAATTGCAATAGGTTTTATTCCATGGGTAGTGTTCTTAAAGAAAAGTATACAAAACTATTTTTAAAAAATTCAAACTACACGAAAAGCAAAATAAAATAAATAAAAAGGGGAAAGGAAAAACAATGAACGGGATAGCTAAAGCAAAGCTTGGTATTTTTCTTCCTTAAAAAAAAATAAAAGACCCAAGATTTTTTTACATTGAAAAGAAATGTTTGGACTTTCAGTATATTGTTTTTAATTCATATAACAATGCAGCCATTTGTTTTTTGGGTTTGTTTTTTTTTTCTTTTAGGACATTGTTTTTTTTAAGAACACAACTTAGGAAATTACTTTAGGTCAAGTATGAATTCAAAGAAAAAAGCTGGGAGAAAGAAAAAAAAACATAAAAAAAAACTCTTGGTAAATTTGGCATTCTTTCTAGTACATAAAAATGAAAGAAAACTCAGTTTAGAAATATGATGAACATTTCTGAAACATACACAAAGAAGTAAGGAAAGAACTATTAAATGGAAAAAAATAAGAAAACTCACATTTGAAGTTCTGCTCCTTTACAACTTACACCTTCTGCATATGGCAGCTCTGTAAAAACAGCCACATGGAAAATTTTTGCTCCAGATAATACTGCAGGACAGGGCTTGGCAGCTACAACTTGTAATCAGAATGCTTCAAGAGCTAATGTAACAGAGATAACAACAAAATATGCCTTACGGTGCACAGTCTTAACTCCTTTCTATAGAGCAAGCTGTAAGAGGGTCAAAAGCCTATTACGTTATATACGTTCTATGCACTTGGCAATGAGAACTTTTCAAATGGGGAGATTTTTGCTCTGGATAAATTAAAGAATTGTTTAAAACATAAGACTCTTCCAGTGAAGGCACTGTTGTATATTTAAGGTGCTCACACATACAAGTCGGAATGGGCAAAACCTTCCAGTTCCTAAAATAATTTTTGCCAGCAATTCTACAGGCCTAAATTGCCACCTACAATTCAGTAAGCCTCCTGCAGCCATCAGGTTGGCAGTGGAAGAGGCTACTTATTTAATACATGTGGAAATCCACAGTACAATGAGCCACTTTTCCCCAGAGTAATCTAAAGAAGAATGCTAATTTTATTTGTACTGTGGTCCAAGAGGAGAGAATAATGACACTTGTGACTTGATACGTTTTTTCCCGTCCTCAGTCCACAGACGGACTGAGATAAAAGGAGTCCCAGAAATGTTGTGACTTCAATCCAAGTTCAAATGGCAAATTCAGATGGAGCTCTAACTTGGTGGAAATTAGCCACCATGTTAATGTGAGGAATGTGTAATGAGAGAAAGCCCTCCATCAACAGTCAGAAGGGGTTTAATGGGATCCAATGGCATTATTCTCTTCCCTCCAACACAGCCTGGCACTCACACAGCTGGGCTAAGATGGCTTCCAAAGTCCAAAGTAAGACACTAGCCCAAGGCAGCGCAGGCCCTCCTGCTGGAACTCAGAAGCAAATGGATCAAAGGCTCTTTTATTCTTCCTCCCACCAGAACATGCTCCCTCTCTGTTGTGAACTAAATGCTTGCCAGAATGAATTATTTCACTTAAAACAGACATAAAGAAATCTTAAATAACACGTGTCCCTTGGAATCTTAATAAGTCTAGGTGACCAAATAGGTGGCTCTCTTTGTTTCTAGGCTGATGCAGAAAATGCACTTGTGGGTTAGGGGTCCACCAAGAGCATTAGGTCAGGCAGAAACAAAAGCTTTTAAAGTTGAGTTCCAGCAGACAGTCCAAACTCCATGCATGGAACTGAAGGGTTCAAAGCACTTCTCTTCACTAGGATGCCCTCTTCCTTTAAAACCAGCCTTCCCTCATGATTTTGCTTTTGCTCTAGGTAGCACCTCAGTTCTTCCAAGAACAGAATTTGTGAAGTTTTCTCCTGCCAGCTCTCTTCTCACTCTGAACTCTTAGGCAATTATAATCCCTATGCCTCATTTGGCAATTAATCATATCATATATGGCCCCATAACGCATCTCTTGTAAATGATTTAAATGTTCATGTCTTTACAGCTTGTCTTCACAAATAGATTAGAAACTCCTTAAGGGCAGGGAGTAATCCTGTCCCTTCACTGCATTCCACACATGGCACATTACAAAAGCTCCCGAAATACCTGTTTATTTATTCAGTCAACAGATACTTGTTGAACTTCTATTCTGAGCCAATCACCACTCTGGGTGCTAGAGAGACAGAGAGATAGTACCCAGCACAGGAGCAGAGTAGCCAAAGGCCCTGTGTTCTGAGCATTTACATTCTGCTCAAATGCTGGAGACGGTCTGCAAAGAATTCTGCTTCAGCAATTTCTAATACACTCAGCTAAGCTATTTAAGATGAACAAAAACTGAGATTTTTACCCCAAAATACAGCCTATGGAGCACCAACCTGTCTTAGACAAGGAGATGTCTAAAAAGAAGAATGCTCCCCTGGAAAAATTTAGGCTGTTAGCTCTATTGCTCTTCCCCAAAATGTACAAGTAAGGAGACTGAGAATGGAACAGTTAATGATCACATAAGTGAGAAGTGGTAAGGTCAAGGAGAATCTAGTTCTGACACATGACCTGAGTTTCCTTCCACAGCAGAAAAATGTGCCCCCTAAAGCATCAGTAGTTGCCTCAAATTACTTTAAAAATTTTTTAATATATTTTTTAGTTGTAGGTGTATACAATACCTTTATTTTATTTTTATATGGTGCTGAGGATCGAACCCAGTGCCTCAAGTATGCTAGGCAAGTGCTCTCCCACTGGGGTATAACCCCAGCCCCTCAAATTACTTTTTAAAACAAAATTCTTCTAAAGGAAAGTAGCAGTCCACCTACTTTAATGTCCCTTCTGTCCACCAGTCTCTATTAAAAAAATCAGGAGTGCTGACACCTAATGAATGTTTTGAATCTACTACCCCTTAAGCTTTCTCAGTTTGTAAGTTATCAAGACCTGATCTACATATTTTTATGTTGCCTTTAAAATATGAAATTTTACTTTGTTCCTTACATACGTCTTAGTATGGCAAAATGCACCAAAATAACCAATTCAGATGACAACCCAGGATAATTCTTGCCACATAATTATATTTTATTAAAAAATAATCTTTAGAAAAAAATAATTTTAAAAAGCCAGCAGAATTCTAAAACTACACTCCAAACTGATATACCTTCCACATGGTAATTTTGAATTCCCAAAAGACAACCACCAAATTTAAGGATTCAGCAAGTTTTAGATTTAGAGTTTTCTACTTTTCATTAAGCCTAGGCACAACAAAAGAATTAACTATCATTAACTATTATAAAGGCTTAATGTAATTGCTAGTTGAAGATCTTTGTTAATGGAAACAATAGTCCTGCCACACTTGAAAAGGTAAAAAGAAAACATTAGGAATTTGAATTGTTTACCAACATGAAGATAGCAAGAAAAAAATTTCCTTCCACACTGTTATGCTCCTTCAATCACTGTAAGCAAAAGCTTCAGAATCTGTTGGTTGCTGCTGGCAATCAAAAATAAATAAATAAATGAGTTTTTTGTTTTGTTTTTAAAAAAACAAGGACAGGAGGAGCTTCCAGACATTTCAGTCCTCTTTGTTGTAGTGACACTGTTGAGTAGGGACCTCATGTTTAGCACAGGTCCTCGGCTGTCCTTGCACCAAGGAGATAGATGCTGAGCTTCCACCTGCCAAACATCCCCTCCTCCATGTCAGATGTCAGGTGCCCACCCAGTGGGAGAGGCTATTTCTGTTTCTAGGCCCATTTCCAGAACCAAGGCTGTGTTCTCGAAGTCCAGACAAGAACTCTCCTATTAACTGACAGCTGCAAAGCAGACAGAGCTCCAGCTGGGTACAGATTACCTACCCAAGAACTGGGTGAGCCCTGGCTCCCAGGGCTGGCTGTCAGCTAACAGGACACCTTGCTGCAGCCTCAGAAGCAGGTTCTCCTGCTGAGACTGCACACCTGCCCAAGGCCGATAGCCAGGCCATGGGCCATAGAGGAGCCCCAGCTTGGTGTCCAGGCTTGAGGTGGGCCACAGGGAAACTCCTCCCACAGAGTCATGGTGGTAGCCAGCTGGCTTGAAGCAATCCTTTGTTTACAGCCTTACATTTTATTTCAGCTAAATTTTAGCTCCTGATGAAAATTCAACATTACTTTTTTTCTAACAGCTCTTTAAAAACCTGAATACTTACAACAGTTATTTTTTTTTTATTTTATAAAGAACCATAAGAGGGGAGTTCAAAGGTTGCCAACAGAAAGAAATGACAAATATTTAAACATATGAAAATGCTATTTATGCTGATTTGATCGTTATATAATGCATACATGCATCAAATTATCACCCCATAAATAACGTATGGTTATTATGTGTCAGTTACAAAAATTTAAATCAAAATTTAAAACAAAAACTAAGTACTACTGTTGAGTGCAGACTACCAGTTTATTTATCTGTAACCCTACTGTATATAATTCCACTCAGGCCCTGAACCAAGTAAAAAAGCAGCTGTTTAATGTATAACACAGGATGCAGATAAGCAACAAGGGAGTAACAAAAGAAAACAGGAAAAAAGCATGGAAAATTTCACCTGCATTTTAAGCAAACTTTAAAAACTTCACAGAGAAATACATATAAGAGGTTCTTGGTTGTTTGCAAATACAGAAAAAATAAAGAGAAGATGGGGGAGAGGCAGATGTGCTCAAGTCTTTCTTTTTTTTTTTTTTTTAAAGAGAGGAGAGAGAGAGAGAATTTTAATATTTATTTTTTAGTTATCGGAGGATACAACATCTTTGTTTTGTATGTGGTGCTGAGGATCGAACCCGGGCCGCACGCATGCCAGGCAAGCACGCTACCGCTTGAGCCACATCCCCAGCCCAAGTCTTTCTTACTTTCTTTTAATCTTATGTCACTTTCACTCTCTTCAGGAAATCCAAGAAAGCTTTCCACATAAGATGAGCAAGCTACTATGTGAAGAAAACAGTGCTCCTGGAGGTGACAGAAAGGGCAGACCAAACATGGAGTTGCAAATGGAATTCACTGGGGGCCATAATTTGAGATGGCTTTAAAGATAAGCCTAAAACAATTTTTTTTGTTACTCATAAGCTTTAAACGATCATCTTAATCAGTGTTTGGACTACCTTATAAATATTGTAAACAGTGAAACAACTGTCAAAGTCCCACGGGCAACATATTTCCCAGCAGAATCATAATGCTCAAACTCCCTAAAGTCTCATTGAATAATTACAGTACCATGCATCCAAGATAGCTTTTCACAGTGAATCAGCTCATTAGAAACCACTATCAATGGCTTCGAGTGTAGCGCAACAACAAAGCACTTGTCTAGCATGTGGGTTTGATCACCAGCACCCCAGAAATAAAAGTAAAAAAATTAAAACCATTATCCAGCAACATTTTGCCTATTGGGTAGCCTACAAAGTTTCTTTTTATCCAGAAAATAAAGATTCGACATAAAAAGAAATCAAGCACAGGAAACGCAGGTATATCTGTCTCTATCTTCAATGGTCAATGCTGCTTTAGCAAAAACTACCAGAACTGGATCCCAAAATCAAAACATCAATAATTTGAGAATATCCGAACTCTTCTATACAACTAACCTGACAGATAAAATTTAAGGTAAGACTTGTTTAAATTACAATTACACTCCATGTCATCCTCCTAGCCCTTAACTCCTGATAGCCATCTCCCCCACTGTCTTCCTGGACCACCTTCCTGGACACCTATTTCTCTAATGAGTAATGACAACAGAAGTGTCCCACCAAACAAGATATCCCTGGTTATCCCAGCCGTTAGGCATATTCCTAGCGTGCTGAAACACAATGTAGGTATCGCTCAAGTATTTCCACAGTTTCAGCTGGGCATGGTGGCACATGCCTCAGCCAGTGGTTCAGGAGGCTGAGGCAGGAGGATAATAAGTTCAAAGCCAGCCTCAGCAATTTAGCAATACCCTGAGCAATTTATCGAGACCCTGTCTCGAAATAAAAAATAAAAATGGACTAGGGATGTGATTCAGTGGTCAAGCGCCCCTGGGGTTCAATCCCTGGAACAACAAAAAAAAAGTATATTTTCACTATTTCAGGCTATACTGAGCTTGTTCCTTGAAACATTGATAAAATTATCCACACTGTTCAACTTGGACACACAGAAAACACTATGCACTCATGGTTAACTTTATCACACATGCTTATCTTGTGGCAAAGACTCTTAAAGCTTCTTGAAGGCAAATGCTGGGTCATGTATTTCCTTAGCACCCTGCGTTCTCAACTTCTATTCATAGGTTCGTAGCAAGTTATAATCTCAAAGGACCTTTAAGTTGACCTAGTCAGAGCTCCACATTTGAAATGAACTAGATGAGACTCATTAACCTTTTATAACCCAATCAGGCAGATCTGGGTTCAAATCCCACGTCTGGCATGTTTGGGTTATTGAACCTGTTTTCTCTGCTGTAAAACGTATAAGAAGCCTATCTCAGAAAACTGCTGTAATCATCAAATTATATATGTACACACACACCCCTCACATATATATGTATATATTTAGAGACTTTCCTTTTTTTTTTTTTGGTTCTCGTTAAGACAATCTTTTTCCTGGTTAATATTACATACATTAAACTGCATGCCCAAGAGGCAGGGCTTTTTATCCTACTGTATTTTGTAAACTTATGGTTGGTGCCTCAAGTGCCTTTTGGAAGAGCCATAAACCATGTGAAAGAATGCATTAAATATCTGTTATCACTATCTAGTTCAGCAAATGTGTTATTTAATTGCCCAAGGATCCAACTGTGCCTTCTCAACAAGTATCTCTATCTGCCTAGCCGCTCCCCTCTCACATATACATTGTCTTTAAAACTAAGAGCTGGACAAACAACTGCTCACTCAAAATTTTAAAGTTAGCATCTTTACCAGGATACTCAGACAAACTGATAGAGAATCTGGAAGTATCCAGTGATTGTCTGGAGAGCTTCATGATGTGCAACATGGAGTTCCTCAATGAAATTACTTGTCTATAACAAATTGTGGCAGAAAATAAACCAGAAACTCACTGCTGAGTTGTCAGTAAAGTTAAATATTGCACTTCACTCTATTTTATGCAAGCAAACAGTGACTAATAAGATTAACCTTAGAGCTCAGTATTGGGTGTAGATATCCTTCAATAGAAACAGGTTCCATTAGTACAGGTAATGAACTTATATTTAAGAGAGTAAAATCTTGCTTCTGGAAGTGCATTTTACTAGAAAAATTTGCTGCAGATGCCAGGGCAAAAGTGTCAGTTTTCTCCTTTTCAAGGAGCAACCACAAAAGAACTGATGGCGAGGGCAAATGAGGTCCCAAGCTCCTGAAGAGGGCTCAGATCCCCATTTACGTGAGGTTGGTTCTTTCAAGGAATATTTTTCCTAACAACTAAAACGGTTTAACACATAATCAACATCTTGTATCAATTACACAAATACCATTTAAGCCATTCTGGTGCCCTGGGAAAGAATCACAACACACAGAAATCCCTGCTGGCTTCAGCTGTCCCCTCCTGGCGGGGCTTAACAAGGCGTCCAAAGCTCCCAAAAACCAGCCACTAGGCTCCCCCCAGCGCCCTCCTCTTGCATCAAACCGGCAGGGCTCACGGGCCAAACTCCAATGTCCCTGAATTCAAAACCGCGAAAATGCAAACGTTAGGACGCCTAATATCTTTTCTTTTTTTCCCTCGTGCGCGCATTTGAGATACTGCCTCGACTGTCCATTTTTCAGGGCCATCGCGCGCTTCCCTCCAACCCACCAGGAGGGGCTGGAGTGAGGGAGTGCGGACCTAAGGGAAGACGGGTTAGTTTTAAAATCTCAGCGGCTTACCTAGTGCGGGAAATGTAGTACCCGTCAGTACCATCATAATTAGATGCAGATATAAAGAAAAAGGCTCATCTCCCCATCACACCCCACCCCTGCTAAAAAGAATAACAAAAATATGCAGATATGTGAGCTGGAGATCTGGGCCCTCCCCTGGGGCTATGGGGCTGGAGGAGCAGGCAGTCTGTAATCTGGATAAAGAAAGTTGCCCGGCCAAGTGGACGCCAGGGCGTGAGTGAACAGCAGCGGGTGCAGAGCCTGCCTGGAATGGGGCCGTGGGCAAAGAGACCGGGATGCGAAGAAACCCCAGCAGCCAGCGAGCGGGCCGGGGAGGGGAGTGGGCGCCGAGGCCGCGGAGCGTGGCCGGAGCTCTACTTACATAACGCTTTAACTTTTTCTCCGGGGGAGACTTGCGGAGCCACCCGGAGCAGACCACTTCGCCGCCGCTCATGGTGCGCGCTTGTCGGGCTCCGAGCCGGCAGCTGGGGGTCGGTGGGCGCGCTCCCGATACAGCAGGCGCCTGCAGAGCGCGCAGCCAACAGGACCTCGCTCTCTCCTCGACGGGGCGGCGGGGCTCCACGGAGCGCTGGCTCGGTGCGTTCGAGCCTCCCCTCCGCAGGTCCGCCGACGTGAGCAGAAAGCGAGCGGGGCCGAGCTGGGCGGAGGACTGGCCGACCTTCCTTCAGTGCGCCCGCTTTGCCGCCAGGCGCGCCGTCCCGCCCGCAGCCTCGGCAGCGCTGGTGTTCCGCGGGACTCTGCCCCGACACGGAGCGGGAGCCTCGGTCCCCTGCGCTCCGCCCCCTAGGGACAGGACCTCCCCAGAGCGCTTTCCAAAGCAGACACAACGCTACACACACACACACACACACACACACACACACAAAACGCCCTGTGCGGTGCCCACTCCGGTTCGCCCGCTCTCGGTTTCGGTGCGCCGGGCGCGATCCTCGCCTTCCCTCTCCTCCGGGGAGGGTGGGTCGCTTCTCCGCGGCGCCTGGGCAGCCGAGAGGAAAAGAGAAGCCGTGAAGCTCCTCGGGGCAGGGGACGCAGGGCAGGTCCCGGGCTACCGAGGGAGCCGCCGAATGGGCGGCGAAGCGCGAGGCGTCGCGGGGAGCTGCGGAGGTCCCAGGTCTGGCGGGAGGGTGGGTCCGCCCTCACGGCCGCCGAGGAGGGCGGGGAGCGGCGGAGGAACGAGGCGCTGGGCGGCTCTGCTCCTGGGAGGAATCCCACTGTCCCGTCCCCTCGCGCTCCTCCCCGCGCCTCCCCCACCCCGGGGCGCGCGGCTGGTTCTGAACGGCGCGGCCCGGGGTCCCACTCCCGCCACCTCCCGGGCTCCGGGCCCCTCTTCCTCCCTTTCCCCCTCCCTTCCCCACGTTCGTGCCCGGCTCTGGTTTCTGCCCAGACTTTCTCTGAAACTCCACCGGAGCGCTTCCAGCCAAAACAACAAGGGCCGAGGGAGGAGGGGACGGACGGAGGGAGGGAGGGAGCGGCGAGGGAGGGCGCGGAGTCCCAGAGGCACTCTGGGATCTGTAGTCCGGGACGCGGGAGCAGGGTCCTCGGCCGCCCGCGGCCCCCGGCCGGCCAGCGCTCCGGGGAAGACTGCCGAGGCCTCGGGAGGACAGCCGGCGGGGCTCGGGAGCCGGGAGAAGCGAGGGACGTTGTCGCGTTCCGTCCGGGTTTGCCATCTTGGCTCTGCCCGGGTGTCAGTTCAGAGTTTGTTCTGGGCACCGGATCGGGAGTTTTGAGCGTTTTCTCCACTTGACAGCCTGAAAGGGGAAACGGCCGAGTGGGACACGGCGATCCCCACCACGCGAGACTGAAAGGCTACGACCAGGAGGACGAGGCATCGCGCCATGGCGACCAGCCTAGAGAGGACAGAGGGGGACACCAGGACGGCCGCGGGCTGGTCCCGGAGCAGTCCTGCCAGAGTGGTGGGAGCGCTTAGTGGGGTCGAAGGACTTGAGTGGGTCTGTGGGACACATTAAGGTCTCGCACTCCCTTTGTTTGTTGCCTGTTTTTTCCATTTGGCTTTGTATTTGCTTAAAATCTGCCCTGGAGATGTCGGATTGGAAAGGGAAGCTTTGCTAAGTGTCCTAGTTCTATTTGCCTACTCGTGTGTGTTTTATAATCATTATACCCGGTCCTGAATTTAACACAGCCTGTAATAGAAATATACTTACCAATTTAGTTGTAACAAAGACCCAAAACAAATTTTAGAATAATTTTTTTCAGATAAAAATACTAAGAATAAGAATACGAAGAGCTAAAGGAGCATTTCTGAAAAACAACCGTTTCCTTATTGACATAACATTCATATTCAGCAGTCTTCTACACTTAAAACCTTGTAGATTGTAGTAAGAGGTTAGATGCTGGGTTGGTGACAAGACCTTAAGAAAGCTAGTGCTGGGTCGGTGAGGAACCCTAAATGCATCCATGCAGGTGGTAGCATGGGATAGCAAGCAGTGTTGACCGAACTACAGCTTGTCGTCATTAACGTGTTTCCTGAGAAACGGCTCAAGGTGAGAGAATAATGGGTGGGACTAAGGATGAGAGGGCAGTCTCATTCATTACTTCTGTAATAGGTCAAGGAAGCATTTGGCCAGAGTCAGAGTTGAAAAAACAAAGAGAGAGAGAGAGAGAGAGAGAATGAGAATATGAATGAATCAGGTTTCTTTTGTGGACTAATTAAAAGGAATAATTGTAAGCAGCAAAAGGATTAGTCTTAGGGAGCCCAAATGGAGACCCCCAAGTGATCTCCAAATAGGGAAAAAAGAAACTACTGATGGTGCAAGCTCCAGTCCCCAAGCTGAGACATTGACAAGAGGCCCCCATGATACTTCATCATTCAGTCACTCTTCATTGGATTAATATTCTATTAGTGTCATCACAGGGAACACCTCAAAAATATAATTTATTTAAGTAATCTAGTAAGTTATTATCAGAGAATAAGCTAGTATTGTAATGCTGTCTTCAGTTTTTCTACAAAAGCATCTTTAAGCTGGGCACAGTGGTGCATACCTGTGATCCCAGTGGCTCAGGAGGCTGAAGCAGGAGGATCTGGAGTTCAAAGCCAGCCTCTGCAACAGGCGAGGTGCTAAGCAACTCAGTGAGACCCTGTCTCTAAATAAAATACAAAATAGGGCTGGGGATGTGGCTCAGTGAGTGCCCCTGAGTTCAATCCCCCATACCAAAAAAATATATATATTTTATAGACAACACACCTGCAGAGGCCTGGTTCATTGGGGTTTAGAGACCGTCATCATTTGGGAGGTACACAGAGTATTACAGAGGCTGAGTTTCTTCCACATCTGAATTCATTTTCTCAGATCATCAGTTTAGTGGTCAAATTGTACTGTCTCTGAGCTTTGGTTTTCTAGTAGGTGGAATGGAAAATGATTTAATACCAATTTTGCAGAATTTTAATAAAAATTAGAAATGATAGAATTTTAAATACTGGGCACAATGTAGATGATGTTGAAGAACTCTGTGTTGTTGTTGTTGTTTTTTTTTTTTTTAAGTTTAAGGCTTTTTAGAACACAAGTGAGTGGAAATTTTGTGGCAGCTAATACACCAAAGAGATTCGTTTTTAAGTATATAAGCACATCATGTGTTACATATAACTCTTACATATTACATATAACTCTTCCAAAAGAAAATAAATCATCAAATTTGCATTCCATTTCTCCCACAGGCAGTATGTAAATACTATTTAAGTCAAAGTATTAATAATTATCATTATTAAGACTAGTCCATTCTTGAGCAACTAACTCTTGGCTTTAGCAAATTTATTATACCTAGTCCTGAAATTAACATGATCCTGTAATAAAGCTACATTTCACAATATATTTGAAACAAAGCCTCAACACAAATTTTAGAAGATAATAGAAATAATCAGACAAAAGTGCTAAAAATATGAGGCCATAAATGACCGTTTCTGGAAAAAATAACCACAGGCATTTCCTTATTAACAGAACATTCACACTCAGGGGTTCCTCTGTGGTTGAAAATATTACAGACTATAGCAAGAAATTAGGCTCTGGGATGGTGACAAGACAAAGGTCCTTGACTACATCATGGACCACACCCACTCCCTCCACTCTTATCTAAAGTCCTTTTTAAATGGAAATTTGTAATATATCTTATATTAGTTTGCCTTTAAAATTTCCAGTATATTTTTTTCTTTATTTCAAATAAGGCATTTGGGGGCTGGGAATGTGGCTGAAGCGGTAGCGTGCTCGCCTGGCATGCGTGAGTCCCAGGTTCGATCCTCAGCACCACATACAAAGATATTGTGTCCGCCGAGAGGTAAAAAAAATAAATATTAAAAAAAAATTCTCTCTCTCTCTCTTTAAAAAAAAGATTTAAAAAAAATAAGGCATTTGATTATCTCATTTCTATCTAAGAATCTTCATAAATAATTTTCCTATCTTCTACTGTATAGTTTTAGACTAGTATTTGTAGAGATCAGCAATGAGGTGAAGTTGAAGATAAGTGTGTCTGGTATGTATAGTATTTTTTGAAAAGAAATACATATTATTTTTTACATTATATGCCAATTTTAGATTATTATTTCACATTTTATATCTTTATGCATTAAATAGCATGCTGGGGAAAACTATTATACATAGAATATTAAATTTTATTCATACAACAAATAATTATGGGGTGTCTTGTATTTGCAAGTCCCTAAGGATCTGAGATACAATAGAGAGGAAAGCCAGACTTGTTCCTGCCCTCATCTGGAGAGGGAAAAAAAAAATCACACCTTTTCATAAATAATTAACCCCATAATGTCTATAATTTAGTTGATAAATGCTGTGGAAGAAAATATGAAGTCTTGTTTGGGCATGTAATAGAGGATCTACCCACTGAATGTAGGGATGGGTGTGATGGGAAAGATTCCCTTGAGGAAAAGACTTTAAAATGAAATCCTCAAGACAAGCAGAAGTTGGTCTGGCTTGGAGAAGCCAGACAAAAAAAAGAAACTTCCAGATGTTCAGGTCCTTAGGCTGGATGGAGCTTCTAAAGAACTGATTGAAGATAGCCCCAAAGTGAGAGACTCGGCACTGGGTAAGATTATAGAGGAGGCATAAGGCAGATTGTGCAGATTCTTAGAGATATATTTGAGTTCGGACTTTTCCTTAAAGCAAATGACCATGACTGTATTATCTCCTGTGACCTTAAAAAATTGCCCCATTCATCTCCATTATCCCAGTTTTACCATGTATCTTCCAACTTGATTTTTCTGTTTTTTTTCCTGTGCAATTGTTCTTTTTTCTCAACAGCTTATTCTAGTCTATCAACATCTCTGCTCTTCCATGATCTATCAGAACTCTTCTTTCTTCATTCCCACCCCTTCCCCCATTTCCAATAACACACTCCCATCTCACAGAGCCCTTCTAGATGAGTCCATCTCTGACTCCTGCACCCAAGCAGCCATGTGGAGCAAATCGCAGCCAGATGAGAGGCACCACTGTAGATTTATGCTCACAGACTTCACATAGATCCTCCACTGTCTGCAGGGGAAGATCTCAGTTTGCTGGGACCTGAAGTTTATACAGTTTGGGGGGGGGTCCTTTTAAAGAAAAGGAATATGCAATTACAAATACAAAAATAAAATGAATAGGCATTTAGAATGAGGAAATAAATCACCAACAAATTCCTGAAGCCTTGGAGGGACAGGCGCCTTTCTTCTAAGATCTATAGGTGATGCCCAGAATCCTTCCATACATAGGCTTCCTGAGTATACCTTGGACTCTCTTGCCAGCGTGGACACTCCACCTTTCCCCTCTGTCTTCTCTACAGTCTTTGAGCCTGTGCAACAAGAAGTCCACCCTGAAGCTTCCACAGCTTCATGCATGTCTCTGCCACTTGGTGTCTCAGTCAGTTCAGGCTGCTATAACAAAATACATTAAACTGGGTAATTTATAGACAACAGAAATGTACTGTTCACAGTTCTGGAGACTGGGAAATCCAAGATCAAGTCATCAGCAGATAAGTGTCTGTGGAGGGCCTGTTTCTTGTAGGTGGCTTACTGTGTCTTCACATGGCAGAAAGAATGAACAAGCTCCTTCAGGCTACTTTCAGAAGGACACTAATCCCAACATTCTTTCTCTTAATAGCAACGAAAGAATGTTAGAGGGACACAGACATTCTGACCTTAGCACCTGGCAATCCCACTTTATATGAAAAATTCACTTGTCTACTCTCTGCAATAACTTATTTTCCTTTTTCCCCCTTTTAACCTACATATATGTCAAATTCATTCTACTGTCTTTCCTATTCCTATCCACCCTCCTTTCCCTTTATTCCTCTTTGTGTAATCTACGAAACTTCTACTCCCCCCCCCACCATTGTGGTTTAGCTTCCACACATCAATGAAAACACACACTTTCTTTCTCCTCTCCTCCTTGGTCTATACCAAGAATGCCTCATAGCAGCAGGCGAACCAAGCCATGAGTCAGGACCCTGTGCTTCGTGGGGAAACCTCATTTGTTGTTCCCACTAATTCTGACCTTATAACCCTTCCATTCCTCACCTAGAGCATCAGCTGAGAGTTCTGTGGTAATGTGTCTCATAAAAAGTACCAAGTTTGAGTTTGCTGTCCACCTTGATGAGTTTTCCTGCAGCCAGTGGCTGCAAGGAGACATTCAGCTTCATCTCACTGCAGTTGATCACCTTCGTGGCAACACGAAAAGACCACTTTGTGCCTTTCAATATAGCTACTGTAAACTGGATCTTATGGGAAATTGCTGATATTAGACAATTGCAGATTATTTAATTCTTCCCTAATATAGTGCTGTTCTTCTGAATAAACTATTGGATAATTAAAACGAAAGATGGTTGCATTGAATGTCGTGTAGACGATAGATCATAGTTCACTTCAGTTTTAATTTAAAACTGAGTTAAATTATCTAACACCTTTTAAACGTAAATAATTCCTCTTCCAAAACAAAACAATGAGGAAAAACCTCTACATTTCATATTCCTTTTTGGCTATGGTCTTTCATAGCAAGGCTTCTATTAACGTTACAGTCTTGACCTTGACCTCCTTATTTTGTACTCCTTCCTTAACCTGCTTCATTCAGGCCACATCCCTATTGCTCCGATTCTGGTCAGGGTTGCCAGTGACGCCCACGTCAGTCAACCGCACAGGAATGTTTCAGTCTTCATATTTCTCAATCGCTCTGTCAGAAATTTACCAATTTGCTTGATCTCTGAGACATCACAGCGTTGAACCTTGCCACCTGCTTGCCCTCTCTTAGATTTCTTTGCAAGATCTTCTTTTACTGGCCCTGGAGTCTCCTCTCTTCTCATTCTGTACTTTCTCATTTCTGGTGACATCAGTTACTATTTATATACAGACACTGCACAAGTTTCCGTTCCTAAGCCAGTTCTCTTCTGAATGACCAACCTGTAAATCCAACTGCTTTCTTTTTATCTCTGCTTAGTCCCCAAAATAAACAAAACCAGAATCAAAACCTCTTTCCCAGGCCTCACCAAATCTAGTGTCCTCCTGCAATGTTTTTCTCTCTCCCTAGCTCTGTGGAATCATCCTTTACATTTTCGTCTGTCGTCATCTATCATTAACCCACCACCAAACACAGGTGAGCTTACCTACGAAATGTTTTCCATTCCATCCATTCCTCTGCACTGCTATTTTTTTTCAAGCTAGTTTGTTTTGCGTCTTGTCATGTACTGAGTGTATCTATATCCTTCCCCCCTTAATAAATAAATTCTCCCCTTTTTAGCCAGAGTGATGCTTATAAAACACACTTCAATGGCTGTCCATTGGTCATAAGAAAAAGACCAAAATCCTGACCATGAGCTGCCAATATGTGTATACCCCCTGCCCTGACAGATACCCAGCCTCCTCCAGCTCCACTGTCCCATCACCTCCCAAGCTTGGGCCTTCTAGCCCTTGCACACAATGTTCTCCCTTCCCGCCAGACCTCTGTTCTTGCTGTTTCTGTGCTTGGAATGTTGCCATCTCTCTTGATTTTATTGAGACTGGTTTATTCCTGCCCATCCTTCTCTCCCACGGGAAAACTCTTCCCCATTCCACGGGTTGAGTCATAATCCCTACTGAACTACTGTCCTATGGCTTCTTCTTCTGAATATGTACCATGGGCATCTTGCATCTCTTTGTGAGTTTATTTTATTGATACATACTTCTCTGTCTTGATGATGGACTCCAGGGAGAGAGAGGACAGTGTCAATTTTGTGTGTTTTGTTTGTATTCCTAATGCTTAGCAGAGTGCCTGGCATATGATAAGGACTCTACACATATCTTCTGTATAAGAGAATGAATAAATTTAGGGAAGGGGTTTGATCCAGTGATTAGTTGACCCAGCTGTAAATTTTATTTCTACCAATATAGTACTAGCTGAGAGGGTGCTGGAGTAGGAAATAGCTCAGAAAAAACCAGACTCCAAAATGTGACAAAGTGTGCTTCCTATCATTACCTAAATGTAGGGTTGCTTTTCTTTAAAAAATTTTTTTCCACTTGTCTTGTGTTTATTTGATAATTTACCTAAACAAAAGTCATTCGATATCTTTTCATTAACAGATTATTCAAACCTAAACTTTTTAAGTTGAAATTTTCACCCATTTAAACATTTGTAAGGAAGCTGTGCTTACATTTAAAAATGAAATATTCTTGGAATAAGATTTATATGTAATGTGAAAATGATCTTTTGACATGGGACTAAAACACTGCTTGTTTTTAGAATATTTCAATTGCAGTTATCTGGAGGCATGATAAATTCAAACACATTATGGCATCACTGCCTGTGTTACATACATTCATTTCTAACCTAATATGTAGCCAAGAAACTGACCTACATACGTATGGTCACTAAATTGATGACAAAGTTGACATTAAAGTACTGTAAGGAAATGACTTGTCAATAAGTGGTGGTGGGTCCAAAGGTTATTCGTATGGAATATGAGTCTTGACAGCTACTTCACAATACACACAAAAACAAACCAAATTCAGAATGATTGTAGATTTAAAAGTTAAAGTGAGCAGGGCGCAGTGGTGCATGCCTATAATGCTAGCAACTTGGGAGGCTGGGACAGGAGGATTGTGAGCTCAAAGCCAACCTCAGCAACTTGAGGAGATGCTTAGCAACTCATCGAGACCCTGTCTCTAAATAAAATAGAAAAAAGGGCTGGGGATGTGTGGTCCAGTTGTTGAGTGCCCCTGGGTTCAATCCCCGGTTACCCTCCCCCCCAAAAAAAAGTCACAGTGAAAGAAAGGTTTGTAAGCAAAAACAGAGAAAAACTGTCTTCTTAAAGTAAACAGATGCAGAAATTATAACCCTAAAATTAAAAAGTGATGTTTTGGGCAACATGAAAATTGAGAGAAACTTTTCAGTAAAAGCCATGTTTAACAGAGTCACAGAATGGTGGGAGATATTTTAATACGTATAATTGTCAAAGAGCTTATAATTGGAATATATAAACTCCTCCTAGAAACAATAAGAAGGTGTAGGTAGCTTCCATTCAAGATGGAGCAGAAGAAACTAGTCTTACAGGCCTGATCAAAACAAACTTTTAAAGAAAGAGCCAAATATATGAAACAACTATTTTCATGACATTGGACATCAGGCAATGAAGGGCAGGAATACCAGGAGACAGAAAACAAGCAAGGAGAGCTCCAAGCTCTCCCAACTTACAGCCTGGAGAAGCTTTCTAGGCCATAGTAAGAGCTTGGAGTCTCTCTGAGCTGAGAAAGTGGAATTTCTCAGAGATGGAAGACTAAATTACAGACAGGAAAGAGCTCCAGAGGGAGGGCCTTGGAGGTTCCCACTCAAGTGGTCCCTGCAAGCCTTCAGCTGAATACTGATCAGCAATGCAAGCAAAGAAACTATCTGATGTTGGGGAGAGAGGAACACCAGAAAGCATGAGAAGGATCAAAATCACCAGGGATCACCTAAGTTGGAAATAGCTCCTCTTCTTCCCAGCCAGAGCAGAAAACACCATACTGTAAGGGACATTGCAAAGTTGTCTGAAAGATTTTGTCTCAGTAGTGGTGTAAAGTTATCCCTGTACTAAATGTTGCTGTGGTCTCACCTCGGAAAACTTAATAGCAAGACCTCATTGGTTCAAGCAACTTCCAAGTAACTATGTCCCAGAACACAGCTCAATATATTTAAAGGAAAACAAAAATATCCAACAGCCAACAAGATAAAATTTGTGACATCTAACTTCCAATCACAAATTCCAAAGAAGCAGGTAAATGTGACCAGAAATGAGGATAAAAATGAATCAATTGAAGCCATTCCAGAAATGAAACAGATAATGAAATTATCAGACAACAACATTAGACAGTTGTTAAAATTGTATCCCAAGGCTGTATCCCATACCTAGCATGCACAAGGCCCTAGGTTTGATCTGCAGCACTGCAAAACAAACAAACAGACCAAAACCCACTCTATCCCATATGTTCAGGAAGCCAGAGGAATGATTTCACATGTTAAGGAGGAACATGGACAATAATATAAAAACCTAAGTCAAACTTGTAGAGATGAAAACTACAATGACTGACATAAAAAATAAAGTTCATGCAATTGGCAGTAGATTAGACAACACAGATTAGTTAATTTGAATTCAGAGCAATGTAGAACAGAGAGAAAGATTGGGAAAAATGAACAGCATATTAATGAAAACATAACCACCACCAGCAGCCTAATGTATGTGTGATTGGAGTCTCCAAAGGGGAAGGGTACATTAAAAATATTTTAAGAAATAATGATACAAAAATTATCCAAATGTATTGACAACTGTAAGCCCATATACGTAAGAGACAACATTGCTAAGAGAAATTAAAGAAGACCTGAATAAGATACTGAGTATGTGAATTGAAAGACAATATCATTAAGCTGTCAATTTTCTCTCAGATCAATCTATAAATCCAATACTTTCCCAATCAATACCCTAACATCCCAGCCAGAAACCATCTTTTTTCCTTTAAAATTGACAAGTTGATTCTAAAATTCATGTGGAAATGTGTAATAGTCAGCTTTTCATTGCTGTGATGAGCTGTGGCCAAAATACCTGACAAGCACAACTTACAGAAGAAAATTTCATTTTGGTTCACAGTTTCAAAGGTATAGTCAATGATGAGCCCACTTCATTGTTCTGGGCCCAAGATGAAGAGGAGCATGATGGAAGAAGGGCAGGAATGCTTCTCAAATCATGGCAGTCAAGCAGGAGAGGAGGGCAGACAGGTTACCCTGGAGACAGAGACGGAGACAGAGACTGAGACCGAGAACAGGTAGAGGGGAAATGACCCCAGGAAGAACAAGCATTCCAGGTCATGCCCCCAGTGACCCAACTCCTCTAGTCACACCCCACCTGTCTACAGTTACCACCCAGTTAGTCCATTAAAACCAGACTGGACTGATTAGGTTACAGCTCTCATGATCTAATTGTTTGACCCCTCAGTATTTCTACATTGACACAGGAGCTTTTAGGGGACACCACATAACTAAACCATAACACCTACCATATGACCTAGACTTTAAAGTCCCAAATATTTACCCAAGGTATGCCCATACAACGTCTTATTCATGGCAGCTTTATTTCAAGTAGACTCAAACTGGAAACAACCTAAATGTCTGTCAATAGGTTAAAAGATAATATGTGGCATAGCCATATAATGGGATGCTGAAGAATGATAAAAAGAAAGAGCTAGTGATCCATGAAATGACATAGAATGAATCTCCAAATTATTTCTGTTTAATGAAAGAAATTGGAGAAAAATAAAGACATTCCTTGTGATTCTGTTCATATAAAATTCTAGAAAATATAAGCTAATCTATGACATGGTTGCACATGTTTGCCTGGGAAGAAGGAATGTATGTGCAATATCTTGATTACGGTGGTTGTGGTTTGGATCTGGAATGTTCTGCAAAAACTCATATATTGAGAGCATGATGCCTTTTATCCTCGAGTTCAGGATCCCCAAAAGATCACCAGAGACCAAGATTGATATAAGCAGCAAAGAGGCGTTTATTGCAAGCTACCTTGGTCCTCTGCACACACCAGCAACTGGTGATGCTGAGAGGCCCCGAGCCCAGGGTTTGCAGCAGTTTTATACACTCTTTGGGGAAGGCAGGGACTTCACATACATCATAGCATCTCTTAGCAAATCATCACACATCGTGGGAAAATCATAAAACAACTCTTAACATTGATTAGCACATTCCCTGGCAGGAACAAGTTGGGTAAGGGTGATTGGTTAGTACAAGAGGGGCATTCTTTGAACTGATTGGTTTAAGCCACGAGGGGAGTACTTGCCTGGTTTCCCAACAAGTTATCAACCACCATAAACTACTGGGAGGGTCATCTGGCATCCCAGGTATTTCCCTGTCTCATGCTGATTGGTGGTTGCTAGGGGATTGCTGTGGGTCCTCACCTAGCCTGACCTGGTGCAGCAGATCTCTCCTGTTATTTGTAGATAAACAACTCAGCAGGGTGGTTATGTGCTTAGGAATGCTCTGTGGGTCTTTCCAAGGACAAGGGTCACGCCCCCTTCCTTGGACAGGCTTTGCTCTGAAGTAGAGGCTGGTTTCTCAATTCCCAGTGCAGCAAGCTTCAGAAGTGGGCTTTTTAGGGAATGATTGGATCATGAGGGGTCTGACTTTTTGGTGGATTGATCCATTTGAACAATGAGTTAATCCATTCATAGCCTCATGGACTACAAGGAGGTGAGACCTAGTTGGAGGAAGTAGGTCACTGGGGTTTGTCCTGTCTCAGTAAACCCAGCGGATTCCTCTCTCCCTCTGCTTCCTGGCTATTAGGAGTGGGCAGCTTTCCTCGGCCACACCCTTTCACCATGATGTTTCTGCTTTGGAGCCCGCTGACATGGTCTGAACCTCCAAAACCGGGAGCCAAAATAAACCTTTCCTTTCTGAATCGTTCCTGTCAAGCATTTTGGTCACAGTAATGAAAATCTGACTAACACAGTGGTAATAATTTCATGATGCCTATATTTACCAAGTCATACACTTTAAATTTATGTACTTTGTTGTATGTCAATTAGACCTCAATTAAGTTGTTTTTTAAAAAATTAAAAGACAGTCAACCCAGTAGGGAAAAAAGGGCAAAAGACTTAAATGTAACTTTTAGGCAAAGCTGATCTATGGAAGTCAGGAGACAGGTTACCCTGGGAGTGTGTGGGTATGGGGGTAGGGAGGGAGAGGGCGCAGCATCTAGTCGTGATGATGTTGATAACTTGATCTGGATGCTGGTTACATGGCTGTGTTTACTTTTGGAAATTCGACCAGCTGAACACTCGTTGTTTGTACACATTTCTGTATAAATGTGAAACTTTAATTTTAAGACTTATTTATAATAAGAAATCAATCATGTCTATATCTGCAATCATGGTATAGAATCCTGCAACATGTTGTCGGCACTGTTTCAGCCTAAAGTCTCTGCCATTCCTATTCTGGGAGATGAATCCTCTTACTGTGCTTTTCCAGGTGGTACAAAAATTTTCTCAGAAGTTTCTCAGAAAGCTGTTTATTATTTTTATAAGTGAGGGATGTGCCTTTTTTAGCTTCAAAGAAATCAGCAACCTCTTCCAGACAGGAAATTGCTTGGGAAATGCAATTAGATTGTTCAGAATGTTAATGCACTAAGATTCCAGTGGGGCGGTGCCTTGGCAAGCTAGCCAATTTGCTGGCTCCGTCCATGTGAGTCTGCCTCCCTTCCCAAGCCCACCAGAATCTTTGGTCGTGGTTTCACTCTCTAACACTATTGCCTCGGGTGGCAGCTGATGGTACCATTTGAACTATGGAAAAGAATTGGTCAACTGGGCCAAACCCATCAGATTTGTTCTTGAAGAATTTGGAATCAGAACAGACACTCTAGCTGGTGAGGGGCCCTGGAGCTGGGAGGAGTTGTGGATCTTCAGGAAGTAGCAATGAAGGAAAGTGAGGAAATCCCATGTCTCAAAGGACCACATGGAAGTTCATGGCCTTAAAGCCCATGAGGTTTCACATGTTAAACAAAACCACCCCTTTTTGGTTCAATGTAACTGGAGAGTGGTTGCTATTCTTTGTACCCCAATTTTCCTGTCTACCTCATTTGGCAAGGAATAAATCAAAGTAGAACTGAGTACAGAGGCTCATTCAAGCCTGTAGTGCCTGCTGCTTGGGAGACTGAGGTGGGAGCATCCCTTGAGCTCAGGAGTTCAAGGCCAGCCTGGGCAACATGAGACCTCATCTCAAAATAAATGGAAATAAGTAAAAAATCTGGGTTATGGTAGCAGAAGGAAAGAGTCCTGACATTGTAGGGTCTTAAGTTTGTAATGTAACTTTGAAGATAGCCAATCCAAAGTTCTCCCTCATTTCAGGAATTTCTTGGCTGTGAAAGCACCTTCTTCTCTTGCATGACCATTTCAAGTCTTCTTTTCCACCCTCCTTCCTTCCCTTTATTCCTCCTTGTCACTCTGCCTGTCTCCTTCTCTCCATCCAATGTCCATTGATTATTTATCATTAGCCAGGCACTATTCTGAGTGCTTGGCACTAAGCAAATCAGACAAAATTAGGAAGACAAATCCTCTGCCTTCAAGGAGCTTCCTTCCCAAGGAGGAGAAACATAGTAAACAAGAACATAAGAAAGTTATTTACATCAGTAAGTTAGGAGGTGAGAAATCCTATGGGAAAAAGAAAGCCTTGGCGTTCAGAGCAGAGAGTAACAGTGGTGATGGGAAAGGGGATTTCAATTCAGAACAGGGTGGGCCTCAGTGACAGAGAGCCACGTGGAGGTGATGGAATATAAGGAATGTAAGGAACCAGAATGAGCTGGGAGGAGAGTTATGGGAGATGAGATTGGAGGTCTAATAGGAACCAGGTCATGGAGCCTTTTAGGCAGATGCAAGGGCTTTGGCTATTTCTGTAAGTGACCTGAGGAGCTTTTGCAAGGTTCTGAGCAGAGAAGCACACTCTGACTTGAGGACAGAGACGCAGGGACCACGTGCTCATTCTGAAGGCAGCCAGTACCATGGAGTCAAAATCTTGTTAGTGTTCTGAACTCTGGAGCACTTGAACATTTAATTGCTTTTAAAAATATGTTTTATCTGATTATAAAAGTGACCATATATGTTCCTCGTAGGATAATTACAAAACACACACACAAAAAGGAAGAGTCATTGGATATGCTACCTCCAGAGAGTGAGAAACCAGCCTCTACCTCAGAGCAAAGCCTGTCCAAGGAAGGGGGCGTGACCCTTGTCCTTGGAAAGACCCACAGAGCATTCCTAAGCACATAACCACCCTGCTGAGTTGTTTATCTACAAATAACAGGAGAGATCTGCTGCACCAGGTCAGGCTAGGTGAGGACCCACAGCAATCCCCTAGCAACCACCAATCAGCATGAGACAGGGAAATACCTGGGATGCCAGATGACCCTCCCAGTAGTTTATAGTGGTTGATAACATGTTGGGAAACCAGGTAGTTCAGCACTACTCCCCTTGTGGCTTAAACCATTCAGTTCAAATGAATCCCCCTCTTGTACTAACCAATCACCCTTACCCAACTTGTTCCTGCCAGTGACTGTGCTAATCATGTTTTTATGATTTTCCCACGATGTGTGATGATTTGCTAAGAGATGCTATGATGTATGTGAAGTCCCTGCCTTCCCCAAAGAGTGTATAAAACTGCTGCAAACCCTGGGCTCGGGGCCCCTCAGCATCACCAGTTGTTGTGTGCGCGCAGAGGACCAAGCTAGCTCGCAATAAATGCCTCTTTGCTTCTTACATCAATCTTGGTCTATGGTGGTCTTTTGGGGGTCCCAAATTCAAGCATAACAAGAGAACTATATTTTCATTTTTACATAAAATTCTAATCTTCATACTATGGATGCATTTCCAATTTTGAATCCCTTTCCTCAATAATTCTTCAACTATTTGATGGCAGATGATTGTATTTTCTCCTGTAAGCATGTCATCAAGGTTTCTTATCTTGGGGTCCATGGGTACATTCTAAGGTTCCAGGAACCTCTTGAAAGTATAAACAAAATTGCATGTGTGTTTGTGTATAGGAAAACAAAAGTTTCTTCAACTTTCCAAAGGGGTCTTTTTAATTCAAGAAGATTAAAAAACTAGTATAAGAAGATTTGGGCTATTTGCCTGTCACCGAATGATCTCATTAATCATGAGGTGAATTCAAGGAGCCATGTTTGTCTAGGATACTCCAGCCACTTGGCCACAGTTGATGGACATAGTGTAGTCACTCCACCCATGCTACACCAAGCAGAATCCAGAATTCTGAATTCCTATTTGGAATTCAGAGCTGGGACAGAGGGAAATCCAGCTTCTGTCAAGTGGACTAGAGTCTAAAGAAAGCTGTCTCACACAACAAGAATGAAGCAGAGAGGCAGTGCTGCCAGTTTTCCCAGTGACATTCCATTTCCTGGCTCTAGCCTTACTCTGCTCACTAAGCTGTATTCCTAACCTTGGATTCTACCAATGTTCCTGTTTCCAGGGGTGATATTCAAAATATTTAAAGCCAGCACTCTATGGGAACCAAAGAATCAGAGTAGATGCCAGAGATAAACAACTAGTTCAATCATACCTATGCATCTCATCTCACTGTCCTCCCTGTCTTTACCATTAGGATTCACACCTCACTTCTGATTGCCTACCCCAAGTTATCTGTTGAACCCAGAGTGGTTTAATTGATATTTTGAGTCACTGTTCTAGTTAAACAGCTGTCCCAGCAATTCCTTGTGCCATGGAGAACCCAGAGCCTCTCCATCTTGTGTTTCCCTTGAGTGGTCTGTGGCTCTTAATGACCAATTTATAGGATGGAGGTTAACGCCTGGTCATCAGCTGCTGCCTGACCAGTTGAGAGTTCCTATGCAGGCCGGGACTATTGCCTTGTGTGATTTTGACACAGTCCTATAAATGTGGCCTACAAGAGGATTAGCTTTTAGAGCAACTAGGTCACATCATCCTGACCTTATGATCAACAAAAACACCCAGGTCTTTTCACATAAAGTAGTTGAGCCATTTTTTCCATTATCTGTATTTATGAGATGATGTTTGGAACCCAAACTCAGGGCTTGTTAAATTTCATTCTGTTGTTCTTGAATCAGCCTTCCACGCTCTCAGAAACTATCAGAGTCTCCATCCTATTAGCCATCTCTTCTAGTTTTGATTCATCCACATCTTTGAAACTTTCCTCTAATGCACCCTGGCAAGAGTAGGCTTGTTTGATACCCAGTCTAGGGTTATGCTTAGTCAGTTACTAGAGTTCCAGTTGGGTAGCAGATCTTGCCCAATATCTGGAAAGTTCAGTTGTGGTCAGACAGCTGAGTTGCCAATAGGTATTCTTGTGAGAGGCACAGAGAGGAGTTCTAGGAGGTGTCAAAAATCTGTAGACAGGAGCAAAGATAAATTGTAAAACAAATGGAATAACTCCAGTGGTAAGGATAGGGAATCCGTTCATACTGACAGAAGACTCAGTCTAGAGCTGCTCTTCTACTTGACCTAATTGACCTGATCTCTACAGGGAAAACCCTTTCCCAAAGCATGAGTTCACCCTCCTGTTGGCCTTTCTCCAAATGGTTTTGTGTAAAGACAGATCATGACCACACCAAAGACAAAACCACCCACGTCTTGGACCTGGATATTGTTAGACCTCTAGTCAACAAAGAGACAAGGTCAGGAGGTGTGAGAGAAGGTGGGACACCAAATCTACATAGTAATGAGAATCCAAGGTGTGGAAGGAGAATGCATAAGTGCCTGAAAAGGATCCTGACAGTGTTTTCCTGCAGTGGGGACCACCTGTGTGCTAGTTCTTTCATCCTGACTTCCAAACCCTCTGGTTTAAAAGTGTGATTTCCTGAACCCAATATCTATGTTCATTATAAAAGTTATTTTGCACAAAATATAGATAAGTTGTTTAGTCACATGTTTTACTGTAGGTTTCTCCCTCCCTCCCTCCCTTTCTTCCTCCTTTATTTCTTTTTCTTTCTTTCTTTTAATGTAATGTTAAGATCAGGGATTTTCTCAAGGAAAAATCTTGATGTATTTATCTAGAAATAATTTTACATCTTTGAGTTCCTGAATAAGTAATGAATAATTTTCAGATTGCTGATTGCATGACAAAACATTGAAGCTGGCAATGAGCAGAGAATAAAACAAAAACCATAGTTATTATCTTATAATTGTGAGCTACTTTGGGGTCAGTAAAAAGGAAATTTACATACTTAAAATTTATATACTAATGTGATTTCCAAAAATGGTACTACTTTTTAGTCAAGGTTTTACTATCCTATTATTTCATACCTTAAGTTGTAAGGGTAAAAGAAATTGAAGTTAAAGCGTAAAAGTTAAAGGGTAAAAGACCGGGTGTTGTAAAGTTTCTAAGCTGCAAGGTCTGAGTTAAAATGTAAAGGATTAGGTATTGTTAGGATTCTATGCTACATGCAAAACCTGAAATTTCTGTAGCTGTTAAGACAATGCTTGGAACTGCCCAGTAAATATTTCCCCTGACTATTTGGTTGTTTAATAAGGGCTCTGTGTGGTCCCACGTAGGCATTGCAGGGCCTGGACCAATCAGTTTAAATGTAACCCCCTCCTTAGGAATGACCTATCACTCCAGCCTGACCTGTTCCCGCCAATGAATGAACTAATCATGTTTAGGAGTTGTTGTTCAATTTTCCTGCGCCTCATGATGATTTGTTCTGATGTATACAAAGCCCTCCGCCCTCCCCAAAAAGTGTACTTAAGCAGTGCTCAGCCCCTGCTCGGGGCTCTGGGCTGCTTTCCCTTCTTGAGTGGGCACGGAGCCCCAGCATGCTGGTTCAATAAATCCCCCTTCTGCCAATTGCATGAGTGGTCACTTGGTGGTCTCTTTCTCTGACGTTTTGCAGGACCCTTACAAAGTTTTTTTATGCAATAATTGCAAATATTTGCTGTTTGGTAGTGGAGTGTAAAACTGTCATAAGCTGTCTATAGTTTCTTGGGATTTCTTTAAAATTATGCTAAGGTCATTTAAACAAGCACTAATTTCTAACTAAGTTATTTCTTTTTCTTTTAGTTTTTCTTTTAACCCCACGCTTAGACACTTACATAAAAAATGTTCAGTAATTTGTTGGACCCTCCCACAATACTAACAGCATAGAGAGAGAAAATTCAGGAAAAGGACTTGGTTCACTTCTTTTGGTCTCTGCAAGAAAAATAGGAATTCTGAATCCTGCTTGGGATGCCTTGCATCTACAAAGAGCTGCTGTCCATGAAGAAGACACATTTATGATGATGTGAGGTGTGGCACCAGACACCCATTCACCATTTCTGTCTCACAGAGAAACAAGGGGCCTTCTCAGTGTTCACACTTCCTTTTTACTCTACGATGAGATGAAATCATTTTCCCCTGAGTTCCTAGATTCAGTGAGCAGTAACTTAGACTTCGGGAGGTGATTGGGTTGACTCAGAGGAATACATTTCTCTTAGAGACTTCAGTTTAAAATCTAGAATTTCTTTCTAGGAAACATGATTTAGTCAGTTATTCATTTACCTTATAAAAGACACCATTCTAGGAACCTTGTAAGATACCAAGGGGGAATTTCATAGAATCTCAGTCTAGTAGGATAAACCTCCTAAGATTGTCTAAGTTCTAGGGAATATAAATAACACCCATAGGTTGGAAAAGGGCCCATCTGTTGCTTGAATGCTTTGTTCCAGTTGTTGCATATAGATTGCTACCCAAATGTCCTTCCTTCCTAAAATGTCTTCGGGGCCCCTACAAATCTCTTGGACACTCCCATATTATGCCTGGAAATCCCAGGAATTATTCTGCTGTTTTCTGGCCAAGCTCAGGTTTAGAACGTTTGTGTTGTTCAAGTCCTTATTTGCTCAGATACACCCTGTAGACAAGATCTCGGGACCTGAATGTCTCCCAGGAGCTCTGTATGCAGCTGCTTGCTCCTTTCCATCCCCACATCCCCCAAAACTCTACACTGAAAAAGGTGGAGAAACACTCTGGGCTCCACCGATGTCTCCTGGCTGAGCTCCTCTTCTTTATTCCTCTCTCCATTTAGTCTCGGAGAATTTTTTGTTAGTTTCTTTCTCTCTTTGATCTAATTTTTTTAAATCTAGAAATTCAGGTTTCTAAAACACAAGCATAGAATTTTTTTTTTCCTACTTCCTTCTCTGGGCCAGAGCTCAGGTCTGACTCTATGCTTAAATGAGACAGGGAAAGGAAAGAAGCATGGAAGCCCAGGGAGAAAATGGCGCCTAATATTTGACAAATAGATTTTTCTACAACTGTAGCATAAGAAGACCATGAACACTAAATTCAATATTGCTGGTACAGCTTTTAGAGGTTTGCAAAGTATTCAGAAAAGAGAAATTAATTTTGCTGTAGAGACACAGTAGGTTCCATGGAGAAGGTTGAATCTGACCTGGATTTTGATGGGTGGTTATGTTTGGGTCAGATAAGAAGGCAGAATTTTATGTTCTCCCTCTCTCTCTCAATATATATATATTCTCTCTCTCTCTCTCTCTCTCTCTCTCTATATATATATATATATATATATATATATATATATATATATATATGGAGAGAATAATATCCTCAAGGCTAAGGTATAGAAAGGTAAAACTAGAGACCATTGACAAGGAAGGCCAGAAAGATTTTGGAGAGCCTTGAATTCCAGATAAGGAGATTGGTCATTAACAGGTAGAATAATATTTTCTAACACAGGTTGCATTAATATAAAGAGATATATACATACATACTCCCATGGTCAAATTAATTTTAAAAATTTATGAATTCTTACCAATGTTTTTAAGAGATAGGATATTCAGAACTTTTTTTTGGACATGAGGACTTCAGCAGTGAGAGCTGCAGCTATTATTCTTGGACAAGAGATCAACCCAAACCAATGGGCTTCCTGTAGATTCTTTTTTTTAAACAAGGCATTTCCAGTCGTGAATGCTATGAGAGAAGTTCAAGGGGATGTGTGGAAGTCTGTACTCAGGGGACACAATCTGGTCTTCACTTAAGTTTAGGGGAAAGGGGATTTTCAACTGAGACCTGAAGGATATGTTGGACTTGGCCAGGTAAAGAGGTGGAAGAAGACAGTGCCAAGCAGGGTGAATGGCATATGCTGTCAAACGACGAAATTACAACAAAATAAGTTTAAAAATCTTAATTAGTTTTTATTTGCAATTTTAGAGTCAGACAACACCACAGTTCATAAAACAGAAAGAAAGTTCCAGTGAGCCAAGCAGAGGAGGTTGGTTTTATAGAAAGAAAAGGATTGAGGAAGAAAGGAACACAGAATAAAAAGTAGATTGGATGTTTCAAAGTTATTTTCGTTTCTTGTAAAGGTTAAAGCAGAGGGTAATTCCTGATCATGCCAGCTAAAACTGGCCTGTTGGATGATTTGGCTATGTGTTAGGTTTTTGTTGTTGTGACCAAAATACTGGACAAGAACAGCTGAGAGGAGGAAAGATTTATTTTGGCTCAGGGTTCCAGCGTCTTCAGTCCCTGGTTAGCTGACTCCAAGGCAGAGAAATCATAGCAGAAGGGCCTGGTGGAGGAAAGCCACTCAGCTGAAGTCCACCAGGAGGCAAAGAGGGCAGAGAGGACGAGGCCAGGGACAAGATACCGTACCCAAGGGTGTTCCCCAGTGACTTACTTTCTACAGTCATGCCCCACCTGCCTACAGTTTCCACTCCACCCTCACACCCCAGTAGCCCATTCAGTTATCAATGGATTAATGTGCTGATGAGATTAGAGCCTTCATGATACCATCATTTCCCAAAAATCCCACTTCTGAACATGGCTACACTGGGGACAAAGCCTTCAACACATGAGTTTTGGGGGAACATTCCAGATAACAAACCATAACACCTATTATCTCTTTCTCCTAGTTTTGACTCGGTAATGTGGAACTTCAGCATGACTGGCTTCATTTTGGTTTGGTCTGTGGGGCCTAGTGCAGGAACTTACTCCAAACCAATGGCCTCCTATGAATTTTATCTAACAATAAAAAGGCAAGGAGAGATGGTGCAGAATATGTGAAGAAATTGAAGCGTTTTTGTGTGACTGAAGTGTATCATCAAGAATTTTAGACTAGAGGAACAATCTAGGTCTTAGCCAAATTTGTTGACCTTCTTGGGCCCCCCAGTTCCTTCCTCTCCCAGTGGCTCAGACTCATGTTTTCTTCAGACCCCCCAGCAGAAGGGAAGGGAGCTGGTCAATGGCAGGTTAGCAAGTCACTTCTCTGATCCTCAGTTTACTCATCTATATGCTAAAGGTTAAGAATATCTTACTTTTGTTAGGATAGAGTGATATAAAGAATAAAAAAAGTCAAAGCAGGGCATGGTAGTGACACAGTCGTGTTCAAATGCTGTCTCTAAAACGAAAACTTAGTGCAGAACAAATTGGTTAATCAACAGCCCTGGCTCCTTGGTGCTGCAAGGTCTGACAAGATAACTATTCCATGACCCTCACCTGATCTCAGCCCTATAAACTACTTCTTTTTCAACAGGAGGAAGAGAGATGAACTCAGAGGGTAAAGACCAGGGGGCAAGGGTATGTTTGTTCAAAAGGGCCTAACTGCTAAGACATCTTAAGCAAAACTCTGCACAAATAATGCCGACCAGACTATGACCTAAGATAAGGATAAGAAACAGAACTTGGAATTGTCACACAAGACCCTGAGTCCCTGGAAAAACAAGATCCAGGGCTTTGCTTAGGTGGTTTTTGGGGAGGAACATGTGCAGATGGGAAAATGAATTGTGTAAGGTAAACAACAACTGTCAATCAAATGAAGCAGGTGGGTCTGGGAGGTAGAGACTGTGGAATGTTCCACTTACTCCCAAATAAAGCTGAGCTCACAAAGAGAGTAGGAAATCCTCTCTAACATGACCCCCTTCTCCAATCTGAGACTGTACTTTCTCTTTTCTAAGTTTAGTTTCATGCTACTTAAATTCATGTGATTCCTTCTGGATTCTTCTCAGTGAAGACATAAGAACCCAGGATAGGATGGCTTCCCCCAGGAATACCCTTTGGTTATGCAGTTACTGCTCTTGGTAGCCCTGAGTAGTAAAGTCAGGGGAAACTGGTGTTATGATTTGGAACTCAAATGTCCCCCAAAGGCATAAATGCTAAAGTCTTGGTCACCAGCTCATGGCAATATTGGGAGGCTGTGGAACTTTGAGGAGGTGGGACTTAGTGGGAGGAAGTTAGGTCACTGGGGATGTGCTCCTTGAGGAGATATTGGAATCTGGCTCCTTCCCCTCTTTCTTTTTGCTTCCTGGCTGCCATGAGGCGGGCAGCTTTGCTCCACCACATGCTCCCACCATGATGTACTGCTTTGCCACAGGCCCCAAGCAATGGTGCTAAATGACCATGAACTAAAATCTCTGAAACTGTGAGCCAAAATAAATCTTTTCTCCTTCTTTTATTTTTTAAGTTGATTATCTCAAGTATTTTATATCACCATCAAAAAGCTGACTAATATACCGGCATGAGCAGATTTGTTGGTGCCCCATAAACAAGGGGCAAGGCTGTGAGTCCAGGATGGGACAGCGTATGTATTAGTTTCCTAGGGCTGCTATAAAAGTACCAGAAACCAGGTGGCTTAGAATAGTGGAAACATCTTGTACCACAGTTTTGAGGGCTAAAAGTCTGAGGTGTCCCGGTATTAGCAGAGCCATTCTCTCTCTGAAGACTCTGGGGGAAGGTTCTCTCTTTGCTGGTGCCTCAGGCATCCTTTTCTTTATAGATGGTCATTTCTCCTCATGTATCTTCACTTTATCTTCCCTCCATGTGTCTGTCTCTGTCTAAATTTCCCTTTTTATGAGGACATCAGACATGTTGGATTAGGGCCCAACCTAATGACTTCATCTTACCTTGATGGCATCCTATCTTGACTACCTCCAAATAAGGCCACATTCTGAGGTGTTGAAGGTTAGAATTTCAACACATCTTTCTTGAGGGGAACAATTAAATCCTCAAGATGAAAATCCAGATTGCAGACACAGATGTAAGAGACCATACTGAGGAAACATGAAGTTAAAAGGAAACATGTTAAGGGGCAGGCACACAAGCCACTCTGGGAATTCAAACCAAGTTTCCCTAATTCTCCAAGGGTCAGGACGGAAGCTTTCATATGAGATCTTGGCTGCAGAAGAACAGGAAGAGGCAAGGACACTGCCTCCTGGAAGGGAATACCCTCTTTGATGGAGCTTAAGAATCTCCACCCTGTGGGGTGAACTCAGGGTCCACAGGAAGCCTATCTCACAGAAGAGTTTCAGAGTAATTGTGATATTGATATTAAGGGACCTTCCCAGCTGCCACCAGGAAACATTAACCTTAAATATAATCTTACATCATATTACAGTGACATCATTGAACTATGGAATAGGGAAGGGGACAGAGCTGATATCTTGAAGACAGAGAGTTGGAATATACTTGGGTTTTCTTCAATATTATCAAAGGTAGGGGGTGGTGATTCTAGATCTAGATCTAGTGTGGTTTATTCAGTACCTTTGTCAAGGTGTGCATTCCTTACCTCTGCTGAACCTGTGACTCTGGATGAACTGCTGATCTCTCCCTACGAGGCTCAGTTCTGGTCACCTGCCAAAGCAATTCTACCTTGAAGCAGGAATCTCTTCAACAGCTCCAGGCTCCCCTCAAACCAGTGAAGCATTATTATTTAACTTTATTTAACATAATATTAGCTATATTATATTTATCCTCCATATACTATCCAAACTCTGACTCTTTGCTACAAATCTGAGTTTCCCATTGGTAGTTTGCTCATCTGAGGTACTTTTACCCTAATTATCGGGTCTTGTCTTCAATTTTTGAATTTATGTTCATGCACACTCACTGTTCATTCCTCTGGGAACTTCCCTTGACTTGAGAATGAAGATTGTCATCTTCTCATATTTGCTTGGTGGGTTGGCCCAGCTTAGGGATCAGCAGAGATTTTCCATGAAGGGCTAGATGGGCAATGTGTAAAACAACAAGCATCACTGTGTACCAATAAATCTCTATTTATAAAAATAGGCAACATGTTAGATTTGGTCCCAGGGCAATAGTTTGCTGAAGCCCCAGTATAAATCACAACTTGTCTCTTTACCACCTCATTTTCCACTCTTATACTTCCACTTCCTTCATGTCCATCCCTTTTCTCTTATATTGCTAAAAGTAAAGCACCATGCCATAAAAGAAAACCCCAAGATGGAACACTAATCACCACTAGATATGCCAATAAAAATTAGTCTGTATGTTTGAGTAGCAACTCCAAGTTCAAATGTCCATGTGGGCTTCTTGGAAGAAAATTAGGGAGATTAAAATCCCAGATGGTTCATATTTTATTGGGTGTTATTTAGGTAGTTTCTGCTATTTCCTTTTTTAAGATATAGGACCTTCCTTGACACTCTGATACAATGTGGGTCTCAGTCATTATTAGTTGTTTTATCCAACGCTATTCCTTTCTTATTCCTTGCTTCTGGTCCCTAGTTTTTTTCGGCTATGGCAGCAGGATACACAGAGAAGATCCACTCCACCGCGTGACCAGCACGCTGGTTTCATTCAAGAGGTTCGTAGCATAGAAGTTAACTAGTGAGATCGAAATAAACACACAAGACTCAATTACCTTTTTCTTTGACCAGGTCTGAGATGGCCCTCCCTCTGGCTCTCACATTGAACCACCCAACCACCCGGTGGGGCAGCAAGGCTTACTCAGGGCTAGCAGGAAAGAGAGAGGGAGCACGCCAGGGAGTGGCCTTTTATTGGAGAACAAGAAATTCAGGGAAAAATTCCATCCAATGAAGGTCGAGGGGGGCAGCATTCCATGGTCAGGGTCAGTGATTGGTCTCAGGGTCAGTGGTCAGTCACACCCCCCACGACAGGCTCTAGCACCTGGAGAGGGTGGGGATTAGCTCCGACACAGTTTGGCCAGAACGCCTCACACCCAATCAGGGAGGTGCCCAATCACGCGCGAGAATGGCTTCCCACAATCCACCCCTCCTGAGTGTAGGGAATGAAATTTGCCTGGAATTCATATTGAATTATATCTGGGGCCTAGTTCTGGGAAACAGCTTCTGGGGGAAATCTCCTTGGAGCTTTTAGGAGAGAGCTTTTCTCCACCATAAGAAAGAGACTTGAGGAGAAACCAGCCCCTCTCTCCTTGCTATTGATTGTCACTATATGAGAACAATTTTTGCAAGCTTCTGTACTCATTCCCATCTTGGAACCCTGAGGGGAGATGTGATCAGCACTTTAATAGAAGGAAAGAATGGAAAAAATGTTTGATTCTGGGATGCTGCCCCACCCTCTCATAGGTATGTAATATATGCCCCATATTAACATAAAAATTGGAAAAACACTGAACTCTGAAACACACCTGGCTTCAAGCATAGTGGATAATGGATCCTGTACTGTATCATAATTCTTATCCTGCACTGGATGATAAAATCTCATTTCTCGTGTGAATATAGGCCTCTCATGCTCCAGGAAAACAAATGTTCCAGATACTAAAAAGGAGTCTTCCTCTGTCCAGTTCCTCCACAGAGTCTCTGCCTCACCGAGTTCAAGTCCACAAGTAAGAAGCAAAGGCTGGCTCCCAGGAGAATTCAGAGGAAGCTTCTCCTCTGGTTACACATGATTTTGTGAAGAACACCCATGCAGGGGTACAACTATCCTGAATCTTCTTTCCTTCTTCAAGATACTGGGGATGTAGCCCATTGACAGAGCATTTGCATAACTTGCATGAAACCACAAGTTCCATCCCCATCTCACACACACACACACACACACACAATACTGTGGTGGAATGTGGTGAAGTAATGTGAGGACAGAGATCAGTTCCCTTCTGTCTTGACCCCGTGTGCAATTGAAATATGCAGCAATAATGGGCGATTTATCATTTCTTACGGGCACTTCTCATTTCATCCATTTTCCACATTTTGTAATAAAAAAAAAAGATCAGTACATTTGCTTGGCTGATAAAATCTGTTTTAATAAGGCATATGTGCTTTGGGTGGCTTACAAGGAACCTCTAAGGGCAGTAAATTGCATCTTGGAAATGCAGGCTTTTTGGAAATGTGTCTGCCTCAGGACTCTAGGGGATTTAAATGCAGAGGGATTTGCAAGGTTTGCATTTTTCATTCATTAAGGCAGTGTTGCTGCCAAACTTCTCTTCCTGTTAGTCATACAGGGAGGAGAACTCAACACAACGGCCACTCGTAAATTACCATGTGGCTCAGAGCAGCCCAAGTGTAATACCAAGGGAAACGTGGATCTTGGCACAAGCCTTGTGAACAACTTGTGAGAACCCCAAATGTTTTGAAAACTCACGTTTACAGAGGAATGAAAGATTGAGCTTGTCTTTAAATTCAGCAGGCCAAGAATGATGCTTTTTCTTTATCTAAACCAGTGTGAGAAACCCAGAGTTAGCTAACTGTAAATATTCTATTTTTATACCATTTCTTTATTATAAACTAAAGGGTGCTTTATTCTTGATTTGTGAGTCTTAGTTGTTTTTTTTTTTTTAAAATCCTTTTGAAGATTGGAAGAAAACTCTGTACTTTCTGACAGAAATTGACCACAAATACAAACACAACCATGTGTACAATTTCTGGAGGTTTGTGGGTTCTCCAAGGTGTATCCATAATTCTAAGGTAAGAATCCCGGCTTTTTATACTAAAAGCTCCTTGGTGGTAAAGATTATGTCTAATTGTTAGCTCTAATTATGTCTAATCTGCCTGGCAGCCTCCGTTCTTGCTGCACACTCCACCACCTAGTCAGAAATTCTAGTTAGTATTTCTTGACACAATCTTTTGGTAATAAATTTACAGTATCTCCACTTCTTCTTCTCCCCCACTTTTTTTTTTTTTGTACCAGGAATTTAACCCAGGGGCACTTAACCACTGAGCCACATCTCCAGCCCTTTTTATGTTTTATTTTGAGACAGGGTCTCCCTAAGTTGCTTAAGGCCTTGCTAAATTGCTGAGGTTGGCTTTGAACTTGGGATCCTCCACTGGGATCACAGGTGTGTGCCACCATGCCTAGCTTGTCCTTCCTTCTTTCCTTCCTTCCTTCCTTCCTTCCTTCCTTCCTTCCTTCCTTCCTTCCTTCCTTCCGCTTGCTGTTCTGGCTTTTATAGCCAGATGACAAAGGGAGACAAATACTTAGACTGGGAAATTTAGATGGGCACATGTGCTTGGTGGTGTTGGGGTATGCTGAAGAGGTGTATAGCACAAACTAGCTAAAAAGAGACCTCTTTGTCTTTTCTGGGATCCAATTCATCCAGCAGGTGCCACTGGGAACTCCAGTTTAGAGAATTCATTCTCTTAGGCTGAGAGCACCAACCAGGACAGCTAAGGCCTCTGGATTCTAATCCCTGATGGTCTTTTTCTTTTTGGTGCTGATGATTGAATCCAGGGCCCTGTATATGCTAAGTACACACTTCACCTCTGAACTATCCCCAGCCTCTCCTCGAGTTTCCAACTGGCCTTTCCCTGGGAAAACCAACAGGTCATAGGCAATAAGAAAACCCAGATTATTTAGTGAAAAAACTGAAGAAGGTTCTATTCAGTGTTATACTTCCTAACTAGATCTTCAATAATAAAAATGGATTACTGAGATCACCCTGGAGTTAGTTACCTGGAGATATGGCTGGAGACATGGTTGGTAGGGTGCACCGGATGGTGGGAAAGGAAGAAGGAGGCTCTGTGGGAACATACTGTCTGGCAGTGTCCAGGACAAAAACTCAGGAGCCAAGGACAAGCTTTCCCTCAACACCACATCACCCTGGAGGAGGAGCCAAAGTCTCCTGGAAACGGCCCAGATGGATTTCTTGTCAGCAGTTCTGGGCACCCAAGAGTACTGTCCTGTGCACAGAAGGCTGAGTCGCTGACCTTTCCATGTGATGTGGAAGGAAACCCTCAGCAGCTGTACTTGGACAAGGCTGGGTAATGGGGAAATACCCGGATATTTAGTGCAAACTACTAAGTAACTTGGTAAAATTAAGATACCAAGGGTAACTGAGAAACATTTAAAAACAGTATAGAGAATTTTTCCTAAACCCACATTTTGACTGAGGTTTAAAAAAAAAAAAAAAGCTCTTCTATACCTTAACCAGGACATTAGATCCTGTTGTTGGAAGTCTCCAGATGTGAAGAGTAACAAACTAATAATTTTTTGAGACTCGATATAAAGTCTTAATATAGAGATTGATCTACATGGCCCCCAAACAAGTCAGTATGGGAGTCAAATAACAAGTCCCGATTGTCCAAATTCTCGTCTCCTATTACTACTTTTTCTGCATGGTGCATGGTGAGCAATAGTCCATGCCCACTCTCATCCCTCTGGTTGGTTTTGCCATCTCTGGGCAGGATCACAATTCACTGAAGGGAAAGCACAAGAACCCAAGTCTGAAGATTATATTCAAAGTAGAACAGGAAGAATTAAGAAGGTGAGACTTCAAAAATTACTCATTGTTCCCTTTTCCAAGGGAGAGAAAGGGGAATATTCTGGAATTAATAATCTCTTCTCTACCCTTCTACAATTTTCTTCTCACTTTCAATGAAAAACCTACCTAGTGAACATCTTGCTTAAATGCTGTGCCGGACCTCACTACAATTACAAGCACGGCCAAGCCATGGCTAGTCACGGGTCAGCCAGCCATGAGCCGTGTGTGTGTGTGTGTGTGTGTGTGTGTGTGTGTGTGTGTGAACCATGAGCATGTGAGTGAACGGAACTGACGCTGCCTCTCTGGGCTGGAGACATATGTGTTCTTTTCGCTCTCTCAAAGCTAGACTCAACCCCCTGAGACCTGATCCCCCTCACTGGGGTGGAACTTTCTCAAGTTCCTCAATAAAAAAAGGGCTTCAGAACGTCCTCTCTCTCTTTTTTCTGCCTTCCTTGTGGGAGCTGGAGCAGAGGAGCCATTGCTGAAGAATCCCCAGAAAAAAGTATTTTCTCCATCTTGCTGTGGTGATTTTGTGCCAACCCCAAATCACCTGGAGTGACCCTGGATGACTTAGTCACGTGTCGCGGCAATGACTCCTTTTCTGGTAGTAGTTCTAATAGGCAAAGATGACAAGCACAAAGCACACATCACCACAGCTCTAGGTGCATTAGAGGTAGCACTAGTACTGACTTGAGTGGCTCAAACAGGCAGAAATGTGACCTTGTTGGGAAGGACCAAGAAAGACACCTTGACACAATGGGGTGGGAGGAGGGAAGAAGAGAAGTATTTTGGATTAGACAGAAGGGAATGAAGTGAAGGGACAGGGGCTGGGAACAGGAGAGACAGTAGAATGAATCCGACATCACTGTTCCAAGTTCATATGTGAATACACCACCAGCAAAACTCCACATCACGTACAACCACTAGATTGGGAAGTTAACCTCCATGTATGTAGGTATGCCAAAATACGTCCTACTGTCATGTAGGACAAAAGAGAAAAAACTTAAAATTTTTTTAAAAAGATAGCTTGAAGAAAATAATGTTTGAAATGGGCCTTAAGAAATGAATAACATGTAATTAGTGGGAGGGAGGTTGAGGGCTGGGTGAGCCCACGCCTGGAGGAGGAAGCAGCTTGAGTAGAGGCTCAGGGACAGAAGGGCCACTAGTGTGGTGCAGACACAGATAGGAGGCTAGTAGGACTGAAGTGACTGTAGGACATCTGGAGCAATAGTCTGCAATAGTCATCTCTTCTGACACCACTGGCATAGCCTGTCCCCCTATAGCAGATGCCCCTCAGGACAGTGAGTGAGCAGAATACAGATTAAATGATAAAGAGCAGAGGGAGAGTTTTAAAAGCCCTCCTAATTTCCCCCTCTTCTTGATATTCCCCCTTCCTTTTATTTCTAACTGTTGTAGGAAGCATGCTTGGGACTTCACCCTAATAAGGGAATCTCTATCCATTTTGCTTTGGGAAACATAGCCTTGGGTTTTTAAAGACACATTTTTTTCCTTTAATAATAAATAAAGATCACTTTAATGTTTGCTTTGAAAATAAATATCAAGTTTAATGTTTCAGTTTCTCAAAATTGCACTGGTATACCTAGCTATGTGTATCCCAGTGCTAAAAAAGACAGGATCTATCAGCTGTTCAACAATCCTATGCAATGTGTCATGTCTAAACAAAGAATGTTTAACTACATTTAAAAAATGAAAAGAACTTTATGATATATACTATTTGATGACATATTTTGAGGGAAACTAGAAACTACACCATTCAATCCTTCTAGAATTTGGGGAAGTTGCATGGCTCCTTGAACTCTGTGGGTTTTCTTGGCATTATTCCACTTCTAGGCAGAAGATTACTCATGGCAATATTAAATCTCTTTCATTCAGAAGAAATCACAGTAGCAAGCCTCACCAACTCAAAACCTGGCAACGTTATTCAGACGTTGGTAAATTTTCATATTGGAGACATCAAGTCCCTGAGTGCCCTGTGACCAACTGGGGAATGAGGCTGAAAGATGATTGATAGAGTCTGGAAGGAATAAAGGTAGACAAACCTCCTAGCTTCATAAAATCTTCCACACAGTGTTTGAAATTCATTATAAGCTCTTTGAAAACATAGACACCTCTCAGAAAGTCTGAGACAGGGTGATTGCTAGTTCGAGGTCAGCCTTAGCAATTTCGTGAGGCCCTAAGCAATTTAGTGAAACCCTGTCTGAAACTAAAAAATAAAAAAAGGATGGGGACATGTCTCAGTGGTTAAGAATCCCGGGATTCAATCCTCAGTACCCACCCACCCAGTGACATCTCTTTGAATAGTTAAACCCACTTTTCATTAAATGGTACAAATTACGAAGATAACATTTTACTCTTTTCTCACAAATTGAGCCCAGGTAAATGGAAGCCCTGGAAGTTTTGCTAAAGGACTGGTGGCAAGAAGGGAAGGGTTAATTTTTAAGTAAGGGGTGTTTGCCTCCAATCCTGTAGTAACATGGACTTCTTGTACAGAGGAGAGGACACTTCCTCTCACAGTGCAAGGAACCATGTGTATGGTTTTTGTGACATTGGATGGGAGACCACATCAAGATTCCGAAAAACTCAGGAGTGGGAGGGAGGCTCTGAGAGAGGACTAGTGTAGGACCTGAGTAGAAAAAGAGGTATTGGAGACGAAGCTGGGGGCTGCAAGCCAGTGTCACCTGCTTCACAACGTTGCTCAAGGACCTGGTGCCTGGAATCACCCTTTGACATGGAGGAAAACCTGTGAACTACCTTTTCCCCACTCAATAAATAAATAAAATAAATCAGCAAGTGTAGAGTTGGTTTGAGTTTCCCTCTTCCTGTATTAGAGAGATCTGGTGAAGAAGGTGGTTGGTTGCTTTGGAGTGAAACAGGCTCCTTGTTCTGTCACTAACGTGCTAGGCGATGTTGGACACATGAATTAGCTTCCCTAACAACCCTTCATCCTCAGGCAGGGTTAGTGCAAAAACTAAATAAAACACTGTAGTTTTAATGAACTCAGCAGAATACTTTCGATATGTACTTTACTTCTTTCCCAGAATGTCTCATTCCATTTTGGAGTTCTGGAAGGACAGTGCGGAGCAAGGCATTGGGGCCATTCTTGATGGAGTCCTCCAGGTCTCCTCGGCTGTGGCCCACACCTTCAGGACTCTACAGCTGACTCATTTGCTCAGGGGAACTGGGAGCAGAAGGAGAAATGGACTTTGATTTACTGCCAAGTAGAGCGGAGACTTTCCAGAGCTCTCCCAAACCCAAGGCGTTCCCCTGGAACTGGACCAGCCATGAATGGAAGAGGCTTGGCTTCTCTGGGTCTGGCTGGCCTCGGACTTTCCAAAGAACCCTGCCAGGGTCCTGACAGACGTGAGATACTGTTCTCTTTTCCCTCAAAACCATTTGTGTTCATCAGTCAAGGCATTTCAGAACAGGAATTCTTCACATAAGGGACATTTCCCACAAACATTCCAGCCTGTAACACATCTTCGAAGTGAAAAACATTTTGTGTTCCAAGCTGTAAAACATTCTAAATTCAAACTGTAAGCAGGGATGGTTTGTATGTGTTCCCTTAATTGAATGTCATTTGAGGTTAAAAAAAAAAATCAATAGCTATCTCAGTAACCATCTAACGTATTATGAAATTAACTCCAGCCTCTCTAATTTGCATGGTTAAAATCACTTTCAGAAATCACAGTCTAAAGAAAAAAGATAATTGGGAATCACTGGTATCAATGTGTTGATTGGTTTTTTGCATGATTATCCAGGGTGGTCAAATATTACCTTTATGATATTTTTAAATTGATATATTCAATTCCTTTATGTAATGGTAACCATTTTTTGTAAAGTGCACTTCATCTGGCAAAACATGAGACTAAATCTCAGGTATGGCACATCTGAGCTTAATCCTACTCCTCCACAACAAGGAAGATCAATAACTGGGTCATCAAGATAGAAATGAGAGTATCTGGGGAAAGAGCATGGAGGTCAACATTTATTTCTACTGCTTGGAATATGCTTTGGAGGGGATTGGAACTTGTTTTTCTCTTTGGAATATTCTTTCCATTTTTTCTTTTCCTTCCCCATATGGCTGGTACAATGAGAAAGGCTCAAGTTATCCTGTCAATTGGAAGAGGCCCCTGGATCTTTGCAAGCCCTAAGAAGTCCTAAGAAAGACTCTGGCAAAAGGAGGTATTGGCTAGTTGTGCTTGTCCTGTGTAGAAGCCCTCTTTCTTGGAACCTGTCTCCTCCTTCTGGAGAGGGAGGACCCTGGGGATGAGTTTTGGAAATAACAGGAATTTTCAAAGTGCAGTCCAAAGACCAGGAGCACCAGAAAATTTGTAAGAATGCAAATTCTAATCACTCCTGCAAGGTAGGCGGGCCTGCGACCCACCGGCAGAAGAGGAGCAGTGGCCTGCTGAGAGGCTGAGCCGCCCCCCACCCCCCGCGCCTGCCAGGTAGGGGAACTGTGACCACCGACAGAAAAGGCCCAGTGGCCCGCGGCGGGACAGAGCTCCCAATCACTCCTGCAAGGTAGGTGGGCCTGCGACCCACCGGCAGAAGAGGAGCAGCGGCCTGCTGAGAGGCAGAGCCGCCCCCTCCCCCCCGCGCCTGCAAGGTAGACGGAACTGTGACCACCATCAGAACAGGCCAGACCTGCAACCGAGAGACAGAACAGGCCCAGGGGCCTGAGGAAGGGTAGAGCCGCCCCCCCACGCACCTGCAAGGTAGGTGGACCTGCGACCCACTGGCAGTACAGCCCCAGAGGCCTGCAGAGGGGCAGTGCCGCTGCCTGCGTCTGCAAAGTAGGCAGAACTGCGACCACCGACAGAACAAGCCTAGCGGCCCGCAGAGGGACAGAGCCGCCGCCCGCGCCTGCAAGGTCGGCGGACCTGCTACCGACCGGCAGAGCAGGCCCAGCGGCCTGCCGGTGTGGTAGGCACATTGCCCCAATTGGAGGAGGGGCAGAGCCGCCGCCCGCGCCTGCGAGGGAGACTTTGCAACTATACAAGACCAATATAAATATATAGGGGGAAAATTCAATAGCACAACAGTTTCACCAAGTAGAAAGGAACGCGAACAGTATGAAGAGACAAGGAAAGAAAGGACCACAAGCAATGCAGGTCAACTCAACATTAGAAGAGGTAATAGCTGCAGCAGATGGAATGTCAGATAAAGAATTCAGGATATACATGCTTCAGATGATCTGGAGTCTCAAGGAAGACATCAGACAGCAAAATCAGACAATGAAAGATCACTTCAACAATGAATTACATAAACAAATCCAAGAAGCAAAAGATCAACTATACAGGGAGATAGAGGTTATAAAACAACAAACAAACAGAAATCCTAGAAATGCAGGAAGCAATAAACCAACTTAAAAACTCAATTGAGAATACTACGAGCAGAGTAGAACACTTAGAAGACAGAACATCAGACAATGAAGATAAAGTATTTCAACTTGAAAAGAACATAGACAGCTCAGCAAGACTGTTAAGAAACCATGAGCAGAACATCCAAGAAATATGGGATAACATCAAGAGACCAAATTTAAGAGTCATTGGGATACAGGAAGGGACAGAGTTTCAAACCAAAGGAATGAGCAATCTATTCAATGAAATAATACGAGAAAACTTCCCAGACTTGAAGAATGAGACAGAACCCCAAATCCTAGAAGCCTACAGGACGCCGAATGTGCAAAATCATAAGAGACCCACACCTAGACACATTATAATGAAGATGCCCAACATACAGTATAAGGAGAGAATTTTAAAAGCTACAAGAGAAAGGAAGCAGATCACATTTAGGGGTAAGCCAATCAGGATAACAGCTGATCTTTCAACACAGACTCTGAAAGCTAGAAGATCCTGGAATAACATATTTCAAACACTGAAAGAAAATGGGTTCCAACCAAGAATTGTGTTTCCAGCGAAATTAAGCTTCAGGATGGAAGATGAAATTAAAACCTTCCACGATAAACAAAAGTTAAAAGAATTTGCAGCTAGAAAACCATCTCTTCAAAACATCCTAGGCAAAACATTACAGGAAGAGGAAATGGAAAATAACAATGAAAACCAACAGTGGGAGGTAGGACAGTAAAGGGGGGAAAATAATCAAAGAGGAAAACAAACCATGTTTAGTAACATAAATAAACAAATATGGCTGGAAGAACAACCCATATCTCAATAATAACCCTAAATGTTAATGGCTTAAACTCTCCAATCAAGAGACACAGGCTAGTAGAATGGATCACAAAACAAGACCCAACAATATGCTGCCTACAGGAGATGCATTTGATAGGAAAAGACATACATAGGCTGAAGGTGAAAGGTTGGGAAAAATCATATCACTCATATGGACTTCGGAAACAAGCAGGAGTATCCATACTCATATCAAATAAAATAGATTTCAAGCCAAAGTTAATCAAAAGGGATAAAGAGGGACACTACATACTGCTCAAGGGAACTATACACCAACAAGACATAACAATCATAAATATATATGCCCCAAACAATGGTGCAGCTATGTTCATCAAACAAACTCTTCTCAAGTTCAAGAGTCTAATAGACCACCATACAATAATCATGGGAGACTTCAACACACCTCTATCACCACTGGACAGATCTTCCAAGCAAAAGTTGAATAAGGAAAATATAGAACTCAATAACACAATTAATAACCTAGACTTAATTGACATATATAGAATATACCACCCAACATCAAGCAGTTACACTTTTTTCTCAGCAGCACATGGATCCTTCTCAAAAATAGATCATATATTATGTCACAGGGAAACTCTTAGACAATATAAAGGAGTAGAGATAATACCATGCATCCTATCTGATCATAATGGAATGGAACTGAAAATCAACCATAAAAGAAGGAAGGAAAAAGAATACATCACTTGGAGAATGAACAATAGGTTACTGAATGATCAATGGGTTATAGAAGACATCAAGGAGGAAATGAAAAAATTCTTAGAGATTAATGAAAACACAGACACAACATATCGGAATCTATGGGACACATTGAAAGCAGTTCTAAGAGGAAAATTCATTGCTTGGAGTTCATTCCTTAAAAAAAGAAAAAACCAACAAATAAATGATCTCATACTTCATCTCAAAATCCTAGAAAAAGAAGAGCAAAACAACAGCAAAAGAAGTAGAAGGCAAGACATAATTAAAATCAGAGCTGAAATTAATGAAATCGAAACAAAAGAAACAATTGAAAAAATTGACAAAACTAAAAGTTGGTTCTTTGAAAAAATAAACAAAATCGACAGACCCTTAGCCATGCTAGCGAAGAGAAGAAGAGAGAGAACTCAAATTACTAGCATACGGGATGAAAAAGGCAATATCACAACAGACACTTCAGAAATACAGAAGATAATCAAAAATTATTTTGAATCCTTATACTCCAATAAATTAGAAGATAGTGAAGGCATAGATAAATTTCTTAAGTCATATGATCTGCCCAGATTGAGTCAGGAGGATATAGACAACCTAAACAGACCAATATCAATTGAGGAAATAGAAGAAACCATCAAAAGACTACCAACTAAGAAAAGCCCAGGACCGGATGGGTATACAGCAGAGTTTTACAAAACCTTTAAAGAGGAACTAATACCAATACTTTTCAAGCTACTTCAGGAAATAGGAAAAGAGGGAGAACTTCCAAATTCATTCTACGAGGCCAACATCTCCCTGATACGTAAACCAGACAAAGACACTTCAAAGAAAGAAAACTACAGACCAATATCTCTAATGAACCTAGATGCAAAAATCCTCAATAAAATTCTGGCGAATCGGATACAAAAACATATCAAAAAAATTGTGCACCATGATCAAGTAGGATTCATCCCTGGGATGCAAGGCTGGTTCAATATACGGAAATCAATAAATGTTATTCACCACATCAATAGACTTAAAAATAAGAACCATATGATCATCTCGATAGATGCGGAAAAAGCATTCGACAAAGTACAGCATCCCTTTATGTTCAAAACTCTAGAAAAACTAGGGATAACAGGAACATACCTCAATATTGTAAAAGCAATCTATGCTAAGCCTCAGGCTAGCATCATTCTGAATGGAGAAAAATTGAAGGCATTCCCTCTAAAATCTGGAACAAGACAGGGATGCCCTCTCTCACCACTTCTGTTCAACATAGTTCTCGAAACACTGGCCAGAGCAATTAGACAGACGAAAGAAATTAAAGGCATCAAAATAAGAAAAGAAGAACTTAAATTATCACTATTTGCAGATGACATGATTCTATACCTAGCAGACCCAAAAGGGTCTACAAAGAAACTATTAGAGCTAATAAATGAATTCAGCAAAGTGGCAGGATATAAAATCAACACGCATAAATCAAAGGCATTCCTGTATATCAGCGACAAATCCTCTGAAATGGAAATGAGGACAACCACTCCATTCACAATATCTTCAAAAAAAATAAAATACTTGGGAATCAACCTAACAAAAGAGGTGAAAGACTTATACAATGAAAAGTACAGAACCCTAAAGAGAGAAATAGAAGAAGATCTTAGAAGATGGAAAAATATACCCTGTTCATGGATAGGCAGAACAAACATCATCAAAATGGCGATATTACCAAAAGTTCTCTATAGGTTTAATGCAATGCCAATCAAAATCCCAACGGCATTTCTTGTAGAAATAGAGAAAGCAATCATGAAATTCATATGGAAAAATAAAAGACCCAGAATAGCAAAAACAATGCTAAGCAGGAAGTGTGAATCAGGCGGTATAGCGATACCAGACTTCAAACTATACTACAGAGCAATAGTAACAAAAACAGCATGGTACTGGTACCAAAACAGGCGGGTGGACCAATGGTACAGAATAGAGGACACAGAAACCAATCCACAAAACTACAACTATCTTATATTTGATAAAGGGGCTAAAAGCATGCAATGGAGGAAGGATAGCATCTTCAACAAATGGTGCTGGGAAAACTGGAAATCCATATGCAACAAAATGAAACTGAATCCCTTTCTCTCGCCATGCACAAAAGTGAATTCAAAATGGATCAAGGAGCTTGATATCAAATCAGAGACACGCCGTCTGATAGAAGAAAAAGTTGGCTACGATCTACATACTGTGGGGTCGGGCTCCAAATTTCTCAATAGGACACCCATAGCACAAAAGTTAATAACTAGAATCAACAAATGGGACTTACTCAAACTAAAAAGTTTTTTCTCAGCAAAAGATACAATAAGAGAGGTAAATAGAGAGCCTACATCCTGGGAACAAATCTTTACTCCTCACACTTCAGATAGAGCCCTAATACCCAGAGTATACAAAGAACTCAAAAAATTAGACAATAAGAGAACAAACAACCCAATCAACAAATGGGCCAAGGACCTGAACAGACACTTCTCAGAGGAGGACATACAATCAATCAACAAGTACATGAAAAAATGCTCACCATCTGTAGCAGTCAGAGAAATGCAAATCAAAACCACCCTAAGATACCATCTCACTCCAGTTAGATTGGCAGCCATTAGGAAGTCAAACAACAACAAGTGCTGGCGAGGATGTGGGGAAAAGGGTACACTTGTACATTGCTGGTGGGACTGCAAATTGGTGCAGCCAATTTGGAAAGCAGTATGGAGATTTCTTGGAAAGCTGGGAATGGAGCCACCATTTGACCCAGCTATTCCCCTTCTCGGTCTATTCCCTAAAGACCTAAAAAGAGTATGCTACAGGGACACTGCTACATCGATGTTCATAGCAGCACAATTCACAATAGCTAGACTGTGGAACCAACCTAGATGCCCTTCAATGGATGAATGGATAAAAAAAATGTGGCATTTATACACAATGGAGTATTACTCTGCATTAAAAAATGACAAAATCATAGAATTTACAGGGAAATGGATGGCATTAGAGCAGATTATGCTAAGTGAAGCTAGCCAATCCCTAAAAAACAAATGCCAAATGTCTTCTTTGATATAAGGAGAGTAACTAAGAACAGAGTAGGGTCGAAGAGCATGAGAAGAAGATTAACATTAAACAGGGATGAGAGGTGGGAGGGAAAGGGAGAGAGAAGGGAAATTGCATGGAAATGGAAGGAGACCCTCAGAGTTATACAAAAGTACATACAAGAGGAAGTGAGGGGAAGGGGAAAAATAATACAAGGGGGACAAACGAATGTCAGTAGAGGGGGCAGAGAGAGAAGAAGGGAGGGGAGGGGAGGGGAGGGGGGATAGTAGAGGATAGGAAAGGCAGCAGAACACAACAGACACGAGTATGGCAATATGTAAATCAATGTATGTGTAACTGATGTGATTCTGCAATCTGTATATGGGGTAAAAATGGGAGCTCATAACCCACTTGAATCAAATTGTGAAATATGATATATCAAGAACTATGTAATGTTTTGAACAGCCAACAATAAAAAATTAAAAAAAAAAAAAAGAATGCAAATTCTCAGGCTCCACTGTAGAAGGACTGAATCCAGTGCTCTGTGATTAGAGCCCAGCAGTCCAAGTTTTAACCCAACTGCAGGCTGAAGTTGGAGTGCCTAGGTACTACAATTGGGCTGATCTTTGAGGCTGAGGTCATTTTCTGTTTCTCCTGGGTATCCAATACCTTCCTGTTGCTATTGCAATACTGAGAACTATTTTGAGTGTCTCTCAGAACTTTTTCCTCCAAGTTAAATGGTCATTGTGCTATTTGTCCTAGCTTTTAAATAGTTCTGGTAAGCTGAGTAGAAGAGTGAAAGTTTTGAATGCTAAATGCAGTAGTGAAGTTTTCTGAGCACTGGATGTTCAGATTTCTCAGTGTTGTTACTCCAACATCTATTACCTATGAGGGGCTAAGGAGTATCAGATGAACTTATGAACAGTTCTTGGTTATGGATGTTGCTGCAGGAGGAAGATTTCAGGCTTGTAGGTGAGACAGACCTGGGCTCGAATCCAGGTTCTGGCACTTACTAGGCCAGTGGCCTTGAGCAAGTTGACTAGCTTTAATCTTCTTAACTTGATAAAAGAATAATAATTTCAACTTTCTAAATTAAAGCTAATGAAATCAATGCTTAATGGTAACCTTTATTTTTTTTTGTTTTGTAAATTTATTTTAAAAGTTTTTTAGTACATTATAGTTGTACTTATTAGTGAGGTTCCTTTTGACATATTTTTAAATGCATTTAACACAGTTTTCTCCCTTTGTAACTTTTATCGTTGATATTATTAAAGACATAGAGCCAAAGAGCCAAACCTGGATCTAAAGTGCAATGTTTTTTCTATTTGATTTGAATGAATCATAAACCTTTTTGTGGGGGTGTACTGGGGATTGAACCCAGGGATACTGGATCATTGAGACACATCCCCAGCCCTGTTTTGAATTTTATTTAGAGACAGGGTCTCACTGAATTGCTTAGTGCTTCACTTTTGCTGAAGCTGGCTTTGAACTCACAATCCTCCTGTCTCAGCCTCCTGAGCCGCTGGGATTACAGGCGTGCACCACCACACCCAGCTTGAATCATAAATCTTGATGTTGTTTCCCCACTATGATTTTGGCTCTGCAACATCATTTTGCCTGAGCTAATATTCTTATTGTTCTTTGGTCAACGGACACATGCATCGACAAAGGCTTGAAAGATGCTGGATGTGAAGAAAAAAATGAAGTATAACAGTCTCCATAGGTAGCTGACGCTGTGTAAGTCTGGATGATTGAATCAATTGTTTTAAATCATGCTTTTCAAGGGGAGAGTTTCTCCTTCCTTTCCATCTGCTGTTTGTTTTACTGGGAAGGGAGTGTCTTTCCAAAGGTGAGTGAGGTTGAAGTTTTGGCACCTACTGGCTGTATGGCCTAGAGCAAGTTGCCTAACCTCTGAGGCTCACTTTCATCATCTATAAAAATCAGCTAATGCCCAGCTTTCGGCTGAGTTGTAAGGTTAGAGATTCAAGTAATTCAAGCAATAGATAAATAGATAATCTAAAGAACATGAATTTCTCTTTGGCTTTGGAGGCTATGATGATATTCTCTTCTCTCTCTCTCTCTTTACCCCCTACAGTTTTGACTTTCTAATTCTTGGCTTAGGCCAAGACAAAAATTCCCCTGTGTTGCAGGAATTATTCCCCTAGATGAGGGGGACACACCTCTGGGGCAGGGATTTTGCCAAGGAGATAGATGTGTAAGCCTTTCGCATATAATTGACGATTGACTGAAATGCTAGTCAATGCCCAGGTACATGATGGGCAGAAAGTGCAGAGCAGACTGGGTGGGAAGTGAGGTGTGCTCAGGGAACAAGTTTGGCTGGGAGGGGACAGAGAGGACAGCCTCCCATGTTGAAGTGGCCAGCCCTCACAAAGGCACACAAATGACCACTCCAGAGACAACTTGGGTGGGGGAATGAAAAGGTCCACTGTAGCACCAACATTTTCTCATTTGCAAAACAGTGATAATAGCATATACTTCATATTACTGTCCTAAGAATCAAATAAGATAGCTGAATACAACCAGCTCAGAATAGCATACTTGATGAAGGGGTTCCTTGAAATCTTTTTTTTTTTTTTTAGTTACAAATGACAGTACAATGATCTTGACATATCATACATTTGAATCAAATGGGGTATAATTTCTCATTTTTCTGAGTGTACAGGTTGCAGAATCACATTGATTATACAGTCACGTATATACATACAGCAATAATAATATCTATTTTATTCTGCTGCCCTTCCTATCCCTCCTCCCCTCCCATCACTTCTCTCTACCCAATCTAATGTGACACATTTCTTTTTTTTCCCCTCACATCGTCATGCATGTATTCTGTATAACGATGAGGGTCTCCTTCCATCTTCCGTGCAATTCCCCTTCTCCCTCCCTTTCTCTCCCACCTCTCTTCCCTATTTAGTGGCAATCTTCTTCTCATGCTCTTCCTTCCCTACCCCATTTTGAGAGCTTGTTTGGAGGTTCTAGCAGGGGAGCGCAGCTACTCGCATACCCTTGACCGAAGAACGGTCCTCCTCTATCGGGGAAGGTCGTCCTCTTCAACCGAGCGCGCAGCTTCGGGAGGGACGCACATGGAGCGGTGAGGGAGGAAGGGGACACCCGCCTAGCCAGCCAGATCAGCCGAATCAACCCTGGCGATCAATGGGGTGACAGATGTCGCAGCCAGATCGCCCTCACATCCCCCTACCCCATTTTGAGTCACCCCCCTTATATCAGAGAAGAAATTCGGCATTTAATTGAACTTGAATGCTTTTCATGACTCCCTGTCTCCATCTTCTTTCGCAGAAAAGCAACATTTTCAATCTGTAAAGTATAAATATCAATTATTTCCATCTGATATATTGTTATCACCTGCCATAAAGAAAATGTCTTCGTTTCTTGAGAAGAGCTAGCTAATTCTTTCTCTTCATACATGGAGGGTTGTTGTGGCCTGATCATTTCTTTCTTTTTTCATGAGAGAATTACAACTTGGTTCTGAGCTCAAACATGAACTCAGAGAGGCTCCTAAGGTTTTTCAGGGCAAAGAAAGGGTAGGATCTCTGTAAGCAGCATCAGAATGATTTTTTTTTTTGTCTCAAATTCTAAGTCAATTGCCTCATTTTCTTAAGAGTCTTGTTGAGTATAACATAATTTTTTTCTTCTTCCAGTACTGGGGTGCTTTGCCACTGAGCTATATCCCCACCCTTTTTTAATTTTTATTTTGAGACAGGGTCTCAATAAGTTGCCCAGGCTTGCTTTTGACTTGCAATCTCCTGTCTAGGCCTCTCAATTTGCTGGGATTACAGGTGTGCACCAATATGCCTGGCCAAAGAGTAACTTGAATTTGTTCTAGTTTTTATTTCCTTGATTTTTAAAATCAATTCCAATATTTCAACAGGTACCAAGTTACCTTTTTAAATCCTTTTATGTAATATAGGAATTTGGTGAAATGGTGGCATGGTGATGTGGAAATTATATATGCTTTTGAGTTCCATAAACTCAACAGAGTCTGTTGAATGCTAGCTGTGCAAGTTCAGACAAATTATTTAACTTCTCTGGGCTTTAATTTCCTTGTCTAAAAGAGGAGGCAAAGGATGTTTATTTTATAAGATTATTGTGTAGGTTAAGGGTAGTGTATTAAATGACTTTGTACAAAGGGAGAGTATTTAACAAATATAGCGATAATTGACTCACAACACTAGAAACTATAACATTTTGTCTGAAGGTTTAATAAAGGTTATGATCTTCATAATTCTTTGAAGCGCCGTTGCTATCTTTCTGTGGACAAGGAAAGGAGGCTCAGAGAAGATGGATAACATGCTGAAAGATATACAACTGAAAAATGGAAGAACCAGATTTCAGTCTTGGTCTTAAATTTAAGGCTTCTATTATGTCCCACCTGCCTCCTCATGATGAAAACCTAATTTGTAGTATTGTGGAGCCAACAGTTGAAAATTTAAAAAAAAAAATGGTTTGCCTTTTCCTTACTGATCATCTTTTGTGTCATGGCATAAGTATTTATGCACATGTATTAGTTTTTCTGTTAGCCTATGCAAAAAAAAAAAAAAAAAATTTTTTTTTTACACCTGTCTCTATTCCCAAAATGCTTGAGGCAGTTCCCTGCTCCAGTTAATCTGTACGTGCCTTCAGTGACTCATTTGGAGGGATCAACCAGTTCACATGCTGATGTGACTTAAAAAGAAGGAGGGGCCAGGCATTTTATAATTTATCAAGAGACAAGCACTGACATATCAGAAAAATTGTATGCAAACAAAATGTCCTGTTTAAATAAATCAATTAATAAAATGTGCATGTTGCAACCGTTTCCAAGAAATGCTCTGCAAAATAATTAATGTGGTCCAAGAACCATAAAAAAAAAAAATTCTGCAAGGGTTCATCTGTTTGGTTTTCCATTTCACACCACATTGCTTCCCACCAAGCACCTCTGCACTTAATAAAGGCTTTAGGCTGAGCTGGATGCTGTGGTGCACACCTGTAATCCCAGGCACTCAGGAAGCTGAGGCAGGAGAATCACAAATTCTATGCCATCTTGGACAACTTGTTGAGACCCTGTCTCAAAATATAATAAAAAGAACTGGGTATGTAGCTCAGTGGCGTAGTGCTTGTTTACCATGCAAGAGGCCTGGCTTTAATACCTAGTCCCTCAAAAAAAAAAAATCTGAAAAGGCTTTAAGTTATAAATGATTCAGCATAAACAATTATAGAGAGGCTTCTGATCCATTTTGTACTATACAGACTTGCCCACTTTAAGAGACAAGGTAGGCTCAGGACTTAATTAGTGGTGAATAACATGAATCAGATAGACTCAACACAGCCAACAATTCCGTGCCAGTGTGTGGGAAATTTAGACTGACAACTAAGTCCTAGTGGATGTACTTTTAGAGCTAACCAACCTCTGGAATAATTTAGGGACCCAAGGGTGGTCTGAGAGATAAGTTTCCACCAAGGTAGGAAGCAGTGGTGACATGGGTCTCCTGCTTGGGACTCAGGAGGTTATCATTTTCTTCTTGCAGTATTGCAACTGCTTTTAGGCTGGGTGCTATTGTGTAAGTCTATTAACTGTTTGTGCCCAGCTGTGTTCATGTAGAGCAATGTTTCTCAACTGGGGCTATTTTATAGTATTTCTCTAGAGGGAGGTATTTTTGCCCCTCAAAGGGTATTTGGAAACATTTTTGTTTTGTTTTGTTAAGGTGCCCAGTTTATTTAGCTTAAAGCAATTATTAAGTACAGAGCTTCTTGGTGAGCAGGATGCAGTAGGACATGGAGCCTACAGGAAGACAACCAAACAGATGGACACTTTCAGATTTTGTTCTCGGGTGAGCCCTTGGACTACATTAATTTTTTTGCAGAGCATTTCTTGGAAATAGTTGCAACACGTACATTTTGTTCATTGATTTATTTAAACAGAACATTTCATTTGTATGCTATTTTTCTTGATATGACAGTGCTTGTTTCTTGATAAATTATAAAATAATGCCTGTCCCTCTCTCTTCTTTTTTGTCTATGCGGGTAGAAAACAGGGATATTGCTAAACATCCTACATTACACAGGATGGTTCTTATGACAAAAAAATTATCCGGTTCTGCTGGGAACGGTGGCACACACCTATAATCCCAGCATCTCGGAAACTGAGGAAGAAGGATCACAAGTTTGAGGACAACTTGGACAACTTAGCAACACCTTGTCTCAAAATAAAGGAAATTTTAAAAATAAAATAAAAAAGACTGGAGATGTAGCACAGTGGTAGATCACTCTGAAGTCAATCCCCAGTTAAAAAAAAAAAAAAGAAAATTATCCAGTTCAAAATATCAATGCTGCTGAGGTTGAGAAACCCTTGTTGAAAGAGAATGGAATGAACCAACCCCCTCAAATGGAATGTTAGACAATATTAGTTTTGCAAAATACTTTGAGATACTTGGATAAAAGTTGCTGTGTAACTTTTTGAAAAAAGAATAAAAATCGTGTTGCTACAAGTCCCCACGTCTCAGTGAAGTTGGATGTGTCTGACTCAGCTTCTTCCCATATTTTAAAAGGTTATCTTTGCTCTCATTGGGGTTTGTCTTATTTTAAATCTTGCTTTTCCTCCTAAAGTTGTTGGAATTTTAAAGGTGTGCTCCTGTACCACTTAGTTATCTAAGTCAATTCTGGAATATTATTAAGAACCTTAGATGTTTTTAAACTGGTCTTGGTTTTGGACTAAAGGGTACTTATTTTCTTCTTGAGGTTAGGGAACCCGGGAAGGCTTTTAACGGCAAACCCACTGATGGCTGATCTGACAGCTCACTCCCATGTGACAAAGGGTTAAGTTATTAAGAGTGACCAGGGTTTTTCTCTGACTCTTCTCTTCCTTTTGCTCCTGGATAATTCTCTTCAGTAGCCCCTTGGAATCACACAGAGAATGACAAAGAAGGGAAAAGATAATTTCCAAAGTAGACACTCTCAAGAATCATATTTATTTTTTCTGGAACCATCTAGGAAAAAAAACCAAAAAACCAACCACACAGACTAGACGGTTTTAAACCAAGCCTGCTTCTGATTTAAGTCATTTCCTTTCAGTTAGCCTGTCAAAATTCAACTGCATTGTATCTAGTGGGTCTGAAAACCAGATTGGTGCAAGATGTAGTTTAGGAATTCCTTTGACCTTGGCAGATGCTAGAAAATATTAAATGTGTTGGAAATCTGAGAGGTCAGGAAAATGAAGAAAGAGAGTTTATTTTCATGGACCATGAGTTGTGTACTTAGGTTTCTGGGAATATTTTCCCTATGAAAAGATGATTTGACTAAGACTGAAGATTGGGAAAGAAAAACTAAACCATTGAAGATCAGGTATAGACATAGAATTTCTTTTTTTTTTTTTAAAAAACATATTTATTTAGTTAGTTATTGGCAGACACAACATCTTTGTTGGTATGTGGTGCTGAGGATTGAACCCGGGCCGCACGCATGCCAGACGAGCGTGCTACCACTTGAGCCACATCCCCAGCCCTAGACATAGAATTTCTACCTATGAAAATTTATTTTGGACAGACACCTCTATCTCATTATCTATGGAAGAGCATTCTTCTAGTCGGCTAATGATGCTTTACATTAGTTCGACGGACTCCTTAGTGAGTGGTAAAAATCATAAAAGCATGGCATGCTAGAAGGCGCAACTGGAAGGATCTCCAAGGAGCTGCTCTGAGTGTTAGAAGCAGAAGCTAGAGAAACAGGTTACCCACAGGCACTGTGCTCGGTCTTAACTTTGATGTTTCTGGGACAGACATTTCTCTAGAGTTTTCTTCCTTCCACTGTTTGAAAGGGATTATGGGAAGGCAGTTGGCTCATGGTGACGACATTAGTATTATGAATAATGCTTGGGGGCTAGGCCTAGGATGCTGGGAACTGACTGTTGGATTCCCAGAACATTTTACATAATGATGGCTGGGTTGCCAGGTCAGCAGAGTGACTGTCAAGAGAAAACGCAGGAAGCAGAAATCCATTGGAAGTAGATGCTAGAAACTAGATATTTAAACAGCATTTTGCAATAGTGTGTTTATTTTGTTTGCAGTGTGGTGTGGTCCTGTTTACTTTACCATAATTTGTTTATTCTTTATTCACAGAAGCATATAGCTCGAAAAATATTCATTTGCTGCTTCTTAAGTGCTACTATCTCTGGGCTTCTTGTGGTTGCTATAATCAGTCATGGCAGAAATCCATGACATACCAACAAACCAGCAATCACATCTATATTTTTATTTGGATTTTTCTTTTCCATGATGTTAAGTGGAGGGGTGGAACTAAGTTAAAGAAAAATATAACATGGCCTGAGTGCTAGAAAAGTAAGATGGCAAAGAGATTTCTCATGCAGACTTGAGGGAGATTTCCCATGCAGAAAGCAGGGAGGTTTTTTTTAGAAGAACAAAGAGATCTTCTGGAGTATAAATTGTACCTAGAGTGGGGGAAAAAGGCCTGTTAAACCTGGGATGATTTTTTTTAATGATATTTTAAAAATCACCACCATCAAATTAGGAAGCAAGGTGGTAAAGAGCAGAAGTTGGCAAACTTTAAAGGATCAAATAGTGTTCTAGGTTTGCAGACCATTTGGTCTTTGTAGCAACTACTCAATTCTCATGTAGTATGAAAGCAGCCAGAGATTGCACCAATGGGTTGTGTTCCAATGAAACTTTATTTATGGACATTGCAATTTGAATGCCTTGGAAGTTTCACATTCACAAAATAGAATTCTTCTTTTTATTGACTATTTAAATAAAGTAAAAACCATTCTTAGCTTACAGATCATAAGGTGTAATGGTAGATTTGGCATGCAAACTACAGTTTGCTGGCCCCTGGTACAGACGAAATCACCATGATTTTGGAATCATGACAGACTTGTGTTCAAAATCTGGCCCCACCCAGATTTTGGCTGGGGGCAAATTTCTTTGCCAAGCTTCACTTCACATGTATGGAAAATGGGGATTCTAAAATCTCCCATTCGTGGTTATTATGGGGATTAAACAAGATACTGTCAATGAAGTAACTAGTTCAATGTCGATTCTCCCTTAAAAAAAATGGTAACAAGATAATGAAAACTATTTTATTAACTACATGTACTAAATTTCAGTGTTACTCACATTCACCGTGGGAACATGCTATCATTCATTTCGTTGAAGGTAACATAAAATCACATTTTCTTAGGTCTACCACTAGTTTTATTCCATGATGATTTGCTCATTCAAATGCATTTCTATAATCTCTTGCTAGAGTCCATAGATCCAGACTTAAAATGATCCTTTCCCATGTGAACAGATCAATTAACACTCAAAACATGTTTTTCCTAAACCTTCTTACATTGCTCCAGGGAGAAGCTTGTCAGGTTCAAATTGCAATTTATACCTGGGAGTTGCTGTGTTCCTGGTTGGCCCTTCTCATCAGAGCTGGCAGGACAAGAAAGAATCTTTGGTTTCATTTCAGGGCTTTATATCTGGGACAGAGCAAGAGACCATCATAAGAACTGTGTCTCGTGGCTTTGGCTAGATAATGGAAATGAGCACCCAGAAGAAAACTTTGTTCTGAAAAAGTGTCCACATCTAACCCTTCAAGGTATCAGCATTTCTCTAAGCCTATAATTTATGAGCATAGTCTTCCAGGGGTGTGTCCAGCCTCAAAATCTTGCTCACTTGAACCCAGATGTTTAGTTGAACTTCCCCTTTAAAAGAAATACCTCTGTTTCTCTATCACTTATTTTGATCGTGCCAAAATTAATATTTATGTGTGCTGAGGACTTAACCCAGGGGTGCTTTACTACTGAGCTACATCCCCAGCTTTGTCATTTTTTATTTTGATACAGGGTCTCACTAAGTTGCTTAGAATCTTGGTAAGTTGCTGAGGCTGGCCTTGAACTTTGCAATCCTCCTGTCTCAGCCTCCTGGGTTGTTGAGATTACAGGCATGTACCACTGTACGTGGCACCAAATTAACGTTTGAAGATAAGTTTGACCCATGGACCAGGACTAGGGTAAGGTCAGTGAGGCATTTACTTTGGATGCAAAATTTAAGAGATGACAAGCAAATGAACAACTCAGTCATCAAAATAAATGGTATGGTAATTAAATATCTTAAAATCAAAGTCAATGCAAGAAAATACAAAATGACCAGAATTTCAAAGTTCTAAGTCAAGACAGGATCAATAACAGTTCTGGCCAAGCCACACCAGATCCAAGACAATAGAAAATTTAGCAATACTGATCCAATAGATCTTATTTAGACTTCTTCATAATTATTTCTCCCTTGGAAGCCACACCTAAAATTATTGCTGTAATCAAAAACATGGACTTAGTCAGCGACTTAGTGAGATCCTGTCTCAAAATAAAACATTTTTATAAAAGGGATGGGGATGAGGCTCAGCAGTAAAGCACCCCTGGGTTTAATCCCTAGTACAAACAAACATGAAAACAAGCCAACAGGGCTGGAGTTGTGGCTCAGTGGTAAAGTGCTTGCGTAGCACGTGCGAGGCCTTGGGTTCGATCCTCAGCACCACATAAAAATAAATAAATAAAATAAAGGTATTGTGTCCAAGTAACTTAAAAAAAAAATTTAACAAACGAAAAATCATTGACTTATAAATCAAGTTGGTTCTTTCTCTCTCTTCATTTACTTTCTCTCCACATACTCTTCTTTGACTGTTCTGTTCTCTCCTCTTTCTCCTGATATTTGCTCACATTTCTTTCTGCAACTGACAGCTTTGACCCATTTACTCTTCCTCAGATTTTGCAAGGAAAAACGATCAAAGAGCTCTTTTATTTACAGTAACTGAGTGGTTTCCTATAAGTCAATGCAAACTCTGAGGTCTCTCCCTGGCGGTGGTTTATGTCCTCTTGGCTTGAAGCCCGAGTGGTGACCTCTAACGATTCTCATGATCTCCTGACTGTGGACGTCTCCAATCTTCTCTATATGAAAGCTGATAAACCACAATAAGGTCACGTTACTTCCCTTTAGTCTCTCAGTGGTAATCTTAAGAGTAGGTGCTGGTGAACGCAGCGGGCCACTCCTCTGTGACTCCTGATGGTTACCAGCACATAATCTTTGGAGGGGAGGGTCTGAAGACCAAATGTTTGAAGTAAGCACCCTGGGATCTGCAGGGCTATCAATGTGGCAGCATCTGGCATTTATAATCTGAACAAAAGCTCCCTTCCTTTTTCTTAATCTTTATCCCAGATGGGAGCATGGCTCAGTACCAAGAAAGTTTTTAGTTTTTCTTCCCAGGGAAAGCTAAGCCAGAAGCACAGAATGCCACAGGGAAGTGACCATGGGAATAGGGGTCAGAGCTTTCATGTAGTTCATGCAGTATCTCAAGAGCCATGGGGACATAACCTCTGATGAATAATTTTTAAAGGCAAGCAATTATATTAACATTGATTCAATCAAACTCTTGTGATTCCATAGCAGATAATCAGGAAGCATCATGGTGTGGGAGAACTTTTATTACTTTTCAAGTGTTTAAAATTATGTTTGGCTTCTTGGTTGTCAGACTGTATATGTGTTATAGTTCCTTTAGTGCAGAACTGAAGCTCTAAAACAGTAAAATAAACATGTCACATGTTTATTCACATATTGTCCAAACACACATCAAGTGTTTTTGTGGTTGGTTTGAAGCTTTGATTTTGGTTTTCTGTATTTGTTTTTCTTTTAAGAAACAATGTGAATATCCTGTGCTGGGATAGGATGGGAGTTGGGGGAGGTAGCTTTTTCCAGATGATGGGAGAAACCCAAGTTAGTTCTTTCAGGCTTGGAAAACTTCCTGCATTAAATGGAATTAGAGATGCATTTGAACAAGACCAAAAAAAAAAAAAAAAAAAAGGATGCTCTCTGAGAAGATGAGGGGGGGAAGTCTTTTTCAGACAGATGAAAACTACCAGCTTGCTAAGGCAGATTGACCATCAGTCTAGATCAGTGGTTCTCAAGGTCAAGTGTGCCTGGGAATCACTTTCAGAGCTTGTCAGATACACTGGGCCCCACCCCAGGGCTTCTGATTTGGTAGATCAAGATAAAACTTGAACATTTACATTTTTAACAAAATCCTTGGAGATGCTGCTGCTGATCCAGAGAACCACTGATTTTTTTTTTTTTTTAATTGGGATAGGGAGCGGGAGCATAGGAGGAACTCTAGATAGGGCAGAGGGGTGGGAGGGGAAGGAGGGGGCATGGGGTTATTAATGACGGTGGAATGTGAGTATACTATGTATACAACCAGAGATATGAAAAACTGGGCTCTATATGTGTAATAAGAATTGTAATGCATTCTGCTATCATCTATAAATAAAAAAAATTTCCAACATTTTAATGAAAAATTTTAAACATATAGAAAAGTAGTAAGATTTTATAATGAGCATTTGTTTAAAACTACCAGCTAGATTCTAGTTCGTTTTTCCATTATAGTAATGACTTCCCTCAAGTCGTACCCTTCAACACATTTTAAGGGTACAGTATAGTATTGTTAACTGGAGACGTGATGCTGTCCAGTGGATCTCTAGAATATTCATCTTGCGTAACTGAAACTTTCTGTAACTCCCCATTCCTCAGGCCCCACACCCTTGGTTGTCACCAATCTACTTCCTGATGCTGAGGTGACTATTTTAGGTATCCCATGTAAGTGGAATCCTGCTGTATTTGTCTTTCTGTGATTGGCTTATGTCACTTAGCACAGTGTTCTCAAGGTTCATTCCTGTCGTTGAACATTGCAGATTTCCTTCTTTTTTTAAAAGGCCAAGTATTATTTCATGGTACAGACCTCTCGCATTTTCTTTATCCATTTATCTGTTGATGGACATGTAGTTTGTTTCTGCATCTTGTCTATGATGAATAAGAATGACATAAATGTGGCAGTATGAATATCGTTTCAAGATGCTGATTTTAATTCTTTGGGAGATTATACTCAGAAGTGGGGTGACTGGAACACAGGATAATTCTCTATTTAAATTTTTTAAGGTGCCTCTCTATATTGTTTTCCACTGTGGTTGCCCCATTTAACATCCTGCCAGCTGTGTACAAGGGTTCTGATTTATGCATATTCTCACCCACACTTCTTATCTTTTGTTTTTTGATAATGGCCATCCCATTTGGGCGTGGGTTGATAGCCCTTGGTGGTTTTGATTTGCATGTCCCGATAATGTTGAGCATCTTTGTTGGCTATTTGTATGTCTCCTTTGGGGACATGCCTATTCCAGATTTTGCCAATTTTTTAATAAGTTTTTTTTGTTTGTTTGTTTTTATACTATTGAGTTATAGGATTTCCTCATGTATTTAGGACACTAAGCCCTTATCAGGTATATGGTTTGCAAATGTTTTTTCCAAAACTTGTATTTTCGTTCAGTTAATCATTTCCTTTGCTGTGTAGAAGTGGTTTAGTCTGATAAAAATCTCATTTGCCTAGTTTTTGCTTTTGCAGTCTGTTGGAGCTATATTGAAGAAATCAATGTCATGGAGCTTCCTCCCTGTTTTTTTCTTAGAGTTTTATAATTTTAAGTCATGTGTTTGTGTCATTAATCCATTTGGGGGTGATTTTTGTGTGTGGTGTAGGAAAAGGCTCCCAATTCATTCTTCTGCCCCTAGTCAACCTCGTGTTCCCAACAGCATTTGTTTAAGAAACCATCTTTTCCCATTTCTGTGTTCTTGCTCACAGGCCAATTGATTATATATCTCTGAGTTTATTTCTGGGTCTTCTATTCTGCCCTATTGTTCTATATGTTTTTCTGTATGCCGGTACCCTAATGTTTTAATTACTGTACCTTTGTATGTAATATACTTTGAAATCAGAGAGTGTTAGATCTCCAGCTTTGTTTTTCTTTTTCAAGATTGTTGTAGCTTTGGGGGGTCTTTTGTAACTTATGAATTCTAGGATTTGTTTTTTTCTATTTCTGTGAAAAAATGCCATTGGGATATTGATAGAGATTCTGTTGAATCTGTAGGGTGCTTTGAATAGTGTGGGCATTTTTTAAGTCTTCTAGCTTGTGTACATGGAAGGTCCACTTGTTTTTGTCTTTCTTTTATTAATGTCTTATAGTTTTCAGTGTATAAATCTTTTACCTCCTTTGTTAAATTTAGTTGTAAATATTTTATTCCTTCTGAGGTGATTATAAATGGGATTCTTTTTTAAATTTTCTTTCTTGAATAGGGTATTATTATGTATAGCAACACAGCTGATTCTTGTGTGTTGATTTTGTGCCCTGCAATTTTATCAAATTTAGTTATTAGTTCTAACATCTTCTAGAGAACCTTTAGGGTTTTTAAGTTTTTGTGGGTTTGGGGGTATAGGGAGTCGACCCTAGGGCACTTTAATGAGGCCTAGCCTCATTAAGTTGCTGAGGCTAGCCTCGAACTTGTGATCCTCCTGTCTCAGCCTCCTGAATTACTGGGATTACTGGAATGTGTCACAGTTCTTGGCATCTTTAGGGTTTTATACATGTAAGTTGTTATGTGATGCACACTTCAGGTATAATTTATTAGGAATTATTATTATTATTTGGGTATTTATTAAGACACTTAAATTCTACCAATATTCTTTTTTTTTTAACATCCTCATTCCACTTTATTTTATTGTTTTCCTCCACATTTTTTATGTGCACAAAATATAGCAATATAATTTGGCCAGTATCACTCCCCAGAACTTCCTGCCTCTGTCCCCTCCTCCCACTCCGGGTCCCTTTCCTCTACTGATCTCCCTTGCTTTCAATGACCACCCCCCCCCCCCATTTATTTTCATTTTTCTTTTCTAGCTTCCACATACTAGCGAAAACATATGACCTTTCACCTTCTTGAGTTTTCTACCAACATTCTTGAAGATAGAAAATGTTTTGTTGAAAAAAAATCATTTAAAAAATCCAAATATTTCAAACTCTGTATAATGTTTTTACCAGGTTTGTTTTGGTATACAAAGGTACTCAGATAACGGTCGAATAAAGTAGAAACATACTCTTCTCTGAAGAAAGTTGAATGAGAAGATGAAAGACAGCTGCAACATTTAGAAGATGTACTAAAGGCACAGATTTAAGTGTTGGGTGGAAGTTTCAAGCCATTGTTTGAGGAAGGAAACAGATCTCCAGCAAGTGTTTTAAGAAAGAAAAGCAAATCCTCTGGATTCTGTCAATCACAGGCAGTGCTGTAAGGAGAAAGAGCTCAGTGATCTGCGAGACACTTGCCTTTTGCTCAGAAGATTAATTCTGAATCCAGGTATTGGCACTCACCAGTGGTGTAATCCTGGAAAAACTGTCACTGACTGGGGCCCCAGCTTCCTTTTCTGTAAAATGAAGATATTATCTATCTTTCAGGTAATTGTGGAGGCAAGACGCATGTGTTAGCTTGCCTGGCATGTAGGAGTCACTCAATAAATAGCATCATGCGGCATAGCTTTCCCTTGGCCCGGCACGTTCTCTCTGATTTTTCTGATAGTTCTTTCCTCATATGTGGGTGACCTCCTCTTGCATGTGCTCCTCAGAACTCTGATGTATCTCGAAGGGGACTCTGCACATCCCTGGAGTCCTCTCACCACGAACTGGTCTCTGATACTCTGTCCTGGGAATTCTAGTTGCATTGTTCCCCTGGAACATTTTTTTATGTCTCAGGGATCACTATTCTTCATTGTCTGTTGTTTAATGTTTGGAAACTATTATTTCACATATTTTGTCATTTTTTCCTCTTTTGTTTCAGGTAGTAGAATAAATATGATCTCTGCTATTCTACCCTGGCTGGAAATAAAGATGAATTACTTTTAACTTGTTTTTGCTTTTATATAGTGAAATATCTCATCCATACATAGGAGCATTTTAAATATATATGTACTTTTTTTTTTTTTTTTTTTTTTTGGTACCAGGGATTGAACCCAGGGGTGCTTAACCACTGAGCTGCATCCTCAAACCTTTTTTATATTTTATTTATTTATTTAGAGACAGGGCCTTGCTGAGTTGCTTACACCTCACTTTTGCTGAGGCTAGCTTTTAACTTGCGATCCTCCTGCCTCAGCCTCCTGAGCCGTTGGGATTATGAGCACGAGCCATCTTGCCTGACTTATATGTACATTTTTAATGAAAAAATGAACATACTTCTGTACCTCCCTCTGTGACTCTCCCCAATTCCATCCTCTTTCTTTCTCCCTAGAGAAAGCAATTCTGAAATTCATGTTCATCACGATTTTTTTCTTTATTGCTTTACCACCAATGTGTGCCTGCTTAAATAACATTTTCTAGTCTTGCCTGTTTCTGCACTTTTCACGAGTGAAGCCCTAGTTTATGTATCTTTTTACAAATTGCTTTGTTCCACATTATTTTTTGTGTTATTCAGCCACATAGATGTTGCCAAATTTATCAACTTTTCCTTTAAAATTGTCAATTAAGAAAACTCCTTCAAAAAATTCTTCATCACCCTTAAGATTGTGGAGATTTTCTCCTTTGTATATTCTCGAGGCTTTATTATTATTATTACTATTGTTGCTGTTGTTATTATTAATTTTTTTTGCCTCTCTTTTGGATCTTTACTCACTTAGAAGTGGTTCCATGGGCCAGTAAACTGGTGATTATGTAGTGCAATTACGTTGTAGTGAAGTGCAATACCAACTCTACCATCTATCAATTGGATGTATGTGTACAGATTCCCATTCTCTTCCATAGCTCATGTGTTTATTCCTGTGCTAATACCACAATTGTTAATTACAATAACCTTACAATACATTGGATAACTGGTAGGGCAAGTTTCTACCTTCTTTCCCAAGAGTATCTTGATTCTTTTTGACCCATTGAACTTTTGTTTACATCTTAGAAATGGATTGTCAAATTCCATCAAAATATTTTGAAATTTTTATTTGCATTTTACTAAATTTATAGATCCTTTTGAGGAGGAATTATACTTTTACAATAAAATATCCTCTAATCCAGAAGCATGCTATTGATGTCCATTTATTTAGGCCTTCTTTAATATATTTCAAAATGCTTTGATTTTCTTTTTGTGGTACTAGGGTTTAAACCCAGAGACTTGTGCATGCAAGGCAAGCACTGTATCAATTGAGCTATATCCCCAGCTTGATTTTCTTCATAAAAAAATTTTACATCTTTTGTTAGATTTATTTTAGATATATATTTATGTTACTGGAATTTTTTTTTTTTGTACTGGAGATTGAACCCAGGGGCATTCAATCACTTAGTTGCAACCCCAGCCCTTTTTTATTTTATTTTTTAAAAATATTTTTATTTTTTAGTTGTAGTTGGGCACAATACCTTTATTTTATTTATTTATTTTATGTGGTGCTGAGGATCGAACCCAGGGCCTTGCACATGCTAAGTGAGAGCTCTACTGCTGAGCCACAACCCTAGCCCTTTTTGTATTTTATTTAGAGACAGGGTCTCACTGAGTTGCTTAGGGTCTTGCTAAATTGCTGAGACTGGCTTTGAACTCACAATCACCCTGCCTCAGCCTTCTGAGCAGCTGGGATTATAGGTGTATACCACTGCAACTGACAGAAATGGAATTTTTTAAAGTTCATTTTACCTGTCTGTTGCTGGTCTACAAAAATACAGCTCATTTTTACAAGATAACTTTATGTCCAGCTATACTGCTAAACTTATATTAATTTTAGTAATTTATCCATAGATATTTTTGTAATTTCTGTATATACAATCATGCCATCTGTAATACTGATAGTTTTCTTTCTTTCTTTTGAATTCCTATATTTTATTTTACTTCTTGCTTTACAGAACTGACTAGAATTGTCAGTATAATATTGAATCTAAGTGAGTATAATGGGTATCCTCGATCTTAATCTCAAAGGAGGTATTTTTATTTTTATTTATAGATGACAGCAGAATGCATTACAATTCTTATTACACATACAGAGCACAATTTTTCATATCTGTGGTTGTATACACAGTATATTCACACCAATTCGTGTTTTCTTTTTTTTTTTTTTAAATTTATTTATTTATTTTAGTTCTCGGCGGACACAACATCTTTGTTGGTATGTGGTGCTGAGGATCGAACCCGGGCCGCACGCATACCAGGCGAGCGCGCTACCGCTTGAGCCACATCCCCAGCCCCCCAATCCGTGTTTTCATACCTGAACTTTGGATAATAATGACCATCACATTCCACCATCATTAATAACCTCATGCCCCCTCCTTCCCCTCCCACCCCTCTGCCCTATCTAGAGTTCATCTATTCCTTCATGCTCCCCATCCCTACCCCACTATGAATCAGCCTCTTTATATCAGAGAAAACATTTGGCATTTGGTTTTCAAAGGAGGTATTTTTAACATTTCACTGTGAAATATTTTAACAATTTCCCACTTTTCTGTTGAAATTCTCCATAATGCATGCATGTAATCTACTTTCTCCCAATATCCTTTAACAATTCTAGTTACTTTGAGGTCCTAACAGATATCTCTAACATCTAGATCATCTCTGAGTTTACTTCTATTGATTCCTTTATCTCTTGACAGTTTCATTTTTGTCTTTTCTTTTCCATTTTCTGTCACTCAAATATCAAATGGAGTGTCAGTTGTGTGTTGAAGAACAGTAGATACTGAGGCGAAAAGTATTTAAGCCTGGGAGTGGGCATGCCTCTTCTATTAGGACAGTTTGTGTCATGTAGAGTCAATCCTATCATAGAGATGGAACTAGATTATAGTTTTGTTATTGTCACCTTTGTTATTATTGCAACACAAGATTGAAATTCCCTGGGCAGTGGGATGTACATACCTTGTGCTTAGTGTGTGACTTGGTTTTATTCCTGCCGTATCTCTAGCTTGCAGCAATTCCTTCACATTGCACCAAAAAAGGAGTGATTTCCTTCTAGTAGTACACTGCTGTCACTCATTACTAATGGTAGACTCCAGGTAGGCGGGCAGAAATGGTTGTTAGTTATCCTGGTCCAGTCTTGGTCTTAGGCAAGTGTGTGGACATGGAAGTCAGGGAGTGGGAATTTGGGGTATTTCTGCTGACATCCATCCATGTTATCCATAGTCTCCATGGGATTGATAGTGGCTTACCATTCCTCCAGTGTCAGCAGACCCCTGATTTATATATAGTTGTAGGAGTCTGAGCCCAAGAGGCATCCTGTGCTTTCCCCCAGAGCAAAGACTTTTTGTTTCTATCCTTCCTTCAGGAAGCGGGTCTTTGCACAGGGAAGCAGGCAGTGTTTCTTGCCTTTCCCCTGCAGCAGTCAGTGATCATCTGCACACCTGTTCCACCAACAGGGACTTTCTTGAGTGTGCTTCCCTATACTTGGTTCTTTCTGTGAACACCTAGGAGAAGCATGCAGAAAAGAACTTGCAAGTGAGTGTCAGTTCTCTTTCTGTCTGGGGATCCCAGTTATTCCAAGCTGATACACGAGCCTGTACTCAGGCTTTAAGAAGATAGTAATCTTAGCTGATTTCTTCATAGTCCCCTTTAAGGCAGCCATCTCTTCTGTTTCTGTTCTCTCTATGGAATTCACTTTAGAATTCAGTCTACTGGGTTGTCTTGTTACTCTAGCTCTCTGATGAGTTCAATAAAAGATACAATTTCATTGATTATCCATGTTTTTCTTGTTGGTAGATTGGAAGCAACCTTCTCTAGCAGCTTTTTACATCCTAAGCACAAGTGGAACACTCTTGTGAGTCTTTAAACAGGGTCATTTTATAATCTGGGTCAGCTAGGTTTCAGACCACAAACCTAAGTCCCCTACTAGGAAGCATAAACACACACACAAAATTCACACACAGGTTTATTACAGGGAGTTGGCTTATGCAATTTGGGGACTGGTTAAGCAGTAGGGCTGTTGTCTTTGCTTCTGAGTCTGCAGTTTGAAGTCTACAGAGAGGAAAGAACAGAAGATCATAAGCAGGTTGGAACACACTAGCATGAGCTGGAATTCTGTGAAGGCAGACTGAATCCTGGGTCCAGTATTGTTGCCTCTGAGGATGGTGATGGGGATATTCTGCAGGACCTGGACCCCTTGTTACAAAACTCTCCACACCACCTCACCTAGGAATCAGAAAAGCTAAAGAAGGGAGAAGGGGAAGGGAGAACCATTGCAGGCCCAGCCAGGTGGCTCAGTGAAGCAAAAACGTCTACTACATTTTAAAGTCAGTAAAGTATTTTGTCTACTACAAAATGGCTGTTGCTTCTTTCCTTCCTTCCAACTCACTAGATTGCTGGTTTAGCCAACCCTAACAGGAAAAGCCCTTCAGCTTAGCCAAGTTGACACACTACAAAGTCACCAAAGATAACTCCACAGTCATGGGCCCTATTCTTCCACTAGTTCTCATCCATTATGACTGTTTGCTCATGTGTTTTGTTATTTTTAATTGTGAACTCTTCATTTTTCTTAGAAATTAATTTATGGGAATTCTTATAGGCTTGGTTTGGAGTTGGATTTTTACAGAATATAGTTTTTATTAGCTTCTCAAGGAAACTGGGATACTACTAGTAAGTGACCATACCAAATTCTTGGCTTGATATTTTTGGGCTATACAAGTTATATAATTTTGGGAGCAAATCCACAGTGACAAAAGAACTGTGGATCCAAATTCTTAGCATCATTTTTTTTCTCCCTTTTTTTCCGTGCCATTTTAAAGTTTTTCTTTGTTTGTTTGTTATTATTTTGGGGGTATGTGTGTGTGTGTGTGTGTGTTTGTAATGCCTTGGAGATTGGGAGCAGATTTACTTCTCGTTCACCTTTACACTAAGAGTACAGCCCCTTAGGGCCTGAAGTCATGTAGGGGATGGGAGAAAATACATTTTGCTAGATCCCTACATTAGCAAGTTCCTGGGTTTATTTTAGGTTTCAATTATGGAAGAAAAAAATTTGAAGGAAATGTCTTTAAAAGCATCATTGAAAAAAATATATACTATACCATAGCTATACAGTTCTCAGAGAATGAACAATTTGATAAAAATCTTTACTCTGAATATTTAAGGTTAACTTAGAATTTAAACTTAAATTTTGAGCTATTTTAAAATAAAATGTTTTTTATAATAGTTCCCTGTCATCTTTAGTAAAAAAATACCAATCATAATTTAAATTTTCTTTTTCCTTACTCAGAATAATCACTCTGTGTATTCTTAAACATCTGGTCATACAATAATCTTACAAGGCAGAGATTATTTAAAATATCCATTTAAAAACCCACAGAACACTAAAGCAAAGTTCTTCAAGCATGGGGATTAAAAAATAATTAATGTACTACTGGATGCTAATCATGGTGAGATCCACCATGATTACATTTTAGAAGAGCTGTCCTTTTCTTGGTGTCTTCTGAGGATGTGCAACCTTGGCTTTAGTGACACTGATGGAAATACCAACAACTTGTTTTTGTTTTTCCTTGCTGCAGATGGGACCCTGGGACTCCTACATGCTGGACAAGCACTCTACCTCTAAGCTACACCCTCAGCCCCTAGTAGCTTACATTTATTGATCGCTTACAGTTTGCCAGCATCAAACCTTATATGGTTGGTGCTATTATTATTCCCACTTTATATTTATATTTATATTTGGGGAATGGAAGTGCAGGAAAGTTAAGTAACTCATTCAAGGTCACAGCTAATGTGTAAAAACTTGAAATATGAACACAGGAGGTTTGGCTCCAAGGTCAATGGTTTAGTATTCAATTGTGCTGTATTTCCAGCATTATTCTGCCCGAGGAGACAGGCAGAGCCACTCTGCACTTCTGAGGCAAGACACTTACATTTTACTACCTTCCCATTTGGAAAGATCTCACACCTACAGAAAATTTGCAAGATGAAGACACTGAGCACTCTTTGTGTAGACTTTTAAATCTTTTCTTCTCTGTTTCTCTTTTTGAATCCTTTGCAAACATCACTATCATTCAAGCTTAAATATATATCCTTATATCTCTAAGAAAGAGGGTATTCACTTATCTTATTGTGGCCCATTATTAAATTTCTGTTATTATTTGATTATCCTTTCTGTTTTTTTTAAGTCCAAGATCTAATAAAGAGTGACTCATTACATTTAGTTGTTGGACATCTTTTGTCTCAGTCTAGAGAAGCTTCGTATCCTCCATCCCCCACTTTTTTTTTTAATGACATTGCCTTTGAAAAAAAAGTCCAGCCCAGCTATTTTTGCCAAATGTCCCTCCATCTTTATTTGAATGACTGCATCCTCAGGATTAGATCTGGACAGGAGCACCCAGAGGTTTTGTGGGTCCTTACAGGCATGTGCCACCACACCCAGCGATATATTGCTTTTAAAACTAAAAATCTAGCAAAGACTTTAAACTTTGGTCATATCAAAATAAGATACATGTTATATCGAAATTATTCCCAGAGAAGTTAAAGGGATAAATTTAAAAGTCTAATCTTTGAAAGAAAACATAAATGAATTATTTGTCAATTAAAATTAAAGGGAAGACTTTTAAGAATTTTATACTTCCAATATGTAAACCATAGGCACCCTAATTTAAAAAGACAAACAAACAAATAACTGCTTATTTAGCTGAGTGAGGTGGTATATATTCTTAATCCGAGAGATTCAGGAGGCTGAGGCAGGATAATCACAGTGCAAGGCCAGCCTCATCAATTGAGCCAGATCCTATCAAAATAAAAAATAAAAAGGGATGGGGATGTAGGTCAGTGGTAAAGGTCCCTGGATTCACTCTCCAGTACCTCCCCCGCCCAAACAAACAAATGAACCAATCCTGCATTTATTTAAATACAGATTTTAGGTTAGGAAGTTTTGCTATAAGGACACTAAATCAATAATTAGCTTTCAAAAGTTTCAGAAACTAGTTGAAAAGGTGCTTGTGGTCTGCTGCACCATAACAACATCTTTGCTTATGTTTTCCAAAGTCAGGAAGAAGGGAAGGGGCTCTTGGTGAACTGTTCTCCAACTAGGACCCAGCAAAACAGGAAAGGGTTAGAGAGGCAGCTGTCAGGGAGATGAGAGAGTGTCAGGAAGAAGCAGAGGAAAACGTCTGCGACATCTGTTACTGTGCTGCTAAGAGATGCTTCCTTTTTCTAACTGGCCTCAGGCGACAGCCCCAGAGAAGACAGGACAGAGCAGTGGTTGGGAGAGGGGTCCTGGGCAGCCTGCCCCTCAGGAAGGAGGCTGTGGCAATATTGCCAGCCTTTGGTGTGGGATCCAAGGATGAAGAAATGAACGCTGGACCCAGAAAGAACGAGGCACAGGCAAGGCTTTAAGTTTGAAGGGATTTCTGCTCCAGCCCGAGGGAGACAGTACCTGGGGAAAGAGATCCCAGGCTGTCTCAAGAGAAGAGCAAACAGAAGTAGCTTTTAGGGCATCTCTGGGGTAGGTGAGGGCTGTCTCTTGATGTCATCACACGCAGACGTGGCACTTCTTCATGTGTTGTGCGTCTCATTGCCGTCCCGCTCCCAGAGCTTGAGACTGATGCTCTTATCTCCCAATTATCTAGAATGGTTGCAAACACCCCAAGACAGAGAGCTGGCTTGGATGTCTTATTTCCTTCAAAGACGTTCATTCCTTAGTCCTAAGGGGTCCTGTTTTTCATGGGGTCCCTACTGTGTCAGAGAGGGGGGAAGCACTCTGGCTTTTGACACCAACCTGTCGTAAAAAACCTGGGGAGGACTTAACACAGAAGGAAGACTCAACACGGGCTGGGCACAAGCCAAGCCTGGAGAAATCAACCAGATGTCAACCAAGCAGTCATTATTATTGTTGTTATTAATATTATTATTATTATTTGTTCTAATTAGTTCTATATGACAGTAGAATGCATTTTGACTCATCATACATAAATGGAGTAAAACTTCTCGTTGTTCTGGTTGTATGTGATGTAGAGTTACACAGGTCATGTAATTCTATGTGACATAGGGTCATAATGTCTAATTCCTTCTATCCTTCCTGCTCCCATCTCCCCTCCTCTTCCTTCACTCCCCTCTGCCTAATCTAAGGTACCTCTATTCTTCCCTATCCACCCCTCCATTGTGAATTACATCCACATAGCAGAGAAAACATTTGGCCTTTGGTTCTTTGGAATTAGTTTATTTCATTTAGCATGATATTCTCCAGTTCTATCCATTTACTGGCAAATACCATAATTTCATTTTTCTTTAAGGCTGAGTAATATTCCATTGTGCATATATATACCACACTTTCTTTATCCATTTACCTATTGAAGGGCACCTAGGTTTGCTCCATAATTTAGCTATTTTGAGTTGAGCTGCTATAAACGTTGATATGGCTGCCTTACTGTAGTATACTGATTGTAAGTCCTTTGGGTATGAATCAAGAAGTGGGATAGCTGGGTCAAATGGTGGTTCTATTTTGAGTTTTCTCCATACTCCAGGCAATCATTATTAACATATTTTCTTAGCTGTTATGCTCATTTTAATTCCAATTTAAAACTGTATTTGGAATTACCAGTTAATTTTTTGCTTAGATTTTGTTCCCTTCCTAAGTGAAGACCTCTATTTTGTCATGGGAGTTTTTAGAAACAAATTTGAATGGAATGAGGCCCAAACATCTTCATCCTATAAACCACTCCTGTGAGTGGCCTCATCTTGAAAGGTCACGACGTAACCATAACTCCTATTACAGATGGCCTGGCTCAGGTGTGTCAAGGACACTCCCCTTGACTTCTCATTTTCTCTTCCAACTGGATGAGGCTGCTCAAACTAACCAGTCAACACCCACACCATTCTGACCACACCTGTGATGGGGGCATATGTGTAAAGAAGTGTGGATTTCCCTTCCTCCTATTTCTCCCAGTTCTCTTGGGTTCTATGTAGGGTACAGACATAATCAGGACTCTCGCCCGGGGCCTGGGCAGGTGACAGAACCTGTCTGGAGTGGGCTGGCTCAGAAATACGGCAAAAAATCACATGACACAGAAAATAGTTTTAAAGAGCCGGGGGGGGGGGGGGGGGGTGGGGGTGGGGGGGGGTGGGGGTGGGTGGGGGGGGTGGGGGGGGGGCAGGACGGCTGTTTGACCTGGAGGGTCAAGTTCCATGAGAGCCTGCCTTTGCTTTATTTATATGGGGGAACTTCAAAGGGTTTCTATGGAATGTTCTTAGCCAATTAAGGTAGGAGGTGGGCTGTCCAGTTCCCCATGGGTCACTCCCAACTCTGGAGCTGTAAGATCAGTCTTCCTAGGCCACGGAAGACAGAGGTCACATGCATTGCGCAATCCTTTAAGTGGGAGGAGTCACAAAACAGCTTGCAACACCAAACCAAAATCTCCCAGGTTCCAAGGCTCAAATAGCTCAGGGGTGGCTCCCCACACAGGACTCTCCTGTGATGAGGTAGCCCAAGATGGACCGGTTGGGAGCTGCTCTGAACCAATTCTGACCACAGCTGGGTCCAGTCTGGTTGCTATTTATAGGAAGGATAAGGAGCAAAGTTAATTGTAGGCATTGCCCTAAACAGGCAGGGTTGCCAGACACAGAGCCTGGTATGTCAAAGTCAGCCTGCAACTTGCCCAGCTACACTACGTGAATTAATCATTTGTGTGTCTGGGTGTGCACACATGACTTTTACCGTGAGACTCAGGAAATCGCGCTGTTGATTTACAGACAGCGATTATATAGCATAGACTCCATTTTTCAGTGCTGCTGTCCCTTTGTGAAGTCTGGGTCAGTCTTCCTCAGATCTGTCTTCTGCAGGCTTGTTGCAGTTTCTCAAAGGTCGGCTGCTGTTTAGCAGCGTGTCCATTGTGAAGTGTAGAAATCTCCCATTCTACCTGGGACCTTTGACCTAGGTGCATATTGAGTGCCCTCAGTACTGTGCTAACTCTTAGGCTGTGATGGACACTAACAGCTTCAAAATTCATATGCTGGATTCTGGCACCCTCCTCCCCACCCCCCTTTTTTCCCCCCTCCTTTTTGGGTCTCTTTTTGTTTCAAGGTATTTCCTGTACACTTGGAGCAGCCTTTTGTATTCACAGTGCAGCTTGGTCAAGGAAAGGTGGAGTTCCTTGACTTTATTCTCTCCTCCTCTGGCTGACAAGACCAGGAGAAAATTAATGGTTGCTTCCTGTTGTCAGCTAGCTCCCCCCACCCCACCCCCCCACCCCCACAGCTGGGGCTACTAGGCAGCAGGTTAGCAATTCTCTACGTTCACCTAACCTGTTTCTCCACATCTTTGCCAACATCTGGTATTGTTGCTATCTTCTCTTTTAGCTGTTCCGATCGGTGTGTAACAGTATCTCAGAATAGTTTTAATTTGCATTTCTGAAATAAGTGAAGATGCTGAACATCATTTTTTGGGTGCTTATTTTGCCGCCTCTATCTCCTGTTTTAAGAACTATCTGTTCGTATCTTTTGCCCATTTTCTAGTTGGATTTTTCTTTCTCCTGTTGAGTTTTAAGAATTTTTTAGACACCCAGATGCCAGCCCTGGTTGGATATGTGGTTTGCAAATATTTACTCTGCTCAGGGGCTTGTCTTTTACTCCTCTTTACATGGGCTTTCACAGGGAACGTTTGCAGATTTTCACAGATTTTATGAGGTTCCATTAATCAATTCTTCCTTTGGCATCACATCTAAGAACTCTTGACCCACCCTATGATCTTCTTTGTGTGGATTTGTATCTTTTCCCAGATTTGGGGAATTTTCAGCTATTATTTCTTCAGATACTCTTTCAGCCAATCCTTATGCCGCTGTGGTGATACAAATATTGGACCTTTCATTATTGTTCCACGTCCAAGTTCACAGCCTCAGGTTCAAAGCTTCTCTCTGATATCTCTACTGAACCTGTCCCAGGGAGAGGTCTTTGGTTTTTTTATTTTTATTTTTCCATTTCTCTTATGGTATTTCCTGGTTTTATAATTTGTTCTGTTTTATTGCTGAGATTTTCTATTTTTTTTTCCATTTTTTTCAAGACAATGGGTTCATAAACATTGGAGCTGGAGCTTTTTGGGGGGTGGGGGAGTACCTGAGTTTGAACCTAGGGATACTGGATCACTGAGCCACATCTCTAGCCCTATTTTGAATTTTATTTAGAGATAGAGTCTCACTGAGTTGATTAGTACCTTGCTTCTGCTGAGGCTGGCTTTGATCTCAAGATCCTCCTGCCTCAGCCTCCTCAGCTGCTGGGATTACAGGCATGCACCATGGTGCCCGGATGATGCATGGTTTAAAATCCCTGTCAGATAAACCTCACCTCGGATTTTTCTCGGTGTTGCCATCGGTTCATTGTCTTTTCTTATTCATGTTGTGATTGTCTTGGTTCTTGGTCTGACTGTGATTCTCAATCATATCCTGAACATTTTTTCAATTATTTTGGGAAGACCCTGGATCCCATCAAAAAGTTTTATTTGGGCAGTTTTCTCCCTGTTCAGAAATAGCACAGAGACAGGTCCTGGCCTCATTTTGCATGCTGTGGTTCCAATGGCAGTTGAATTTCTAGAGCCTCTGTGTTCTTATTTTCTTCTGCTAGGTTCATCAGGTGGCCCTGGATTCCATGTGCTCCCTGCTGCTCTTGCTAAGCCAGTGGAAGGGAGGTTCCAGACCTGGATGCTGGGTGACTTGATGAGGAGCAGTTTGGTGGCTTGCCCTTGGTGGCTCCCCCAGGCTGCATCAGTGTCTCTGGGCACTGGATAGCCTCAGACCTCTGGGTCTAAGAGGCCTCTAGACGGGGCAGCGTTGTGGCTTCTGCCAGTTGTGCCACCTGCCTCACTATTTCTTGGCAGAGCAAGGGAATGTCAGGCCCATAGGGAGGGACAGTTCCTCCCCTTGCCACAAAGCTCCCAACCGATAGCCCTTGCCTGCAGTGTCCAGCTCACCTGGTGTTGTCAGCGGACTCCTGATCCTCCAGGGGAGGATTGAGCTCACTGTGGACTCCCAGTGGACTTCTGTTGGGTGGGCAGGTGCCAGATGCCCTCCCACCGTGCTATCCTTTCATTCCCGGGTTGCAGGCCAGCTCACCTTCCTCTAACCACCTCCAGTGACCTCCTTTGGTTGTCTCATGCTTTTTCTAAAGTTTACAGTTGAGTAGGAAGCCAGGACTCTGAGCCAGCTTCTCCAGACTGGACATCTGTGTGCTCCTGCTAATGCCTTCTGCAGACACTTTTTGGGAAGTTGGCGGGGACACGGGGACAGACAGCTGTTTGATGAAGCAGGCCCACATTAGGTAAAATAACAGAAGTGGCTTCTCATTGGTTTAGAACTTGATAGCTTATTTTAAAGTTTATTTCTTGAAGATTGCCTCCAAACATTTTCCCCAACAACCTCTTTCACCCTTGCACAGACTGCGACAACTGGGATTTTACAGTGGGGCTCACCATACCCCAGAACACCACGGGATGTGCTGAATAAAAAGAATTGTCCTTCTACCTCATCCTGCTTCACCTTCGCCTACAACTTATCCCCTCTGCAGTCAAAGTTTCTAGGAAGCAACAGTAAACGCAGATTTAGTCATTCCCAAACCATAAAGTAACTGCAGATTTAATAGTCGTAAAGTCGCATATTGGAATAAGTCATTGATAATTATCAGTTGAATGAGTGGCTCCTTTGCCATTTCTAAGAAGTTTTCTTTGAGTCTCTGAATCTCTCCTTCCCTAAATTTAAATAATTGAATTACCATGTATTTGCATGTGTGCCGGGACTAGGGTGTAAGCTCTGGCTGTGCATTTCTGTAGTTTTCTGTCCTGCCCTTCATGCCAGGGACATCTGCAGGTCCAGTTTGTTGAACTCTTCTCGACTGGTGAAGTTCACACGAATGCTAGAAAAAGCTAAAGATGGGCTTTAGGAGTATGTCACTGGGTCGTCATTAAAAGCAGCAGTCAATGATGCTGGTTCGAGTTCCTCCTCCCTACCCGACATCCTCAGGTTGCCTTCAGGGATCCTTCTTGGTTTAGTTCAGACCCAATCTGGGGGCAATGCTCACACAGTGCCATCACAGATGCAAAGACCAGTAACTGACACTTGAATTCAGCTTCCCAGGAAGTCATATTCAGCCTTAAACAGAATGCCACCAGACAGGCACTTCTCGCTTCACATTAGCCATGGAGTACTGCCCTTGCCCCAGATGCAGACAGGCCATCAAAACAAACCTTCACTGAACACATGGGCTCCCATTACAGGATACAGGCTTGTGGCTTAATTGCTTATTTAACTACATCTTTTACCCATTCGTGGCTATAAACAATGGGCAAGGAGAACTGAGCTAATTTTCCTGTCCACTTTCTCTCCAGCCCCTAACACAGTGCCTGACACACAGTGGAAGTTATTATTTAACAGTTAACCATTTCAGACACTGGTCGGAGGAGAGGTAGAGTCTAAAATAGGAAAGAACTGGTTGTTTCCTGTAAGAGCTTACAGCTTTGGTGAGGAAGATGAACGGGCAAATAGCTAACAATAATGTAAGTTGCTAAAATAAATACTGGGAAGAAATTTAAAGGATCAGCCCTGATGGACTCCATCACAGGGAAGTTAATTGCTAATTTGTGGGATTAAGGGAGACTTTTTAGAAGAAGTGGCTTTCAGCTGAATGTGGAAATACTGCCACCTAATATGTGGGAAATTCCTTTCCTCGAGTGCACCTTCCTTTTCCTGACTTCTATTCTTTTTCCTGAAAGGAGAATTTTTTTTTTTTCCTTTTTAACAAAGTCTTCCTGTTCCTAAGGATCTGCATCCTGTGGAAAGTCCTGAATAGCAGTCAGTGATTAAAAAGCAAGAATCTCTCTGTGTGATAATAATGGATCCAGGTCTGGGTGCTTAAGTTGGGAAGGAAAACATGAACCAAATTTTCAGCCCAGATACTATTCCAGGATCTTTGAGAATCTCTCTGTTTTGGTTTCAGCCATTTGTTTTTGGCTCACAAATTATCTCAGATGGTAGCAGCATTTCTAATTAGATCTTAGTCCTGCTGACTGTAATTTATTTAAGGGTGTGAACAGTTTTTTTCTTAATTAGATTCATAATGATATTGAATTCTCCAATGACCAAGATAAATTATATAAACTTCACTGATTGGATTTTCCAACTGAAAGGCTATTGACTCTCTCAAGAAGACAGAACTTACCACGAATCCATTTGAGCTCTGGTATTATTATAGGACTCATATTTTCATGAAATATTTTTGTGAAAATACTACCAAAGTCTTTGGGGGGACCATATGACTAATCTTCACTAGAACCTGGTTTCAAAGATTGAAAAGAATCTAATTATATTATTTTTCCTTAGGTAATGTCTTCAGCATAGAATGGTTAAGTAATTTGCTGCTCATCACACAGCAGACTAATTGCAGAATCGTTATTGTATCCTATATTATATGCTTGCTTTGGGGCTATAGAGATTTGAAAAAATTGTGCTCTTAATAATAGAATTTTCACTGACCACTCTGAAAATGAGGGCATTCTGGGGTTGAGGGTGAAGGAGTTCAAAATATCCTGAAATCTGTCATTTTTCAGCTGTTTGTTTCAGCCAATGTCCTGAAAAATGTCAAGAGAAGGTGGGGAGATGAAAGCTGCCTGAGGGAAGCAGGATTTCTTGAGGTCACTATGAAGGTCATACCATTGACCTACATCACTAAAATGGCCCATGTTAGAAGAGGCTGTGACACTGGGGCTTGGGGGTATGGAGAAAGAGCTTTGGCGGAGGTGACTGACTTCATAAAGATTGATGGAGTGAATGAACCATTTTCAGGCCCTTCCTCATCTGAAATAGCTTATGTCTCCTTAGCTTCAGCGAGCTTGCCAGGGTCAAAGCATTGACTGTCTGCACTTTCAGTTAGCTCTCCTCTATTCCGTGTAGTGTCTTGGTACCAGGCGTCTCCTTAAATAGATAAATAGACTGTGGTCTGTTCAGGGTTAAGGACCAAGGCTGATGTTCCCCTACTTCCCACCTCTGAATCACCAGAGGCAGCACCAGAAGACAGGTTTCCACTTTGTGATTCTCCCTGGGAGGCCCAACGGAGCCCTTCTCTTAGACAGTTGGAGTGTTGACCTAAGGGTGGAGTCGGGGGAGATTTGAATTTCTCACCCATGAAAACCCATTAAAGGGAGAATGAAAGGTTGTAAGGATGGCTTAACCTGAGAGGGGCCTTAGCCTAAGTAACACCATTTTAAAACAAAACTGCAGTCCCTACTAGGCAAGCCTATGGAGCCCTCCGATACGGTCATCAGGCATAGCCTGGTAAAATAAGTCACTCTCCCAACCTTGATAAAGCTCAGAGTGAAGTCACTGTAATTTGCCTTCGCCCTGATAAAGTCAGAGGCAAGAGGTCAGGGCGGAAAGCACCCGACCAGATGCCCTGACCCTAGAATGGAAGACGTCACTGAGAAACCCAGTAACAGACGATAGGGACTGAAAGGGTGAGCAGAAGCCCCCCCCCAGACTTAGCATAAATGATGGAACAAATGAAGAGACATTCAGACACTGACGCCCACGTGCCAAAGAGCCTGATGAGGACCTGGACTGACATCCCAACTCTTCCCATCATCTGCTTGATCCTCTGCATCGTCCTCACTGCTCTCAAACTCTACAGCCACATCTTGACCCTGGTGAGAACGGTGGTGACTTCTCCCTATGACCCTCTCTCTTCAGCTCCACCCAGGAGAAGCCTCCATCAGTGCCTGACCTGATCACTGAGTTCCGGTTGACTGTGCATCTGTTGGAGGCCTAAGACTCGAGACTTTAGATCTGGCACTTGAGCTTAGCACGCAGAGGGAATGTCTGTAAGGAGTCTATCATGATTAAGTGTGTTTGCAGTGCTTAGAATTAACCTGGAATTGTTTGCTTTGAATTGATCCTGTCTAGTGCAGTGCCCAGCATTAGAGATTGTCATTTTCTTAATTAAGAACCTGTAGAATGAAATTGTATTGAATGATTTGAGTGAATAAAGCATTGAAAATGGAAGAAGTATGTGGACATTCTTTATTTCTCTCCCTCAACTACATAAGTCGCACCGTTGCCCATCGCAACAAAGATCTTTGAACTCTATGGTTCCCTTATGTGGCCCACACTATGGTTGCTGACCAAGAGGCATGGCTTCTGTCCTTATTTACTGTCTGACTCCACAATTCCCTCTCTGGTACCAGCAGAAGAGTCTTCCATCTCCTGGGAAATAGGCTCGGCTTCCAGTCTAGGCATAGTCACAAAGCCATAACCCAGTTCTAGCCAATGATAACCATCAACTTTTTGATGATGATCATAAAATTAGTTCTATCTAAAGAGACATGACAGAAAGTCTGCTGAAGCTCTTCTGAGAAATATTTATTGCTCCTTGAAAAAAAAAGAGGAATAATGAAAAGTTTTCCTCTGTCCTGGCCACCACCCTCTACATCCCCCTGCTTCCTGTGCTTGAATGGATCGTCTGGTGTTAAGGCAGCCATCTTGTGGCCATGAGGCGACCAAGCAATGAATGACCACATACCAAAGCTGGTTAAAAGAAGGGACTGGAAGAGTTTAGTTCTCTGATGACATTGAGCAGGGGCAGATAGAGTCTTGGAATATTTAGAGTGCTGTTTTGCTAGATAATTAAATATTTTTATTTCTAAAGTCACTCTTCGATTTTTGGTTCTTGGGGGAAAAAAAAAAGTGTCCTAAATGATGGGACAAATGATCCAGACCTTTTACTTAATATGTGAGTAGATTCAACAATATACTTTCTACAAATTCTTTTTCAGTAACTAGAGTAAACTTCCATTTTGTGCAGCAAAAAACACCATTAATGAGTGGACAGGTTTTTTTTTTTAAAAATTTGAGATTGTGTTTTTCTTTCCAACCCAGGAGGAAGTCTAGAAATTGTTCATCCAAATACAGAGACTAAATAATCCGTTCTTTGTCTTCATTGAGTATTTTTCTCTTGATTTGACTCAACTCTGGGTCAAGGTAACGATAAACTCACAAACTGCGGCCACACTCTGGGTTTTGCAAAAGGGAACTGGGAATGAGAACATGGCTTCATCAAAGAAAGGGTGCGCTTGATAGTAACTGAGGAAACGTAATCCAGGGGGACCACTTGATGTCACCTGAGAGGAGGGGAAGGTTTGCGTACAAATATGCAGCAAGGAGCCTTTCCAACTTGCATGTCCCCTTTTTAAAGGGATAAGATAATATTTAGTAAAAGCTACAGAGACATTCAATCCTTTAACCAAGTAATACTACCCAGAGCATTTTTCCTAAGGAAATATTTTGACAGATGTAAGACAGATGTTTCTATTTGTTAAGAGGAAGAAAAAAATTAAATACTCAAAAACAGAACAATTTAGTAGATGACAATGTATCAAAAAGAAGGCTGATAAAACAACAATTAAATACGATAATCATGAAAGCAAAGTAAGAATATAAAAATGTGATATCTTTGTTTTAAAAGCAAAACACATAATATGCATATTGTGACTTCAATCATAGATTATTAGATCTGGAAGATCCATGAAAAATAGTTCTTGGAGCCGAGTGAAATTTGTTTCCTTTTTCTTTCCTTTTCTTATTCTGGGTTCATCCTACTGTGCTTTATTGTTCATGAAAAACATCGTATCATGCCAAGATTAGAGCCTGTGCAAAGAAAAGTTTAGCCTCTCTCTAAATACCACGTGGAATTAAGAATCTGTTTATCTTTTCATGCTGAATAATCTGAGCCATAGAAAACTTTTGAAGACTAACAGCTGAGAACGGACATCTCCATCATCACAGGAACACAAACGATACATAGCTCAGAGGGGACTTAGAAAAATGAAGACGTGGCCTAAGTAGCATCAGGGTGGCTTATGTTCTTCCTGGATGGTTTGAATGTGCTCTCTGAAGTTCGCATGTTGGAAACCCGATCCCCCAGGCCGCATGGCTGAGAGTGGGATCTTCAAGAGGGGATTGCGTCATAAGGCCTCCGACTGAGTGAGTGGGTTACTGTCATTATCCTGCAGGGGGTCCCTGGTAAAATGATGAGTTCAGGCTTCAGCTCCCCTCCTCCCTCCCAGCCCCTCCTCTGTCCTCCCCCATCTCTCACTTCCTCACGTGCATGAACACTTTTGTCCTTCCAATAAGACCAATCACAAAGCCTCTCACCAGGTGGGCCCCTTGACCTTGGACTTCCTGACCTCCCAAACCATCAAAAAAACAAAAACAAAAACCCAAAAAACAAACAAAAAATACTTCTTTTCTTTATAAATCATCCAGTCTTAGGAATTTTGTTGTAGCAGTACAAAACAAACCAAGACGTTTCCTAATCCATACTTTTCCCTGTTGTCTACCAGATGACTCCTTACGTTTTTTTAGAAAGGTTTCTGAGCCTAAGAAGTCGTCTCCTGGGCATTCTGAAGTTGAACCTAGAGAGGAAAAGATCTCAAGGAATAAAAGTAGTTCCTCTCACTATAATTGACAGTGCTCTTCTTGAAGGGAACATAATGGACACAAGAGCAACATCTGGAATATATTTTCATTTTTATTTTGTAAGGGTAAAAGAAATTGAAGTTAAAGCGTAAAAGTTAAAGGGTAAAAGACCGGGTGTTGTAAAGTTTCTAAGCTGCAAGGTCTGAGTTAAAATGTAAAGGATTAGGTATTGTTAGGTTTCTACGCTACCTGCAAAACCTGAAATTTCTGTAGCTGTTAAGACAATGCTTGGAACTGCCCAGTAAATATTTCCCCTGACTATTGGTTGTTTAATAAGGGCTCTGTGTGGTCGCACGTAGGCATTGCAGGGCCTGGACCAATCAGTTTAAATGTAACCCCCTCCTTAGGAATGACCTATCACTCCAGCCTGACCTGTTCCCGCCAATGAATGAACCAATCATGTTTAGGAGTTGTTGTTCAATTTTCCCGCGCCTCATGATGATTTGTTCTGATGTATACAAGGCCCTCCGCCCTCCCCAAAAAGTGTACTTAAGCAGTGCTCAGCCCCTGCTCGGGGCTCTGGGCTGCTTTCCCTTCTTGAGTGGACACGGAGCCCCAGCATGCTGGTTCAATAAATCCCCCTTCTGCCAATTGCATGAGTGGTCACTTGGTGGTCTCTTTCTCCGACATTTCGGGGGATCCTTACAATTTCAGATGAGAAAGTGCTGGAACCTGTATAGGCTGGGCTGAGGCAAGCTGGGACTAAATTCCTAGGTGAAGCAAACACCATAAATTCCACCTCTATGTTCGTTTGTCTTTAGATAAAATAAGCAAACACTAAGTAATTATACACCTTAAACTTATGTGCTAAAACCCCACTGAATAGCAACGGTCTTTTTTTTTTTTTTTGGTACCTGGGATGTAACTCAGGATGCTTTATCATTGAGCTATATCTGCAACCCTTTTTATTTTTTATTTTGAGACAGGATCTTGCTAAGTTGCTTAGGGCCTCACTAAATTGCTGGTCTCCAACTTTCGATCCTCCTATCTCAGTCTCTGGAGCTGCTGGGATAACAGATGTGCACCACCATACCCCGCTAGCCATGGTCATGTTTAATGGTAAGAATGAATCTATGTTCAGAAAGAACAGAGATCCCAAGAGAGACGAATATACTCCTAGAGCAAATCTTCATCTAGTGTCCCAGTCACAAGAAGTAAAAATTGCCTTTTGGGGGTTGGGGGAGGGCAGTTGTGAATACAGGCATATATATATATATATATATATATATATATATATATATATATATATATATATATATAGTCTTAACCCCATGGATAGCAGCCCAGGTAGGCCTTTGGAAATATGATCGAGAAAGGTTTCTCAATGTAGAGATCAAGGGCCAGGAATAGTGAGTTCTCACAAAGCTAGAGACTATCCTGAATAATGAAGAATCATTTCCCACAAAATTCCAACCAAGTCCCTGTAGGAAAAAGCTATTTTGAAAATCAAAGCCAGGGATAATCTTGAAATATTGTCAAAGTGGAAGGAATAGGGGACTGGAGGACAAAAACACATTTCTGAGGGTTGAATTTTTTTAGTGGTAATGATTGAACACATCAGGCCTGTGCATGAGGAAAGGCTTTATCTCAGAGCCTTATATAGCATTGTTCTGGAACATTCTCAGGAATACTCAGCTGTTTTGGAATTTTCTCCTCCGGTTAGAAGCATTTTGAAAGTGGTGACATTGTGAGAATTATTTTAAAGACTAGCTTAAAAAATTAGGTTTCAAAAATATTATCTGCCAGAATTTTTATTAGTCATTGTGATTTTTCCAAGTTTTGTAATTTCATGTACTGGGATAGTAAAGCTGATGGCAGAGAGTATCCAGCCAATTAAAGGGTCTAAAAATGATACTTTTCACTTTGAGTCTAATTTTTAAAAAAAAAAATTTAGTTGTAGATGAACATAATACCTTTACTTTATTTATTTATTTGTATGCTGTGCTGAGGATCGAACCCAGTGCCTCACACGTGATCAGCAAATGCTCTACCCCTGAGCTACAAACCCAACCCCTTGACTCTGATCCTTACTCAAAACAACTCCAAAGTCTTTAGGACTTATAATTTTACTTTTTTTTTTTCAAATTGGTAATAGTTGGGTTTGTGCTAATGTAGCCGTGCAGCATGATAGACTTTTAATTAAAACTGTGGCATGAAGAACTGAAAAAGCATGAAGAAACTCTAACACATATTCTTCATTGGGTAACTTCATGGAAGATTATTCTTACAATCCCATTAGCTGTGGTTATGTTTGCTCAACCTATAGTTTTTAGCCTTTTAATTTTAATCCCCTTTTGCCTGTGACTGATTGTTCATTATTGCAGAGGATTAATATAAGGGAAGAATTGGATTCTTCCTTAATTACAGTCTACATTATATAAAGGGGAAAAAAAAAAAAAGCCCACACAAACTGAAACGCGTCCTTGCCCAGGCTGAGGGAAATGAACACGTTGAGAGAGAGAAATATCATCAGCTCACTTCCCTTCTATATGTTGCTAATGTATTTTAAAGTATATGCAACTCTGAATCCAGACTATATTAGGGATTAAGTTTCCTTTTAAAACTGAAGTTTTCTCTCTCCGTGGGTCTGTTTTTTCTCTCCTATTTTCCTGTCTTATCAAAGGATCCCAGGACCTTGGCTCCTCCTCATTGTATTCTTGTTGTCTAGGGCTTATCTTTATGAGCGTGCCTTGGATAAGGAAAGCCAGCACAGAAGTGACTTGAAGGTCTAATGAACCTTTTCACCCTTCACTTTTCTCCTTGCACAACCTCTGCTGTGTTGCTTTTGGCCGAGTCCCCTGGTGCAGGTGCGGGAGGCATGCTGGCTGGAAGCTGGTGCAGATTCCTGGGCTGGCCCTGGGTCCTCCTAGGAGGCTCTTTGGAGCCTAAATTTCCATGCACTTACAGAAGAAAAGCCCTCGGAGGCCTGGACAGAAAAGATAAAAGGATATTTTTCTTTGAGTACAGACCAACCTAAGAAACTGATCCTTGTTTTTCATTTCAGGACTCTCTACACTAAGGAAAACAGAAAGGGAAGGGCAGCCTGCCTCTCTCCACTTAGGTGGCCACAGCCGGGTCCCCAGAGGCATTCCCTCCCAAGTAGAGCAGTGCACACAGCCTGGGTGGCCAGGCAAGGTCCTCCTAGAAAGATGAACGGGGAAGGGGATAGGCAGAGCCTGGGGAAGGTGAGGCCTGACCTTCATTCTTCCTAATACTACCCAGGAGGCCTCGGTTAGGAGCCTCAAGGTGGGAGGGCTGATGGAAACTGTTTTTTTGGTTTTTTTTTTTTTTTTTGTTCTGTGCTGTTTTAAATGAGAAGACCAAGACAATATTATTTTGCCTCCCATGTTTCTATTGAGCCCTGCTTCTAAAGTAGGCCATTTTCTCCCAGCAGATATCACTTACCTAAAAAAGGGTCTGTAATGAAGGTCTGTTGAGTGGATACAAGACCACACATAAAGACGTGTGGAGGGATGCATTTCCCCTCCTGTGAAGTCCTAGTAAGGACACATGCTGTGCCCATGACCTCGTTGCCCTCTTGTCTGTTCAGAGGACCTACTGATCTTTCAACCTCCCCAGCAAAAGCTGCCCTGAGATATCCACCCTCTCGACCCCAGGTGGTTCCGCCTTCTCCGAGTGCCCAGGAACGGCTCTGGTGAGAACACAACTGTGTTAAAACTTCCACAGGCAAACTGCTTTCTCAGTCTTGTCCATTTGCAGATTTCGGACAATAAGACAGTAGTGAGGAGGGTCCATCCTCTCTTTCCACAGGAGAATTTTTAGAAAGAGAACAACAAAACCACTAAAGTACAGTGACTGGGTTCATGTGGTGAGTGGAAACTGTTTACGTCTGACTACAGACTTCACCTATAGCTCTGTGCTGGATCTCTTGGAATATTAGCAACAGCCTCCTCTGTTTTCCCCCTTATAGTAGAATCTGGAAGCTTGGAAACTACAGTTTCCAACCTGCTTTGTCATCGGGATTCTAGCTTAGGGACTGTCTTAATCATCTTTCTGTCACTACAATGAAATACCGGTGGCAATGAACTCATAAAGAATAAAGGTTTATTTCAGTTCATGTTTGGAGGTTCCAGACCAAGATGGGGGCCTGGGGCATTGCTCTAGGCAACACCTTGTGGCAGGAGCATGTGGTGGAGCGTGCTCACATAACAAGCCAGGAAGCAAAGCCAGAGAGGAAGAGGACAAGACCAGGGTCCCACAGCCCCTCTTCCAGGGCACTCCTTCAATGACACAAAGATCTTCTTCAATGACACAAAGATCTTCCCGGGGGGCACCTCCGGAGGGTTCCTCTACCTCCCAGTAGCCCCACCTTGGAGACACATGGGCCTTTGAGGACATTCAAGGTCTGAACTACAGCCTGTCCATGAACATGGGCCCTCCTTGAGACTGACTAGGACCTAAGGCAAAGACACCATCGCTGAGGCAGCAGCTGTGAGCAAGCAGGTAATCTTGGGCCATGAGCAGACAAGGGGCTTGGCTGGAAGCTTCCAGGTATTCCGCCATTTACCTACTTTGGCGCTGCACAAAGTGGAGATTATTGGTGGAGGTTTCTTCTGCGCTCTGAACTTCCCGATTTCCTGAAAGCTACAAGGGGCTTCTTGGATCCTTACTCTATTAGCCTTTGTAGAGGTTTTGTGTAAGGGCTCAAATTCCCTGTAGTAAATCCTTTTCCACTTAAAATACCTAGAGAGGGTTCTGCTTTCTTGTCCAAACTCTGAGCGATGCAATGTATATAACCAAGAAGAGATATTAAGAGCTACAGGGTGATTTTTTTATATAACTCTCTAGTAAGTACTCATAGGGACCCAGATAATTAAAACGAGGGTCAATTTTTTTTTTTTAATTTCTTCATATTATCCAAACTCCCCCCACCCTCTTCATGTGTTTCACTCCTGTTTTTTATCTCATACCTGTGATTTGTTTTCCCTATCAGGGCTCTTGGCTTGTACATGGTAGACTAATAATACTCACTAATTTAAAAACATGAACTGTGCTTACACCCTTGATTTAAATACATTTCAACCATCAAATTTGTATCTAACTAGCAAAGGTTACTACACTTTCAAAATAATTCACAAAAAATCTGATATTCACTTGTACCAGGGAATAGTTAGTTCCTCCCCCAGTGTGAATAATGTCGAGTCATTGCCTATTCATTCTTGCATGTAATCATTTGCCCAGGAAATGTTTATCGATCATCTACTTTGTTCAGGCAATACTATAACCACTTAGGATGGAGTGAACAAAACCGGCAGAGATCCCTGCCCTATTCCTCTCCCTGCTTTGATTTGATCATACAACTTGAGACTGGGTGCCATTGCCTTGGTTCCTTTGTGTTATGTGCCTCACTGACTAAGGAATTACTCTTAGGGGGATCTTGAGGGTCCTGAGTGTAGATCCAAATGTGTAACTGATTCTTCCTATTAGGAAGAAGCATAGAGTGCAAGCCCCTGTGAACCTCACCTTCCCAGGATGCTTAACATAGATATGACACTCTGTTTAGCTCACTACCTGATGTCACCTAGGTCACACAGGTATAGAGACAACCTTCTTCCCTGCAAGAAAACCCACTCTTTCCTCTTTAGTAGACACAGCAGGAGTTAGGCACAGTGTCTCCCTGGGCCTTGGCAAATTGTATTCTACTGGGATGGATAACATTTCCTAGGGCTCTCATTTAGTTCCTTCTTGCCTATGGCTTATAGTATTGCTCTCTTTGTTTATTTTACACATAAAATAGTCTGGGAGACCTTCGTAGAGTGATTGCCTGGCACGCATAAGGCCTTGAGTTCAATCCCCAGAACTACACACACACACAAAGTCTGGATTGGTTGCTTATTTTCATATATTGTTTTTGGCATACATCCATAAAGAAGTCCTGATTGTCTTTGCTCATACGGTACCTGTAAGTGACTTCTGGGATGAGGATGACTCATTGCTATGACTAATTTTGGTACATTTCCTTTGCAAAGGAGAACCCTATAGTTAACCCTAGTACATTATAAATATCCTGAAAAATTAAATAGTAAGCTATGAGCAAATGACAGAAATGCATTGCCCTCATGCATATATTTTGTACTTCTTTGGAAACTGAAGCATCCACTCCAACATTGGTTAGGATAATTTTGCTTCTCTTCATGAATAAGGGAGGCTGAAGCAGTCACTCTACACCTGCTGGTCCTGCAGCAGGCTAGAGGGAAACCAGAGTCATAAGTGGTTGTGGTTGCTGTGGAGTCTTAGGCTGCTGAGGTTGGGCCTTGGTCTTTCTCTCCTGCTTTACGCTCAAGGGATGATGCTCTGAGCAGGGCTGAGTAGGACAGGGCTGGGAGTGGATGTGGTGAGACCTGATGATCTGGGCCAGCAGAGCACCAAGAAACCCAGGAATTGCACTGCCCATGAGCAGTCCAAGAGATGTTCAGGCAGCTGAGACTTGACTGTATTCAAAAGAACCTGTGATAGAAAATAACACAGGTCACTTGAATTCATTCTAAAAATGTAAGTCAACTAGTATAGCATAGACCAAAGGTGGAAAATCTATGCTTCCAGGTTCTCATTCTGTGTGTGCACATGTCACAGGAGAAGACAAATCTCTGAAGAAAGGTCTGGGGAGTTCCTAGACAGAAGAGGAAACTTGACTCAGGGCCAGGGGGGTTCTTGGCACAGTGAAGGAAAACAATTTCTTCACAGTCCAAAAGCACAGAGAGAGGTTTATTTAGGAAAGGAGATGCAAGTTCAAGGGAGAATGGGGACAATCTCAAGAGAGATGCCTTTGAAGTAAAGCAAGAAAGATGCATTCTGTGGGGCTATCTGCAGCATCCTGTTGGTGTGGGGTGTTAATATTTAGAGAGGGACGGTTGCTAGGGTCTGAACTGGAGGTGGAGTCAGGGTAGGGCTACATAATTTTGCACCAGTTTTCCTTGCACTTGCTCGTTGGTTACAAGGGCTCAGGCCAAGAGCGTGATGCTTGGGAATTGCGATTGTTCCTGGACATTTCATTGGTTTATGGCCACTTCCTTTGAGACTCAGTATCTCTCTCCCTTTATCCCCAAATTCCTATTTCACAAACATGTAAGTAGAAATCAGTAAGTAGAAATCAGGTCAAATATATTTTACTGTTTGTATCTTGTTGACTGTCTTCCTACAGAAGCAGCCTAAGCTAGGTAGAGGAAAGAGTCAACAACCGTGAAGGGAATGGGAGAGGAAAAGGGAGCAGGGTAGTCGGGAGAACTTTTAATTATTTTATCATTTAAAGTGATGTCACTGTTAACATTTTTATTTTAACTTAAAATGTATAGATCTATATTTATTCACCAATCTTTTAATATATATTTATTTTTTTAAATTATTATTTTAATTTTACCAATTGATGGGTACTGTGTGACAATGCTACCCATGTAGGTATGTATAGTGATCAGATCAGAAAGCTGGAGACATAGCTCAGAGGCAGAATGCATGTGGGAGGCCCCGGGCTTTGCTCCTGTGGGGGGCGGGGGAGAAGAAAGAAAGAATAAACAATCAAATCAGGTTACTTAACACTTCTGTCTCTTTAAACTTAAAAACCTTTGACTCACACGAAGTAATACATACTTATGGGACACAGTGACATATTTCAATAAATGTATATAATATGTACTGATCAAATCAGGGTGATTTAACTTTCCACCTCCTTATCATTACTTTATATTTGGAGCTTTCTGCCGCAGTCTGGCTAGGCACAAAATCATGAGCCACTCAAGCAGGAACAAACTTTATTTTTTGAAACTGCCGCCAATGTTCTGTACGCCCCCGGGAAGATCGCCGATCCACCCACGCGGCGTTCTCCCAGAACTCCCTCCTACTGTACTTCCCCAACCAATGGGAACTCTCCAGGAGTCCCGTAGCAGGCCGAGGTGAATAGCAGGAGTCCAATATCCATATGAATGCAAATCTTAACATAATCATATCATCTCAATGGCTAGCTGGCGTCACCTTTCAACCAAAAATGCCATGCATCATATACTTGGCTGACTCTTAGCAGCTTTCAAGCTCCTCTCTTCCAGTTATTTATAAAACATAATAGGTTGTTTTAACTACAGTCTCCTCACGGGGCCATAGAACTCTAGGACGTTTACTTCCTTGTAACCGTGTTCGGGTACCCCCAGCCTCCCACTATCTGCTGTCAGCAACCCTTTCTAGCCTCTGGTAGTAGCATTATACATTCCAATCAACTCTTTAAAACATTCACATAGGAGAGATTACATGCAGAATTTACCTTTCTGTGTCTAACTTGTTTCCCTTACATAATGTCCTCCAGTTCCATTCATTTTTCTGCAAACGATAGGATATCATTCTCACTATGGTCAGCCAGTGTTCCATTGTGGATGTCTACCACATTTTCCTCAACACATTCATCCACTGATGGGTACCTAGCCTGGCTCTGTATCTTAACTGTTATGAATAGTGCAGCAACACACATGGGAATCCAAGTGTCTCTGACATGCAGGTCTCATTTCCTTTGGATGTATACCTGGAAGTGGGACAGACAGCTGGATCAGATGGTAGATTCTATTTTTAGTTTCTTGAAGAATCTCCATGCCATTTTGGGGAGGAATTTTAAATCAGTTATCCAAAAAATACAAGGAGAGGAAATACCAGGAGCCTAGCATTCAGTAATAAATTGTCTTATATCAGAAAAAAAAAAAAAAAGAAGAACCTTAGGAAATTAGGAGCTAATTTTAATACCTTTTCCACCTAATTCTATTTGAAGTGTTGATGAAGTTCAGGAAATACTACCCCCAAATATGACACTTTGATATACTGATTCCTTTGAATAGAGGGTGCTTGGAGATGGTAGATGCAGGCAGTGACTTTCTATGAGACAGATCCTAAAGGAACCAGCTGCCTAGAGACAGATCCTAAAGGAACCCAGTGGTCATGAATCCCCTCCCTGGGAATCTTAACCAGGGAAGATTGGGATCACAGGCGAGGACACTATTCCACACGACCTGTCAGCTATTCTGAGGGCTGCTTCAGGTACTGCTACTACCTGAAGCAGCAAGACTACCTGCACAAGACCACCTTTAGTCACCAAGAGCTCCCTCCCCTCGCCTCCTCCTCACCTCCCCCTCACCTCGCTTGTCTCCACCACCTCCCAGAAACTCCAAGCCCTATTTTTTTTTTCTATAGCTCAGGATGCTATAGAAGCTTCAGTCTGCCCCTTCTGCACTCATATTTTGTTGGTTTTTCTCCTGTGAATCTGGTTTTACGTCAATTTAATTTGTAGCCCAGCCAAGGAACCTAGAAAGGTAGACAGAAGCCATCTTTGGCTCTCTCCAGGCCTGAGGTACTGCTGGGGAGACACTGAAAAGCCAGTCTTTCTGGTTGACCCCTACCCCTTTGTAGTCAATTTCTACTTTAATCCAGCCTATCTATTGGTATTCTGCATGGTATTTATTAAATAAAGGAAGGTAATAAACATTAAATATAGGAAGGCATAGCTGGAGATGTTCCAGGTTTGAAAACGGGGTTGTAAACGGGCAGCAGAACACTCCTGGGCAGCACATTCCAATTTTGTTGGCTAACCAAGGGGTGGTACTGAAAAAAAAAACTTAAGCAAATATTTTTTCAGTTAATGGGCACAATTACTGAAATTTCACATAACACTTTAATCTTGTACTGCTGTTCAATTTCCCCTCCACTTTCAATATCCAACCTTTTAAAATACACATTTGCAGAGTTCAATTTGCTTTAGCAAGTTTTGAAGAGTCCTACCAAGTGGGTGGAAACATGCTTTGGCTTGGTTCAAGCTATGAATTTCTTCTCTTTTCCATTTATTTGTCTCCCCCAGATTTTCTTGTCCTGGTTTAGGGAATGTGTTGAGGGCAGGGAGGTTGCTGGGGTCTGGAGGCAGGAAAAGGGGGATTTATATAAGTTTATATATACTATTGGAGCATCTTTTTTAGGACAAAATCTCTCCAGGGAACAATTTTAGCTTTTTACATGCCAGTCATATAGTGACTTTAATATCTTTATTTAATTATCACTTTTACTACTATCACGATTATTTCTACCCAATTTCTTCCTACCAGGAAAGATTTGAGGAGATTGTAATCACAATCATAGTTAATTAATGGAATAGTAAAATTAGGAGGTAAATTTAAAAGCCATTATAGTGCAGGCAAAGGAAGTATAACAGATCATCAATTGTATTCAGATGTTTATTGTAATGAAAACAACAAAAAGAGCAGATATAAAGCTGTATTTATTGAGAGCAATAATCTTGCAATTGTTTCCCATCATGCATCAGAACACAGAAAAGCACTTATAATAATGCCCAATAATATCCAATTATCGCATCTTTGGTGTTTTCATTCTGGAGAAAATTTGGTGATAGATTTATTCTCACTGTAGTTTACTGTGATATTCCAAACATGCATTAAGCAAAGGTCATGGCTAGGGAGTTCAGAGTGTTTGTAAACCTGTCTAGGGATATGAAAAGGTGCTGTTACCAGGGGTAACTGAAGAATTTGGCTCCAGGCCAAAATTGTATGTGCGATTTATTTGGGGGGGATGGTGGGAGCTGGCCACAGGCAATGATTGGAGTTAGAACCTCTCATGGGGAAGGCTGCCCTCCCCACATGGCGCTGGGTGCACAGTCTGGACAGAGCCGCCTTCAAGGACTCCACCACACAGACTAGCCACACTCCCACGAGTAACTGCGTTCCTAGTCCAGTGCCTCCTTGCGCAGGCCTCCTTATCAAGTCTCTTTTCTCCACTTTCAGTACTTCTACTCCTTGTTCCCTCTTGCTGTCCCCATGGGCTATGAGACAACCTGACCTGTTGTGTCTGGCTCACCTGGAGCTGTTCTGGGGGCAAAGTGAGCACACGTTCGGGAGCTGACACCTCTTCCTGTTTGGCCTCTTTGCTTCTAGTGTACTGCAGTCAGAGAATAAAAAGTTTCTTTTCATTCGATTTGGCCTGTCTTCCTTCACCACCTCAGGACCCGTCTGCTCAGCTCTCTCCAGCTCACCTCTTGGCAGCCATTAGATATCAAAGTTTGGAATAAAGACAATTTTTATTTCTTATCAAGGGCGAATGGACCTTTATTCAGCAACCATCGGGCAGCCATTCTTGGATGCCCCTCACAGTATTTTTCACTAGACTTCACTGTCAGAGTGATGGGAAGAGGTTGTGGTTTGAATGTGCACCCTGACTCTTCATCATGGTGGTGTTAAGAGCTAGGGCCTTTGGGGGAAGGATGTCATGTGGGGGAGGAGGAGGGGTCCTCCTCAAGAAAGAACTAGTGCCTCACAAAAGGGCTGGAGGAAACTAGCAGGTGTCTCCTTTTGCCGTTTCATCTTCTGCCATGTCAAATGCAGCCAGCACGGCACCAACTTGGAAGCAGAGCAGCCCTCGTGGATGTTAAACCTGCCAGCACCTTGACCTTGGAGTTCCAGCCTCCAAAATGATAACAGACTAATTTCTATTCTTTATAAATTACCCAGTGTTGTGTAATTTGTTATAGCAACACAAATGGACAGAAAGGGACACATAGTATAGTCCTCAGTGCCTTCAGGAGTATCCATCGGCCCAACACTGGTTCATCTGGGTAGTAGTGCTGGGCCCCAGATGAGAATTAGAGTTTTTGTCTTATGTGAGGCCAAGAGTCATTTGCCTTGGAATTTATAAGACTTTATTATATTTCCCAGAGCAGAGAAATCCATGGTTTACTTTTAGGATATTCCCAGGTTAGTTTCCAGATTCTTGGCAAATGAATACTTTTCACGTATGTGGACATAGGGGAATACCTATTCTATTATTTACTATTTACTAAATTTGTAGATTTTGAACAAACAGAGGTGTTATAATTTGAAATGTATCCCCTTTTCTTTCAAATTCATAGGTTGGTGCCCTAATCTCCAAGGTGACTATATTTGAAGATGGGGATTTTAAGAGGTAATTAGGTTAAATGAGGTCCTAAGAGGGAAGTCCTAATCCCAGTGGGATATAAGAAGAAGACACACCAGAGATCTCTGTCCATATGCATGTGCAGAGACTAGTCCATGTGAGGACACAGAGGAGACAACTATCTACACCCCAGGAAGGAGGCCTTCCCAGAAACCAACCCTGCTGGCACCTTGATCTTGAACTTCCAGCCTCCAGAATTGTGAGAAAATAAATTTCTATTGTTTAAGCCATATCAAAGTTTGGAATAAAGACAATTTATTCTGTTAGGGAAGTTTGAGCAGATTAATACAATGAGGAGAACAATAATATGTATAAAATTTATTGTCTAAACATAAAGCAAACAAAAAAATCTGGCAGAGCATTGGGCAATTGATAGAATGTAAGACTATCCGTTTGACCTTGATAAGGTTCCTTCAAGTAGCCCAGGTTTATTGACATAGGATTATGTTTCTCTCTTTGTGGGTCTGATCGTACCATTTTTGTTCTGCTGAGAACAGCATTTCCTGAAACTTGTATTTTAAATATTAGTAACTGATTTTCAGTTTTTATAATTTGGCCTTTCAACAAAGATTTGGACATTTAAATATAACAAATGCATGTACTTACATGTCTATAAATCAACATAAAATACAAATATTATAAAATTTAAGAGTGTAAAAATTAAAGCTAGAGTTGATAGGCTGGAAGATGGTGAGGAAGAGAGTTGGAACAGGATGTGGGGAACTAATTCCTCATTTTAGACATCATAGAGTTGAGAAATACTATCTAAAGTAGGTTAGGAAATAGAAGATATAGTTTATTAAAATTATAAAGATTAGCAGGAGATGCTAGCAAGTTAGCACTGTTAGTATTGGAGGAGAAGTAGCTGCTGAGTGAGCAAGATCCTTTGTTATTTATGATGTAAGATCGACAGGTACTACGAAAATGGACACACCAAGAAATAGAAATGTAAGGATATTGTTTTGAACTAAAATCCCCCAAAGCCATCAGCAGATGGTCTTGGAGCCTCTGCAGAGAACTGATCAGCAAAGCTCCTCTTCCCCATGCAGTTTCTGAACAGATGGAGGAATAAGGCAAGGAATAAGGCTGTTGGGAGATTCTAATGCTACTATATTATTAATAAGGCAAAGCTGAAGTACGTGGCTTGGGAGAGCTAAAAGCCAGGCTTAATGCACTTCGGGAGGAACCTCACCCATAGTCATAAAAGTACTGGGCCAGGGCAGCCTTTCTCACATTTTGGGAAGGGCCTATTCCTGGAAAAGTAGCAAATGCCCTTCCCAAGAGAAAGGGGAAAAGGAGCAAAGCCAGGCACCCACAGTTTATTTTTCTCAAGTTTACCCTCAGGTTAAGCCATTTTTTAAAGTGAATTCCATGGTGGGACAGAGAGAGATCAGGTAAGTCACATCTCCATACGGAGGGAGACACCAAGACTAAGGAGTTTTTTCTTCTTCACAATTGCCTCTAGGGAGTCAAAATTGCATTTGATGTGGGGTGGATGGGAGAAGAATTTTAATTTTAAACCCCTTTGTCTTTTATACCTGTATAACTTTTGAGTCCCTCCAAATTTGGGCAGAATGTCAATAAAAAGGAAGAGGCGAAGAGGTTTTGTTCTGGGCCTAACCACACATTGACCTATTTTTGTTCTTATTTTATCCTTCAACCCAAACTGGAGATTTAGGTTGGGTCGAAAGAGATGAGGAGGCAATGGAAAGATTAAAGTAAGAACAAAGAAATAAATGTCAGCTCAATACTGTTCCGTTCTCCTGAATGTTTATCTCAATTCACTTCTGAATATTTATCTTCAGGTACATTTTCTCTGACCAGGAAGCTAGGCCTCAACCCACTTCCATATGGTTACTTTCATTTGACCCACTAAGATAGCCACCCTCTCCTGTTCTTTTGGATTCTCAATAGTCTTGTTTTCTCTTCTATGTGAATAAATTCTAACAAGGCCAGAGTTCAGAGAGGCCCCTTCGAACAGGCCAATGGCCACTCCAACAACCCTCAATCACCCCTTGCCCATCACTCTTCATTCCATTAACCCCTTCATTCCATTCACACCATTGCATTCACCAAACATCCCTCTGGTGTTTAGAACTAAGCATCACTTCTTCCTGGTGTGCCAGGTGGTCAAGAACTGGGCAGTCCTGGATCTTCATCTGGGTGTAGTTACACAAGTATATACTTGTGAAAATTTATTGAGTTGCTTGCTATAGACTGATGAGCTTTATTTAATTTACTATATCAATTTAAAATACCAAACCAATTTAAAAACCCTCACCTTCAATTTCTTGGCAGCCTATATCCCTGCCCAAGACCAAAGCAAGGACAGGAGGACTTGTATTCTGAAAACACCTTTACGGTGGGGCTTTCAAACACTCCACAACTGGCCAGTGTCTCTCTGCCTTTTAAATATTTCTTTCCTCAACACTTACTAAATATTTTCAATACACATTAAATTTCTTCTCATCAAACCTTCCTAAAGTGTGACACAGAAACAAGAATCCACAAAAAACTGTTATATTTGGCTGTATTAAAAACCCCTTCTTCCTGGCAAACACACCATGAGCAAAATCAAAACATGGATGAAAAGATCAATAAAAGTGGGAAAACATATCCACAACTTCAACAGCAAGCAAAGTGCTATGTCCCTAAGAGAGAGTTATGACAGTTTATAAAGGACTAACAACCCAATAAAAAACTGGGCAAAGGATATGAATACTTCCATAACATGTAAAGCCCCAAACAAACAGATGGTTTACCTCCTTCACAAGAAAAGTGGAAAATAAAATTTAGAAGTAAAAATGAAAATAAAAATTACACTAAGATACCATTTTTTAAGCTGTTGGGCCGGATCAAATTCAAAGGTTAGATATGACATGCTGTTAGCAAGGCTGGGGACACAGCTCTGCCTTTCGTTGCTTAGGAGAACAACTTTTCTAGTTTTTGTAGAGGGCAGTTTAACAGTGACTGTCACTTACAAATGCAAATGTCCTTCGAGCTAGCAGCTCTATTAGAAATTGAAATGACAGGCTATATTTTAACAGGCAAAATGATACCTATTCAAGGCAACACCATTGTCTGTAATAGTGAAATAGTGTAAATGACCATAATATATATGAATTGAAGTCTGGTTAAATAAATTATGATATATGCTTACAATAAAATAGTAGGCAGCTATAAAAACCAAGAAAGTCCCCTTTTTTTGGTACTGGGGATTGAACCTAGGGGCGCTTAACTGCTGAGCCACATCCCCAGCCCTTAAATTTTTTTATTTTGAGATAAGGTCTTACTAAATTGCTCAGGGTCTTGCTCAATTTCTGAGACTGATTTTGAACTTGAGATCTTCCTGCCTCAGCTTCCCTAGCTGCTGGGATTACAGGCGTGTGCCACTGCACCTGGCAGGTTTTTTTTTCCCCTGAGTATAGGTTACAAATAATCTTTTGTATCATTTTCCCAGTTTAACACCACAGTCACTGGGTTTTATCTTAGCTGCATTTTTATCATTTAGAGTAGGATACACTTATTAACCCACTTATACTCCAGTAGTCTTATCAATGAAAAACATTAGAGAACTAAGGACAAATAATGGAGTCACTATTTCACTGATCCACATCTAATTTCAGGAAAACCACCACCATGCCCAGCCCTCTTGGTTTAATACGAAAAAAAATCTAGATTATTGTTAAGTAAAAAAAATATTATAGATAGAATGAAGTGCAGTATGTGTTAATATTTGTGTAAAAAAGGAAGGGAAAACATGTGTATCTATATCAGCTAATAAATGTATAAAAACACTCTAGAAGAATAAGCAAGAAATGAAATAAAAATATTGCTTATGGGAGACATTTTACTTAAATTTTTGTTTGTTTTAATGTTTGAAACTTAATGCCAGTTCAAAACAAAACAGCAACAACAACAAAACAGTAGCAGGTTCACCTGTCCCCTCTTGGTGGCCCATAATGGCTGAATGTGCCCCTTCGGTTCATCACGGAAAGGAGAAAATCTTCCTTACAGTCAGTTGTAAACGTGTTCAGCACTTAGAGATGGATGGAAGGATGGAAAATATTGATTGATATTTTAGACATTTATTTTCTTTCCTCATATACTGCTTTGCAATTGGAGCTGATATCCCCACTTGTGAGGCTATAGAAGTTCTCCCTCCCGTTTCTTCTTTGTGATTATGTCCCTTGGCTTTTGTGCTCATTGCCCATCTGATGCTGGAGACCTGTGGCTCTAGATCCCCACTTTTTTTTTATTTTTTAGTATCAGTGATTGAATCCAGGAGGACTTAACCTCGGAGCCACATCTCCAGCCCTTTTTAAAATATATATTTTTTTATCCCCACTCTTAATGGGAAAAACCTCCAAATAAAGAGATTTCCTCTTGTTAATATGAATGACTCCTCCCAGAGCGACTTCAATGAGAATGGGAAGGGATAATGAGGTGTCTTGTTATAGAGACTAAACCTTAACACATCCATAATAATCTTTTTTTTTTTTCTTCAGTGCTGGGGATGGAACCCAGGGCTTCATGTCTGAGAGGCAAGTGCTGTACCACTGAACTTCACCTCTCTAACCCTCAGAATAATCTGCTGCCCTCACTTTTCTATATTTGGGCCACTCACTCCCATAGCTCCCTACTCCATTGCTCACATAATCCATTTAGACAAACCAGAAATCTAGACCTCATCCATGGAAACTGAACTCCATATCCTGAGACGTAATCTATCAATAGGTCTATGAATTTTATTTCCTAAGTATCTCTTGACTTTCTTCACCTCTTTCCATCTCACTGAGATCACATTAGCCCAGATAATCATGATCTGGGTGTAGATTACTGCAGTATCTGCATTCCTCTTTTTCTTCCATTCCTTCCTAATCTTCTTCCACTTTCTCCATCTTTTTTTGTGAAATATAATATTCATTCAGAAAGTCATGTAGTGGATGATTTTGGTGACTTCCCAGGTTACCTATAGTAGCAGGTACACCTGCTGTGAATGTTGGCTGACAACTTATAGTTGTCTGGAGTTTCACTCTGCCACATCCAGCTGCTGTACCTGCCTGGTCAGTCTTGCTGGCACTTTCTGCCCACACAAATGGAAGCCAATCACAGGAAAGATGGCTCTTCTGCCTCCAGTGGGGTTGACTGTGGGTTTTGAGTTCCAGAATTCCCTGTAGGGTCAGATCCTGGCCTCTGGACAGCACATCCTTACTTAACTTTCCTCCTGCTCCACCATGCTTCTCTCATTCCCTCTACTCTCCTTCCCTGGAGACAGGGAGAAAGCACTTCCCCAATAATCCACTTGAATAAGAATCCTCATCTCAGGCTCTGCTTCTGTGAAACCCAACCTCCCCAACCTCACACAGTGCATAAACTGGAATCCTTTAACTTGTCGAATTAGTGTAAATACCAAAGGAAAACTACCCAGGACTTAACAACAAGCCAAAGGAAAGGCAACATGTTCTTTCAATGCCACATTTTAATTTGCCTAATGATTATTTGATCCTCAAGGAAGCATCCTCAAACTCTAGTGTTCATCATGATGGTGGTTATGAGCTGAATTGTGTCCTTCCCAAAATTTGCATGATTTAAGAAAAAAAACACCAGTAGGGTAAACTATGAAATTAAACAAAAATGGCTACAGTACCAGTGGGGAAGGAAATAGAGTAGGGAATAGAAAAGGGATAGAAATTTGTGTTCTTGAAGTACACTTTTTGTAGTTTTCAAAATTTTTATTTTAGAACCATGGACATTGTTTTCCAATTGAAACATGATTTTACAATTTTAAAATTAAATTTATTTTGACTATAACATAGAAATATAAAATTAATACATATTAGTTAATGGGGAACCATGTAGCATTTTTCAAAAAAATTTTTAAACCTTTATTTTATTTATTTATTTTTCATGTGGTGCTGAGGATCGAACCCAGGACCTTGCATGTGCTAAGTGAGTGCTGTACTGCTGAGGCATAACACCAGCCCCATGTAGCATTTTGACACGTGTATTTTGTATAAGGTCTACATTAGTTTGAACATCTATCTCCTAAAACATTTATTATTTTTTTATGGCAAACTTCCCAAATCATTTTTCTACCTTTTTGAAGTGTACAGTGTATTATTGTTATCTACAGTCTACAGCAATTGCATACCAGAAATTTTTGCTCCTGCTAACTGTAACTTAGTGCTCATTGACAATCTTTCCTCATCCCTCCCTCCCTGCTATTTTTCCTGGTCCTTGGTAACCACCATTCTGCTCTCAAAATTTCAAGAACTCCTTGTAAATGGCACCTCTCTCAATTCTCATCATCTTGTGCTTCTCCTCTGCTGTCAGCCAGTGAGCCTCTGCTGACATGGCTGCCAGACTCAGCTCTGACCTGCAGTGACTACCAACAAGTGCCCTGTGGCCCCCATGCCCTGTGTGCTGCCTCTGATTTTTTTAGTTGTGAAAATTTTTTATATAAAAAAATAATTCTTAGATGAAACTGGATTCCCTCTTTCTTACCCTGCACAAAAGTCAACTCAAAATGCATCAAAGACCTAGAAATTCAACGAGACACTTTGCAACTCCTAGAAGGAAACCTAGGGTTAAAACTCCAACAGATAGGTGCAAGCAAAGACTTCCTCAATAGGATCCCTAAAGCTCAGGAAATAATTAATAAATAACTAAATAATAATAAATGGGGATGGTATCAAATGAAAAAGCTTCTGCACAGCAAAGGAAACAATTAAGAGCATGAAGAGAGAGCCTATAGAATGAGAGAAAAACTTTGCGAGCTACTATTCTGAGAGAGAATTCATATCCAGAATATATAAAGGACTCAAAAAAAATTAGTATCAAATGAACCAAAAAATCCAATAATAAATGACTCAATGAACTAAACAGATACTTCTTAAAATAAGAAATACAAGTAGCTAACAAAGATACAAAAAATGTTCAACATCTTTAACAATTATGGAAATATAAATCAAAACTACAGTGAAATTTCATCTCACTCCTCTTAAAATGGCAGCCATCAGAAATACAAATGATAATAAATGCTAGAGACGATGTGGAGAAAAAGAAATACTTTTACACTCTTTGAGGGATTGTTGATTAGTACAACCATTATGGAAGTCAGTATGGAGTCTAATCAAAAGACTAGAAACAGGACCACCACATGACCTAGCTATACCACTTCTTGGTATTTATCCTAATAATTAAAGCCAGCATACTCTAGTGACTCATGCATCCCCATGCTGGTAGCAGCACAAGTCACCATAGCAAAATTATGAAACCAGCCTATGTGTCCACCAGTGGATAAATGGATAAAAAAAATGTAGTATATGTACACAATGAAGTTTTATTCAGCTATAAAGCAGAATGAAATTATGTCATTTGCAGGAAAATGGATGAAAGTGAAAATATTATGTTAAGCAAAATAAACCAAACTAATGTGGTCAAGGATTATATGTTTCTCTCATATGCATAAGCTGGAGAGAAAAATGTAAAAAAAAAATGTGGTGGTGGTGGTGGGGAATCTATGATTACTGAAGGGGATCAGTGGAATTGAGGAAGAGGACAGGGAAGACAGGAGGGGAGGGTAAAGGGAAGTTCTGGGGAATGAAACTGACCAAATTATATTGTTATATTTTGTGCATGTTCAAATATGTAATAGGGAATATCACTACTTTTTATAATTATAATTCACCACTACTGACAAAAAATGAATTTTTAGAATTTAGTGATAAAAGTGGAAATATTTAAAGACTACAGAGTCTGGGATTGCTTTGAATTAATTCCAAAGGGAAGCAGGTGAGATGGATACATTGGGATTCATTACAAGTTTGATGAATCTGGATTCCCTCTTTCTTTTTGTATAAGGTCTACATCAGTTTGAACATCTATCTCCTAAAACATTTACTATTTTTTTATGGCAAACTTCCCAAATCATTTTTCTACCTTTTTGAAGTGTACAGTGTATTATTGTTATCTACAGTCTACAGCAATTGCATACCAGAAATTTTTGCTCCTGCTAACTGTAACTTAGTGCTCATTGACAATCTTTCCTCATCCCTCATCCCATTTTTATATTTCTGATATTTTCCAGTTTGAAAAATAAGTTATACATATAGCACCAGGACAGCTAACATTCTCCTTGAATGGGTACATTAGCAAGTTTTTAAACTCCTAGATATATTGTAGGCCTGAAAGAATAATGAAGTTCTTGTTCTCCTATCAGAATTCAGAAGTGTAGCAGGCCAGTGGATTTTAAAACAGGTCCTAAAGCTGTTTTCCTTCAGTCCATCTCTTTTTCCCTCCTGCTGCTAACAGACAAATCCCATCCTGTTCCAATCTGTCCCTAGGCTATTCTAGCAACTTCCTTTTTATTTCTTCCCATAGCCCAAGAACAGAACAGAATAGAATAGAATGAAGCATACCAAGGCCTCCCTAAACACAGATGTTTAAAACAAAAATCAAACTAAAAAGTCATAGGATGTACAGGTACTATTTTTTTTTCCTTTGAATCCAGAGCCTCACACATGGTAGGTGAGAATTGGATCACTGAGCTACACCCCAGTGCTTTGAATAGGCACTATTGATTAAAAATAGTTTCAAAGCAACAATGAGAATTTAGGCTCACTGTCTCATTAAGTAAAGGTGATTTTAAAAAAATAAAATAAAAAATAAAACAAGTACAAACACATGTGCATAATAAAAAATTCAAAAAGTACAAAAATATATTGCAAAAAACAGGTCTTCAAAAGCATTAATACTAGCAATTTATTGTGTATTCTTCCAAAGATACTTTAAATATATTTGTAGAAAATATAATTTACATAACACACATTGTAGTATATTAAATATAGTTAATAAATAATCTTTAACTTTCCCCAATGCTGTGATTTTTTTTTTAGGACTCCTTTTTACTTTTAGACTATCATTTATACAGTCAGCACGAAAAAACAATTCTGAAATAACATTTGCCTCACATTTATTTTTTTCCTTTGGTTTTGACAACTCAAGCAATTTCATTTTTCCAGATGAATACTTACAGGACTGCATAAATAAAAATTTAAATTAGCATGTGCATAAATTCACTACTGGATTTCAGCAAACATTTTTCACTGGGTCATAAAATTTTCAGTGTCATAAAATTTAACATTTGAAAAAATAAAACTAGATCATCCTGACTTTGCCTCCTATTTTCCTAGTTTCAAAATTGTGGGTTTTACAAAGACCCAAACCATGGGGGTTTTTAATTAGAAGCTACCATGAATAGTGACTGTGTATTAAATCAACCACTGCAGGGTAGGGAAGAAGCCCAGAGCCTCTCTCCCCCCTCCAGCATGGGGGAAAGGCAGAGACTGGGGAGTGGGAAGGAAAGAGACTAGGGAAGTCCTTGCTTGTTTGCAAGTTCTACCCTTCAGGATCCTGTATCCTACTTTCTCTTCTTAGTGCCTCTCATTGGAGAAGGGCCCATATGGCCTGATGTCCATGCTCACTTTTCTTTTTTTCCCTTCAGGGACTGGGGATTCAATCAAAGGGCACTCTATCACTGAGGTATATCTCTAGACCTTTTAAATTTTGAGACAGGGTCTCACTAAGTTGCATGGTCTAGTGTTGAATTTGCAATCTTCCTGCCTCAGCCTCCTAGATAGCTGGGACACAACCCCTCCCCCCACTCCCCTCCAATACTGGGGATTGAATCCAGGGGGACTACTGCTAAGCCACATTACCAGCCCTTTTAAATTTTGAGATAAGGTCTCATTAAATTGTGGAGGCTGGCCTCTAACTTGCAATTCTCCTGCTTCAGCCTCCCAATTCCTAACTACACCTTTAAGTATGAAATAAAATTGTAAAATCCCAGCAACTGTCCTCAAGCCTGCTATCTCTCTCTCGGTGACCTTCTTTCCCCTGCTCCTCTTTATCCCCCTTCCCTTTAACATCTCCATTGTCTTTATTTTCAATAGTTCAATTAGTTCCTAAGAAACCCTGATTACTCTGTCCTCAAGGACAAGTCAAATCCAAGCTGGTCTTAGACCCTACCTTGTCTGTCATCTCTTTCCATGACAAAAACCTGGTGGGTTTCTTACCAGGTTATACCTACAGTAGATGAACCTACTCTGAAAATTCATGAGCCCATCAGCCAACCAAATTAAAGAGAGATTATACAAACATATTCTAAAGATCAAGAATCCACAAATTAAATAAATGCCAGAGAGAATCCACAGGAAGTGCAATATAACTAAAATCTATAAAGAAAATATTTTTCCCTATGTTCCCCCCCACCCCCAACCCCCACTGGGGATTGAACCCAGGGAAGCTTAACCATCAAGACACATCCCAAGCCCTTTTGTGTTTTATTTTGAGACAGGGATCTCACTAAGTTGCTTAGGGCCTTGCAAAGTTGCTGAGACTGGCTTTGAACTTGTGATCCTCTTGCCTCAGCCTCCCAAGGCACTGGGATTTCAAGTGTTTGCCACCACACCCTGCTTGCTATGGTTTCTGACTCTGCTTTTTAGTTAAATACATTAAGGCACAAATGAACCAAATACTTTCCCTCAAAAACCTTCCACCTCTCCAAAAATTGAAATTTTCATACTTTGTCTTATTCTGCCAGTTAAGGGACATATAGCCTCGCAAATTCTAACAGATATTTCTTCAGTTATCTGCAACTCACTTTGGGAATCACAAACTATTATTAGATCAGATACAGATCCCATTATTAGATCAGATACAGATCCCATTCAAGGGTTTTCTTTTCAAAATTTAAAATAATACTGAATGAATTTTTAAAAATCACAAGGTTATCATCAGCTTCTGGGAAAACTTCCTGCTAAGAGCACAATCTGGGCTCAAAACATTTTTTGGAAGCACTCTAATATTTTGCTTCATGATTCTGATTTGCCTAAGTGCATTATCTTGCTAAGGACACCTCTCTGCTGTGCATACTGCCTAGCGGAAGGGTGTTATGGTTCTTCAGAGGAAAAGAACAGTGGAATGTATACATAATTATAAGAGGGGCTGTACTAAATTCACTAGCATGAGTAGAGGCCTGATGATCCCACAGTGGCCATCAATCAGCTGCAGAGCCAGGGGAAACTAGAAATGGCTTAGTTCAAGAAATCTGGAAGCCTCAAGCAGTTCCAGTCTGAGACCTGGAAGCCCCCCAGAGAGTAGTTAGTGGAAGTCTGCTTTCAAAGGCTGAAGAATCTGCAGTCTGATATCCAAGGATTAAGACAGCAGCAGCAGCAACAAAAAAGCCCCACCCACGTGAAAAGTCTACCTTGCACATAAGGCCAGCTTCCCCTTAATTTTGTTTTTTGTTCCGTTTGGGTCCCTAGCTTATGGGATGGTGCCATTTCTATTCAGGTCAGGTCTTCCACTCTTCTCTCATTCACGTGCCAGTTGTCTCTGGAAACACTCTCACAGACACACCCAGAAGTATGCCCATTTTCAAGAAATCTCTTGATCTAATCAAGTTGATAAGCAAGATGAAGCATCCAGGTGCTATTAAGAAGTCCTAATAAGAAGTCTGTTGTTTTTCCGTTGTGTGCAGCTGTCTTGCCATAATGGCATCCCCTGCAGCTGACTCTGGAGTCTCTAGTGCATGTGGTTTCATAGATGGTTGATCTTGGACGTGTGCTATCAACGACTGTATTCAGCAGGAGAGTCATCATTAGAAATATATAAGCGGACAGAATCCACACTTGGTGTTTTTGTTAAGCTAAATTTCTATAATGGCTATAATGCTGCCTCAGGAGAAAAGGATGATGCAAAAAAGAAGTACAGAGGAGAAGACACAGAAGAGAGGTCATCTGAGGAGTTAGCCATGTGTCTGTGCAAAAGATATTGGTAGTTCTCTATTTTTTTTTGTTTGTTTTTTACTTGGAGGTGTATAAGGACTAGGCGAGGCAAGTGTGGCAGACTGGTTTTCTCGCAGATCCCATGTATTTGTATGATCCTCAAGATTTATTATTATTTTTTTTCGTTGCTAGCTCTCAGAGTAACTGTTTAGCTTTGATCAGCTTACTTATTTCTCCCAGCTCAATTATGCTGTGTGCATTGGGAATGGTGACTCCCCTTAGAGTGATTTTGAGTATTATAGTAAATGGGGCTGGGGTGTAGCTCAGTGGTAGAGCGCTTGCCTAGCATACATGAGGCCCTGGGTTCCATCCCCAGCAACACACCAACCACACACACACACATATACACACACCACACATAAAAGATCTCTTAAAGGTGATTGATTAGGGTCAGAAAGTGAAAGAGTAACACACATGGCTCTTTGTTTAACAGCTCTGTTGAATTTCTGCAGAGAGTAGTAAGTCATTAACTAACGGAGCCTTGGGAGGTCGTCACCAAACTCTTGCCAACTGTGTTCATACATATTGTTAATGAAGATGCTTTTTATAAAAAACACGATGACTTTCTCATTGTTCTTTATTCAAAACCAGTACTCCAGTGGTTAACTGATACTGATCCTCCTGGAAAAGGAAGATAGGGAGTATTTAAAGCCTTTACTGTCAATCAGTAGTAGATCTGGGAAGATAATTTATTTGCTTACTGTCAATCAGTAGTAGATCTGGGAAGATAATTTATTTGCCAGATAGCAGCCAGCCTATTATTTTGTCTCTAATACCTAACCATGGTGCCCTACTTCTTTATGTTCTGATAAGGAATTGTGGAATATTCAATAACTGTTCCAGACAATTGCTGACCTGTTTATTGGCAGCCAGTATCCTCACTGAAGACAAAATAGAATATTTGGGGTTGTCACTTCCCAAGACAAGATTCTTAACTTTGCTGGAATGTTTTCTGTTACTATTTTGCTGGATTTAGGGGAAGCCAGTGAAGACTGAGAGGCAAGTTAGTGTTATTGTTGTAGTTATTTTGTGTTCATTTTAGCCATGGGTGAGTAAAGTTATAAACTTTTGTCAAAATATTGGCAAATAATGTTTATGCCACATTACTTCTGCTATTACTAAAAGCCAAAAGGATATAAATTATCCAGGGAAAGAAATTATTCAGCAGAGACCTACAGAGGTATACCATCAATTTCAGCAACAAACTAGTTTTCCAAATTCTGAGCCTAGATTTCAATATTTTTCTCATGAACTCTGGACCATGGTTTGAGTCAGAACCAAATTAAGGCCAAGCTTGTCTTTCACACCTGAGGATGAAGTTCTCTGGAAATATAACTGTCAAAAATATAGCATGGATAGTCCAACATCTGTCTTGGACTTAGCCAAATATAGACCATCTTGGAGAAATGACATAGCAGCAGGTCTGGTGTTCTGTTCTGGAATGTTGTGATTTTGATATAGAGACCATACAAACCACAAGACAGACATCCTGAAAAATATTCACCTTTGTTATTGTTTGCTTCAAGAAACGAGGCTCAGTGGTCGGAAGTGGAGGACAGAGTATAACCCAAGACGAAGAAGTAAAAATAAACTTAAAAAGAAGTCAAGATGTTCTAATACGCTTGAGCAGATGTTATGAATTATTTCCTTTATTATATGGTAGACAGATTGGCTAATAAGTTGTCAACAGCAGCAGTATTAAAAAGTAATTTTATTGGTCTGTTGCCTTAGTAATGGGGAAGTCATCAATATTATTATAAGTTCCTCTTTCAGAATTCATATATGGTTCATTTGTTTTCACAGCTGTTCAGAAATTTAATATACGAATACTCACAGTTTATCTAACTAGTCTTCATGGACATTTTGATTATTTCAAGCCTTAGGCCATTATGAATACTGTTGTTTCAAATATTTAAAAATGTATTTTGTGCATGTTTTGTTGGATCTATCTCTAGTCGTGGGGTGGCTGGATAACAGAATATATATATATAAAAAGATATATATATATATATATATATATATATATATATATATATCTCACTTTAGAAGATACTGCTGGTTTTCCAAAGTAATCATATAAATTTTTACTCCCATATGTAGGTATCTATTAGAGTTTACATTTTCCATTTTCATCAACATTTGTCTAATTTTTTTATTCTATTAGCATTTAATGGCTTATCATTGTGGTTTTGTGTCTTGATTATTAATGAAGTTCAGCACTTTTTTGATGTTTATTAGAAATTTGTTTTTGAAGTGCCTTCTCAACTCTTTTACCCATTTTACAACAAATTATCTTTTAAAATTTGATTTATGGGGGGGGGCTAGTGTTGTGGCTCATAGGTAGAGTACTCACTTAGTATGTGTGAGGCCCTGAGTTCGATCCTCAGCACCACATAAAAATATTGTGTCTACCTATAACTAAAAAATAAATATTTTTTAAAATTTTGATTTATAGCTGTTATATATATTCATATAATCTACAATTATGTTCCATTCATGGCTTTTTTCATCCTTAATGGTGTCTTTGATGAACAGAAATTTCCATTTTAATGTAATCCTTTTTATCATTGTTTTCTTTCATGATTAAGCCTTTATTTTAAATTTCTGACACTAGGGATTGAACCCAGGGGTGCTTTACCACTACACTACATCTCCAGACCTTTTTGAGACAGGGTCTCCCTAAATTGCTGAGGCTGGCCTCAAATTTGCAATCCTTCTGCCTCAGCCTTCCATATTACTGGGATTACAGGCATGTATTACTGCACTCAGAATGACCAAGGCTTTTTGGGTCTTATTTAACAATAAACCTTTCCATTCGCCTAGATTTTGAAGATATTCTAATAAGTGATATTTTAGAAATGCATAGATTTACAATCCACAAGAATATATTTTGTATAATGCGTGAAGGGATAATTTTCTTTTCTTTTACATGATTATTTAATTGCCTCATTAATATTTAACAGAAAAATTATCATTTTTACAGTGCTCTAATGTTTGTACAGTGTTTGATGTCCAGGGTGACCAACTTATTGCAATTTGCCTAGGATTTTTGTTTTTAGCTCTAAAAGTTCTGTGTCTTATGAACAGCCTGTCTCTAATGAACTAGGATGGATGGTCACCTAATTTTTGTTATAAATCACGAATGCATATAAGTATAGGTTTACTTCTGGATTATCTTTTTAAAATAGAATAAGAAGCCCACTCTCTCTTTACTATCTTAGCTGTGTAATAGCACTTACCATCCTGTTTTAAAAAAAGTCATCCTACTTTTCTTTCCAAGAGTCTTATTTTTTTTTGTAATTTTTCATTTTAGAATCAGCTGAATTAACACAAACAAGAATTCCAAGACTGAGATTGCATTGATTATGTAGATCAGTTTGAGGAAAAATTAGCATTTATAATATGAAAACTTCCAAGTCTCCTTTAATTTTCTAAATAAATATTTTGTGTGTGGAGGTCTTGTGCATGATTTTTCCCTAAAACATCGAACTTCTAGATTTATACAAAACAGATTTTTGTGTTGTTTTTAAATTTTGTATTTTAATACTTGCCCTTGGTGTACAGAGTTACCCTTTAATTTTGCATATTGACTTTGTGTTAGGGAAGTTACTGAATTGATTAATTCTACAGAGTTTATGTATAAGTTAAATATTTTTATGTTAATTATTTTGGATTTTAAAAATAGAAGTAGGTGACTGGCTCACAGTCTGTAATTTGCCAACTCTTTTATCCATGTTTATACTTCTTTTCTTGGAGTCTCATGTCTGTCAGCCTGTATGGTAGATGCGGCGGGAGATGGAAATCGTTGCTGGTGAACACAGTGTGCGCTTCTAGCTTTTCAGTTATCCTCTCTTTCCTGGACGTTCTGTAAATTGAGTCCATTATGTCAAGTCTATTTTCTAGCCTTCTTTTTTCCTTTGTGTAGAATCAAGTTTCCATCTGGTAACACTTTCCCTCAGCCTGAAGAATTTTTTTCTTTAACAAACCTCATAGTGCAAATATTCAAGAAAAATAATTCTCTCAGCTTTTGTCTAACAAAATGTATTTCATTTTCACTTTGAATGAAGTTTTTACTGGATCTAGTGAACATTCACTAGTTTTTTTTCTTTTCTTTCTTAAGTTTTTAGATGTCATTCCACTGTCTTCCAGCTTGCATACTTTCTGATTACTGTCTTTCGTTTCTCTATATCGAGGGTCATGAACTTTTTCTGTCCATTTCAATTATTCAGTTCTGCCACTAGTGTGAAAACAGTCACGGACAATATGTAAGCCAACAGGTAAAGCTGTTACAATAAAACTTGAGATAGGCTAGATTGGTCTGAGCTTTATAATTTGTTGACCTCAGTTCTATGCTTATTCTTTTTGTCTAGTTGTTTTTAAGAGTTTCTCTCTTTATGACCATTTTAAAGTGATTAAAAAGTGGAGTGCCTTGGTGTGGTTTTGTTTATTCCGCTGGAGGTTGGCTGAACTCTTGGATCTGCCATTTCTCTCTCTCTCTATTGTATTGATGTTTTTTTTTGACATTCCTTTTAAGCTCCTAGTTTGCAAATTCCATTCCCCTTTTCCCATAATTTCTGCAGCTGTTTCTATTGATTGGTTTATCTCCTTGGTATGAATTACCTTTTCTTCCTCCTTTGAAGGTCTGGTAAATTTTGTTCAGGTGCTGGGTATTGTGAATTTTACTTTTGTATATAATGGGTTTATTCCTTTAAAAACCATTAAACTTTGTTCTCTATGCAGTCACATTACTTACACAATTTAACCAGAATTCCATCCTTGCAAGGCCTGCTTTTAATCTATGTTGGGTGTTAAAGATTAGTCTTTGTGGGCAAATTTAGCTTTATTAAGTATGGACTTTTTGGGACTGGGTTGTAGCTCAGTGGTAGAGCACTTACCTAGCATGTGTGAGGCTCTGGGTTCGATCCTCAGCACTGCATAAAGATAAATAAACAAAATAAAAACATTGTATCTATCTGCAACTACAAAAAATATTTTTTAAAAAGTATGGACTTTTCAAAGAGAAATATTAGATACAACCTAGGATGAAAGGGGGACTAATTTTAGGGAGTTAGAATAAGACTTGAATATATTAAACAGTGAGCTGGAATTAGAGAAAGTAGGATAAGGAGAACGGTATGCTCTACTGAGATGGGCATATGCAAAGGCCTAAACATGGCAATTACATGATGTTGTCTGAGTCAAATGATGCACAGGTCCAAAATGATTGAGGGGGAACAGAAAGGATGGAAGAGATTAGGCTAGTTAAGTAAGCAGATAATAGACAGGTGCAGAAATGAGCTGCTAAAACATGCTTCCCAACCCTTTGGATTACCATATCAAGGTTTTAACAAAGCAGATTATAATTTTTTTAAAGGAATCATGTTAGAGGTGCAAGATGTGGTGAGACAGATTGGAAGAATTTTATTTCACAATATTTATCTTAAGCCTTTATTATATAATTTGCTTAAAGCCTTTGCTCACATTTTTCTCTTTGTAACTGTTCCTCCAAACTAAAGCACTGACTTAGAAACCCTAAAGACTTGGATTAAGATCTTAGTTCTGATTTTTCACTAGTTGAATGATGTTGAGCAAATTCCCTAATCTGAGTCTTTATTTTCTTTATCCATAAAGGGGTGAGGAAAGGTGTGGAATGAGCTTACAGGGCTAGTATAAATTAAAAAGACATAAATACCTGCCAGTGTACAGCACATGGTAGAATATTAACATATACTATTAGTCCCCTAAGATAAAAATCCTAGGAAAAGAATTTCTTTTCGAGCAGAAATTTTTAAGCCAGATTTCAAATTTAAATTGCAAGAGGAACTTTAAAAATGAGGATGCCTGGTCCCCACATAATTTAACTGGTCTGGGATGAGGCCTGAACATAGTATTATTTTTTCCAAGTTCTCCAAGTAATTTTCACATGAATGCAAGGTTTAAAATTGCTATTTAATCTGGGAAGGTTAATTTTTTCATTCTTCTGAAATTAAGGTAGGTGTGTGTGTGTGTGTGTGTATGTGTGTGTCTGTCTGTCTGTCTAGTACAGAAAGCAAAACATCAAAACATATCTGTTAAGAGAAAAACAACTGCGGGCCATAACAGACACTGAGAGAGCTAGCAATACACTTGGCTGACTTCTTAGATTCTATTTTTAATGTTAAATCCACATGAGTTATGTAAAATCGGGGCCAAAGGTTTTATATAACAAATCTTTTTGAATTTCTGAAATTCAGATTGTTGATCTTATAAAATTTTTGATTCTCCTTTCTTGGAAAATTATTTCTATAGAATCCTTTTCATATGGAAAAGCTGCAGTTTTTTTTTTCCAAGTACTTTTTTTTTTTTTTTTTAAATCCCTCATTCATTGTGAGGTTCATTTTCAAAAAAAGGACTCTGTACAAAAATTAACTTAGTTTAAAAAAAAATAAGGCCAACACTGAAGACATATGACAGTTTGGTAAATACTTAAGAATATTTGGAACACCTTGTAGATTAGAAATATTTCAAAAACTTTCTTGAGATACTTTACTCCACTGATTTTTCATTTAAGCTTTTTAGTTACTGGATTATATTATCCAAGATTTAGCCTTACTCCTCCAAATGATATCACTGAGATATTAATAATAAAGAGTTCACATTTCCTAATAAGTTTATAAAATGTAAATAAATTACTCCATCTCAGGAATATTTAGTTTTAGAAACCTAAACTCTATACAAAAAAAACACAGATTGTGAAAGGATATATAAGGTATAGCATTCTTATAAGATAATATATAAATACACAGTAGTGTTTCCTCTGAAATATTCATTGAAAAACCATTCTTTATATAGAGTATATTATATAATGTACAAATTTGGAAACAAAGTCTAAAACATCAAAATGATGATTTTCACTAACTGGACAGACTATGCAAATTTTTTTCCTTAAACTATGCTAGGCACAGAATAAACATCCAATCTCACTTATAACAGCACGGCACTGAAGAGGTAAAAACAAAGAAAGATGACAACTTTTGTAGAAGGCATTATCATAAAAAGAAGAGATTTAGTTTTGCAATATTTTTCTTCTCCCCAGATGTGAGTTAATAGGCTGTTTGAACCTGTCACAAGGATACTCTAGACATCATGAGGGATTTATATTTCTACATCCTACTGGTATCTTAAAGTACAGAGACAAAAGTCACGGCTCTCTAGTCCTTTAGCTTCCCTGACTATTCAGCTGACATAGAGGGATAATGCTTGAATGGGGGATGAGCTAGAATCCTCCAACATGATCTGTAAATGTCCTAAGTCAGAGCTGCAGGAGCACCTGCTAGCGGACAGGTTATGAGGGCCTATGAGACAACATCAGAAGTATTTCCTTCTTAGAATATCTCTCTGGAAAAAAAATAATACTTTTCTCAATGTGTCAACAAACATCTTTGAGGATAAGAAACTCAAATTTCCAGCCTTTTATTTTTGTTTGTAGTGTAATATGTTCTTTCTTACTTTTTTGGGTACTGGGGATTGAACTCAGGGGCACTTGACCACTGAGCCATATCCCCAGCCCTATTTTGTATTTTATTAGAGACAAAGCCTCACTGAGTTGCTTCGTGCCTCGCTATTGCTAAAGCTGGCTTTGAAATTGTGATCCTCCTGCCTCAGCCTCTGAAGTCAATGGGATTATAGGTGTGTACCTTTGTGTCCAGAGTATTACTGTATTTTTACTCTTTGAAATCAACTCAGTATTACTATATTGCTAGAATTTAATCTTTATCATTTTGAAAATTCAATACATATTATCTTAATACATAAAAATCATTGAGCTAGGCACAGTGGTACACACCTGTAATCCCAGCTACCTAGGAGGCTGAGGCAGGAGGCTCACCAATTTGAGGATAGCCTCATAACTTAGTGAGACTCTATCTCAAAAGAAAAAATAAAAGGTTTGGGGATATAGCTCATAGTAGAGAGCCCCTGGATTCAGTATCTAGCACTATAAAAAAGAAAAAAAAAATCCTGGAAATTCTTGATACTCAAGGATAAAACTGTGTCTTATTGACTATAAAGAATTTTCTAGAAGCATTTTAACCCAATATTAATTCAAGCATTAAATGACTTCATTAATTTCAATAAATGCTAAAACTGCTATAATCTGATTATAAATTATTTTGCAGCCAGTGGATAACTGAACACACAGGGTAACTCAGACACTCAGGGTAACTAAAAAATCACTATTAGGTCAAAGGAAGCCACAGGAAAGTATGATAAAAATCTTTCTGGTTCGTTCATTTACAGAGAAGACAAATGTTGATTAATTCTGTAAAGCATTGCCAGTTTTAATCAATTTTCTTAATCTTCTGGGTGATTAGACACAGGTTAGGAGTGGGGAAGTAGTGGAATGAAGAGGAGGTGGTTGTTTTTAACTGCTGCCACAAGAGCTTGGGAAAAAAGATAAACCCCGAATCACCAAAGAACCTTATTTCCTTAAAATGTTTTCAAAATAAATATGCGACCAATCTTTAGAACAATGCACAACCATGGATAAGTTAAAACCTTCAGGAAGGAGGATATTTGGGATAACTCTTGAATACTATATAATCAAAACCCAGGAGAACTGACATGCTTCCAGTTTCCTGACCAAACATAATGTGTGATGGTAGGGACTGGCATTTTCACATTGTATCTGAAACTAAGAAATAGAAACAATTGTGGAAAACATAACTCAAAAAAACCCCAAAAATTCCAAATATACAACTCCAAAGATATGTTAACAATGTTTAATGTTTTGAGGATTAAGTAACAAATCAAAAAAGATTTTTTACTTAACTAAGTTCACTTCCTTTGAATTTTTCTAAGAGTTAAAAATTGACTATTATACTTACTGATTTAGAACCATCAGATTTTGCTTCTGGAAAAATCTAATACCTTTCAAAAAATTACAATTGTAATGTTAGCACAAAAATTACTTCCTAAGATTTCATTTTTTAAAAAACTTTTCTGCAGCCAAAGATTCCTATTTTTGAATTACAGTACTGCAAGGCACATACAGAACTCACCTCCTTCAAAATACAGATGATACTCCCTGAAATATAAGTTTAAAATTCTTGAACAATTAGAAATACTACAAAGTTAGCAATTTTTAGGTAAAAACATTGCTTCTACAGGATCATGCACCTTTCTTAAAATCAATTCAGTAATATGTATAAATAATCCTTTTTTTAAAACATCTGTACTTGAAATGCAGATACAGTGATACTGAAGATAGCACTAAACAGAAACCTGAAAAGTACTATAGTTTGATAAATTTTGTTATTGCCTTCATTAGAGACTGGATCATCTCTAGTATTTTCAAAGACTTGAATTTAATAACTGGGCAACTACCCAAGAAATAAAGGAATTTCTTTAAAACAACATTTCTTACTTCTAGCATTGATTTTTGTATAAAGAATGCTAAGTGAATTATGTATTTTTTTGTTCAGTAGAACCCAAGATAGACCACTTAAATGCTTCTACCAAATTTAGTGCAGCTTAATTAGGGACCAGGTACATTGTTTCCTCTGAACATTTTTGGTCAAGCATGACTAACCATAATGCAAATGGAATCTTAAGAGGTAGATTTTTTTCCCATGATGCATTTTGTTGATAAATGTATTGTCAATAAAATAAAAACAAGCACTGTATGTGTGTTCTTAAAGTACAAGGGTCTAATGAAAAGAAAAATAAAAGATAGGTATGATATTTGTTACAGTCTGACATTTTAACAGTCGTAGTATTAGATATTTTGTGACCAAGTGCATTTTGGACACTCTCGGGATCAAAATACGAGTCTGCCAACTGTATTAAATCCTCCCCCACCCCCTCCACCAGTTGGTCCACAGCTTCCTGGTGGGTCATTGTCATCAAATCCATTGGGCCGAAATGAACAGGAAGCAGATGCAGCTTGCAGGGCCCGGGCTCGAGCATTCAACTCTTGTTCCTAAAATTAAAAATAGTTCTTATAAAGATAAAATGCTAAGTACATGGATAGGTATATTGCCAAACAAATATTCTAAAGCTGCCTTAATCTTTAATAAGCATCTTTCAAATCTCAATTACTTTAAAAATATTGACATTAATCCTTACCAAATCCTACTGAAGTACATAATCACCTTTGGAACAAATAAGGCAGAGAGCAAAATCCTCATGTAACTCCACAGAATGACATATCTCAAAACATAGAACGTTTCAAGATCTCACTTTATAATAAACTGTAGCCCCTAAGACATACAACTTCTTTATAGAAAATATTACAGCCCCTGCAACACTCTTTTATAGGAAGAATTTCTTCTTCTACATAAAACAGAATTCAAAGATTCTAACCGTGGGTTTTCTATACTTTATCACCTGGAGCTATTTTGGAAGTGAGAGATTACAGTAAAAGTTGAAAAGAAACACCTTGCATTTTTTCTCACCCTTCCCTTAGGCTACTTCTTAACACTAAGACAGATTTCAAAAACAACTGAGAAGTAAAATGAAGTCTATCTCTTTATAATAGTAGTACTTATTACTTTTCCCTACCAGATTATTAGAATTTTTATCAGGAATCAGTCTTATTTATTTATGACACATATTAGGTGTTCAATAATATCAATAATTTCATATTAGAATGCTAGTTGGTGCATGGATTCAAAAGGAATAATGTGAGTAAATAATGTCATATTCATTTGGCAAGGTGTGAAACTGGATTTTAAAATTAGGGAACCACAAACTCCTTTAAATAGTACACAGAATATACTGATATGTGCCCATTTTCTGGAAGAAGGTCTATTGACTTCAAATGGAGTTGATCCAATAAGGTCTAAAAGCCACTGCTAACAAGCATAGCCCTTTGCTTGTCAGCAGAACTACCCTGAAGAATTCTGAAAACCAGCTGACATTAGCCACAACTGTATGATATCCCATGTTTCAACTTAAAGCCCCGAGACTCTGCCATCTGGAAAGGCAATCTTATTTTATAATTTCTAGCTAAAATTTTTATGAATCCCTCTTTATGAATCACATATTTTTATAGCTAAAAGGAACTTTGAATAAGAAGTCCTTAATGGCCTAATTAACCTGAAAGGGCTTCTAAAACTTAATTTGTAGAATATTTTTGAAAACATTGTTTTCATCTACTGTGTCATTTACTGTATTCATAATTGTTAGCTCCCACATAGTCATTTTTCAGATGATATAGTAGATATTCAATGTATATTATTAAAAAATGTATTTTTTTGACAGAAAAGCATACCTCAGAAAAAGACTAAAATAAAAACAACAAAATCCTCAGTGCTCTATCTTTATATTAAGCTGTTCAAATCAGCAATGAAACCATAACTCTATATCTAAGGAACTATGGTTTCATATATAGATGTATTCCCTAAGGAGCTTGAATATGCAAGGGAGTGTTCCAGAAGTTCTGCTTCCAAAAGATATAATAGTTTTTAACCTAGACTTTGTTTTAAGCTAATAACCCCACTGCTTCTAACACCTACAAAATTCATATTTCAAGACATAAAAGCATCCCCAGAATGTTTCTTTTTTGTATAGTTTTCTGTTTTCAGAAGATGAGTTTATGAATCAAAGCAGAAAATATACCTTTCATTTTATTTCTTTTAATAAAGAAGAGACATTGTGTACAATGTTAAAATCAATTCTCATAGCATATATAATTTATATCACAAATTTATAGCAAGTATTCAAATTAATTCTAATTTCAGTAGCAGACCAAAATTGAAGCTATAGAAAGGCGTTACTGTTGCTTTGGGACAGATTATAGTATATTTAGATCTATCCATCAAGTAAAACTGTTGACATTAAATTCCTCCCTTTTATTTTTCTTTAAACCATATATATTATATATACTTTTCTTTATGTATGATAAAAAAATTAAGAAATTAAACTACCACCTCCTTCAAAGAAACAAAGAAAACAAGCAAAAGCTAGAAAACTCTGCCTGTGGTCAATGTGGGCCTGATGGCTGGTGATTTCCACTCTGCAATGCTGGTGGTATTTACGTAGTCTTTATCTTACTGCATCCTAATCAAAGGTTTAGTTTTTGTAATTGGGACAATAAAACAACAGAGTATCTACTACTAGTGGAAGTTGGATTGAAGGGAAAGAAATATATGAAGAGGAAGATCCTTTTACTATTTGAGTTTCAACAACTTTTTATAAATCGGTACACTGCTATTTCTTACATCCTATATCCTAGACATAGTTATCTATTATAAAGCACAAAATGCTTTGTAATATGAAGTACGTGCTAGGAAATAAGCACAAATTTAAATTATACCTCAAAACTAAGTGCAAAACTCAAAATACACATACATACTCTATGTGTTCAAAACTGAAAAACTGACACCTAAAAAACTGCTGTACGTAAGATCTCAACCACAGACATTCCCATTACTGGCAATTACTAGATATGTTCATCAGCATAACAGAATAAACAAGATAGCCTCTTACCACAAACTTAAAATACCAGAATGATTTGGTTAGATGGTATGAGAAACTTTACAATTAAAGTCTTCATCAATTACACCACTGTATTTGAAAGTAAATAATTACAATCTACATTATATTTAAGTTCTTATTTAAAAGTTTACTGTTTATCATTATAATTTGCTTTAAAAAGGCATTTTGATAGTAAAGTTTTAATAGCCAGTCTAAATATTCTTAAATAAATACCTTACTGTAAAATTTGGCAATACGTTTTAAACAACTAACCAATCTGAGACTTAAGATGGGGTTTAGGACAATTGTACAACACTGAAAAACTATTCACAAACTACATGATGCCTTTTCTTTATTTAATATAAGAGTCTTAAAAAATAATGGGTGGCTGGTGTTGTAGCTCAGTGGTAGAACCCTTGCCTAGCATGTGCGAGGCACTGGGTTCAATCCTCAGTACCATATATAAAAAAATAAATAAAGGCCTATCAATAAGTAAAAAACAATATTAAAAAAAAAATAAAAAGAATGGCCTGTTTGAATCTTGGGGCTGGGGATGTGGCTCAAGAGGTAGCGTGCTTCCCTGGCATGCATGCGGCCCGGGTTCGATCCTCAGCACCACATACAAACAAAGATGTTGTGTTAGCTGAAAACTAAAAATAAATATTAAAAAATTCTTTCTTTCCCTCTCTCTCTCTCTTAAAAAAAAAAAAGAACGGCTGCTCATGCTCAAACACTATAATCAGGATGTAATGGGGAAGATAGCAAGATGGTTAAACTGGAAAATCTAGGTGGCAATGTAATAGTCATTATGGCTGTAATAGTCTTTGACACTCTAATTACAGAAATTAGAGTAGTTCCTTGTCTTTCCAAATATTTGATAAATATAATATTCTGCCCAATCACTGGTATGTAAATAACCTTCTGCATATTTCTAAAAGTCAGGATCGCCCTGGGCCTTATTTGTCTACACTTGGTAGAAATTTTCTATTTCAACTTAATTCTCTGCTCTACTTCTCTAATCTTTAAGAATCAAGATAATTAATAACTAGTGCTTACATATAACAAGAAGAATATGAGTGAATACATTCTATTTCTATTATCTAGATAATAAACCACTTAACTGGTGTTAGTCTTTGGTAGTGAATCAATTCTAACAAACATTCTGAATTCCTATTTTTTTCTGTAAAGTTAATTATTTACGTGTCACTTCAGAACATTGCTGTCATCCTTTAAAAATGTGTCATTATTTGGGTATTTTATAATGCAGGAAATTTGAAAGCTCTTGAGAAAATTTACCTCTAAAAATCAGTACTATAATGCCCATTTCTTCTTTTATTCTGCTTGTATCTTTTAGTTTTGTGACTTTCAAACACAAAAGTTTTAGAAATTTACTAATTTAAACTCATAAAATAATTTGAACTACCCAGTTACTACACCTATAATCTCCTTTTCTACAATTCCACCTATAATTTGCTACTGGTCTTTTTTTTTTTTAAACCGAAAGTTGGAAGGTTTCAAAGAAAAACACTTGTAACATGACCATTACTAACTTTAAAGTAAATAAAATACTCCTTGAAAAAAATATATTAAAATAAGCAAATTTATCTCATTTGAAGCATTTATGCCATGGCTTTTATTTACTAACTGTGCTATTATCTCATTGATTTTATTGCCCAGATGCTCAAAAATACAAACACCCTTTCTTTATATATTTTCTCCTTTTTAATATCCTTTATTTTGTCCATCTGAATGTCAACACACAGACCTTAAAATATTTACACAAAGAACTTGCAGGAATGAACACCAAATTTACCAGTCATTTCCCGAGGGTGGATGAAGGGAAAGGGTTTCTGTATGGCATGATTTTACATCATCTTTTCTAACTAAAAATAGAGCTTTCATAAATAAAAACAAAATAGGTCTTCTATGTTGAATCTAATTGCCACTTTTCACAACTACTTCCCAATAATTAGAAAGTATAATAATTGAATTATATAGGTTGAGCTCATTTTATATAAATCCAGAATCAAGTTTCAGAATTCCTTGAAAATGTGTAAGTCAAGTTGGATTTCAAAATCTGGCCACTCAATTAACCACCTATCAATTGTGTAATATTTTCCACAAATAATAAAGATATTTTCAACTTACCTGTAAATATAGTTTATTGTCCTTTGTTATAGCATCCATAAGTTCCTTCTGAAGAGGTGGGTCTCCATTTACCCAGAGTCCACTGGTTGGACTGTTACCACTTAAACCATGAGTGGTGTTCTGTTTTTTATACAGAAGCACATATGCAGTATCTTTTGGAAACCTACTTGTAATTTTCTGGACTGACTGAAATGAAGTGAATGTCACTCTGCTGTCATTAAATAAAAACCATTCTTTTGACATTTCCTTACTTTCCAAATCCTGTTCAATAATTGCACTGGGACTATCTCTGCTTAGTATATGACTCTGGGAGGGTGCTAATGTGAGATTTTCAGGCTGGTGGCACATCTGGTATGAAGACTCTGCACCTGTGATGTTTCTGGCATAAGAATAGTAATGCCCACTTTCAGAGGATATACCAGAGTGAACCACAACAGAACTTAATAGGTAGGGGACCAACTTTGGACAGAAAGCTTCTTCAGTTCCAGAAGGCTTTAATTTTTTAGCTAGGTTCTCACCAATATCAGTGAAATCAACATCTACAGACCAACTTTCTGACAATGAAGAGAAAGAAGTAGTTCTTTTAACTGGCAACTCCAAAACCAGTGGCAGTGACACATTGTCTAAAATTTTTCTTCTCACATGATACTTCTGATCATAGGAAAATCTCAGGAGAGTAAGAATAAGGTATTCGGGTTCCTCCGTGATTTGCATAGTTTTCTCAGCATTCTGCAGAGAGGCACAGTTTTCACAATAATATTGGTTGTCACCAGTAAGAATCTCTGGAGCCAAAAAATAATTTAGTAAGTCAGTTACTGAAGGTGTGGTCTCACCTCCTGGTTTCTGAGGTACATCTTTACTGATAAGAATCTTGGGAGATTCATTAGGGACAGAACTGTTTTCAGTATAGTGAAACCCATCAGGAGGACCACCTATTGTTCTTTCATTCATAACTGAATCACAGACAAAGGCAGCTGTTGCTGGATTATAAACTACTGGTTCTTCTGAAGGACCAGATACACTGGCTTGCATTAAGCTGCCATCTTGTGTATTGGATAATGATGCTGGATCTTGGAAAGACAAGTCTTCCATAGCAGGGGAAGGACAAAAGGCCAGTGAAAGATCCGTGAAGGCTTCCACTTTTTGTGAGGTACTCCTGCAGTTCAAGCAACATATGTGAGTCTGTAATTTTCCTCCAAACATTTTTTCTATTAAAGTCTTCTCACTGTCGCTTGTGCAAGGGGTCTCTGTCAGTACAGCTGCCTTACTGGCTACTTCCTGTAAAGAAGTTTCACTGTACCCCAGACTTTCAGAAGACTTGTATGAGGATTGAACTTTCAAGATCTTCTCTTCTTCATGGAGCCTGAGGGAGAATATATCAGTATATCACTACTTTACTTACGTTAAAATATCATTTCTATTTAACAATATTGGTGGCTTAAAATATAAATTATTTTTAATCAATATAAAAACCAAGTTTCTCTTCTTCTAATCAAGAAGAATACTGAATAGTTACAGAATCTAGAAGAAAAGTTAAGGGGTAATTACTACTCTATATTCTCATTATACTTTCTTCATAAGGCTATTTTATAGCATGTATTATATTACAATTAGGTATATATGTCCCTTATTGTCTCATATATTTTTGTCTGCTTGAGATCTCAGAGATGTTTGGCACAAAGAAACCACTAATATATCCTTAGCTGAAAGAAAGGGAGGTTGCACAGGTTAAGACCAACTAACTTTGACATTCATACAACAGAAGGGAGCAAAGACAAGGAGACACAAGAAGATTGTAAGTTTTGTTCATTCAGTGGTAAGGATACAGTAAAATGTACCCTATGCTTACAATTATAAATGGTCTAAAGGAATGGTTCTTAAACTTTGAGGTCCTAGCACCCCTTTGTATTCTTAAAAATAACTAAGCAACCCATTTATATTATTTTGATAGTAACTCATATTACATTTTGATAACAGCTGATCTGAAGTACAAAAATCCGGGGGGGTGGGGGGTGGGAAACAAAACCAAATTAAAAACAAAAGTAAACTTAAAAAAGTACACAATAAATGCTAGATAAGTACCTGAAATGTTTTCAAAAGTAAAAACAATATTAAATAGAAAGAAACTGTTATGAGAAGACACATTCAAGTTATATTTTAAAAATACTTTTTACCTGTCAAGCAGAAACCTGAGGTATTCAGAACAGTCTTGTTGTGATCTGGGAGTAAACCATGGAGGTCTGGAAGCCTCAAAGAATATCCGAGGTGCATATGCTTCCCTCTTTAGATAGCAGCACAGAAAATACAAGGAAGTATTATAGCATGAACCAAAAGTAACTGAAATCTTAATATCTAATGTTTAATAAAGATTATTTAAAATTACATTGCACTCAGCCTTTTCTAAAAAAGCCAGAGACATGGAGCAACCTGAAAGCATATAAAACTAGTTAGAAATAAATATAGGCAATCTTTAGTCCCACCTTCTCACTCTGTAAAGAACAGAAACTTCAGAAACTATGGGGCTTGTCCAAGGTCATACAACTAAGTGAGTAGAGGGATTACATTAGAACCCAGGTTTCTCTAACTCTTGAAATACTATTACCTCTCTATGATAACTGTGTTTGAGTCCCTAATTTTTTTTTAAATGAAAGCGTAATGAATATATATTGTGGACAATATAATATGGTGAATGGTCTACAGAGCCAGGCAACTACCTGCTTTAGTTGAAAATTTCCTTGCTTGGGTACATGTCTTAAATGTACAGAATGTGAACACACTGGTTAGGGACCTTGCTAGTTTTGTTTTTTCTTTTAATACCAGAGATACAACCCAGGGAAACTTACCACTAAACCACATCCCTAGCACCTTTTTTAGAAACAGGGTCTTGCTGAGTTGCTAAGTGCCTCACTAAGTTGCTGAGGCTGGCTTTGAACTCAAGATTGTCCTGTCTTGGCCTTCAGAGCCTCTGGGATTACAGGAAAGTCCCTGGCTTTTGTTTTCTTTTTAAAAGCGCAGATAGGCAGTTCAATCTAGTAGTTGATCTTAGACTCTGGATTAAATTAATCTAGGTTCAAATACTGGATTTTTCCACATACACACACAAAAAAGCTGAGTAGGTGTATGAAAAATATAATTATAACTTGAAAAATCTGAAATTCTCTTGATATTTTGAATATATTTAGTATATAATAATGGAATCCTCCTCAGTTAAAGAAAATTTTATTCAAATTAGGGGTGTTTATAGCATTTTGCAAGAAGGGAGTTTGGCATACTGATTTAGCATAAGTTTCAGAGCTATTTAATTCATATCCTAATCCTGCTACTTGTTTGCATGACCCTGAGCAGATAACTTAAACATTTTTTTTTTTTTCCAGCAAACTGGGGATATACTGATAGACTGGTTTTGAGGATTAAGAGATAAATGACTTACCACAGGGCTAGAAAATTTAAATGCTCAGTAAATATTAGCTTTATTATTTATAAGAAAAAAACTTTAATTATTTAGGGAAATCTACCTACCTAAAATAATCCTTGCCAGTCTGCTACCCAATCAAGAAGGTCTCAACTGTGACAGAACTTTAATTAGGATCTCTCGTTAGTTTCTTTCTTCTTTTCTTGGGAATGGGGAACCTCCTAGAGTTTTTTCTTAGTAGCTCTGATTTAGTAAGTTAATATAGTATACATATATCTATATAAATATACATATGTACACATATACATATATATCTATAATATAGTAAATGTAGAGTAACGATAAATCAAGTACAGAAAAAAAATCACTAGGAAAACAAAGAGGAGAGAAGAAAGAGTTTTCATTTCTCTTGGTCCTGACATGTTAAATTTAATTTGTTGGCATATTTCTCTCAGATGAAGACTAATAAAATGATCTCTCTGAGAACATCAGTACTCATAGGCCATCATTATTCTGTCAATCCTATTTCAATCATTTTCATGTAAGAAGTTAGACTTGAGACATTTCTCAGTTTGTAGATGGGAAACAACTTAATCTCATCAATTGTGAATCTTTTTTTTTCTTCTGGCTCTAATTACCAACTACTCTTTAAGATTTCTGTGAGTCAATAGCAATCAGAGGAAAACCAGAAAATAATACATTAAAGTAATATATATCATTTGTCTGTGTATGTTCAAAACCTAAGCAACAAGTTCACTGAACATAGGATTCCCTTTGCTTATCATAGACTATGTATTGTATCTCTCCAAAAATATTCTGTTGAATATTTACTATATATGACCTTTTTCTATTAGCATAAATTCATTTCCTTGAATTAATCTATATACATAAAATATCATGATAAATTTTAAGCTTTAGAACTCAACACATAAACAGTTCTACAAAAATCTTTAGTCATAATGAAGGATATATATATATAAGAAAAGGGAGGGGTAAAAAAGTCTGGCACCACACAATTACTTTAGTTGCTCATTTCTATGCAAATCCATTAATTTAGTATCTGTAAACTATTAAAAATGCATTTAAAATGATTTCTTCATGATAGATTCTTTATTTGATAGGAAATTGGATTTTACATATAACAGTGCTTAGAACAGTAGGTCTCTATAATATTTATCAATAAGAATGGGAAGTGGAGGGAATGGGGATAAAAACTTGGCATATTCTGATATATTAGGCAGTACTACTTCAGTTAAAAAGGTTTGGCATATGTGAAGTTCAAAGAATATTATCATCACAGTTAGCATATACTACTATACACACATACACTCACCTGTGTATGAGCCAAAAAGGCAAAAAGATGCTGTAATTTTTTCATTAATGAATTGCACCCGTTTAGATTTAAAGATAATACTTGTCTCCTGAAACTGAAGGAGAATAAAATATAATGCAATATATCTCTATAAATATATACACAAGCATTTTTTTTTTTTTTTTACAAAAGTATCTTTAAAAAGCTAAAAAGAATAGGGCAGAGGGGTTGGAGGGGAAGGGATGGGGCATGGGGTAATTAATGATGGTGGAATGTGATGATCATTACTATCCAAAGTACATGTATGAAGACACGAATTGGTGTGAATATACTATGTATACAACCAGAGATATGAAAAGTTGTGCTCTATATATGTAATAAGAATTATAATGCATTCTACTGTCATAGATAAATAAAAAATTTACATAATAAATTTTTTAAAAAAGCTAAAAAGAAGCTATTAGCATAAATTCATTTTCTTAAATTAAAACTTATGCTTAGCTGGATGCAGTGGTACATGCCTGTAATCTCAGTGGCTTAGGAGGCTGAGGCAAGAGGATGCAAAGTTCAAAGCCAGCCTCAGCAACTTGGTAAGGTACTAAGCAATTCAGTGAGATCCTGTCTCTAAATAAAACAACAACAACAAAAAATAGGGCTAGGGATGTGGCTTAATGGTTAAGCACTCCTGGATTGACTCACCGATACTAACCCCACCTCCCCCCGCCAAACCAAAACCCAAAAAACAAAACAAACAAAACAACTTATGCTTAGAGTAAAACGTTATTTATGTGACAGTTTTTTTTTTGCCTAACAAAGTTACCTAACTGTATGTAACACAGTGAAGAGGGAAGAAGGGAATGATAATAAACGAACACTTAACTACATGGCCTGGCAATGACCTATGTGCTCTCCCATATTATTCCTATTGCCTGGATTAGTATATATAACTAGGCTACTCATTTATATCTTAGATAAGAAACTTTTAAATATGCATGAAATAAAAATATGCTGTCATCAAAACACAATAAAATTGGAGTGATTTTAAAGAGTGTGGTATAGCATAGCTTGGGAAAAGAATATTAAAAAATAGTATAGGAACAATTGGTTACCCATGTGGAAAAAATAGAAGTAGGCAAGATTTTGTAACATCACAAATGTCATGTTGGATAAAGAAATTAAAGCAAATACAAAACTAATAAAGTACTTAAAAACAAAAGGGGAAATTTTAGAGGGTAAGGGCTTTCTAAATCACAGGTGCTATAAACAAAAACTGGCAGATTTGACTACATTAAAAAAAAATCTATATAAATAGCTGGGTGTAGTGGTGCACACTTGTAATCCCAGTGGCTCGGGAGGCTGAGGCAGGAGGATCCCAAGTTCAAAGCTAGCTTCAGCAAAAGCAAACTGTTAGCAACTCAGTGAGACCCTGTCTTTAATATAAATACAAAACAGGGCTAGGGATGTGGCTCAGTGGTGGAGTGCTCCTGAGTTCAATTTCTGGTACAAAAAATAAACAAACAAATAAGACTATAAAAAATTGATTCATGTAATTAGAAGAAAGCATGTAATAAGGATTATCATGCAGAGTATAAATGAATCAACACAAAAAAGAAGAAAACCCAGCAGAAAGATGCAAAAGAACAGGTTATTAAGAAAGAAAAGCAAATGAACAAAGAAAAATAGAAAAGAAAAAAACCATAATGGTCAATAATATGCAAATTAAAACAAAAAGAAGAGGAAAGTGCAGTGGCATGTTCCTTTTAGTCCCAGCTACTACATAGGAGGCTGAGTTCCAGGTCAACCTGGGGAAAACAGTAAGACTCTATTTTTTTGTATGTATATATATATTTTTTTTGTGTGTATGTGTGTGTGTATATTTATATTTTAAATATCTTTATTTTGTTTGTTTATGTGGTGCTGAGGATCGAATTCAGTGCCTCACACATGTTAGGCAAGCGCTCTACCACTAAGCCACAGCCCGACCCTAATTTTTATAAAACATAAAAACAAAAGAAATTACTCAGATTGGGATAAAAGTAAGACTGATTATATAAAGTACTTCCAGAGGTACAGACAGTCATAGGTACAACCAGATTTTAGTATGTAAGTTCAAAATGCTACAACCTTTTGCGGAGCAATCTGGCATACCCTGTTCAAAGAAAATCCTGCCTATCTGCATATGAGAAATGCTCATAATGACCAAAAATGGATTTAAAAGTAATTTAATAATTTGGTCAACAGGAATATGGTTAAATAAATCATGATAATGATTTAATTCAGAGTGACATAGATATGTACTGCCCCACAATGGGAACATTTCTAACACAAATTATTAAATGACAAAACAAGTGGACTAAAAAAGAATTTATAAATAGGATTCTCTGCAAAATTTTTTAAAAAAACAATGACACTGTTTTTGTATTAGATATAGGCTAATGACTATACCAAAAAAATCTGGAATGAATAATGCACACAAAACTGTGCCTTTGGGAATGGGTGTGTGTGATGTTTATTTTATATATTTGTACATTTAGTAATTTTTTTAAAGCCATGAAAAAGAATTCATTTAGTATCTAAGAAATAAAATACGCTGTCTTCCTATTCTGAGATTATTGGCCACTGCACAGCAAAATGTACTCTCTCAATTTTTCTTGCCAGTTATAATTGCTTTGGTCTCTGCTTTCTGTCATCTGTAAAATGAGATGGCTCAGTGGATGACCTCTGGTGGTCAGATATAGATTCTTCAATCTTATGCTTAGGGTTAGTTGAGCCTGAGTACATCTTTTCTTAAACATACACACACACACACACACACACACACACACACACAAAGAAGAAAAAAAAATAAAACACTAACCCATATGTAAAACACCTTAGTGCTCACGCTATAATCTGGGGCTAAGCAATAACTGAAAACGAACTCTATATCTAATAGTTTTTGTCTCTTCTAGGCAGCCATAACAACTTATAAAAGCTTGGAACTCAATTTATAAACATCTTTGGGAAAGCTCCATGAAATCTTTATTGGTACTAAAGAGAAAATATTAACCATATTTTGCCTTTAGGAAAAGTTGGTCATTATTTTGTACCATCATGGACAGCATTCCTCTAACTAGCAATTTTTATTTCCTATTCACTTAGCTGCAAAAGAAAATGGATTTAAAAGTAAATTCATAAGTAGGCAAAGGAATATGTCTATTTATACATTTGTTCAGTAATTACCATATTGGAGTGGGAAGCAGAGCTTGTTTTCTAAACAAAGAAGTTGTTCTGATAAACAGTGAAATAACTATAAGCATATAAAACTAAATTTGATACCCTCAAAACATATATGGTTTAAACGGAGCATAGTGGTGCTAATCCCAGTGGCTCAGGAGGCTGAGGCAGGAGGATCACAAGTTCAAAACCAGCCTCAGCAACTTAGTGAGACCCTGTCTCAAAATGAAAAATAAAAAGGACTTGGGATGGGATGTGGCTTAGTTGTGAAATGCCCCTAGTTTAAAAAAAAAAAAAAAGATATATGGGTTAAAAACATATAGTGGGCTTATAGACAGAAACAAAGATAAGAGGGAAAGGAAAGGAGAAGGGGAATAGCATGGATGGTGAAAGGAGACCCTCATCATTATACAAAATACATGTATGAAGATGTGAATTTGGTGTCAACATACCCTATATATAATCAGAGATATGATAAATTATTGTATAATGGTGTATTAAGAATCGTAATGCAAAATAAATAAATAGAAAGGGGGAAAAAAGAAACAAAGATAAGAAATAATAATAGCAAATGAGATCTCTAGGACACTTAACAGGCTAAATCTATCCCGCTGTTATTAAATGTCAAGTCATAGAAATTAAAAAGATAGTAGCATTATAAATAAATGGAATGTACACTAGATATAATCAAGCAAACTTTATATAAGTATTATTTTCAATAGTTCTTGAGCATTAAAAGCAATTTCACTTCTGAATAAGCCTAGTATATGGAAATACTAACATTTATGCCATTTATAAGAAATAATGTATAGAAAATCCCCACCTTACATTTTGTTAGCATCCATCAAATTGTATAGTTGAAGTGAAAATGTTCAAATTTAAACTTACTCTGTAGCCATAAACAATGCTTGTATAACACTGTTCATATAACATGTATTTCCTAGGTTAATAAGGCCAGTTTTTCCAGTTTCAGATTTTCCAGAAAGTCTAGACAAGCAAGATGCCAAAGAATTGGATTGAGACGTCCAGGCACTTTGACTGAGAATCAGCTTAATTTTCTCCTCACCAGGCTTAGGAAAATCCTACACATCATAAATAGGAAAAATACTTTAAAGTAAAGTAAAAACTATTTTTGTTATTAAATTAATTAGCACCACAAAGAAGATTTTTCCACTGACATTATTTTACTTCTTAGTTTTAAAATACTGACAGCAGTAATTAGCTAGTCACTAAAAATTCAAATTACAGTGCATGGCAAAAATAAATGCCTCCTGAACACAGTTGCTTAAGTTGAACAATACTTACGAATTGTCACATTTGAACTACTTATGCTAGCAAAATATTTACAACATAAAACTTTGAGATCAGAGAGTATTCTGTGCTATTTAAAGGCAGTAGGAATGAGGACTTGAAGTGGCCCATAACTGAATAAGTTAAACAACAAATAATCTGCTTTTCAAATTTGGGGATAAAAATCATATTTTCTTTTAATTCATTACTAATATTTACTTAGTATTAATCCTTAGAAACAAAAGTCCAAAGTAATTAGGGGATTAAAAAAAAAGTACACATTGGCATAATGACCTCTGACTCTGAAAAACTAATCACATTTTACCATCTAGAAAATTATTACAACATACAGATTTTTCTTACTTGCTTAGTAAGTATGTGATAATGAGAAAAGATTTTAAGTGTAAATGATTTCAAGCTTGAGTAGAGCATTGGCGAATAACAAAGTTGGTCAAATAATTTACAATTATCTTTTATTGACTGTTATTTCTGGTACTTAGACCTTAGAAAACAAACATTTTTAAAGTAATTCTGCTTTTTTTGTTTTGATGATAGCTAAGAGAAAGTGTTTCCTTGGGCTAAGAGTAATTCCTTTCCTTCTTCTGAGACTATATGAGTTATCAGAATTTTCAATATGAAAGCACTGAAGAACAGTCATCAATAGACACAGCAATAGAGATTATCATTACTATTAAATCCATGACAAATGCTCCTTCATATAATTTACTTTAGAAAGGTCAAGTGTCATACCAGTGTTATACATCACACACATTAATTGTTTAACAGTCTTGTCTTCTGGACCCCAAAATTACTTTGATAAAGCTAACTAGACAGTAAAAATCATATGATTTGAGTCCATTTCAGATATGAAGTAGTATAACGTCTGAGTTAAACTCTCTTATTTTGCTCTACCTTGACTTTGCAGTAAATTTACTGAGAAAAGTGTGCTTGCTGTGATCTATTTTTCACAAACAGAAACGATGCACTATCTATACAAAGTTGAAAAACAGAGTGACCACAAATAATTCAAGTAAAGATTCTATGAAATACAGACATTCATGAATAGTATATAGTAAAAGCAGAATTAAAAATAGGGACAAAATCAGTCAAATACTTTATTATCTGCATTTCCATGATTCTAATATGTACTTTACATATTTGAACACATGGGATGCAAATCTGATATATGGATTCATTTAATATAGCATATTTTTAAAACAAGTTTCCCCAAAAGTGGTTATAAATTCTAAGATATGCCTTATTTGATGGTACCAGAGAATTGAAGAAATATGGTTATTAATCTGCAACTCCATAAATACTGGTATAACAATTCTCATACCTTTATTGCCTCCAGAAGAGGTTCATAGAGATCTGGAAATCCAGAATAATGATACATCATACAGTGTATTAATTCTGTTAACTGCACTAAGAAGGTTGTGCTGGAAGGCAGGCCATCATTTTTGAAAGAGTGAACCAAATTAACTACATGAGGAACAATCTGAAGAGAAAAAAAGAAAAACATTTCTTAAAATGTTTACAAACTGGCAATACATTCTCTAGCCTACAAATAGAGTACAATGATATATGATCAGCAAATTCTTTCACATGTGTTGTCATAGCCTTTTCTAAAAAAGTTATAAAGTTAAAATCTTCTAGAATATCAAGAATATCAAGGCAAATCTTGTTTTCAGTCATATACAAGTGTAATTCCATTTACTATTCCTCTCCTCATTCTTACACTACTATATGTCTGACATAGGTACAAACAGGAATCTTAGTCATTGCAACAATTCTAAAGAAATGCCTTCAGTTGAACAAATTAAAAACAAATAAACAAGCAAACCTAGAATTAGCTAAAGGGCTCCACCTAGTGACAACTTAAAAATTTTCAGCTTGAAAGAATTACACGTATTGTGCAGTTAAGTCTACCTTAAGTCTTTGAAATAACTTACAAATGTAACTAAAATTATAGCTCAAATAATATACTTTTCATTTAGATAAGAAGAGGGACAATGTCTAATGTTGGATTGGATATTCTTATTAACAAACCCTTTCCTCAACCCAAATAAAGATGGTTCTAAAAATAAAAGGAATCAGAATCTTCTATTATATTTAAGAAACTGGGGCTAAAAATAAAAAGGAAATTGAAAATGTACATTGCTTGTAAACATGTAGACAATTGTTAATATTGATGATCATCACAAAAAATGTTTTCATTGTAAAATTAGTTGGAAAAAACCCAACAAATATAGACATAATAACATATTTAAGAAGTTATTACCCAAATGAAACAAATTCTATTTTTCAGCAATGGTTCATTCTATTTGAATAATGCTGTACTTTTTCCAAATAATTATAATATGAAACTACATGTTTACACTTCTCATGCTAAAAGACATCTTATTATGTTCTATTTGTGGAATATTTTTGGTCGCTATCTCATGAAAAGTGAAGCTATAGTTATATTAGGGCTATGCCATGAGGCAAATAATGACAGTTATAGTAATGCCCCAATCAACTTCTTTTCCTTTCACCTAAAAAGAATCATCATATTCTTAAATTAACAGTGCTACTTCTGTTTTCTGTCTAGCTTTATCCTTGAGCCTGAGGTCTTAAATCACATTTTAGGTTTACACTACTTTTAATCTTACCTCCATCAAAGGTATGGATATCACCATAAAACTAGCAGCTCCTAATGAGTTCATACTATTGCTATCATCTCTACATATTTAAGCAAATCTGAATGCAACCCTGCCCCATTAAAGCCACATCTCTCAGACATTCTTTTGATAAAATAATTAAAAATTTAAAATTATTTTGTTTTCTCAGACATGAAGGGAAAGAAATAAAAAGAGGAAATAATTTAAAAATGATTCATAATTCCAAATTGTCCAAAAGCACTTCTAGTGTACATTTGATCTTTGCAATCAGGTTATATGGTTTTCTATTACTATGCCCCAAAATGATCAATATTATCATTGACACAGAAATAAGACTTTTTCTTCGAGATATACTTCCAAGCAAGCTATATTGACTCCTCAATGCTTGAAAGTTGAGTTTTTGAATGAGGAAACTAAATGTTTCTAGACATTACTGTAACACTAAACATAAGTTACTATTTGAGGAAATTCATAAAACTTAAATAGTTTTTTTTTTTTTTTCTTACCCATATGACTATCTGCCACAGTGTCTATTTAAATTTTTTCCACTTATAAAAAACATGAGGGGCTGGGGTTGTGGCTCAGTGGTAGAGCACTTGACTAGCATGTGTGAGGCATTGGGTTCAATCCTCAGCACATAATAAATAAATAAATAAATAAATAAATAAATAAATAAATAAATAACATAGAGCTATTGTGTCCATCTACAACTAAAAAATTAAAAAAAAAATATAAAAAGCAATCTGTCTCATTACAATACATATTATAACATCAATCCTGGTTTGCCCTAAACTATTCTAAACATAAAATATGATGAATAATGATGTTGATGATTCCAAATTGTTGCTCATAGTTAGCCACCCTTAAATCTCAGTCCTTCACTGAATTGTTTGGAATTATATGTGATTTAATTACCATTTAAATCACTTCTAAATGTCCAAGTTATTCTTAGTTAAGTGGAGGGTCCAACTCTACACAGTACTTAGACAAGAATTTGGTCTTTGTTTTTAGGCTTTACTAACCCAGATCAAAATTTTCAGTTTCAGATCTAACTTAAATAAATGATCCCTCAAATAAATGATTTAATACCCACTTAATTAATAATCAAACATTTCAAAGTCAAATATTTGTTATTTTATCTATTTTTCTCAGGGGGAAAAAAGTAGTTAAAGTAGTTTAGGTACTACTAAAGTAGGAAAGGTAAGGAGATAACTTATTTTAAAACATTCTGAGCAATAAAATAGGTTTAGAGTATAGAGTAAGCGACTAATCCCAGAGATTAAGAAATGTCCTTGGAGGCGGCTCAGGGCGCCCTTGGAAGCTCCCGGACCTGCGGTCATGGCTGGTCCAGCGCAGGCCGGTGGGGCCAGGTCCCTAGACCTGCTCCGGGCCCTGCCGCGTGTGAGCCTGGCCAATTTAAAGCCCAATCCCGGCTCCAGGAAACCGGCGAGGCGACCAAGAGGTCGGAGAAGAGGTAGAAAATGTGGGAGAGGCCATAAAGGAGAAAGGCAGAGAGGAACCCGGCCACGGCTGGGCTTCAAGGGAGGCCAGACTCCATTTTATATCCGAATCCCAAAATATGAATTTAATGAAGGACATAGCTTCAGACGCCAGTATCAGCCTTTGAGTCTCAAGAGACTGCAGTATCTTATTGATTTGGGTCGAGTTGATCCTACTCAACCTATTGACTTAACCCAGCTTGTCAATGGGAGAGGTGTGACTATCCAGCCTCTTAAAAGGGACTATGGTGTCCAGCTTGTTGAGGAGGGTGCTGACACCTTTAAGGCAAAAATCAATATTGAAGTACAGTTGGCTTCAGAACTAGCTATCGCTGCAATTGAAAAAAACGGTGGTGTAGTTACTACAGCCTTCTATGATCCAAGAAGTCTGGATATTCTGTGCAAACCTGTTCCATTCTTTCTGCGTGGACAACCCATTCCAAAACGAATGCTGCCCCCTGAAGCACTGGTGCCATATTATACTGATGCAAAGAACCGTGGTTACCTGGCGGATCCTGCCAAATTTCCTGAAGCAAGACTGGAACTCGCCAAGAAGTATGGCTATGTTCTACCAGATATCACTAAAGATGAACTCTTTAAAATGCTCAGTACTCGAAAGGATCCAAGGCAGATCTTCTTTGGTCTTGCTCCAGGATGGGTGGTGAATATGGCAGATAAGAAAATTCTAAAACCTACAGATGAGAATCTCCTCAAGTATTATAGCTCATGAATTCCCTTCCAGCCAAGCAGAGTTGTAGCAGAGTACCAGAAAAGGGACTGAAGCATATGGATTTCTCCAGTCATTGTATATAGTCATTTGCATTTCATGAATGTATAATTCCTCAGCTGTTAGTTGTTAGGGTAATCATATCTCTTTTTCATTTTCATCTAAAATTAAAATAACACTGCAGAAAATAAGGACTGCACATATGAATTGACTGTGTAGATTGTGTGTCAAAGATTCAAACTCTGCTGGTTGATTGAAGGACAATTATAAATATTTAAAAAAAAAAAAAAAAAAAGAAATGTCCTTGGTATAATAAAGTAATAAACAATAAAATAAATGATTAAGTTATGTTAGAGAGTCTCCTTCCTAGAAATTTGAAAACAAGCCTTTTTTTTGAAGGGCCTACACACAATCATGCTTGGAAGAAAAAAAAAAAAAAGTCACCTAAAAATTAACAACTAGGATTCTATACATCTTCATCAGTCTCCTCTGAATTTTGTTATGGTGATCAGTATCCTTAAGATTTCAACATTGTAGGTATACTGATAATGAGTTAATTGTCTTGTAAAACTGCGGATCAGATCTTGGAGGAAGCAGGCATTCACACAAAGCTACTGCTTTCCTCTGATGCCATAAAAATGTCAATGGACAGGTCCCTAAAGTAACACCTGCAAATTGATAATCAAATCAAAACCAGTGATGTAATTGTTTTAAAGTGGTAGCATTCTAGATATGTTTTAAGATGGAGTCAACAGGATATGGGCTGAGAGTGAATAAAAAGACTTAATTTTAAGACAACAAATCAAACTGATGTTTTCATGGTTCTGAAATTTTAAAGCCATCAGTGATTTTCAACTATTTTAATCCTTTTGCACTGTTCATATGTACAGCAGACATCCATCAGTGACATATCTCACATAGAGCAGTAACAAGTCGGGTAGTTTTGGTGAGACACAAAACATTCTGAAAATATATTCCTTGGAGAGAAATTAAACAGCTTCAATTTTCTAAGAAAAGGTAAAGCTATGTGAAAACAGATTCAGAACTAACCTACAGCCTTTTCACTACATACAAATGTGACTCAATAGGAAACTAAATTTTGAAATTTTTTTTTTAATTATAGGAAGCTTCTGGTATAACTTACCAAATGGAACGCCTCTGGAGAATGCTGAAAACTAAGCAGCATGTGAGAAAGAACTGCAAGAGCACCAGGTCTCACAAGAGGAAACCAAAGTCGATTAAAAACCTTCAAAATAAGATAAGACACCCATCTTAAGAATTTGGAGGAAAATCAGAAACTCAATCAGTAGTTATTTCCCTAGAGCAAAAATTATTTATATGAATGCCCCCATTCCTGAAAAGTTCTATCATAACATGTTATTAAACTTTGGGGGAAGGACAAAGTTTTGAGATAACAACATGACTGAGATCAAGAGGAATGTAATGGCCTACCCAATTCTTAAAATACCCTGATAAATGGAAATCTGTTAAACTATGTTTATATGATGATGTTTCTTGGGCCACTCTTCATTTAATTCACTCAATAAATATTTATTAAGCACTTACTATTGCTCAGCACTGTTCTAGGCAACGGAAAACAGTAGATCTGAAAAATAATTTCTAAAAGGACTTTCAGTATAAAGGATGTGAAGAGATAATAAAAAGGAACATATAATGATAAGTGCTATCAAAATACAAAGCAGGGCATGAATAGGAAATACTGGGTGGCAGAGGGGTTTGCTATTTTTACAAAGGATGTGCAAAAAAAATGCCTCATGTAAAAGGTGATATCTGACTATAAAGCGGAAAGGAGAGAGATAAGCTTGGTAGATCTTGAGAAAACAGCAATTTAAACAGGACAAAAAGCAGTGCAAACGTCCCAAGTCCTCTAGGCTGGTGTGATATGAATATAGTAAGGAGGACAGTGTAAGTGAAGCAAGAGACTAAGGCAAGTGGGAGATGGAATTAGAGAAGTAGCAGTGGGCCAGATCACATGGCATCTTGTGAGACACCTACAGGGAACAAAAAGCAGGGAGGCTATGGTAATCAATTCAACAAGAGATGGTGACAACTTTGGATTGAGGTAGTAGTGACGTAACTGATTAAAAGTGGTAGGATACTGGATATATTTTAAAGGTGGAGTCAGCAGGATATATAGGATATGGGTTGAGAGAGAATGTTAGAGATAAGGATAGCTTCAAGTTTTTGGCCTAAGTGAATGAAAGGATGGAGTAGCCCTTTATTAAGATGGGAAAGATCACCTGTGGGAGAAAAAAAATTAGGAGTTTCATATCTGAGTACAGGCAGTTGAATATATGAATATGGAATTCAAGGGAGAACAATGAACTAGAAATATACATTTGTCAGTCATAAAGCCTTGGGACACCTATGCTGTGAATATGCACTGAAAAGAAAGAGGACCAAAGACTGAACTCTAAGGCAATCTAAAAACTAGAAAGAGCAAGAACTGGAGACTGATATGCCAGCGAAGCAGGACAAAACCCAAGGAAATAAAATGTCCTGGAAATTGAGTAAGAAGAGTGTTTTAAGAGGGAGTGTTCAGTTGTGTCAAATGCTGCTGACAGGTTGAAGAGGAGAGCCCTGAGAAATGATCCCTGGTGTAGCAACATTGGGAAGCACTGGTATCAAAGGTAATTTTGGTAAGGTAATGGTAAAAGTCTAATTAGATGGATTCAAGAAATAATGGGAGAAATGTTTTCATAGTCAGTATCTGAAAATAGCAAAACTATTTTAATTACACTTACATGGCATTTTTTAAATTACTAAGGCCTATTCAAAACAAAACCGAAAACTGGTTCATTTAAAATTAAGCATTCAGAGCTGGGGCTGTAGCTCAGTGGTAGAGTGTTTGCCTGGCATGTGTGAGGCAGTGGGTTCGAGTCTCAGCACTGCATATAAATAAATGAACAAAATAAAGGCCCACCAATGTCTAAAAAATATTCTTTAAAAAAAAAATAAAAAAAAAAAAATAAAATTAAGCATTCAAATGCTTTTAAAGAGACAATATTGATTATAAAAATATTGATTATAAGATTTCATGCATTCTAATACATTCATATACTCCCACTTACCAGTTCTATTTTCAGCAAAGTAACATCTATCAAAATAGTAAACTTCTGAACAGCTGCTAGTCCTTTCAGCAGTGCAATTACCCAAGTATCTACATGCTGAGCCAACGGCCAGGAGAGCCAGTCAATCATTCTGAAAATTGAAGAAAAATAAAACTATCAGTATTGGAAATATTTTCAACATTACTCAAGAGTAGACTACTCTTGTTACAGTAAATAATCAGTCACTTCATAACTCATTATTTACAACTTGCTAGTAAAAAGCACTGACCAAGATGTAGAAATGAAATACAATGGATGCTTACCCTCAAGAAGTTTTCAATTTTGTACAGTGACAATTTCTTATATTTAATGCATTTCCATTAAAAAAATTTCTAATTTTAACAAATGCAAGAATAAAAAAATTTATACTATATAGTGGTATCAAGAATTTATTATCAAACTTACTCTAAGAACAGCTGAAATATAGACATCCAAATGAAAACATATGGGTATCAACCAAGATTTCTCCTTCCTGATGAGTGCAATCTAATGTAATACACCATTAAAAGAGGATATATTTTCAATTATGGAACAGGTATCATCATCTCTTTCAAAACTCTACTATGTAAAGACAACAAAAGAAAACTTCAAATATATAAAAGGGTACAAATTGTGTAAATATGCTAATGGCCTAATTTCATTAATGAATGCCTTTCTTCTTGAATATCAACCCAGTTCAAGGGAAAAAAGATAAAGTAAAACAAGGTTTGAAAGAGACTCCCTAAGTTAGATATTTACCACAATGAAGGCAGGTACAACTCTTTTGGAAAGCAATTAGACCAAATGTTCATACAATTCAACCTAACAGACTGATTTTAAGGATTATCTAATAAGAAAATAGTAGGGGAAAAAACTCACCTTTTGAAGTCAGAGCAAGTGGTTTAAAGATCTCAATTTATAATTTATTAGCCAGAAACCTATATATTATATGATATATATTATAAGTACTTATAATCTCTGTGCCTCAAATTCCTTATCTCTAGATTGCGGGTAAGTGTGCTCATTTTCAGGGATGTTGTGAAGAGAAAATGGGTTAATATATAACATTGGAAATATACATTGTGAATTCCTCTTTTAACATATGCAACAATAAACATCTTCATCCTCCAAACTGTCAAACTACCAATGCCGAGGTCATAAATCTGCCCCAAAAAAGCAACTACCATGTTAAAAGGGCTGACATCTAAATCAATTTGGGCATCTTCACCAAAGCTATTATATAACTATCTATAATAATAATGGAGTGTTGTCTTTATTAAGTTTTTTTCCTTTTAAGATTAAAATGCCCCTAAAGTCCCAATACACACTGACTACAAGTTATCTGTATGTTCCTTCCATTCCCTATACTCAATTTACTTTTTGTTTTCCTGGCTTCTTCCAACAATGACAGTTACAAGTCATTGAAGTAGCCCCTGATAGCTATTCTACATCTTCCAACTATTTCAAGGTTGATTCTCAAAAGTTTTGTGACTATTCTACATAAAAGAAGAGACATACTTGCTTTTGTGAATTAAGAATATATGCTGGGCACAGTGGTGCATGCCTGTAATCCTAGAGACTAGGGAGGATAAGGTAATAGGATTGAAAGTCTGAGGCCAGGCTTAGCAACTTAGTGAGGCCGAAGCAACTTGGGCCTTGGTAAGTAGTAACTTGATGAGAACCTGCCTCAAAATAAAAAATAAAAAGGATTGGGGATGTAATTCAGTGGTTAAGTACCCCTGGGCTCAATTCCAAAACCAAAAGAAAATACACACACACACTCACTCACTCTTAATGTAGCACTGTTTTTGATACAGAAAAACTGCAGAAAAACCTAAATGACCACCAATAAGGAAAAGACCAAATACACTGCAGCAGTGACACTGCAGAACACTAAGCAGAATTTGAAGAAATGAGGTAGATGAATCTATCCATGGTTATCTAATATGAAAAGATATGAAATGTTGTTAAAATAAGTTTAAAAAATCTTTCATTTTTGTTTAAAAGAAAACAATGTGAGTATACACATGGAAATATACACAAAAAAACCTAATGTGGCCTAGAGGGGCATGTGTGAGCATTTCTATTTGGCACTGTGGCTCTAAGGGGAGTGGCACTGTCACAGAAGAACCGGAGAGAGCTCAAGACCAGAATCCTCTTTAATTCAGTCTAAGGAGAGTACAATACAGGGTGAGTGGGCAGAGAACAGAAAACCCACTTGGGGGGCTGGGGTTGTAGCTCATTGGTAGAGCGCTTGCCTTGCACACGTGAGGCCCTGGGTTCAATCCTCAGCACCAAATAAAAATAAATAAATAAAAATAAAGATACTTGTCCATATCAACTAAAAAAATATTAAAAAAAAAAAAAAGAAAATCCCACTTGGCAATGGCTCTTTATTATTCCCAATTACTTATATTTTTTTCCTCTAGCCTCCTTATTTTCTTCCCATCTCATAAATCTTACTCTTTATCCTATGTGTACCAATCCAATCTCCAGAACAATCTTAAAACAAACTTCACATCAGTAGTTACACATTTTAGAAGCTGCTGTGGTGTGAAGGTTTGCGTCCCTCTAAAATTCACATGTTGAAATTGAATTCCCAATACATTGGTATTAAGAGATGAGACCTTTAAGAGGTGCTAGATCATAATGGTGGAGCCATCACGGGTGGGATTAGTGCCCTTATAAAAGATACTTCCACCCACGCACAGAAGGTGCCATCTATGAGAAACAGGCTCTCACCAGTCACTGAATTTGCTAGTGTCTTATTCTCAAACTTCTCATCCTTCAGAACTGTGAAAAATAAATTTCTGTTGTTCATAAATTACTCAGTTTAAAGCATTTTGTTATAGCAGACTAAACAGAAGTTGTTCATGAAGCAAATATTTGAGTGTGTATTATATAGGGAGTACTATGTTAGCTGCTAAGAATATAGTAGTAAGATGTTTTGTATCCTCAGATTGGAAAAGAGAAAGTTAAAAATTATCAATGATCACAAAATTATCAAGCAGTGGTACTGGTATCTGTATTAAACTTGCCAGTGCAATTGCTTTTCCCTCTGCATTTTCTTCTTCATTTTGATTAAACTGGTATATGCCAAAGTCCCCTCAGGCACAGAAATCGTAGGATGAGTTATTTTTATGGTTAACTATAGTGATCATTTCTATCACATATTGGTTACTTAAGTTTGAATTCTAAGGACATTTTTCTTAAATTTTTATTTAATTGCTTACAACTAAAGAACATTTTAACTGCAGTTGTTGTTTATGTACTCCAACATCTTATCGCCTCTATTAGACTATAAACTCCAGAGCAGATCTTGTTCTTATTTTAATCTTACATATCTTTGGATCCCCTTACTCAGCAGAGTGCCTGGCACAGAGTAGGAGCTCATTTGCTGAATAAATAAAACCATTTCTTCTATAGCTAAAAAAATACATATATGCAACTTTAAAATTAACAATAAAGCAGGAGACATGAAAGGCAACAAAATAGATTTAATCATAATTTATGGAGAGTAAAATCAATTTTCACTTTTACATGGCAGTTTGAGGTCTACATTCAGCCTTCAGTCTTATTTGTCCCAATGTTTTAAAAATTGGGAAGTTTCACATAAAAAACTGGATTTCAGGCTTCTTTTGAAAAATGAGATCAAACAAGATTGAATATAAATATCCCTGTGACAACAAACAATTAGAATTGAGGATCAGCTTTCTCCAGAAGATGCTTGTGTACTGTATTCACTATCATTTCACTGACATCTGGCCTATTTCGTACTTCAATGTTATCTATCTGGTGCTGCAATGATACTTACATTTGCTTTTTTGAATTACAAAAAATGACTGTGAAGCATGGTAAGTGGTACTTTTGGAAAAATATAGTGTATGAGCAAGTATAACGTAGGAGTATGGTAAAAATAAACATCCTTTCAATTGCACTTTCTATGTAAAAAATAATCACTGTGGATAGATTATGGGTTAAAAAGGATTGTATAGGTTAAATTGGAAATGCAGTATAAAAACTGGATCACATCTTCTTGTGGAAACAAATAGGTAAAAATTAATTCCCAAGTACATTTCAAAAACAAAATAAATTATTAAGTTGGATACAATGACTGTTTAAAAAAAAAGTCTAGAAAATTAAAACAAGAGTGTTTGCTGAGTGCTGACAAGTAGAATCTGCACATAGTTTATAGTAAGTAGTATCAGTCACTATAGTTTCTTGGTCAGAGGGAAAAATCAGTAGGGTTGAGTGTTCAGATAAGAAAAATTAAAAGGACAACTAGAAGACCACTTCAACAGTGTGGGTCTGTTTCCACAAATGGTGGGGATAGACAAAGTATCACTCTAAGAAATGCGCTAAAGAAAGAATCCAACAGACGCAGTGATGTTACTCAAAGGGAATGGAAGGATGGAATTGAAAATTGCTTCTAGATTTGTGAACAGATATCTAGGAGAATTAAAAGTGTCAATGGGAATCAAAATAAGAAAAATAAATAAATAAAAATCACTATCAGGCCGTGAAGATAAGTTCTGTCTCTTAAAGAGCAACCGTGAGTAATAAATCTGATTATTCTGGGTTTCTCTCTTCATTGGTGACTACATGGTATGATGATAACTCTGGAGCCAAATGTACCACTTCCTTTCTAAGTGAACCTGAGTAAATTATTTAATCTCTCAATTTCCTCAATTATAAAATAGGGTCAAAAATATGATCTACCTCAAAAGGCTGTGGTGAATATGAATGACTTTTGGCATGTAAACAATATAGCTATTATTACATATGCAACAAAGGGTATGGAAAAACTAAATTCTAATTTTACTTGCAGCTGTGAAATCTACTTCTCAGAGAATTACATACTCACTTTGACACATTTTGAGGGTTGATCTAGCTTACAGTCTATTTGTTCCAATATTTTACTAAGAGGACAATATAATTTGATATATTCATTCAAAAGAGATGTTGCAGTCACACTGACACAAATAGGAGTTTCATTAGGGAGAGATCCATGAAATAAGAATATATTTTTTTTTAATTTTAAGTTTTATTTACTTATTCATTTTTTAAGACAGAATCTCACTATGTTGCCTAGGCTATTCTCCATCTCCATCTCCTGGGCTCAAGTAATCTGCCTCAGTCCTGAGTACTAAGAACTTTATTTTATAAAAGATTGAAATCAACCACATACACAACAGATTAATAAAGTGATAAGAAGAAAGGGAAGGAGAAAAAGAACAGACATAGGAAGCATGCTGTCATAAGACTAGAAATTAAAAAACAATAAATACAAAGACATTAAAAAGATGAAAATAAAAAATACAGACTACCAAAAAAAGGCAAAGCTTTCACTATAAATTAAAAGTAATAGTGACAGAAGCCATACAACATAGTTATATAGACTTTTCTCAAATATATAAATATTCTCACAAGTCCCTGGAAATTAATAAAGGAGTGAGCAGTAAGAAGTCAGAAGTATAAATTACAAATAAGATGATTCTCTTAAGTTTAAGAGCACAGAGAAAGAAGAAAAGCTTGAAGAGAAAGACCTTTTTAAACACAGCAGTGAAAAAGATGAAAAAAAATCTGACTTTCTAGAGTTTGTGTAATAGAGAGTGGCATGAGTACATATGCAGCCTACTGTGAACTCAACATGAATCCTTCAGTTCATATATGTAAATTTTATAACAATGGCATAAAAACCATTTTGTTGCAAATTCTTATTTTCTACTTAAATATGTTTAATACATACACAAAGAAGAAATAAAGAACAAAAACAGACAGGAAAAATTCAATGAGAAAACATAATAACTGAAAAGAGAAACTCAATAGCTGGAATAAGCGCATAGATGGGCACTTTAGAAGAGAAAAATCAGGAAGTTGTAAGACAGTACAGATGCTCCTTGACTTAGGTTGGGGTTATATCCTGATAAATTCACTGTAAACAAAATATAAATAAAGAATGCATTCAAGACACTCAACCTGCCAAACACTCCAACTTAGCAACACAGTACATCATAAAGATTATTTACCCTCTGATTATGTAGCTGACTGGGACCTGTGGGTCACTACTGCTGCCCAATATTTTGAGAAAATATTGTACCAAGTATTGCTAACCGAGGAAAAGAGCAGACTGAAAATTCAAAGTACGGTTTCTACTGAATGCACATTCATAAAGTTGAAAAATCATAAAACAAATCATCCTAAGTTCAGTACCACCTACATTGATATTCTTTCCCTAAAATATCCACAGGTTTGCTCCTTCTATTTCCTTCATGTCTTTATTGTCATGGTCACCTCAACTAAGGTTTCCTTATCCATCTTATTTAAAATTGTAAACCCCTTCTTCACACCACATTCCTCTTCTTACCCACTTTTTTCCCCAAAACAATTGCACATACTAAATTATTTTACTTATTTATGATATATTCTAAAACAAAATCTAAATCTAAAACAAAGTCAATTTTAAGATGTATAATTAGTTATACAGCACTAAGTGAAAAAAATTATGCTCATTTAAGTAGAATACCCATAACCGGGCATTTCCACATTTTAACATCTTTGAAATAAGGATGCATGTTGAAATCAGAAAAATATGTTATCTATCTAAAACTAAAGGAGAAAACTAAATTTTAGACAAAAGAAAAGAGTATATTACCCACTGAGCCCAGCTGAAAGATAAAGTATGCTTAAGATAAAATAGGAAGGGAAAATTAAAAAAGCCTGGAGGGAATAAATAGGTTGTAGGAAATAAAAATGAGCAATGAAATTAGAAAAATACATGGATATTGATAATACAATAAACTTCTATCTGTATAATAAATGGACACAAGTGTAGGATTTTGGAATAAAAAAGCTAAATTGAAACAAATTTATGAATTACTAGGATCCCTGCCAAGGCTATAATAAGATAAACCACTCCAATTAGTTTGGAATACATTTATATATTTGAGTCCCTGATTAGTTTTAACTATTTCTCTAAGTTTCTCATTACTCACAAGATATCTTCTCCTCTCAAATCTACAATGAGTAGAATGAAGGAGTACCTGCAAAGAGCTTGGGTCATACTTGCATCTTTTACATTGGGATCCGTGGTAAGGCTCCTGATGAGAACTGTAATCATCTGAAGAGGAATATGCTGCACGAGGCTTGCCAGTGCTACAGAAGGTTCAAATGATGCATCTATTTTTTTAATTCAAAAGAAAAAGAAATATAGCAAGAAGGTTCAAGTGAAGTATTATAAAGAAAACAACACTTTCCCAAAAGAACAAAAAATACATATTTATTTGCAGCAAAGGTGTTAATCAGGAAGCAGCTGTTATACTATACATCATAGTAGATTCTGATGAAAGAGGAATATTAAATTACATGAATATTAAATGAGAGACTAAGAGCAAACAGCAGTATTTACTCATTCTATACACAGAATATTGAATTTTAAAAACTGTTATTTAGTACTGCCATCTTTAATCCATTTATTACTTGACCTCCAATTTTTAATATTAATTATTGTTGTGTTAAGATATTCATTTGCAAAGCATTAGAAAAGAAATGCAAGGTATCAATTTCAATTCTCACTTTAAGACTACTGAAGGTAATTTAAAACTACTATAATAGTCATCACAAAGCTATAAGGAAGATTTTTAAAAAAATCTTTCTTTTAACTTGAAATTTAGATGAATTGAGGGGAGACTTTGCTAAATTACATAAAAATTAAGTGACTCCAAGATGAGCACCTTTAACAGCTATGGTAACACAGACAATGCAAGTAAAATTACAGTAAGAAAAAACTAATCAACCCAAACAAATACTGTAAATAAACAGCTGGCATACATTAAATTCTTTATCAGATTGTAAGAACAGGCTAAAACTCCACCCTTATTTCTGTTTCTCAAAATGAAAGGAGGACACAAGTTCTAGTTCAAATACCCAAGTGGAATAATTACGGAGAATGGTTGTATTAAGTAGAGAAGTGATGCTGGTTTTGGACGTATTATTTCACAACTAAAGTTGAAAGCTCCAAGGCTTTCAGGAACCCAGACATACAGGTAAAATTTCTAGGAAAGAAAGCATTTTCTAGCCAAGTATTATTATGTGACCTTCTTCAATTTTTGAGGATTCAGTCATAGCACAAAATTATGTATTTAAGTCCTCACACTCCTGCTTTCCTCATTCTACCTGTATCTCCTTTCTCACATACACTACTGAAGACAGAAAATGCCAATATTTAAAATCTACATAGTAAACTGTGATAATCTAGTAATAAAACTGCACAATCCATGAATTTATAAATGCGGGAATTCAAAAACAGGGAAAAAAACTCAACAAGATGACAAAATCACATACAATAATTATGTGGTAAATATTATTACTATGCTACCATTAGTCACTAATGAGTAGACGCTTTACATAGCAGCTGTCATCCTGAAAGCTGGGTAATTAAGTAACTTGTTTAATGCCAAAGGTCTTAGACTTAGATGTTCCCAACTTTTAAAATAGGAACAGGAGGTGTTTTTAAGGTATAACGTGACATCCTGAATAAGGTAGAGGATTGGAATGAAATTTTGGATGAGGGTTCTAGGATTTGCTCTCCCTTAACAATGTTTTCCGGGCTGGAAGCAAACATGAAATGTATGTGAGAGAGACTGAATTTCCAGAGATAGTCTCCTTAAAAATAATCCTTACCCGTGGAAGAGATGCTTGCAAAAACTTCTTGCAGGGAAGGTAACAGTGTGGAGGGCTCAGCTTTCCAGATGTTCTGCAGCAAATTACTCACTTTTGTTACCTGGGAGACATACTCCCGGAGCTCTTTCTCCTGGGTGGACACGCACTGAAAGTGGCCTATCGTTCGAACCAGCTGTTGGCAGAAGGTGATGGACAATTTCCCTTTGGGGATGCACTGCACGAAGTCGGTCAGAAGGTCGCTCAGTCGGGCACAAAGTTGGGGCTCTGGCCTCTCACATACCATCCGTAACACCTCTACCTGCAGCAGGCTGAAGAGGTCCAGCACCGATGGGCAGCTCATGATCAGCTTCAGGCCGTTGTGAATGTAGTCCAGGATGGCTACATCTTTCCTGTCCAGCGAGTGGTAGCCCTGCTGAAGGAGGCCCAACACGAAAGTCTTGTTGAAGAAAGACTCGAACTCAGGCCGGTGGTAGCGTGCGTAGGCCTCCAGTACCTGGTGACCCACTTGTCGCTGGAAGGGGTCCTGGCCTTCCAGGATGAGCCGGGTAGTCAGGTCAAACATGGCCTCGCACTGCTCCTGATCTAGCCAATGCTCCGCGGATTCCACCACCTTCCGCACAATCACCCGCTTTAGGGGAAGCGGGTGCGAAGAACTCACCAGGCCCTCCAGGATCTTGTCCATTGTGGCTACGCCGCAGGGCCAGGGCCAGGGCCAGGGGATAAGGAGCGGGCGGCGGCAGCCCCGAGGTAGGGCAGGAGAGCACCGGGGCGGAGGTGAACTTGGAGCGTAGCAGCAGCGGGACCGGCCACCGCCACAGCCGCCTCAGCAGCCACATTTATCGTGTAGGGGAGCCCATCCAAATCGGGGCGGGAGCTGGCGAACCTGGGGCGCGATAAGAACGGACACCACCCACGGCGGGCCTACGGCGATGGAGGTCCGTACTCCGCAGCCACCGCGGGCTGGCGGTCCCTTGCGGCATTAGCGCGAAGGGACCAGCAAGGCCCCCGGCTATGGTGGGGGCTCAGAACCGGGGCTGCGAGCCGTAGGCGGGGGGAGGCGCGCCTTCCTGTTCTGGAGAAGGTGTAGGCGTCCAGGCTCCGGCTGGTGTTGAGAAGAAACCGGCCCAAGGATGAGTCAGGAGGCGCTGTCACTCCGGGCTGTCAAGGAGGGTGCCGGGATCAGCCGGGGAAGCGAGGCGGAGGTGGACACCCTTGACCCGGATTCAGAAGTGCCGGCAAACAGGAAGTGAAGCACGAAAGAGCGCCCGGAAGGGCCCACCCCTCCGCCCCGCCCTCCACCCGTGCACGCCCTCCCCGCGCTCATCCTCCCCGCCCCTTTGCCGACGCGCACGCGCGCCGCCTCCTGTGGAGTCGCGGAACGTCACTGGAGAGCGTGTGTCTAGTCACAGGCAGACTTCCGGGAGGAACTGTCTGGGACTCGCATTGTGCCTGTGACCCGCCTCTAGGAATCCTGTGGGCTGACCTCTGTGTGTCAGGGTCAGGTTACTCGTGAAAACTTAAGGAAGTGCTGTTTAGGTAAAAGCTCGTGAGTGAGGGTTTTGGAAGCGCGAGAAGAGCATTTGGGGAGAAAGTAAGGAAAAAAAGTTAGGACGAGGAGAGATCTTTTAATGCCCCGGTTCGTTCATGGAGAAATGCGCCTAGGGTGTCTGACCCAGACTAGCTTTTCTCCTACCGTGTGGTTACTTACCAAAGTAAGGACTACACCTGGCACCAAGGTTGAGCGACAGTAAATATCAGCTGTTTGTTTTTATCAGGCCCCTGGTAAGCATTCAGTTAGTGAGCTTTTGTATCGTATCGAAAATTCAAAAGCTGCCCTCGAAATGGGAAGGAGAGTAAGGAAAATGGCAGGTGAGAAAGAGAGTTATGTGTATGCTTGTGTCATATAAAAGGGTACTTTGAAAATCCCCTGAAAATAACAAAATTTAATGTATGTTTGTGCTGCCTATGAAGATAGTTTGCAATAAGGAAGGACAGGTGGATTTATGATGCTTGAACTCTTTGAAGTTAAAATTTCAATGAGTCACAACAAGAATTTAAAAACTTTAACCAGAGTCTTTAACAATGAAAAAAAATTGCCTAAGTATAGCTCCTTTTAGGCTTGGTAATATAGTTGTAAAATCAGACATTAACAGCCTGTAATACAGACAAAACTTTTTAAATAGTTTATTTAAAATGTCCAACAGCAAAACGAACAAAATTGCAAATTGTTTCAATTTGCTAAAGGGTATTTAAAAAAAAAAAAAACTAAGTTGCAAACATGATTATGCCAGTATATTTAACACACCCGTTTCAGGATAATCTTAAAATGAATAGCAGTTTAGAGAAGATAGAAGCTAAGTAAAAAGAACTTAAAACTGAGTGGATTTATAGGAAAAGGAGAGAATGGGGCAATTGATTGATGTAAAAGACAGTCATGATAGAGGACAGGAATGGCTTTGGAACTTTCCTTTTTTGAATAGGTTCAAGGTAAAACTACAGAGAAAAGTAGCTGTACTGGGAATAGAGCTTCCTTGGATTACAGATGTAACATAGAAAGTAAAGTAATAAGGAATGGTGGAGCCCGGGCATGGTGGGTCGGGAGGCTGGGGCAGGAGGATCATGAGTTCAAAGCCAGCCTCAGCAATGGCAAGGCGCCAACCAACTCAGTGAGACCCTGTCTCTAAATAAGATACAAAAAGGGCTGGGGATGTGGTCAGTGGTTGAGTGCCCCTGATTTAAATCCCTGGTACTCCCCCTCCCCCTCCCCCCCCCAAAAAAAAGGAATGGTAGGATTGTGGGTTTGAGGTAAAGTGGATTAGTTTTTGTGCTAAGGAACCAACTGAGGATGACTGAAGATTATGGAACAGTATCAGTGAAATGATTAGTCCAGAGCAGACAGGAAAAAAATATTTAGTTAAATACTTGATATAGTACTTTTAATCACTCATAATATTTCCCTTTTTGCTAATATTATATCTTGAGAACTTATATTATATCTTGAGAACTTGTAAAATAAGATGTCTGAGAAAAATGCAATTCTCAGGCTATGTAATATATAAAACATAGTTTCATACTATCAGACTTCCAAATGTGACTGAGACTCTATTTTTAAAATACTATTGAGTGATATATGCATGAAATAAAATGGTAGGTTTTATTATCATCGAATTCAAAGCATGTTTACTTTTGCATTACTTTAACATATTTTGCCACATATATTTATTTCATTCTATGTTTATAGAATTTCAGTTTGAAATGGACAACTCTATAGCATAGCCAAAAGTCATACAACACTACTTTGATCCTGTTCAACATTTTAAAATATTGTAAGAAGTCTGTGGAAGGGTTTTGTTTCAGAGACTCATGCCACTCATCATCAGATTAGGAAGTGCTATTACTATGGGTTTTAAGATTTTGTATAGGGATTTAGCCTAAGGCCCAAATTGCTAATTAAATGGTGTTTATAAATAGATCTGAGAATGGGAGCTAAGTGATGAGAGAATTATCATTTGTTAAAGATCCTCTAGATACTTTATCCTGAGTTCTCAAAACAGACTTTTGGAAATAGGTGTTAGTGTCTGTCTGTATTGTGTAGAAATATAATTGAAGCCATGAGAGATTAAATACATACATTTGACTCCAGAATCTCTACTATTTTCATCATACCACAAAGAGTATGTTTGTGTTTATGTGTTTATGATGAGTAAAGAGAAGAGGCATTTCCAAAAGCAGTGGTTAGAATCAGCCAGTTGCAACAGCTTTATTATGATGTTAACTGTCCCGTAGAAATTTATGTCACTTTATAGAATCAAAAGTGAAAGCATTGAATAAAGAGAGCTGTGATCAGCAAACCATTATATGAAATAATTGCAAATACTCCTGATTTTTAAACTTTCAGTTTATGTTCACATATATCTTTTAAGTTGTAAAGAAAAAAAAAAAACTGGAAAGAAATAACACCAATCATTTAATATGGTGGGATTTAAAAAAAAAAAGATTTATAATGAACACCAAGCTAATTTCACTATCTACTGGTGCTTCTCATCCCATTTAGAGTAAAATTCAAATGGCAATCATTGACTGTAACTCCCAACATAAATTTGCTCCTGTGTCTACTACATGATAACAGACAAAAAATTAATTTTACTTTTATATACTAGCAATGAACACATGGAAACCAAAATTAAAAATATAATACCCCTGGTAATTACACAACATCAAGACTACTTAGGTGTAAATTAACAAAATATGTACAGGATTCTTATTGAAAGCAACAAAATACTAATGTAAGAAATCACAAAAGATCTAAATAAAGAATCATGTTCATGGATTGAAAAACTCTACCCACATTGAAATATGGGCTTAATGCAACTACTAGAAAAAAAGAAGAAAGAGAAAGAAAGAAGGAAGGGAGGAAGGAAGGAAGGAGGAAGAAAGAAAGAAAGACTTTGTTGATAGTATGAAAAGACAACTGACTGACTAGGAAGAAATACTTATATACCATATATTTGACAAAGGATTTGTATCAAGAATAAAGTACTCTCAAAAGTCAACAGAGTAAAAGACTTGTGCATCAAAGCACACTACCAAGAGTGTGGAAGAACAACCCATAGAATAGGAAAAAATATATAGAAAGCATGTATCTGTTAAGGGATCATACAAAATATATAAAGAACTCCTATACCCAAAACAAAACACCCAATTTAAAAATGGGCTAAACACTTGAGTAGACACTCCATAGAAGATATAGAGTACTCAAGGTGAAAAAATGCTTAACATCTCACTTATTAGGGAGACACAAAATCAAAACCAAAGTGGTATTCCACTTCTTACATGTTGGAATGATCTTTACTGAAAAACACAAAACAATGAAAAAAAGCAAGTGTTGGCAAGGATGTGAAAAAAATGTAAAATGGTGACACTCCTGTAAAAAATAGTTGAATGGTTCATCAAAAGTTTACTTTAAACAAAGTTACCATATGATAAATGAAAATGTTACCATATGGTAAATGAAATCATGACTATTCATTGCCGCAGTCTGGCTGGGCAATTCTACTTGTAGGTACACATCTCAAATGTTCACAGCAGCTTTATTTGTAATAAAAAACTGGAAACCAAAATAGTTGTCCATAAGTAAATGTTAAACTGGTTTACCTATAACGTGAAACTATTTATAGATATAACAACTTGTATGGATCTTAAGGATACAGAGTATCTCTCTATATTATATTTGCAACTTTGGGTGGATCTAGGTCAAAGTAAAAAGTTAAAAACAACCCTCCAAATATCCAACTCTAATAATTTATCTGTATGCAATTAGGTAACTCCATAGTATCCTATTTTATTTTCTCCATCAAAACAAACCTCAAATCCTTAACATTTAGAAACTATGATATTGGAGCTTTCAGCATGATTCAAAAGGTAAATGAAATCATGACTATTCATTGCCGCAGTCTGGCTGGGCACAAAATAACCACGAGGTCACAAGCCACTTGTAGGTTCAAACAGGAACTGCTTTATTGCCTGAACCCAATGGGAACTCTCCAGAACTCCACAGAAACTCCTCGAGAACCAACGGGAACTCCACAAAAATTCAACGGGAACTCAAAAGTAGCGGGCACCGAGGTAGCAGGAGCCGCCTTATTGCTGGACAGCAAAGGTTTATATACACAACTGAATACACAGCTTGTTTCAATTTAGCATCATCCAATTACAGCAATCAGTCATTATCTTAATAATTATACACAGCTTAACTTAATTATCATCATCTTAATGGCTCGCTGGCGTTACTTCTCAACCACTCCTTCTGGCAAAATGCCAGGTGCCATCCCGACTTGGCTGTGGCTCTCAACAATTCATACACAATCGCCTGATTTTATATGAATTCTTGCTCTTATCTAATTACAGATAAGTGAAAAATAAGGTATGAATAAGTCATGGTGTTCAGAAATGTGAGTTTTTATTCCTAGATATTAAGCTCAAAAACAGAAAGTAGGGACTACTTATATAAAAACTGGAGTTCTGTATAGTAAAGATTTCAACTGTTTGCACGTATTATAATGAGGAAGTGCTGCAACAGATTCTTAGTAAAAAATAATCTAGATAGAAACAATCTTTGTGTTGTCATAACAAAATACCACAGACTGGGTGATTTAAACAACAGAAATTTATCTTTTTTCCCCAGTTTTAGAAGCTGGAAGTTCGACATGAAGTTGGTAGAGGCCTTTTTCTGGTTTACAGGTAGACACTTTCTTGTGTCCTCACCTGACCTTTTTAATGTGTGTGCAAGGAGAGAGAAGGCTCTCTATGTATTATAAGAATACCAGTCCTATTGGAATCCGCCCCACCATTATTAACTCATTAATCTTAATTACCATCTTAAGACTTTATATAGTCACATTAAGGGTTAGGGATTCAGCATATGAATTTTGGGGTGGTAGTGGTGGGCACACAGTTCACTCTGTAGTAGAAACCAAAATTTCCCCCCTGTGGACTATATTCTTGCTCTTATCCAAACAAACAAACAAACAACAACAACAAAAAAAAACCCAGTTTTTCTCAATGGACCACCTACAATTGAGGTGAGATTTGGACTTATTTTCCATTATGGTTTGTATCTGGAATGTCCCCAAAGGGCTCATGTGTTGAAGGCTTGGCTCCCGTTGCAGGGGGTTTGTGTAGTGATTGGATCATGAGAGCTCTCTAACGTCATCAGTGGGCTAATCCATGGATGGATTCATGGTTTGCTGACATTATTAGAAAGTGGTGGTAACTGTAGGAGGTGGAAGGAGTAGGTCATCGGGTTGTCATCTTGTGCCTACCCTCCCCTCAACCTCCTGCCTTTCCTGGCTGCCATGAGATGAACAGCTTTTCTCTACCATGGAGTTAGCAACCAGCGGGGGTGGGGGGGTGGGCTCTTAAGAACTGAAGTCAAATAGTGCAGACTGTTGAAAACACTAGTTTATACCTCACGTGATAGTTATTGGAGGGTTTGAACACAGGGTTGGCATGATTTGGCTTGATGGCTTAAAAATGTCAATTTGCAATATCATAAAAGTCAATTCTTCCCTTGGAGGGTTTGAACAGAGGGATGGCATGATTTGGCTTGATGGTTTAAAAATGTCAATTTGCAATATCATAAAAGTCAATTATTCCCCATGTTTTTTCTTTTAAATTTAGTACAATAACAATACAAATGCCCTCAGTTTCTTTTTTTTCCCCTTGGAGTTAGACCCATCTTGAATATACAATTCAATTGGGAAAAAAAAAAAAAAAAAACATGGATACCAAGGAAATTCTAAAAAAGAAGAACAGTGGAGAGGGAGGAGGGCTAGCTCTACCAGACATTAAAACAGATACTCTAAAACTTAATTTGGAAAAAATTATAAGTCATATGACTTAAAATTATAATTTGGAAAAGTTTTTGTATTGGGACATGAAAAGACACACAGAACAGAATGGAGCAGAATAGAAAATCTAGAAATAGACTCAATTATATAGGTATATAGTACATGATCTAAGGCATCTCAAATCATTGACTAAATGATGGGCTGTTAATAAGTGAGTAAATGATAGCCATGTGAGAAAACAAAATAAAATTAGATCCATTCTTGAATACATTCCAGATGGATCAGAAACTTAAACGGGAAAAATAAAATCATACAATAAAAATATGGGTGAATTTCTCTTAATCAAGAAGTGAGGAAATCTTGCAAAATAGGACTCAAAGTACAGATACATTAAGGGGAAAATGGAAAATTTTGAGTATGTATAAAATAATTGGGGGAAAAAGAAAAAGTCACAAGATAGATGACAAATTGAGAAAAAAACATTTTCAGGTTAATTATAGAAAAGGGGGTTTCCAAATACAACAAGAGCTTCTGAAAATAGACTTATAAAAAACCAACAACTCCATTTAAAAATAAGCTAGGAAAAAAAAAATAAAAATAGGCTAGAACAATTTATGCAGAAATGTAGATGGCCCTTAGTCATATGAAAATATGCTTACCATCACTCTTAGTAAGACAAATACAAATGAAAATTATAATTAAATGTGTCTCTCATATCTCAGATGCAAATAACATTTGACAACATCCTTTGGATGAGATTGTGGAGAAACAGGCATTCTCATACATTGTTTAAGGGAATGAAATGAAAAATGGTATAACCCATATGGAGTTTATACCATTTTGGCAATATAATAATATGGCATTCATTTACCCTTGGATTTGGTAATCTTACTTGGAAGATTCTATCCCCAAAATGCATGGGTCAAAAAAAAATTACATCTATAAATGCACAAGGACTTTGAACTAATTCAAGTGTCTATCCCTAGGGGACTGACTGAATAAAATAAATTGATACAATGGATACCCTCTCACAAAAAAGAAAAAGAATAAAAGGAATCTTCTTTAGAATAGATTGTTAATTTTAAAAAGCATGGTAGGAAAAAAGTGTTAGTATTTAAAGTAAGCTTTCTTTTATCTCAGAATGCATGGACTGGGAATATATAATACACATATGTATATATTTAAATTTTTAAGCACTGAAAGAACTATTCAGAATAGAGTACACAAAGGGGAAGAAGAGCTTAGTAAAGCTTGATTTCTTTGGAAATTTCTTATATTTTTGGCTTTGGACCCATGTATATATTTTATATAATTATAAAACAAAATGAAATAAAAAATAATTACTAAAATGAAAAATAAAATGAATGAATTTTTCTATATAACACTTTGTTTATAACTGCACAAAAGGAAAATATTACAAGTGATTTTTAACAAAGTAATTTGTACATCCCTAGTTGAATATACCCCAAGAGCAAAAGGAACCACAAAATATTGTAAACTTTTGGTAACCACATTGTAATCATATTATTTTGGGTGGAATATTTTGTGTCTATTGTAAGAAAAGCCTATAATAAATGAGTAATTATATCTTTAATAATGGAGATTTTCATGATCTTTAAAAGAAAACAAACAGATTTATGAGTGGTAAGGTTACATAAAAATCCTGTTCTGAATTTGAATTGGAAGTATCAGTATGAATTTATGATGGATTTTATTTTTAAAAATTTATCATCTATCTGCCAACTTCTGATTTAGAAGTGGGCCCAGAATCAATAGAAATAAGGCAAATGTAGTTGTACTCAGAATGCAGTCTTTACTAGTTCTCACTAAAAAGAACAAGGATAATTTGAAGAATTAGCTTCTTCTAGGGATGGAGCAGGATATGTTCTAGAGGATCCTATAACATCTTGTCAAACTTGAGATGAAAAAATGGCAATAAAGACTGTAACAGGGTCATGTCTAAAGGATTCAGGAGTCAACTTGAATAACCTCCTTGTGTTTAAAGATGGCAAAAGTTGAGTATCTATGATATTAATATTATGTTTGCATTCATTAATCCATAGTAATATATTTTTAAAAAGCTTATTGATTCTCTTTTAAAAATTAAAAATTCTTTTTGGAAAACTATGGAAAGGAAAGAACCAAACATTTTTCCTGCTTTATCTATAAAATATTCACCTTAGAGTACGCGAAGTTTGAAAGATACAGAAGTATTTCTGCTAAAGAAGAAGGGAAGGTAAATTATCACCATTTGTAACTAACGAATTAGTGATTCATCCATGGTGTTAAAAATCACAAAAAGAGAGATCACCACTTTATGTATCTCCTGACAGAAGTGTACAATTCAACCCATTAAATAATGTAGAAAATAAATACAAGAAAATCTGTTTCTGATGGAGCTTCTAGATCAATTGGTCAATTAATCAATGAAGAATATAAGAAGTCAAGAAACATGATGCCAAACATGCTATCAGCAGAATCGGAACTCTGATAAACTCCAGGATAAGCAAGAGATAAATTTTTAATAGATATTTTGAAAGAGAGGGAAATAGGAGGAGAGATTTTTTGGTATAGATGAAAAGAGACTTAAGTAATATATTACCCAATCACAATATATAGATCTTGTTTGGATTTCAGTTTAATAACATTTAAAAAATAAAATGGAAAAAGTGAACCCTGATGGGATATTTGATGATATGAAAAATATGAAAAGTGTTTGAGGTATATGTGATTATGTTTTAGAGTCCTTATCTTTTGTAGATGTACACTGAAATATTCAAAGATAAAATGATGTCATAGATTTACTTCAGAATGATGTGGGATTAGGATTGTGGATTTTATTGAAAAAAGATTGCTGCATATTGATAATTATTGAAGATAGATAATAGGTATAAAAGTCAAAAAAAGGAAGAAGAAGAGGAGGAGGAGGAGAAGGAAGAGGAGGAAAAAGAAGAATGATAATAATGATGGTGGGGCATGGTGGGTACATCCCTGTAATCCCAACAACTGGGAAGGCTAAGATAGGAGGATTACAAGTTAAAGGCCAGTCTCAGCAACTTAGTGAGACCTTGTCTCAAAAATAAAAATGGCTGGGAATACAGCTCAATAGTAAAGTTACCCATTAAAGGTTAAGGCTAGAGATAAAATTCATTTCCCAGTACCAAAGTAAAAATAAAATTAAAAAAATAAAAAACAACAATGTTCTGGATCTTGTTCTAAAAAAAGAAGGACAAGAAGGATTTCAGTAGTAGCAGTAGAGAGATCAGTTAAATAACTTGTAATAATCCAGAAGAATAATTGACTGTGACTTGGATCTGGACTATTAATAGTAGAGGTAGTGAGAAATATTAAGATTACAAGTATGTTTTGAAGGTAGCACTCATAAGATTTTTTAGATTGGATGTAGAGTGAGAGAGAAGAGAAGAATGACTCCTAGACTTTTCACCTGAGCATTTTGGAAGATAGAGTTTCCATGAACTGAGATAAAGAAGATTGCCAAAAATGCATGTTTAAGAGAGGTGATCTTCACTGTTAACTTGAGATATCTGCTAGATAATCAAGTGAAGATGTTAAATAGTTGAATTTGTCAACTAATAGTTGAATGAGTCTCAAGTACAGGGAAAGATTAAGGCTGGAGATAAAATTCAAAAGTTATCAGCACATAATGGTATTTAAAGCATAAGGTGGTTGACATCAGTAAAGGAATTAGTGTAAAGAGAAATAGAGTTATAGCTCTTAGTTGAACTCCAACATTAAGACATTTGGGAGATGAGAGTTGGAGTCCATTCAGTCAGCTATAACAAAATGCCTTAGACTGCGTAATTTTATAAAAAAACAAACTTATTTCTCACAGTTTAAGATGCTGGAATTCCAAGATCAAGGTACCAGCATATTCAATGTCTAGTAAGGGCTCTGTGTTTCAAAGGTGGCGCTTTGTTGTGAGCTCACATGGTAAAAGAAGATGGGGCTCCTTTGAGTTTCTTTTACCTAATTCCTTCCAAAGGTCCCCCTCTTAATATCATCACCTTTGGGGTTAGTTTCCAAAATATAAATTTTTGAAGAGCACACATTCAGATCATCTCAGAGAGGAGGACAAAACCAAAAAAGTATTCTAAAGAAATAACCAGTGAGGTAGGAGGAACATGAACAGTGTGTTATATTCTGGAAGACATTTGAGGAAGAGAATTATCTGTGTCCCATATTGTTAAATAGTCTAATAAAATGAGGCTTGAGGATTGAATACTGTGTTTAATAACATAAAAATGAGCAATTGGATGGAGAGGTGAGTATTGAAGCTTAATTGTAGGCTTAAGAGAAAATGGGAAAGAAATTGCAATCAGCAAGGATAAATAACTACTTCAAGGAGATTTGCCAAAGGAAGAGGAAAAATGTGTTGGTAGCCGTAAAGTGAAGTGTAGTATCAAGCTGAAGTGTTAACAAAAGAGAAAAATTATGTTTTTTGGCTATTAGATAAAATATCTAGAAAAGAATAAAATTGCTGAGACAATACCCTTGAGTAAGTGAGAAAGGATTTAGTGCACAATTGGAGGGTTTGCTTTTACTATGAGCATGAAGTTCACTCACAGTAACAGGAGAGAGTACAGTGCATGTAGGTGGGTGAATGTGGTTCTGAGAGTTTGCAGAAGTTCTCTGATTCTGTTTTCTCAGTAAAATATAAAGGAAGAGTATCAGTTAAAAATGAGAGGCTGGGATACAGGTTTTAGGAGAGAGGTGGAACTATGTTACAGTTGTTTGGGAGAATGGGAATACAGTATAATTCCTAGCATTAAGGGGCTGTTTTAGAGACCATGAATGTTAATGAGAATAGTCAATTTATTTATGTTTTTTTTTAAACTAGCTATGTTAATATGTGCAGGTAAGTGTAGAATAGGTGGAGAAAGGGATAGAACCAAGGTTGTGGTTTAGTCAAGTACAAGGAATCAAGCAAGACAAGGACAGGTAAGATGTATGCAAGGGAGTGATTGGATTAACCATGGAATTTAAACTGGATAAAGATAGAACTGAGGATCTGAGTGAGGGACAATGAAAAAGATGTTAGGATCGATAAATTAATTGTAGGTTCTAGTGAGGTCAAGGGGTATTGGGATCCTTCAGATTCCAACTGGAGGAAGTGAGTTGGAAAGATAGGATGTTTCAAGTTGAGATGGGTACTGTATTTGTTGGGAATGACAGTGGATGAGTTTTAACCATGAGGGTAAGTAGTTGGAGTAGGAAGGGAGGCAAAAACATTGGAAGAGATGAACTCAAGCCACTGAGTGACAGACACCATATTAGAAAGATAATCTATGTTGGCTTTGAAGTCACCTAAGGATTATGACAGGAATAGGGTCTGAGACAGTCTTAGTGAGTCAAGAGCTAAATTCTGCAAGGAGTGGAGTAGAGAGAGAGTGACATGGAGATTGAGCACTGCAAAAGGAAAAGATAGCATGTATTTTGATGTCATGATTTAAATGGGTGTTTCTTCAGAGAGGGAAGAGGAATAGTCTGGAAGGAGCAACAAAGAACAAGAATGTCTTCTTAATCTCTAGGAATAGTAATAGTGGATTTTGGGTGAAATAACACACACTTTTGAAGAGAGCTGCAGAGAAGAGGGCTACAGGGTTGATAGAGTTTAAAAGCAAGACAGAAAGCCCTGTTCAGAGAAGCTTGTTCTGCTGATGACTACCTGGGTAGTCATCTTCATATGAGGGCATAGTGGAAAGATCTCAGGAGTTGGGCAGGGATAAGTAAGGGTGTCAGAAAAGGGGATGTTTAAAACCTTACAGAAATAGAGTCCCGAGGATGAGACTTGATTTTGACTTTTTGTGGCAACTAAAATCAACAAGCTTGAAGGGCATAATGAGATTCGCTTGGTAAAAGTTTTTGATTAAAAACTTTAGGTTTGGAATTAAACCTTTAATGAAACAAATATACAAGCTCTGTGAAGATTTAAGGACAAGCCTGTGCTTAGGTTAGCCACAAGTGAAATGCCTAAGGCAAAATGTCTGCCTTGCATGGGCACAGGTGGTACCTGAGGTTAGGAAGGAATCGGAAGGCCTTGAAGGTTACTGAGGCTCATTAATCATTACCTTCAATAGGTGTAATACAGCAATTGTTTCTACTATCAAAGATTTTTATTATCACGATGATGATCTCTTCCTCAAAGATAGGCAAAAAGGTTTTGCCCTCTTGCCTGACAGGAATTTGAGTGGCAGTAGCATCTTTTTGACTTGTAGACATTTTAGCTAGTAACATTCAAACAATATTTTAAACTTGAAATATGATGCAAAAAATTCCCAAAGATCAAAATAATCATAACTTGCTGAACATGAATTCAAAACAAAGAAATGGTGCTGGGGGACTCCAAACCTGAAAAAAAGCAACTGATTGTTTACAGGCACAGAGAAAACCTGTTACTGTTCCCTTTATGCTGCCTGAAATTATCAACATGTGACACAGGAAAAACATTGGGTAGGGATATTAATTTTTAGCCACTTCTTTTGTTCAAATTACTTACCTGGACTGGACATATGTCTCCTCTTTACTCATTTGAACTCAGAACTATCATATCTACTGCTGAATGTTGAAGGGTTTACAATTTTCTGGTTGGAAACAACTGAGGCATTGACTGGCTGGCAGAGGGGCTTGCTTGTAGGGGCAGGATGGTATAAGTGGGAATGAGGTGGAAAGCAAGAATGGTGTTTGCTATGGCAAGGATTTTTTTTTTTTGTTAGCATCCCTGAAACACAATAAACAAGCAGAAATAAACAAATGGGATTATATCAAGCTAAAAAGCTTTAACACAGCAAAGGAAGCATTAGAGTGAAGAGACATCTTACAGAATGGGAGAAAATATTTGCAAACTGTATGTCCAATGAGGGGTTGATATTCAAAGTATATAAGGAAACCAAACAACAGCAAACAAGACAAAAATTACTAAAATTGGGCAATATATATAATATAATATATATATATATATAATATATATATATATATATATATATATATATATATATATATATACATACATTTTTAAAGGAAGACATAGAAATAGGCAACAAGAATATGAAAAAATGCTTAACATACTAATCATCAAGGATATAAAAATACCATAATGAGATATCATCTCACTCCAGTTAGAATGGCTACCATAAAAAAGACAAGTGTTGGTGAAGATGTGGAGAAAAGGAACAATTGCACTCTTTTTGTGGGAATACAAATGAGTTCTGCATTATGGATAAGTGTAGAGGTTTCTCAAAAAATTAGAACTACTCTAAGAGGTCTCTATGGCATAGTTGCAGTTTTACTTTTCATGTGAGTGGGGTGTTTATATAGTCTGAAATCTCATGTTTGCCAAAATAGGAGGAAGGCTAGATTGGATAAAAGTGCAATGTTTTTGTATAGGTTTTAAAGATTTAGATGGAAGTCAGGGCAGGACTGATAGCTTTATTATTTAATGTTTAAGTTCATTTTCATTAATTTTTAAAATTGATGCATGAGTTTATACATATCTCTGAGGTCCAAAGTGCTATTTTGTTTTATGTATGCATTGAATTATGACCTAGGGTAATTAGTATATCCATCACTATATAGTTTCTTTATATTTACACTCAAAATCCTATCTTTAACTATTTTTGAGATGTGCAATGCATTTTTGTTAATTATATTTACTCTGTTATATGTACTTTCAAAAAGTTTCTGTGTGGCAATTGATATGCAATATTTTAGCCCAGCAGATTTATACAGAGAATATATCTAGAATCTGGAAATTATTTTCTTGTAAGAATAGATTAAAACTTGCAAGGTATATAGCCTAATGCTTGGCTTAAGTTGCATTTTCTTTCTTAAAACTCTTTGAGAAATTATCCTATTAGTTTTTAGGATGTCTTATAGATATAAAGTAATGACTTCTGGTTGCAATAAATTTCTTTAACTATTTACATAAACTATTTAATGTTGAGATAGCTATGTGCATCCTTTCTCCACTCTTTTTAAATCATAAGATATCTTCTCTATCCTGGACCCTTTCCTCGAGCCTCACTGGCTCATTATTTCAGGTTTCAGCTCTAATGTTCCACCATCTAGGGAAACCTTGCTTAACTTCATCAAATAGGCCAATTATTCTGTAAAATACCCTCATAGATCCTGTGTTTCTCTCTGGTACTTAGCACAAATATTACTTATTTCAGTACTTCTTGAATGTCTTTATTCTGCATTAGATGTAAGTTCTTTGAGGACAGGAATCATGTTTATCTTCTCTCCTGCTCCTTATCCAGCATCCAGCAGAGTATCTTCTAGTACTCAGGACTTAGCAATTATTAAATTACCATGCTATTAAAAATACTTTGGGAATACACTGTTTTGGTGTATAACTATATCTTTAAGAAGTGATTTGACAGTAACTTTTTAGTGTTATTATAAATTTAAAGCATGGAAGAATGAGGCTTTCACAATGTACATACCCTTGGCACAGTTGGCATAGGAAAATCCTATTAAAGTTTCACAGGTTGCCTTAATATAGTAAATATTTAGGTTGACTTTATGAGACTTTCAGATACTAAGTTTGAGAAAGTGAATAGTTGTCAGGATTTGCATATACTACAGTTTGGTGCTGAATGTCTTCTATAGGCTCATTTGTTTAAGGTTTATTTCTGGGTGGTGCTATTGGGAGGTGGTAGAACCCTTAGGCGGTGAGGTGCAGTGGAGGGAAGTTAGGTCACTGGGGGCCTGCCTTTGAAGGGATGTTGACACCCTGGTGCTTAGACTCCTTCTCTTTGCTTATGGGTTGCCATGAGGTAAATAGACTTCCTCTGTTATATGCTTCCACTGTGACATATTGTAGCACCATAAGCCAGGGCAACAGGGCCAACCAACAACAGCTTGAAACTTCAGAATCCATGAGTCAAAATAAAACTTTCTTCTGTATAAGTAGTTTATCTCAGGTATTTTGTCACAGTGATGCAGAACTGACCTAATATAGCATCCATGATCACAATCAAAACCAAACCAAACCAAACCAAAGAATAAGACTTTCACATTCTTCTAACTATAATAAATTACAGTTCTAATAAAACATTTGTTCATATGTTGTTTTCATTTTGATATCTTATTTTCCATTTTTTTCTTTTTTCCTTTTTTTTTAAACCAGCGATTGAACCCAGGGATGCTTAATCAATGAGCCACATCCCCAGCCCATTTTTAATTTTGAGGCAGGGTCTCATTAACTTACCCAGGGCCTCATTAAGCTGCTGAGGCTGGCTTTGAACTTGTGATCCTCCTGCCTCAGACTTCCAAGCTGCTGGAATCATAGGCATGCACCACAGTGCTTGGCTGACATTTATTTTTTCTTTAAGACTTTTGCATTATAGTCTTAATACCACAGTCACTATATTTTATCTTAGCTACATTTTTATCATTTAGCGTAAGATACACTTATTAACCCAATTATGTAGTCTTGTGAATGAAAAATATCATAGAATTAAGGACAAACCATAGAGTCATTATTTCACTGATCCTCATCTAATTTCAGGAAATTACTTACCTAAAGTGATTCTGCCCGAAAAATTTTCCCATGTCTTAAAAAAAAAAAAAACAGAAAGAAAAGTGAAATTATGGGAAACCTATGATAGTTTACTAATCATTGTAAACTTTTTATATTTCATCACTGGTAATACTTGATAATAAAGAGTAAATTAATGGCCCAACATTTTTAAAAGTTTACTTTAATAAGTATAAAGAACATAATAATTAGAGAAACTTGTGGAGAAGCTGACCAAGGCAAAACAAGTATTAATCTAAATTTTCTAAAATTATTTTTTAATACAATATTTATTTAAGTTATTTAATATGCAATTTGTCATTTGTCACTTCATTATAATGACTGTTCTTTTGTCTGATGATAAACAGCAGCCACAATGATTATTCCAGATCTCCACATTGGATAAATTCCACTTTTCCAGATTCAAGTTTCCTTCAGATTTCTGAGGCACAATTTTTATTATTTCTGCAATGTCTGGTGGACCTGGTGCATCAGCAACTCTTGTGACTAACTTCCCTTAGAATGCTGAGAAATTGCAGAAGAGTGAGATGGTAGCCTTGCTGATCTCTGAGCTTCCAATACACTGGGTTCAGGATTCAGCCCTATTGTTGGGGTATGTGGCTTGACTCTGAATAGACCCTGCTGGCAGACACAGTCTTGTTGCCCTCATCACCCTGAGAGGGGGCAGTCCAGCTGAAGGGAGAGAAGAAGAGAGGAAGGAAGAAGAGAAGAGAGGAAGGAAGAAGGGATGAGAGGGAGGAGATGGGGAGACAGGATGTGGTAGTCTATTACAAATTCTAATGCAGGGGAAAATATTTGTATCTTAGGATTTTGCTTGAGTCGGCTTCAGCTATGAGACACTTTTGTACAGAGCATTTTGGAGTGTTTATTTAAAGTGTTCCTCTAGAATGTAGGCTGTGGTGGTGGCAAAGAACCAGAGAATTGGGAACAAAGTCCAGTTATCTTTCTGTGTTTTAATATGTTGTATACTTTTTCACTTTGAGTTGTATATTAGTGGAGAAATATCTATGATTTTTAAAACAGACTAAACTGGATTGACTACTTTTATTTGTGGCCTCGTATAAGTTATTTGGACCACAGTTTACTCATCTGTGCAAAATGAGGACAGTATGAGTTTTTCAAGAGACATTCCATAGATTAAAAAACTAGTGTACCTGTTTCTGACACATATGGACATACAAGAATACGGTTATCCCTCTGTATCAGTAAGGGATTTGTTCTGAAATCTGCTGAAGCTCAAGTCTCTTACATAAAATGGCATGATATTTGCACATCTTCCTGCATACTTAAATCACCTCTAGATTCCTTCTGATTCCTAATACAATGCCAATGCTAGGTAAATAGTTATACTGCATTGTTTAGGGAATAATAACAAGAAAAAAGTCCCTACATGATACAATTTAAAAAAAAAACTGTTTTCCATCCACAGTTGGTTGAACCTACAGATGCAGAACCCAAGTTCACAGAGGACCGACTGTAGACTGTATTTCTTTCTTATCAGATGGTGGTTTGGTTTAGAAAAAACAGCAGCCTAGGATTTTAAACCACATCCTTTTACACTGCAGACCAGGTCCCTCCCTCCTGCCTTTCTACCCTCCTTTTCTTTCTTCCTTCTTTCTTTTTACTATCTGAAAGGGTAAAGATTGTGGTTTGGATTTCATCTGTAATTAGGAGTCAGGGAAATGTAGGGTATATACTCTCCCAACTATTCACGTGTGTATCTTGGATTGGTTTAGAAAAGGTGGAAAACCAGAGTGGCAATAAGCTTGTTGAGAAGAAAAGTTCTAATAAAAACATTGAAGATACTTAAGGGTTATTAAGTAAAATTATTATTTGTTTTTAAAAATATTTTTTAGTTGTAGATGGGCACAATACCTTTATTTAATTAATTATTTATATGTGGTGCTGAGGATCAAACCTAGCACCTCACACTATCCAGGCAAGTGCTCTACCACTGAACCACAACCCCAGCCCATGTTTTATTATTCTTGACTAAATAATTTGTTTATGTTAATTATAGAGTTTCTGTATTATAAAGGGGCCCACAAAAGAGATGGGTAGAATTGGTAGGAAAGCTAAAAATTATTGGTTTTTGAGCTGATGGGGCATTTTCTTTTAAACTTTGTAACGGGAACTATTGAGTATAATTCACAAGTATATTGTCCTGAAGCTAAAGAAAGCCTGTCTTTTCCAGTGGCATTTACAGCATAAAATCAACAATACCATATTTATTTAATACCCCTGCCCCCCCCCCCCCCCATTTCTGTCTTAATGTATTTCCTTTTTAGGCCCAGATTATTGTACTGGTAAAATTATCTGAAAGTGATAACATCACAATGATAAATTAATCCATCTATTCACTTTAGCTTCCAGCATATGCAAATTCTAATTATTTAAATAATTCATTTGTTCTACTTCAAGGTTTATTTTATTTTTACCAATGATATGTACCACAGTAGCTTTAACTCTCTATAGATCACTGTGAGTTTAATAAAAGCCCTTTTTACAGAGAGAAAAGTTTCAACAGATCAGTAGGCAGAGGCCACTTAATTAGGCATTACCTAATCCAGTTAAATTTTCATACTTGGATTCAGTCTGGTTCCTCACAATTCAATTCTCCTACTCCAGTTTTCAGACTGTCAAATATTATTAATACTTAGACTTAAAACCAGACTAATTGGTTATACTACTAATTTATGCTCCCCATCCTTAGTTATGGCCTCATTGCTGTTCAATTTTATATTTATCTCTAAATATTGCATATTATCCCAGCACTCAAGCACCCTATCCCTACTTCTCCTTGTAATATTCTTCATTCTTACTGCATTGAAAAGATTGAGAACTATCACATCAACTCCCTTAATTTCCCTTTGCTCCAACAGAAAACACAGTTTCTGTATTATGTTTTTCTCTTTCCTTAATTCTGATGTTTGTGCCTTTCTTTTCTTTCTTTCTTCTCGCCCCGCCCCCTCCCCTGCCCAGTACTGGGGATTTAACCCAGGGGTGCTTAACCACCTAGCTATACTCCCAGTCCTTTTTACTTTATTTATCTCTTAATTTTATGATGGGGTCTCACTACGTTGCTTATAGCTAAATAAACTGAAAGAATTTGCAGGGCTCCTGTTTCAGCTTCCCAAGCTCCTGGGATTACAGCCATTCACTACCATGCCCTCCTGTGTGTGCCTTGTATTCCTTCCCACCTGCTGTGACATTTTGTTTCATCAGCCATCTCCTTGATTCATCAATCTCTCTCTACTCTCTTGGCTTTCACTCTGTCCCTCAATCTTGTTATCATATCTTTTTACCCTTTGGGCTCTCATAGGATTTCAGCAACGCTTTATAAAGTGACAGATTACACTGTCTAGATTGCATGAAAAAGAATGTTCACTTACTTTTGATGGCTCAGGAGTCATTTCTTATTGAATCTCGGTGAGATTTTTAATGCAATTTATATTATTGGAGACACTGTTGTGGAAAAAATCTGTAAAACTGTTAAATTTTAGAAACATATTATGTAAGATATGCTATTTACTTCATGCTGTCTATTCTGGAATTTTTATTAGAGATTCAGGCAGAGTTTGTCAGTTCTGGGATTTAGTTCTACCTTACTTTCAAGGTTAATAAATTAGCCTTTTGCTGTCTCATCAACTGTTTTATCCACAGTGATAGGAGATATGTGTCTTCTGCATCAGAGGAAGCACTTTATTACTATGGCACAGCAACAAGCATAAACATCAATATATTTGCATTGGATCTGCTTTCCTCCTATTCCCAAGGGGTGGCACAGAGGGTCCAGTTGGGAGCCTGCACATGCAATGGGTTGTGTTACAGGAGAGCAATCTTGAACTTGAGAGTCCACTGCTTTTATAGCAAGCAGTCAGTAAGATGGCGTTTTTGATTCTCAAGGTTGCTAGTAAATCCAACTTCCAGAAATGGCCTGGGCAGGAAATGGTTAGATCTTTGCATTCTTGTCATGTGCTGTAAAAACTGCAAGATGCTAGGAGCCAATGGCAGATTCACTCTCCTTTCAGTTCTGGAATCTCTTTTTAGCAACACTTAAGGAGAGAAACTCTTCACATTTGGATTTTTAATATATAGGTACATATAATTAATTTTAAATTATTTATAAATGGGATACCGATGTCAATTTCCACTTCATTCCTTAGTGTGTGTGTATGGGTGTGGGGGGTGGGGGGGTATCAGAGATTGAATCAAGGGGCATTTTTTTTATTGTTTGCTCAAGACAATACAATGATCTTGACATATCATACATTTGATTCAAATGGAGTATGAATTCTTATTTTTCCACGTGTACAGATTGCAGGTTCACATTGGTTATACAGCCACATTTATACATACAGCAATACTAGTGTCTGTTGTATTCTTCTGCCCTTCCTATCCCCCCCTCCCCTCCACTCTCCTCCCATCATCTCTCTCTACCCAATCTACTGTGACACATTTCTCTCTCTCTTTTTTTATTCCCCCTCACACCATCATATATGTAATTTTGTATAACAATGAGAGTCTCCTTCCATCTTCTGTGCAATTCCCCTTCTTCCTCCCATTCCCTCCCACCTCTCGTCCCTGTTTAGTGGTAATCTTCTCATGCTCTTCCTCCCTACTCTGTTTTGAGTCACCCCTTAAGGGACATTTAACCACTGATCTCTAGCCCTTTTTATTTTATTTTATTATTTATTTATTTTTGAGACAGGGCCTTACTAAATTGCTTAGGGCCTTGCTAAGTTGTTGAGGCTGGCTTTGAATTTTGCAATCCTCCTGCCTCAGCTTCCTGAGCTGCTGGGATTACAGGTGTGTGACACCATGCCTGGCTCTACTTCCTTCTTAACAAGCATTTACCTGTTTAAATACAAGCTATATTTTTGTTTCTTCAAATCCTCCTCATCTTCTTTTGGAGGGTTCTTATCCCTTACAAATCTGCAAAGGAATAGTGGCACTCTTGTATATAAGTCCTTGTTACTATTTACAGAAATTTCTTTATCTCTGCATATAAAACCCATAAATATCTTTTTCTAATGTGAGTGCTGGGCACTTTGTTTTCTTTTATTTGACTTGTTTTCTGCAATGGCATAAGCTATAGTTTACTCCCTTTGTCAAGAAAAGTTACTCCAGATTGGTATCGAAACAGAAAGCACAACTGCTATATGAGCAGAAACATGGCCATCATAATGTTTTCTGGGTAACTTTATCAGATAATCTTCCATTTACCCGCATCAACTCTAAGGATATTGTCTTAATTATTTTATTCTCTGTATTATGTAGGCTATAAAATCCATGGAAATGTGATTCAGTATCCAACCTACCTACAGATTTTAAATATGATTAAATCTGAACACTCTTACCATCCAAAATAATATTTCAGTCATAAATGTTAATCTAATTAGTGCTATTGGCAAAGTCACTAGAGTTATGTGTACCTCTTTTCTTTCTTTGCTTCTATTTTACTTTGTAAGAAAGCAATAAGAAGGTGAAATAGCTTGCATAATTTGTGATCATAGAGAGAAAAAGAATCTTACCAAAACTCTTGCTAGTTTTCCTGAAGCTCTAGTTTTATTTTATTTCAGAATTGACCATCTCATGCTTGTTTTCAGAGCAGCACAGGGGATTATGCTCAGTGGAATATCAAAGGCCTATTACACTCTGAGAAATGGAGTAAAAATAACACGGAGATAGTTATCTGTATTTAAAAAATTTCTCCTGACATTAGTAACTCCCTGGTTAAAAGTCACACTTATTTAGCAATTGCATCAGCATTTTAAAATTTTAAGACCATTTTATTGCTAGTTAGTTAATTATACTTTCATCTTACTAAATAGCACCTGGCTGGCCATTCAGATGGACTTCCAGAAGGCAGGCTAGTATAACATAGCATTTCCACTTGGCATTAGGAACATCTTAACTGGGGAATTAGATCAGCTGGGTTTCAAATTCAGTGCCACAATTTACTATCTGTGTGACTCTGGGAACTTATTCTCTAGGCCTCAGGCTTCTTACATATAAACATAGAGCATAGGGTTATGGGGATGATTAAATGAGGTAAGCCGTGGAAGGAATTTAACACAAATGCCTGTCACATAATATTTACTCCATAAAGGATAGCTGTTATTGTTCCCTAGGATTATAACAACATATTAATAAAAGCAGAACTTAGTGAATACTTACTCTGAGGTTGGCACTGTTTTAAGCATTTCCTCAAGCATTAACTTACTTAATTCTCAAGCAATACTCTCAGAGATCTTAACACCAAAGATTGTACCATCAAGACAGACACATGAAAATCAGAGATCTTACCCTGCACCAAACTTTACTAATATTCATGAAAGGGAATCTCAGGGTTCAGGCTTATTAGGGAGAGTTCTAGGCCTACAAACGCTGTTCCTCATGTCCTTTCTTGCTGCATCAGGATTCACTCTGGCACATATGAACATATTAAATCTTTAAATAAGTAATACATGGGCTATCTTACACACAAGGGAGGCTTTTCAGTAATGATACTTTTCCTTTATAATGCTTGGTTACTAGTTTACATGATACTCTCCAGGGCCATGAGTCATAAATTCCTAGATGCTAAGGTTGCATACCATAAATAATACAGACCAGGTACATCCTCTTGAAAGCTTTCTATGTACTAGAACTCTCTATAGCAAATATAATTAATGTGTTTGCCAGGATGTTTGTCATTAAAATGTTCATATTTAACTAGGTCACCTTTTTTCTTTCCCAGGGGCCTCCCTCAAGTAAAGAATAGATTTCAACCATGCTGCCAAATAGTTTCTTCCCAGACAGACACTACTACTATTCTTATCTTAAGGCTGAAGAAATTAAGGCACAGAGAGGTTAAGTTAGTTATATAAAGTCAAGTAGCTGGTGAACAATGGAGCACAAATTTAAAAAATTATGTTTTTTTGAATACCAATATACAAGAGGCACTAAACTGCATAAATATCCTCAAACTTGTTTAATATCTAAGTAGTTTAAAATTTGAATGAAATTCTAAAAAATAAATAAAACACACACACACACACACACACACATAAAGCAGCACAATGAGAGAAGATATTATAAAAGTAGTATTCCCTTTCTCAGGAATAATAGCACTACCATGAACTTAATGCAAACCAAAAACATAGGAATTATCCCTGACACTTTCCCCACCCCCATATCCAATACTTCCATATCAAATCCTGTTTTTTTCTACCTCCTAAATAATTTTGTAAGTGATTTAATTTGCTCCACCTTTCTCTTATTCCTTAGTCCAAGTATTGAACTACTACAGTAATTAATTCCCAGCTAAAAAAATTTGGGGTAGTACATACTTGTGATCCAAGCTGCTTGAGAGGCTAAGGCAGGAGGACTACAAGTTCGAGGCCAGCCTCAGTCATTTAGCAAGACCCTGTTTCAAAATGAAAAATAGGGAGGGTTGGGAACGTAGCTCAGTGGTAAAGCACACCTGCTTCAATCCCCAGTACTAAAAAAAAAAAAATTAGGTCAGAAAATATCCTATGGCAGCATACTCTAAAATCTATATCACTTAAAATCTATACCACGGTGGTTTTTCATTTATTATTCTGGCCTCAGTTCAGGTATTTTTTTCCTTCCTCCTTTCACCTGCCTGATAGGTCAGTTTCTTCAGTTACAGGCGAATAGCACATGGGCTCTAGGTAATTTCACTGAGAAGCAGTTAATTGAGAGCCAGTTTCACAAAAGACCAATTTACTGACAACAGTTTGGCAACAGATAATTTGCAGAAGATTAGTTCATCAGCCTGATCTCAGATGGTTCTCTGCAGCTGTCCTTTTGGCAGTGTCAGATAGGCAGAAGCTGAAGTCTGAAGATTGCAAATTGCATTTAAGGAAAAGCCCACCATTTGCTTACATTGGAATACTGTATCATTGGGCATTAGAGAAGGGCTTGGCATTTGAAACGTGCAAACATGAAATTGACATTCAGCTGCAGACAGACAGTCAAATTTGGGGTTAAAGAGTTATATTGAAAGAATGCATCAAAACTTCTGTGAAATGAAAATTTAAAAAATCTCAATAATTCAGTGTATTGGTCATTTGGCAAAATGATGATTTGGCAGACTGCTTTTCATCAAATTGATTTTCTAGAAATTGGCTTTTGGCAAACTGACTTCCAGTGAATTGTCTGTTAGGGAATTCAGTGAATCAGTCATTTGGAAAATTGACTTTTGGCAAACTGGCTTTCTGCAAACTGATTTTTGGTAAATTGGCCTCCTTATAGCATCATGTACCTCACCTTGTAGCATTTTTTGTAGTTAATGTTTCCCATTTGTTTTATAATAATTGGATTTATGGTACTTTCTCCCAGTATATGCAAGCACCAAAGGGGAAGGGTAATATCTATTTTTATTCACCATGTATTTTCAGTGTCTAGCATAGCATCTGGCACATAGTAAGAACTTGATAAATATTTGTAGAATGAAAGAAAAAAATAACACTTTTGCTACAGAACAAAATGGAATAAAAATAGATTTGGAGCACCACTGGGTGAGGATTAAGTGCTAAATATCTAGTGGACTAGAGCATAAGGCAGTTTGCTTAGACTAAGTATTCAATAGGGATGCTGCATCTATATAAGATGGTGCTCTTTAAATCTTAGTAATACCAACAACAGCAGCAGTGACAATAATAATAGCTAACCTTTATATATCACTTGTGCTGGCTATTAACTAATTTAATCTTGCAGCAAGCCTATAGGTTAGATTATTGTTATCTTCATTTTACAGATGAAGAAGCTGAGGTATAAGAGATAAGGGGTAAGAAATTTACCAAGGTGATACAGTTGCCTGAACACAGGCAGGCCGACTCTAGCATTAACCCAGTATATTGCAGCCTTCTTGATTCAAGAAGAGTGAAATTTAAATGAAAAATAGATGGTTTACATGAGAAGTTTATAACTTTCAGTTTCTGTTAGGGTAGACATTATGGAGGAGGGTATAAATCATGAGAAAGAAGAATATAAATATAGATACGGATTTAAGAATACAATTTTGAAGAGTGTTGTGGAAGATATTTATCAGTGATGGTATAAAAGATTGCTGGAGGAGATGGAAGAAAGGGAGATTTTAAAGACTTTTACACCTCCATCAGCCTCCTGAAAAGCTGCTTTCAAAATGTATGATATACATGAAAACAGTATTTGCTTTGAGAGCACAGCATCAATCAAAGTTTCTTCTATTTATAAGTTCAAGTTTTGTAAGTTGTAACATATTGTAAGTTCAAGTTTAAGACAGCTTTCTTAGGTCTTCTTACCAGATTGTTGCTTCAAGTTTCTTCTGCAGTAGTCCTTCCTCATCCATGGGGGATAGCTCCAAAGCCCTAGTGGAAGCCTGAAACTGTGGATAATTCTGAACTCTATATATACACTGAGTTTTTTCATACATAATTCTATGATAAAGTTTAATTTATAAATTAGGCATAGTAAGAGATTAACAATAATTAACTGATGGAAAAAATGGAACAATTATAACAATATACCATAATAAAAGTTATGTGAATGTTTGTTTATTCTTAAAACATTGTATTATATTAATCCTTCTTTTTATGATGATGTGAGATGGCACTTAAAGGAAGTAATTTGGCTTCTTTATAGCATAACCAAATTGCCAATAAAAGAAAAAATAACACTTTTGCTACAGAACAAAATGGAATAAAAATAGATTTGGGGTACCACTGGGTGAGGATTAAATGCTAAATATCTAGTGGACTGGAGCATAAGGCAGTTTGCTTATATTAAGTATCCTATATGGATGCTGCATCTATATAAGATGGTGCTCTTTTAACCTTAGTAATACCAACAACAGTACTTTTCCACTGTGGGGCCATTATTAAGTAAAATAAGCACGACTTAAACACATGTACTGCAATATCATGACGGTCTATCTAATAATTGAGACAGCTACTAAGTGACTTATGAGTGGGTAATGTATACAACATGGCTACACTGGACAAAGGAACAATTTATATCCTAGACTGAGCAGGATGAAGCAGGATGGTATAAGATTTCATCATGCTACTCAGAACAGCACACAATTTAAAACTTATGAATTGTTTATTTCATGAATTTTCCATTTATCATTTTCAGAACATGATTGACTGCAGGTAACTGAAACCAAGGAAAGCAAAACTTTAGATAAAGGGGTATATACTGTGTATAGACAGTCTCTGACTTAATGATGGTTTGAGTTACAACTTTTTTACTTTACAATCATGTGAAAGTATACCCATACAACCATTTTTATGCCAATTTGTTTTATACTTTTAGTGTGGTATTCAAAATTATGTTATTCAATATTTTATTATAAACAAACTTGTGTTAGATGATTTTGCCATAAAGTAGACTAATGTAAGGATTCTGAGCACATTTAAAGAAGGCTTGTGTTTGGTAAGGTTAGGTTTTTGACTTAAAATATTTTCAACATGAGATGGGTATATTGAGATATAATCCCATTATAAGTCAAGAAGCATCTGTACAGAAATTCCAGTGTTGACACTCATTCTTATAAGACCACTTGGGTGAGAATGAAAGTAAGAAGTGGGAAATATGTTAGGGACAACTATGGAGAACTATGGAGAGTAGTAGACAATGATGTTAAATAGGTATTGGAGGCTTATTAGAATTATTAGAATAGCAGTACAAAGCATTACATTTCTGCACAAAGATAGAGATCAAAAAGAGAAATAAGAACTTTCTGTTTCATTGTCAGTCTTTGTATTTATTATTTAGTTGGGAGAGATACATCTGTACCACATTTAATTTTTACAACTTACAAGTTAGATATTCTTTCTATTTTTCAGATAATGAAACAATCATTGTAAGTAATTTCTCCACTGCTATATATCTAGTAAATGATCTTGTGATTCCAATCATGATCTTATTTTAAAGGCTATGCAATTTTTACTACATCACACAGCTCTTGTAGAATATTGTAAATGTTGGGGACAGTGATGGATAGTGTTGAAAATGGGATGTTTGGTCTCAAGAATATATTGCACAAAATGTGAAGAAAGTGAAGTTTATGTTAAGAATTGACTGTTGGTGAAAGATGCAAAAGAAAGAGATGCCTGAGGTGAATGGATCTTGTTTAACTAAATGGAGTAATATATTACCATAGCCATCTGTCAAAACCTTATAGCAGTGTGTTAGCAACACAGGCATCTTCGGTTTGATGGGACTGACTGAGAGGCTGTTCTTGAGAAACTCCATTGAATTTCTCTCCCAAGGTTCAACATATACTTGAAAGGGACTCAATACATCAAATTAAAGTTAAACTGCTTCTTGTAAAGTTTCTTTTCTCAGTGAGATGTAGTGTTGGTTATTGCTATTTTTTTCTAAAGAAAGTAATAGCTCTAGAGCAAAATTGGAAGGTTTAAAATAATCCAGGCAGTCTTTCAAGAAAACTTCATCAGCAGTTCTTAATTGATCTTGCAGAGAATTGTTAATTTCATCAAATTATATAGAAGCAATAGGGATGGATTCATGTAAATTTCTTTCATCACGTTGTACTTGCTATTTTTCTGTTGTTGCCGCTTATGAGAAATGCTATTGTTAGGCTAAAAGTTAAATATATTATTAAGCAGATTCATTGTTAAAATTTATTTTGAGTTAAATACTAGGGTTTTTTTTTTTTCATAGTGTGCTTAAAAACCTGACAGTAATTTAAAAAATATACGTATTTTAGATTTTTTTTTTTTTTAATTTCTGACAGAGCTAAGGAAATTGTAGATCTGGGATTCAGGTATTTTAGGGAGAATCCAATGCATTATTTACTAACAAGTGTTGTTTGGAGAATAAGATATTTACTTTTTAGGGATAAACAATTTTGAAAATTACCTCTTTTTAGAGTTGTCTTTAGATTTAGCCATTAAAAACCACATCTGAACAAGTTTCATTCTAATGCATACACACAATGATGTAGATTTGTGACCAGGATTTGTTTTGTGATGATATGAGAACTCTTTTAATGTATGTGTATTTTTTGTAATAGAGGTACAAATTGTACATTTTCTTCTATTCCTATATGAATAAGACCATTTCATTGATTTTGGAACTTCATCTGTGCAAGAACTAATCTTGATTTTCCAATCTCAAGTATCTTCCATAACTTTTTAATAACATAGCTTAAAATGGGATTATATGGCAGATGAAATTACTTTCCAAGAGAGTAGCAGTAAAGACATTTTTTATTCCATAAGGTATGGTGTATTGCAGAATCATTTCAATGCAAAGCTGATCCAACTATAAAAAATAAGGTGTTCTGAATGTTTCTTTCCTTCAAGTTGTTAATAAAATAACATTACCTTATTTGTTTTTTAAATGGTGAACACTATATTTTTATCTATTTGACTAAACATGTGAGCAATTACATATTAGAGAAGATGCTGTCTTATGCAGTTATTTTCAGACCATGGTTTAAAAGTTGGTTAGATTTTCTTATTTATACATTTTCAGGTTAATTCTTTTACTTTGCTAAAACAGCAGAGCCATTTCTCTCTTGGTGAGTATTTTTCCAGTCTGAATGATAGGCAGGGAAGGCTAATTGTATTTTAAGCAAACAAGACAAAATGTTACTGGAAGGGGGCTATTAAAAGTGGGCTAACATTTAATAGATCAATACTTAGGCTGAAAAAAGCTAATTTCATTTATATCCAAAGTATTGCTCTATTAAATTATTGATAAAATAAAAAGTATTGATCAGATGAAGAGAAATTCTCCTTTAATATCTGTTGCAAGATTTTCTCGACTTTAGAATAGAAACAGGATTCAGTTTCTATTGCTTTTTTTTTTTTTTTAGGAAGTTTTCTATAATATATTAAAAGGTAACTATTTTATTAACATGATTTAACCTTACTTACCACTTTCATAATTTAACAAATTATTTTGTTAACATATTATCAACTAAATTTTCTTTTCTGTGCATTCCTTTATGCCCCCAAAGTTCTTTAGGTTGATGCCATTTCAGTTTTAAATACTTTTATCAAAAAGTCATAGCCAGACAATAATGCATGCTTCCAGATACTCTAGAGGCTGAGGCAGGAGGATCATAAGTTTGGAGCCATCCTGGGAACTTTGTAAGACCCTGACTGAAAATAAAATTTAAAAGGCTGGGAAAGCAGCTCAGTGGTGGACATCCCCCTCCAAAAAAAAAAAAAAAAAATCAGTCCCACTCAGTTATTCTTATATTCTTAATGGACTTCCTTTGGTATTGAAGGTAGTTATGAACTGGTATGGACAAACAATAAAGAATCAGGAACTGGAAGCTTGTAATAAATCATCTTAACCACTACTTGCTTTGGGTAGCCAAGTTTAATGAATATGAATAATATTTGTTGGGGGGAGGAAGTTTGCCAATATTTGGGAAATGTGATTTGTGTCTGAAATTTAATTATAGTGTCTTTACTATTGACCTGATACTAATTTCCAAATCAAAATATCCAAATCAAGGATATTTTTTCCCTCCATGTGTAAGTAAGAGTCAATAAAGTGTTCATTTCATAATTTTATGCCTTTCTATTATATGTTAGTATGTTTTAGATCAGATTTCTGGGCAGTGGTATGATGAATGAGCTGATAAGGGATAGGATTGGACATAGGTTTGGATATAAGGAGATAGTTAAGATGCTGCTATAGACAAGTTTGAATGGTAGCCAAGAAAGGACAGAGGCTTGAATTAATGTAATACCAGTGGGATGATGTTAATGAAATAATCTGTATTTATTGAATACTTGCTATGTGCTAGGTACAGTGCAATATGTACCATGCATGGGGTGTTCCATTGAATATTTATCATATCCCTATTAGGTAGGTTTTTCTCCTTATTTATTTGATTTTTTTTGCTGGGGATTAAATTTAGGGCCTGGTGAATGCTAAGCATGTGCCTTACCATTGTACTTTTCCCCAACCCCTCCTTCCTGTTTTTCAGAGGAGAAAATTGAGGTCTAGAAAGGTTAAATAACTTATAATGTTATGAAGCCAAGAAATAGTGTAGATGAGATATGGTTCTAGTCTGTGTACTCAACTACCACATAACAGACAGAAATATTTAAGAAGTAGAATTTAGTTCCTGATTAAAAGCAGGGTTGATAATAACTGAAAGGTCAAGCATGGTGTGAAGGATTCTGAATGGTAATGTTTAATTCTGGGTCAAGAGATACAGAAGAGATACATATATGGGGGATGAGACAGTAATGTATTTAATTCTGGGGATCTTGACTTTGAAGTGCCTTTGAGAGGCACATGGTTACAGAGGTCAAATAGATTGTATGGACTTGGAGCTCTAACAGGAGTTTGGACCAGACTTTTTGGTCCAAACTTTTGGACCAGACTTTTATTTTTTTGGTACCAGGGACTGAACCCAAGGGCACCTGACCACTGAGCCACATCCACAGTCCTCTTTATATTTTGTTTTGAGCATGGTCTCCTTTAGTTGTCTAGGGCCTTGCTAAATTGCTGAGGCTGGCTTTGAATCTGTGATCCCTTGCCTCAGTCGCCCAAGCCACTGGGATTACAGGCATATGTTTAGCACAATTCCTTGCACAGATTAACTCTGTTTGATAGAAGGGAAGAGAAAGAAGGAAAGAAAAAAGAAAAAAGAATTGATAATCATAAAAGTATAGCTGGTAGTTGGGATTATAGGAGTTGGTATATCTCAGCGGCAGTATGTTAAATGAAAAGAAAGGAAAACCCAGATTGACTTATCAGCACATCAGTGTTTAAGAGGCAGATAAAGGAAGAGGTGAAATGCAGGACAAGAACTTTAAAAGACTATCACAGAAACCAAGGGAATTGAGGATTTCAAGAAAGACATTACTAACAATATTAAGGGACAGAAGGTGGTAGGAGTGGTATATTTGATGGTTAAGTTTAGCTGGTTAGGTTTTTGCCCTTTCTGAGATGTTTCCTGTTAGATTTTCCTTCAGTTCCAGGAGCTTTAATACATCCCTTTTCTTTCCAAAATGTCTCTTTTGCTTAAATCACTTTTAACAAATAGTGTGTATGACAAAGTTTCTTAAGGGAACTTGAGAAATGTGGCATGGAGTAAACGGTTTAGAATTCTGAGTTAGCAGTGATGGAAAACCAAAATGAGGTTCAAATAGAAACATGAAGAGGTTGCTTGGAAACACAAAGGCCCTACTGATGAAGGGAAGCCATTGTTTTCACTTGTAATTAGTTTTTTTTTTTTTTTTCTCCTTGTTTGTTTCTGTCATTGCAATCTCTTAAAAAATATGCCTGTAGGGAATCAGGAGATAGCTCCTAAAAAATAGTTGTACTAACTTTTTTGAAGAGTTGCTAAGAGTTGTATGGTTTCCTAATAATTAATGGTTTTTGAGGTAAGTTTTATTGTGTTTATATTAAAAAAAACACCTTGTAAGAATTTTTAAGTTAAGGATTTTCAGAGGGCATAATTAATGTTTGGTTTACTTGGAATATTTAAACACCAAATAAAGCCTTAACTCTCAGTCAAATGCTTCATCATAGATCCTTCACACTCTTAAGGATATTTCCCAAAATAAATTTATGAGTGCAAATGTACTATAGGCATTCTCCATAATTTCACATTTAAATGACTAGCTTATCAAAAAGAGAATCTGACCCTTGGACATATTGCATTCAGGCACATCGTCATATACAATTGTCATTTGTTGTTTGCTATTGCCCATAAATAAATTTTCATGATTTTTGTAGAGTTTTATAGCTCATGCATCCTTTTATTGCTGATAACTTTTCACATATTGTGAATTTGTAGTAAATTTTATGATTGATGATGTTATAGAACAGTAATAAATAAAACTAGGTTAGTAAAGTAGAAATAGGCTACTAGATGGTTTAATGAACATCTTTTCTAATTTCACTTTGAACAGGATTAAATTTGAGGAAAACACGTTCATATTAGACACTAGAAAAAATTCTTTAACTCCTAGAATTATATTTTTGATATTCAGGAAAAATTAAATGTCTTTTTTGATATTGTATGGGATTAGAGACCATACACATAACACAGTCCAGAATGGTGAACATGGCAGTAAGTTTTAAGATGTTTCAGTAGAGTCTTGATACATGATCAAAGGCATAGTTTTTCCGAGATGTTTTAATACTTTTTCTGTAAGTACCAGGTACCCAAGATATTTCAGTCCTGCTCTAGTGAAGCCTGCAGAGAAAACAAGAAAAGTTGTCAAAGATAGAGTAACATAGGTATGATAGAAAGACAAATGTATGATAGAAAAAATAAAGTCATATGCCTGCATGGAAGGTGAACCTGACAGTGATGTCTATTTAAATGCTCATACTCAAGGCAGGTATATAAGGTGGAGAAAGCTATTCATCTACTGAAAATTTTAAATTTTGAACTTCACTAATCCAAAGCAATGTGTTTATCTTGATTTGACTCTGAGTATAGCTCTGAGAAAAGGAACAAAATGGTACCATTTGCCAATGTTGTTAGTTTTCCATATTCATTTGCTTCAGAAATCAATAAAGTTGCAGTATTTAGAGGGAATGCACCAGAGATTGAAATAGCAAAAGAAAATAGATCTATATTTGCAGGAGGAACTACTCTGATTCAGAAGATTTTGGAGGATGATAGTATATAGACGTTTATATAGCTGTTCCAGAAATAATACTTGAGCTTCATCCATTAAAGAAGCTGAACAAAAGTTTTCCAGAATTTATTGGAAATTCCATTGGTTAAGACCTTCTAAAATGCTTGTATATCTATAGCTAGACATGAAATTAAGGTAAATGAAGAAAGGAAGAATTTTCTTAAGGTCAAAGTAGCAGATTGGTTATGTCAGGTAACCAAATAGCTGTCAATCTACAAATAGTTGTAGACTTGTATTCATAGACCACTTGAGTTGGATCCAATTATGGTATCAGTTTTCCTTTTTAGCTCAACATAGGAAGGTTTGTTAAATTTAAAGATTGATCTATTGTTGCCGAAAGAAATAGAAACTTAAGAATTAAACAAAGAATCTGCTTAAAGTGTTGAATTGTAAAATTAGTTTCAGTGAATTAAGAATCTTCAGAGCTGGGTACAGTGGTGCATGCCTGAAATTCCAGTTATTTGGGAGACTAAGGTAGGAGGATTGCAAGTTTGAGTGTAGCCTCAGTAACTTAGCAAGGCCCCAAGCAACTTATTGAGACCCTGTCTAAAAATAAAGACTAAAAGTGATTCAGTGGTCAAGCACCCCTGGGTTCAATCCCTAATCCCACTCTCTGCTCTTCCAAAATCATCAGAGATTAGGTATCTGAAGGGCATTTTGGATCTCAAATTTTCTCAAGTTTGGAAACTGCTGCAGCTTTAGAGTTCTTAGAGCCTACTATGACTTCTTGTGTTTAAAGAATTAAAAGCTTAACATTATGAGTAACTCATAGCTTATTTTTCACTCAAGTATTAAATTATAAACAAAGCTTATGAAACTGGAAAAACTGTTAAATAAATGCTGGGATCTGAATTTGTCCCCCATTGAAACCTCATGGCCAATGTTGGTATTCAGAGGTGGAGCCTTTGGGATATAATTAAGTCATGACCCATCTACCTTCTGCCATGTGATAACATTTGTTTTCTCCAAAGGATGCAACACCAAAATGCCATCTGGAAAGCAGACATGGGGTTTTACCAGACACCAAACCTGCCAGCAGCACCTTGATCTTGGACTTCTAGTCTCTAGAACTCTGAGAAATAAATTTTTATTGTTTATAAATTCCCCAGTCTCAGATATTTGGTATAGCAACACAAATAGACTGAGACAATAAACATCTTTTGGTAAATAAATTTCTCTAACTCCAAATTTGGAATGTGTTGGTATGTTAATTATTATTATAAAATAAACCACCATAAGTATAGTGTCCTAGAACAAGAGTGATTTGATTGCTCATGACTCTACATATTAACTGGCAGATGTCTTTGTCTTCCTGAGGCTCCTCATCTAGCTGCAGTTACTGAGAGGCTTGGCTGGGGCTAGAAGATGCAAATGCTGTCATGTATGGTGATTGTCTAGTGTGACTGGCAGGCCACCTTGATTCTTGTGCATATGGTCTCCCCAATAAGATAGCCAGGTTTTGATATGACAGTGGCAATGTTTCATGAGGACAAAGCAGAAGTTACAAAGTTTCTTGAGGATAATGCTTAGAAATCATACAACCTCACTATTAGCCTATTCTCTAAGTCACTGCAAGACAGAAGAACAGCTTAGGTTTAAGGTGTTGGGACTCCCACTTCTTGATTAAATATATTTATGGCCATATTTAATCTAGTATAGCCAACTCTCTGGCCACAGTTACACATATTCCTGCTTCATGCAAAATATGTTCATCACTTCCCAAGACCCCAGATATCATCCAATTTGAGATCAAGCTTGATGTATGAGTTTATGATCTGCATCAAACCTGAATATAGATGAGACTCCTTGAAACAATTCCTCCTGTTCCAAAGAATTATGAATTAAAAGTTGCTGTTATTACTGGTATGTAGAATTATAAAATCCACCTGTGCACAGGAAGTCAGAGTTCCCTATTCTGGGGTTAAAAACAGTTCTTGATTAGAACCTAGTTCTGTTCATTGGAGGGGTTCCCTAATTCTAATCAAGATCTTCCTTGATCTTTCCATGACTCTTGGCACCACCTTTTTTGCTATGCTTTGAGAGTTCCTTCCTAATCTGTTAAATAAGAATTTGACTATTGGCATTGTCCCTGGTGGTCTGGAAGAATGGTTGGAATTTCCCAAAGTATATTTGTTATTCATGAGCCCTTTGGTTAATACTTGAGTTTAAACTAATAAAGAGTCTCATGGTAAGTCTCTAGATAGCTTCAGGATGAGGACTTGACACAAAAAAGACAAATTACATGGTTAGAGGATTAGAACTTTGAGGCAGCCTGACCTCCAGGGAAGAGAAAAGGACTGAAGATTGAGTTTGATTACATGGTCAATGAAATAAGCAATCACAACTATGTAATGAAACCCATATAAAAATTCTAGACACTGAAGCTCAGTTGGGCTTCTTGGTTTGTGACATATTGATGTGCCAAAAGGGTTATGCACACTTGATTCCACAGGGAGAGGGCACAGAAGCTCTTTGGGATCATTCTAGACTTTATCCTATGAGTACCTTCATTGCCTATTTCTGGGTTATATCGTTTAACATGAAATGTTAAGCATAGCACTTTTTTTGTTCTAGTAAATTATCAAACCTGAGATAGTTGTGGAAACCGATGGATTTATAGCCAATAGATCAGAAGTACAGGTGGCGTAGGGACTCCCTGAACTAGCAGGTGGTATCTGAAAGTGAAAGGCCTTGTGGAGGACTGAATCCTTAACTTATGAGGTCTGTACCAGGTGATTAGTGTTTCATTTTGTTTACTCCATTACTCCATTTTGTTTTCCTTACCCTCAACTATAACCTTTGACCTCAATTTTAATGTTTCTTTCTTTTTTTTGATTTTTGATTTTTTAGGAATTTTTATATTTCTTTATTTTTATTTTTTAATTTTGATTTGTTATATATGGCAACAGAATGATTACAATTCATATTACATATAGAGCACTTTTTTTATATCTCTGGTTATACACAAAATAGAGTCACATCCTTCTTGTCTTTTTACATGTACTTAGGGTAATGATGACCATTGGATCCCACCATTTTTCCTACCCCTATGCCCCCTCCCTTCTCATTCCCCTTTTGCCCTATCTAGGGTTCATTTACTACCCCCCCCCACACACACACAGCATATTATGGATAAGCATCCTTAAATCAGAGAAATCATTTGGAATTTATTTTTTGGGGATTGGCTAATTTCACTTAGCATTATATTCTCCAGCTTCATCCCTTTACCTGCAAATGCCACAATTTTATTCTCTTTTAATGCTGAATAATATTCCATTGTGTAGACATACCAAATTTTCTTTATCCATTCATCTGCTGAAAGGCATCTAGATTGGTTCCACAGTTTAGCTATTATGAATTGCTCTGCTATAAACCTTGATGTGGCTTTGTCCCTATGGTATGCTGTTTTTAAGTCCTTTGGGTATAGACGGAGGAGTGGGATAGCTGGGTTAAATGGTGGTTCCAATCTCAGTTTTCCAAGTATTCTCCACACTGCTTTTTATATTGGCTGTACAAGTTTGCAGTCCCACCAGCAATGTATGAGTGTGCCTTTTCTCCCACATCCTTGCCAACACTTATTTTTGTTTGTATTCTTAATAGCTGCCATTCTAACTGGAGTGAGATGAAATCTTAGAATAGTTTTGATTTGCATTTCTCTAGTTGCTCTAAAAACTAGAACACGACAGGGATGCCCTCGTTCACCACTTCTATTTAACATAGTTCTTGAAACACTGGCCAGAGTAATTAGACAAACAAAAGAAATTAAAGGGATATGGATAGGTAAAGAAGAACTCAAATTAACATTATTTGCCTACGATATGATTTATACATAGAAGACCCAAAAAGTTCCACCAGAAAAATTCTAGAACTAGTAAATGAATTCTGCCAAGTAGCAGGATACAAAACCAACACCCACAAGTCAAAGGAGTTTCTGTATATCAGTGACAAATTCTCTGAAAGGGCACAAGGAAAACTACCCCATTTACAATAGCATCAAAAAATGAATCAATAAAATACTTGGAAATCAACTTAATGAAAGAGGTGAAAGTCCTCTACAATGAAAACTACAGAATGCTAAAGAAAGAAATTAAAGAGGACCTTAGAAGATGGAAAGATCTTCCTTGTTCTTGGTTAGGCAGAATTAATATTGTCAAAATGACCATACTACCAAAATCACTATACAGATTTAATGCAATTCCAATCAAAATCCCAATGACATTCCTCATATAAATAGAAAAAAGCAGTCATGGAATTCATCTGGAAAAATAAGAGACCCGGAATACCTAAAGCAACCCTTAGCAAGAAGAGTGAAGCAGGCGGCATCATTATACCAGACCTTGAACTATACTACAGAGCAAGAGTAACAAAAATAGCATGGTATTGGCACCAAAATAGATGGTAGACCAATGGTACAGAAGAGAAGACACAGAGACTAATCCACATAATTATAGTTATCTTATATTTGGCAAAGGTGCTAAAAAACACATTGGAGAAAAGAGAGTCTCTTCAATAAATGGTGTTGGGAAAATTGGAAATCCATATGCAACAAAATGAAATTAAACTCCTATCTCTAACCATGCACAAAACTCAAAAGTGGGTCAAGGACCTAGGAATTAAACCAGAGACCCTGCATCTATTAGAAGAAAAAGTAGGCCCAAATCTCCAGAATGTGGGATTAGGCCCCAACTTCCTCAATAAGACTCCTATAGCACAAGAATTAATATCAAGAATTCATAAATGGGTTGGATTCAAACTAAAAACTTCTTTCAGCAAAAGAAACAATCAGTGAGGTGAATAGAAAGCCTACCAATTGGGAACAAATTCTTACCACACGCATATCAGATAGAGCACTAATCTCTAGAATATATTAAAAACTCAATCTCAACACCAAAAAACCAGATTATCCAATGTGTTATATAAATGGGCCAAGGACCTGAACAGACCTTCTCAGAGGAGGATATACGATCAATCTTAATGGTTTTCTTGGTGATATGGTCCACTCCTTCATTTCTAAGGGTTTGATCCCCTAATTACCATGCCCTTTTTTTGGCCATCACTGTAGTTACCTGTTTACCATCAAAATTGGGCCCAGGAGTATCACCTGGTGTCATACATATTTCTTTCCCTTTTGTGTAGCAGCAAATTATCTCTAGGGACTGGGGAAAACTATCCCTGCCAAGATGATAACTTGCCTAATGATACTTTAACACAGTTAATCGAAATATCCAGCCATCTCTTTATAGTCCATGAGACTTGTTGTAAACTCTAGGGTAAGTATTCTCCCACTGGGAAATAGAACCTTTAAATCCATAGGGCCTAGAATTGAAGGGACAGGAATTATACATTCCTTAAATGGGTCACTGAGAACAATGGAAAGCAAGAACCTTTTGGTTCCTAGACAGAAATATTACTCATATAGGGCACCTGGCACCAAACAAACTTCATTAATTTGAAGTACACATTGTATCCAGGAATATGGGACACTATATTAAAAATGAATCTCATTCAAACATACCTGAGCTGTTCCTTCAACAGCATATACCATTGCTCTATTAGGCTTGTTGCTTCAAGATAATGTGGTGTGTGATGTGACCAGTGGATTTCATGGTCATATATGTATCTTTTGATGTAAAGGGGTCCTTTAGTCTGATACAATACTATTTCTGATCATATGCTGGTGGATTATTCATTCATTCAATCCTCTTGAGACAGATGAAGAATAAGGTGCTAAAGGCAGAAAAGGAAAACCAATGCAGATAATTTGTTTTTATTCTCATCAAAATAATTTTTTGACTACTCCTGAGAAGAAGTGACGCAATGCAATGAACCTGTCATTATATGGCAAGTTGATCTCTTCAAGAGATGGTACTATATGGAGGTAAGCATTGGTTTGTGTTGTTGACAAGTTGTACATTCTGCATGGTAGTAGCTAGATAAGCCTTGGTAAATGTGAGCTTGAAATAAGTGAGTGTTCAGACATGGCATTCATTCTTGATGCCGAGGCTACTCTGTTTCAGGTGCCTATTGTACTAGCACTGGGTTAGCTGGTGACAGGTGATTGACATCATCTTATTGAGTCTTTTTTTTTAAACCTAGTTTAGTGACTTTTCTATGTTACTTGCTTCTGATGGGCATTAATGTTAAAAAAAAGATTTTCACAATTATGTGAATACTTTTTTTGGGGGGTGGTAGTGATTTGGGGGATTGAACCCAGGTACTTGTTAATGATAAACATGTGCTCTACCACTAAATTACATCCCTAGGCAATGACCACTTTTATATGACTATTCACATACCTCTTCTTTCTCTTTCCCTACTCCTGGAACAAGTTTCTAGTGCTTTGTATCCAGTGCTTATCTCAATGTCTGACACATTTCAGGCATCCCACAAATATTTGCTCAATTGACATTGAATAAAGAAGTGAACAAAAGAATGAATAAATATGAGAGACAATGAGAAAAATATGAAAAGAGAGTATTCTGCTTAGCTTTTGCATTTTTGTGACCAAAAGACTTGGTAAGAACAGCTAGCCTAGAGGAAGAAAAGTTTGTTTGGGTTCACAGTTTCAATGGTTCAGTCTATGGTCAGCTGACTTCATAGCTCTGGGCCACGTGAGGCAGAACATCATGGCAGAAGCATGTATAGAGGAAAGCTGCTCAGGACATGACAATCAGCAAGGAGAGAGATCCACTCCCCAGTGATAAAATGTAACCCCAAGTCACATCCCCAGTGACCTACTTCCTCCAGCCACACCTTACCTGCCTACAGCTACCTCCCAGTCAGTTCATTAGGTTAAAATTCTCATCTAATCATTTCACCTCTGAGCTTCTTTCATTGTCTCACCCATGAGCTTTGGATTAATACCTCATATTAGTGATAATGTTCTCCCCTGACCCCCTCAAATGTCATGCCCGTCTCACAATGCAAAAATATTTAGTCCATTTTCAAGAGTCCCCATAGTCTTTCTTAGCAGTTCCAGCATTCCCCAAAAGTCCAAGTCCAAAATCTCATCTGAGACTCAAGGCAAACTCTTTCAAGTTTTCCCTATAAGAAAGCAAGTTTCATATATCCAATATATAATGCTACAGAATAAACGTTTCCATTCCACAAGGGAGAATTAGGAACACAGAAAGAAGGGATAGGACCAAAGTAAGACCAAAATCTAGTTGGACTTTGAAAATAAGTCCTATAGCTATAAAACTACATTCATCATCTGGGGCAGATGACATTGTGATGTTCCCTCTAAAGGGCTTGGGTTGGTCAGCCCCTATGGTCTTGCTGGTTTCAGTCCACATGGCCTCCCCCAGCTTGTTTCTGCTCAATTTCTGCAGACATTCTCAGCAAACATTCCACATTGTTGGTATCTCTTAATCTCAGAAGTCACCACTGCAGCTACACTTTGCCTACATTAAAACCCACTTAATCCACTGGTTAAGTTACAACTCTCATAACATTTCACCACTGAGCCTTCTTGTATTGTTTCATACATGAGCTTTTGAGGAATGCCTCATATCTAAACCATAATAGAGAGCTAACCAAAAGAGAGCTTTATTTAATATTTTAAATGCAAAGATTAATTCTGATTGCATTACCTATTATTTCATTAAGAAGTAGAGTCTATTTCCCAACCACATGAATCAGTACTGGTCCTGTGACTTGCTTTGACCAATAGAACATGTGGCTACACCATATGATTTGAAATTTTTTAATGTTGAGTTCAACTCAACATTTAGAACTCTGTTCTCATCCTCTTGAACCTCTATTACCATTATATTTTTTTAAAAAAACACAGATTATACTGCAAGAGGGGACCTATAGGCAAGAAAACTTCCCTGGTCAACTGTTGCAGTTAACAGAGCAGGCACAGTGGAGCAGCCAGATTACTGCAGTCACATCCATTCCAAGAAAGACCAACAGAAGAACCACCCAAATCAAACTGCAAAACTGTGTGATCTGATTTTAAGCCACTAAGTTTGAGAATGTTTTGTTACAAATCAAAATAATTGATACAGAAATTGGAAACCAGAAGTAGGGTCCTGACTTAACAAAAATATAAAACATGCATCATTAGATTTGGGATCTAGTAGTACAATTAAGTTACAACTCTCATAATCTAATCATTTCGCTTCTGAGCCTTCTTGCCTTATCTCATACATAAGCTTTTGGGGGACACCTCCTATCTAAACCATAAGAGAGAGCTAACTGAGGGGCAAAAGCAGCATAAATGACTGGAATTATGGTGAATGAACACTTAGAATGCCTAAGAGGTAGTTATGATTGTTACTAGAGTCTAGAAAAATGGAAACTCACGGAGAGTAGTTAAAACATTAGAAATATCTTGGGCTGGACACGGTGGCACAGTCCTATAATCCCAGTGAGTCAGGAGGCTTAGGCAGAAAGAGCACAAGTTTAAGTCCAGCCTCAGCAACTTAGCAAGCCTTGTCTCAAAATCAAAAATCAAAAGAGCTAGGGATGTGGCTTAATGGTAAAGTACCTCTGGGTCAAATCCCCAGTACCAAGAAAAGAAAAAAAAAAAGGAACTTGGATGCTAGATAATATACTAATGAGTTTTTAGATCCAGCTAATGAGTAGCAAGTTGGAAGTGTCAATGTCTTGCTTGAACTGTACAAGAGAGATAAATAAGAAGGAATTTCTCAGTATAGAAACAGAATATATAGGAAATACAGAAAGCCTGGGACCTGCTGAATTAGAATACAAACTTGTTTCTTACCCTAAGCTTCTCCAGAGAAAAACTTCCTTTTAAAAATTTTTTTAAAAAGTTCTAATTAGTTATACATGACAATAGAATGCATTTTGACATATCCTACATAAATGTAATATATAACATAAATGTATATAAATATAATAATCTCATTCTTCTAGTAAAAATTTTTAAAGTAAAAAATGATCTCAGAGTAAAGATTAACCCTAGAGTGGTTGGAAGACTCAAGCATGTTTTCTAAAATCTCAGAAAGATTTCTTTTTCCAGTGCTGGGAACTGAGCCCAGAGCTTCACACATACTAAGCAGGTACTCTACCACTGACCAATATTCTCATCCTCTTTTTGCAATTTTTTCTTTTTTCTTCTTTTCTTTCTTTCTTTTTTTTTTTTTTTGAGATAGAGTCTTGCTAAGTTGCTAAGTATCTCATAAGTATTTCACTGAGTTTCTGAGGCTGGCTTCAACCTTGTGATCCTCCTACCTCAGCTTCTCAAAACACTGGGATTACAGACATGCCCACCATGCCTGGCTAAGATCTCAGAAGAATTTAAGATGGTTCCCAGTGGGCTCTCAATTTGACAAATAGCTAGTTAATAATTTTGGAGTATTTTTTCTGCAGTATCTGGTGCTTCATTCAGAAAGAAGTCTGTCTCAAACCAATTTATGGATGTAACTTAGACTAAAAGGAACTAGAATTATTTAAATTGAATAAATAATTTTCTATAATAGTGGGCACTATATTGCACCATCTATATGCCCTTTCTGAAATGAAAGATTTATTATCCCATTTTGGGGGACTACTGCTCTAGGAAACAGTTCTATGCTACTATCCCCTTTGGGAATTATCATAGCTAAAAAGACCTACCTTGTTTAAAGTCATGCCTCTGTCTTAAGAGTCCCGTATACAATTTGTGACAAATTTGTATCCAGTCTTTTCTCCCCAACTCATTCTATTTTTATACTGTCCCCTGGATCGTCAGTTGAAGCCTCTGTTTTGAAATCACTAGAGCAGTTCAGCATTTCCTTCTGCCCAATCCTGATTCCTACCATTACTATCTGTCCACAGGAATTTCTAACAATCTCCTAATTTCAGTCTAGGATTTCACCTTCTAGGGATTCCAACCTAGACTAAATATTTTTGCATTGTGAGATGGGCATGACGTTTGAGGGGTCGGGGGGAACATTATCATTAATATGAGGTATTAATCCAAAGCTCATGGGTGAGACAATGAAAGAAGCTCAGAGGTGAAATGATTAGATAATGAGAATTTTAACCTAATGAACTGACTGGGAGGTAGCTGTAGGCAGGTAAGGTGTGGCTGGAGGAAGTAGGTCACTGGGGATGTGACTTGGGGTTACATTTTATCACTGGGGAGTGGATCTCTCTCCTTGCTGATTGTCATGTCCTGAGCAGCTTTCCTCTATACATGCTTCTGCCATGATGTTCTGCCTCACGTGGCCCAGAGCTATGAAGTCAGCTGACCATAGACTGAACCATTGAAACTGTGAACCCAAACAAACTTTTCTTCCTCTAGGCTAGCTGTTCTTACCAAGTCTTTTGGTCACAAAAATGCAAAAGCTAAGCAGAATACTCTCTTTTCATATTTTTCTCATTGTCTCTCATATTTATTCATTCTTTTGTTCACTTCTTTATTCAATGTCAATTGAGCAAATATTTGTGGGATGCCTGTGTCAGACATTGAGATAAGCACTGGATACAAAGCACTAGAAACTGACAAAATTATAAAGTTCTTTTAAAAATTGTAAATTCTTAGAGATTCATATAATTTTTGCTTTCTGGAGTTTAAAATATTTTATAATTATGAAAGCTTTTAAGTTGTGATCCAATTGAACTACTTAATTGGAAACCAAACACAAAAGCTGAATGAAACATCAAGATGTCTTTCTGTGAATGAATTTTTCTAACTTCATTTTCAGAATAGCTTATTTTCTGATCCATATAAATTAATAAAGAGAAAACAAGATTTGTTTTCCTCCCCAAATGAGGAATTTTTGTTTGCTTACTTAGTTTTAAGGAAGGAAGTTTGTTGTTATTGTTATATTTTGTTTTTAATGTTTCTGAGAAGTCTCATGGAAAGGCACCTTTATTTCCTCTATAGCTAGACCTGATTAGCCATGAAAGATATTTTTATTTCTCTGGGTGGAGAATTCAGGAAAGGCACAGATCTCAAATCTTAATTACTTGAACAGGTATTTTATTTTCTAGTTGCCCTCATGATTTTCAAAAACATTTTCTTACTCAACTTTCCTTTAAATATCTCTTATTTCTGACAATATTTGGAGGGAACTACTATCTATTCCAATGTAGTAGAGGGGAAATATGTATTAGAAGCCTTCATAAAGGCAAAGTAGATTTAGATTTGCTTTTATTATTATTGAATTTTGTCCATCTTCTCTCCAATACTAGTCTTCTTTGGAGATTGCCTAAGCCTTTTTTTTTCATAGGTGTGTCCAGGTCAGAAAAGAATGAGAAAAGCATAATTTAAATCTATATAATGCATGCATGTTATAAATGTACATACATACATGCAAATATATGCACACACATTTTTTTTTTGCCCAAATTATATTTGCCACTAAAGTAAAAGTCCACTTTTTTTTATAACACTTTTGACATTAGATGTGTAGGTTTTCCACACATCACAATTTCCCCATTCTTTGTGGATACCAATTGTGTCCTATACTTTAATTCAGTTCTTTCACTAACTACCTATTATTAGCACAACCCACACAGGTTAGGGGCTTCATTCCACAATACTGCTCCCCACTCAAGTTGTCCACTGCAAGCAGTAGGTCTCCAGGTTACCCATACTTCCGTCCGACTTGGCTATAAATCCAGGATTTCCACAAGCCCCTTACCTACTAAAGATAAATTCTTCTGTTTCTCCATGGATATCTCCTGTGGTTTTTGTAATTGATGCTAATATTTGGAATCCAAGTTTCCTGCTTGCTTTTATAGTTTCTCTAGGGTTGATTTTGAGTGAGAGAATCAGCAGCTTGTGCTAATTTGCCATATTGAAAAGTGTAGTTTAAACTTAATGAGGTCAAAACCCATTTACTTTTATATAATTCTTGAATGATCAGAGTCACTTTTTTTCCATGTGAGCTTTCTTATGCTTCTGTCTTTAACCTAGGAAATAGTTCATTTATGAGACACAAAAACTCAGTGAAGCTTACATTTTTAAAAAAGTTATTCACCAGCCTGTGAATACCCTATCCTCTCTGTTTCTTGGCATTTATAAAGACAGATGTAGGTCTTTAAAAAAATCATTATAACTTTCTTGCTATACTGGTTAGGCAATAAGAAAACCAGATTGAGCATCTACTGCTGTGACTTTATCTGTTTAATCTTAGACAGATCCCTTAAACTTCTGGAACTAGGAATTCCTATCTAAAGATTGAAAGAGACCATCAGGTCTCTTTCTGCTTTTTAATTTTACTACTATCATTTTGTGGAGTTTTCAATAATTTACCTAAGGTATATTCTTAAAAAAAGTCTTACTGTGTGAAATTCTTGTCAATCATTAATGAAAAGTCTTGGATTATAAAATTAAACATAATCAGAATAAACTACTACCCTGCCAGATTAACAGTGAAGCTATAAAGGGAAGACATCTTTTTATGAACCAAGAAGCAGCAACCTGCTATCTGCCAGCAACCTGTTCTTGAATTTCCCTGCATCCAGAAATGTACACAGAATATTCATTTTGTTTATAAGTTACTAAGTTTAAGGTGTTTTAAGTTTTTTTTTTTTTTTGACAGCTTGAATGGATGAAGAGAAGGAGGTAATTAATGATTTAGGGGAAATGGTGTTAGGGAAGCTTTCCTGAGAAAATGATGCATGAACATCTCTTAAAGATTGAGTAGGAATTTACCATTTAAAAAATTTTAATTTTGGATATAACATTTCCACTCTGGAAAATGCTTTTAAAACCCAAGAATAAGGGCAACAACAAGGTTACTCTAAGACAAGACTGAAATGTGTAGCTAAGGAGCTTTAGTGATAAGATGTTTATGACTTAATTAACTATTTTTATGTTTTGAAATTCTGCCACAAACAAAATAAGAAAAAATAGCTAAGTATTAAAAGAATATGAGGTAAAATTTAGGAGCTACAATAATAGAGAGAAAAGGAAGGTTGATGTGGTGTGGAATGTTCTGAAAGACTTTAGAAGAAATGAAACCTGAAACAGACTTGAAGATGAGGAAGAGTTGGGGGTATCAAAGAAAGAAAGGATGTTGATTATATTAGTGCTATGCATTCCCATTAAGAAAAGAATGTCAAGAAGGAAGGAAGGAATGATAGAGTTAAGTGTCATGGAGCTTGTATTGGGCAGAGTTCTCCAGAGGAACAAGAACAAGAAGGATCCATATATATGGTAAAATAAAATATATATGGTGATTTACTGCATATTGACATTTCAATCAATGACAAATTGTATATATAACAATGATCCCATAAGATTATATTGCCTATTACCATCATAGCCATCTTTGTTTTAGTACATTCTATATCATTTGTCCAATGATGAAATCATCCAACAATGTGTTTCTCTCAATGTATTTCTGCCATTCAACAACATGTGACTGTTTATGAGATTTATTATGGAAATTGACTCACATGAATATGGAGGACAAAAAGTCCCAATATATGCCTTTGTAAGCTGGAAAACCAAGAAAACAGTGATATAATGCAGTTTGGGTCTAAAGGCCAGAAAATCAGGATTCCAATATCTGAGGGCAGAAGCTGTGTCCTGCCTCAAGAAGAGACAGAATTTGTCTTTCCTCTACCGTTTATTCTATTTGGTCCGTTGGTGGATTAGATTTGATGCAGATTGGTGAGGGCTTGATCTTCTTTATTCAGATTTCCAGTTTAAATGCTAATCTAGTCTAGGAATATCCTCACAGACAAACCTAGAAATAAAATGTTATCAACTATGTAGACATCCCTTATCTCCATTAAGTTGACACATAAAATTAACCATCCCAAAACTCAAGTGGGGGTAAGGATTGAAAAGAGATCAATCACTAGGCGAGCACTGGTGATATTTCAAAAACAGTATTGGATTGGGTGTAGAGTGGATACTTGGATGAGCAGGTATGTAAAGAACTAGGGAATAAATGGGAAGTATTTATTGAGAGGTAGTCTGTGTCTTGCATTTTGGATGCCTTTGTTTACACTAAGGAGTCAGTGGTGTTAAGTGATAGATTAAGGAATTAAGGGTTGACCAATGAAAGGAAAACTTTTTTTTTTTTTAACTCAATAGAATTTTTACAATTTGAGGAAACCTTGTGATATTTTAGCCTTGAGATGTCTTTCAACAGCTGGTGGAGAGTTTGACAGGGAATTTGAACTGCATGGAGGTACTAGAATATCAGTATCAGTGACTTTCAAAGCTTTTGGACTGTGATCTTCAGTAACAAAGAAATTTTATATTATGATATTGATACCTAAATATATGCACAAACATAACTTGAGACAAAAGTTCAAAAACAATAATTTTTATAAGAGAAACTGATATTTTTTCTCTTGAATTTTGTTTTTAATAATTGATAATCAGAACTTCGGTGTGCAGTGCAATTCAGCTTTGGTTTCTGTCACTTTGAATTTTGATAGCCTACAACTGACTTTTTAAAATTTTTTAAAATTTGTTCTTTATAGTCTATGACTGATTTTTAATCATGAAAAGGACTTTAGATATTTCTAAAACTTCTATTAATTGTTCATTTAACTTACAACTTATTTGTAAAAATTTAACTTACAAGTTATTTATGTAAAAATTTCTAAATCTAATAATTTTTATATAAAGCAAAATAACCATCATTTAGAGGACTTTTGATTTATGGTCACTCAATCCAGCTGAATAGACTAAACACACTTGAACAATAAATTCCACTTATAAACTTAATTGCATTTTCTGAAACATTCTAAACTGCATTTAATAAATTTAATATATTTGGTTTTTATTTTGAGTGCTTCAAATACTTGACTAGGCAAACTATGACTTTAACAAGAAAAAACTCCCTTGAGAATGTCACTCTTATAAATCAAATAAATTAATCGTCAATGGAGAAAAATCTCAGGTTCTTCTAAACATGCTCATGATATAAAAAAATTAACTCCCAAACATAGTACTGTGGTCTAATCACCTCTATGGATAATGCTTAACATTTCTAAGTAAATGCTTGAGCAATTTACCTGGTAGATTTTAGAGCCTCTTCTGGGTAACCTACCCTGACTGTCAATCATGGAGGACCCTAAGGACTTTCAATCAATCTTGCAAGGAGTTTGATGATCTTTAATCAACTATTCTTTCTCTTATATCTAATCTCAAAATGACTACCTAGCCATTCTTTTCTTTTTTAAACATATAAAATTATCAGTACAATGATATTTGAATTGGCTCTTTTAGAAAATTTCTATAGCAAATTTGAAATAAATTTTATAATAGAGGAATTTGTAGCTTGCTCATGTTAAAGTATAATTTTTTAACAGAGGCAAAATCTTGTATAAATTTAAAATGAACATGTGTTAGGCATTTTATTTAATTAATAAGGAAACTGGTAATATGTCAAATGAAAACAAACCACAACCAAGAGGTCCCAAAAGAATTTGCTAATAGATTCAAAATAGACATCTTCCTTGGAGTGGATGTGATGGTAGTGGTGAAATCAGTGGAAAAAGTTGTTTGCATCTCTATAGATAAGACTCATTTTTATTGCTAATAATGTTTTACAATTTTAAGTTAATCTGTTAGCTCAACTAGAGATAATGAAAGAGGTGGACCCCTATACAATCAGATAACATGAAAGCATGCCTTAGACAATGCCTGTCCCATTGAAGAACTATTCCTGAATTCGATTTTTTCCCATTTCAAAATCTTTTATAATGTTCCCCTGCAATTTCTCTACCTGATGAAAGTTATTTTAAAAATTACTTTTTAAAATTATGTTTTTTAGTTTTCAGATAAAATTGTATGTATTGTATATACCATTCTGTTTTGAAATATATGTATATATGTAGAGAGAGATAAGTTTAGTGAATTAATGAATCTATTCCTCACATAGTTATTATTTTTGCAATGAGAACATATGTCTTCTATCTTTGCATTTTTAAGAATATAATATATTGTCATTAATTATAGTTATCATACTATACAAAAGATCTCTTAAATTTATTTCTCTTACTTTACTATAATTATATATTCTTTGACCAACATCTCTTTATCCCTTCTCCCGCATACTTTACCCAAGCTTTGGTAACTATCAATCTATTCTCAACTTCAATGAGGTCAACATTTTAATATTCCAAACATGACTGAGATCATGCAGAATTTGCCTTTCTGTGCCTGGCTTATATTTTTGAGGGGTGGTGGTGGAGTATTAGGAATTGAACTTAGAGATACTCAACCACTGAGCCACATCCCCAGCCTTATTTTGAATTTTATTTACAGACAGGGTTTCACTGAGTTGCTTAGGGCCTCTCTGAGTTGCTTAGGGCCTCTCTCTTGCTGTGCCTGGCTTTGAACCCACGATCCTCCTGTCTTAGCCTCCCAAGCTGTGTGCCACCACACCTGGTGTTGCAAAACACAGGACTTTGTCCTTTTTTTTATGGCTGGACAGTGTGTATTTGCCACATTTTCTTTTTCATTCATCTGCTAATAAACACTTGTGTTGATTTTGTGGCTTGACTCTTGTAAATAGTGCTATAGTAAACATGTGAGGTATGTCTCTTTGACATACTGACTTTATTTCCTTAGAATACATAGCTGCTAGTGGGATTGCTAGATCATATGGTAGTTCTAAAGTTTAAATTTGGTGTGGGGGGGGGTTAGTTTCTGGAGATTGAACTCAGAGCCACTTGACCACTGAGCCACATCCCCAGCCTTATTTTGTATTTTATTTAGAGACAAGATCTCACTGAATTGCTTAGCACCTCACTTTTGCTGAGGCTGTCTTTGAACTCAAGATCCTCCTGCCTCAGCCTCCTGAGCTGCTGGAATTACAGGCATGTGATACTGAACCCAGCTAAAGTTTAAAATTTTTGAGAAAACTCCATACTGTTTTTCATAATGACTGTACTAATTTACATTCCCACCAACTTTGCGAACATCCTTACCAATTTTTAAAACTCTTTTTGGATAATAGCTATACCAGTGGATATTAGGTGATAGCTCTGATCTGCACTTCCCTGATAACTAGTGATGTTGAACAGGTTTCCATATACCTGTTGGACATTTATGTCTTTTGAAAAATAACTATTCAGGTTTTATGCCCATTTTTTTCTTCTTTTTTTAAAAATTGATGCATTATAATTATACATTAGTGGCTTTGTCCATTTTTAAATCAGGTTTTTTTTTTTACTATTAAATTGTTTGAGTTCTTTATATATTTTTTATATTAACCCCTTATAAGATATTGTTTCCTAATAGTTTCTCCCATTCTGTGGGTTGTTTCTTGCTCAGTTGTTTTTTTTTTTTGCTTGTAAAAGCTTTTTAGTTTGATGTAATGTAATTTGTCTATTTTTGCTTTTGCTGCCTATGCTCTTGAGATCACATCCAAAAACCCCATTGCCCCGACAAATGTCAGGGAGCTTCCTCCATACTTTTTCATAGCTTATGGACTTACATTTGAGAACTTAACCTATTTTGAGTTGGTTTTTGTAAATAGTGAGAAAGAGTGTCTGATTTTCATTCTCCTGCATGTGGACATCCAAATTTCCCAACAGCTTTTATTGAATAAACTGTTCTATCCCCATTGTGAATTATTGGCATCTTTATAAAAAAATAAGATGGCTGTAGATGCAAGAATTCATTTCTGGACCCTCTATTCTCAAAGATTATTTATTTATCTATTTATTTTTGAGGCATGGTGTCGCTATGTAGCCCAGGCTGGTCTCAAACTCCTGTGCTTAAGTGATCCTCCAGTCTTAGAAGGTGCATGCCACTGTGCCTGGCCTCAGAGATTATTCTTAATCACACACAAATAGGTTGGTCTCTTTCAGTTTGGCCTAATTATTTACATAAGTGCAGCATAAGCATTAATAATATATTCTTCCTTCATTTTGCTTTGCAAACTAAAATCGTATTTCATATATGTGAAAATGGAACATTATAAGAGAATAATCTCCCAAACAATAACAATAAAATTTCATGTCAGTTCATTCATTTTTATGTACATCTTATTTTTCTGGATATTGGGTTAACAGTCTACTCCTGTGAATTCATCTGTTTCATAGAGAAAAGTCCTGAAAATTCTGACTGTTCATATGTAGTTATCTTAGCAACATTAGCTTGGAAACTATTCCCAAGTGTCAGTTCTTTGAAGTGTCAATAATTTAAAGTATTGTTACAATTCTTTTTTTCTGAGGTTCTGAGGCTCTTTTGCCAATAAAGGCCTATAAATTTGTTCTTTGTGTGTTTTCCTTCTCTTAAACAATCAGCAATGTAATAAACCCAAAAAAATCACAGAAAATTATTATGGCAAGAGGCAGAAGTCTGTGTAGCACACTTAATGTATTTAAAGTTCAATTGTCTTATTTTCTCAGATTTTTAGAAATATTTGATTTATGCAAGTGCGTATTTACCAGATAACCAAACAGATCCTTTAAGAGACTTCATTTTCTAATTTATATTACCCTCCAGAGATAGAATCACTCAACGAGGAATTAAATCCTTTGACTTAGTTAAATTCTCATACTTTTCTATTGAAGACTAAAAGTCAGTAATGCATTTTCCATTAGAATCATAAAGCCATTATATTATGGTCTCTAATATTCCCATTTCTTTAAACATTATTGTAAGAACTTTCTTGTCAGTATTTCAGGCTAGACATTTGAGGCTAGAACTTAGGATCTGCTTTTCCAGACTTTTAGGTATTTCTACCCCAGCAACATATATGCCAAAGTCCATAAAAACAGGTTCCAGAAAGTCCACATATTCTAGATCAGTCTTATTTCACTAACCATTCTTCCTAGCTAAAGTTATACTCTTTTAAGTTCTTTCTTTTAATTTGAAAAGTGAGAAGTCTACATACCTACTAAGGTTACAGATAACTTCTTTTTCATCATGATGGATTCTGTATATCTTGGATTGTTATGAAGTATTTTAATTTATTTAAAAATATTTTATGATAATTTAATCTGTTATAAAAAGACATTTTATCGACATTCTGTTGGAACTTAATTACATCACATATTTTTGGCTGAGATAAACTATAAATTAATTGAATCTTGCATACCCTCACATTTTGATGCTTATAAAACCCAAAGCAAACACCCAAACCGACCCAATTCAAGCATCCAAACATCAATAATGACAAAAACCTAATTGCAATAATTTATTGTAAATGGCCTATCCTTTAAAGATCTCTCCTCTCTCTAATATTCTGTTCAGAATATTTACCAAGAAGACTTGCCAAAGTAGTCATGAAGAGGATAAGATTTTCTGTATATTATTATAAAGAAAATAACTATTGCTTCTACTTATCACTAAAATTATCAGAAGATTCTACTGAAAATGACATTTCAAATATGATACACCTTTTAAAAGAGAAAACTCAGAATAAAAACATACATATCTCTTAAAGCTATGCCTTCATCAGATATTCTTAATATCTTCCATATTTCTCTATCCATGCTCTACTTAGGCCCATTTGTGTGTGTGTGTGTGTGTGTGTGTAGTGTGTACTTCTCCAACATAATTAGTCAAGTTCCATTTCTACCTCCATATTTTCTCTCAGAACCCAGAATGCCTTATAGTCCTGCTTTGGATTTTCTAAACTCCACCTGTCCTTTCAGGTTCTGCTCAAGTCCTAATGTAAGACTTTTTGAATTATTCCACCCAAAATGACTTCTGTCTCTGAAATCTCATGGCACGAATAATCTAATTTATCACTAATGTTAAGAATGCTTGTTTCCATTTCACCAACCAGAGTCAGTTTCCTTAGGTCGAGAACCTGGCATCATTAGTCCTGAGTACCAGCAGGGTTTAGTATAGCTGAGGGCATAAAAGGATATTAAAGGAGTCCCACTAGAATCAAAGCTCATCAGAATCTGAGCACAGTGACACGCACATGTAATCCCATCTACTCAGGAGGCTGAGGCAGGAGGACCACAAGTTCTAGGCTAGCCTGGGCAACTTTATAAATCTAAAAAAAAAAAAAAAAAGGCTGTATTTCTACTGAGTGTATTAAGCTACACTCAGTAGAGTGCTTGCCTGGCATTTTCAAGGCCCTGGGTTTGATGCCCAGTTTACCAATTTTAGAAAAGAAAAGAAAAAAAAATAGCCCCTCAGGAGCAGGAATTTTATCTTCTCATTTTAATCCCAGCACCTAGCACTTAATGATTTGATACTTATTAAGCATTAGTAGAATTTAACAAATGATTATCAGTAAACTCTCTAATCTAAAGATTACTCTGACTAGTGCCTAAGTAAAAGTATAAAGTCATGTTGGAGTAGTCTGTTTTTTCATATTGTAGGGTGGGATAGAAGAATAGTTATCTTAATAAATAGAAATAACTAGGAATTAATATTACTGCAGGCTATTGAACAAACACGAGAACACTGCATTCATCAGCTAGTGTATTTATTCTAATACCTTCTCATCTATATAATATTTTCTTTTTATTGCATTTATACCCAGTAATTTCACTCTGATCATAATGAGATATTCCTGATACCTTGATTGTAATCAAACTTGAACTACTGTTCAAGGTCAAGTGTAACTTTACTGAACACAGGAGGTCAAATGACTTTTAACTTTTATATGCACAGCTTTCACCTTTGTGCCTTTATCATTTTATTTTAGTAAGTAAGTACAACCCCATCACTCTGTCTGGTGGGTCTTAATAATAATACAAAAGGCTTTATCACAGATGTTAAATATGCAAGCTATACATACATAGGCAGTTGTAGGTTCATGTTTGATTAATGGGCACACCTTAAGTGTGACTCCCAGGAAACACTTGAGTAAATCTCAAAATTAAAAAAAAAAATCACCAACATCTGGGAATTAGCACATAGTGAGTGAAAAATATGAGTTCATGTTTGTGGTAGTTATCTGTTGTTGAATAACAAATCACCACTGACTTGCAGTTTAAATGATACCCACTTATTATCTCAGTTTCTGTGAGTCAGGAGTCTGGGCACAGCCTGGCTGGATCCTTTCCTTAGGCCCTCAGAAGTTGTAATCTATTTCTTTTTAGATCTTGGGATCCTCTTTCAACCTTATGTTGTTGGTAGAATTCAGGTACTTCAGGCTATAGAACTGGGGTTCCCACACTCTTGCTGTCCATAAGCCAGGGGCCATTCTTGGCTTCTGAAAGCCCCACAGTTCCCTCTCATGTACCTCTCATGAGCCCTCTCACAATATGATAGTCCCTTATTCAAGGCCAGCTGGAGAAACTCTCTGACTTCAGGGATATCTCAGTCACTCTTGTAAAGTCTTTCTTCTGAGTTAAGTCAAACCCACCAGGATAGCAATCCTTCTTTCCACTCTTTTTGCCACATCATGGATCAAATCATGGGAATAAAATCCCATCACATTTTTGGATGTAGTCCACACTCAAGAAGAGAGGGCTACTAGGGAATAGCACAGGGGATGGAAATTTCTCGGAATTCTCCATACTATAATCCCACATTGTAAAGACACATAGTAGGCTCTTTCCATAATGCTGAGCCTTTCACATAACTTTTTCCTATTTCCCTTCTTTCTTCCTAAGACAATGTCAGCATCTATGGAGATGGGGATGAGGATGGGGATGGGTGGAGTTAAAACACCCTTATCAAGGTGGGGATATTCTTGGACTTTTCAGGTGCATACCATTCTTGGCCTCCTCTCCTCTCCTGTCTCCTGATGATATGTTCAGCCTACCTGGGTACAGCAAGTGTTGCTGCCATTCAGGCTGAAGTCTGGGGTTAGTATAATTGTCATTTCTTGCTTTGTTTGGTTAGGATCCAGTAGCACTTCCTGAGCTAATTGCTCTCATTTGAGCCCTTGCAAATGCCCCTTTCTTTTTAGTCTCCTTGTCTTATCTATTATCTATTATTGCCTTTTCTTCTCAAGCTTGGAAAGGAAAAATAGGAAGCTTATGCCTGATTATGCTGTTTTCTTTATTCCCACAATTCTTTGGGCCAGAAGGGTAATCTGCTTTTCTTTTTTGTTTCTAAAGTTCCTTGGAGGAACTCAAAGCTGTTCTTATTGTCTTAAGCTGAAGGGGTCTCTTTATGCTCTTAGAGGATGCCATAAACAAAGCTTTTCACAATTAACTTTTAATATACTAAAAGATGAGATAAAGGATTTTGGGGAAATTTTTCCCCAAGCAAACAGTCTTGCTTTTAAATCTATGCTTCCACTACATTATCATATTTTGAAAGCCACTTAAAGAGTATTAATTTAGTCCTTTTTTAAATTTGTTCTACAACAAATTCTAATCTATATCAGGCAATCAGATAAGTAGACTAAATATTGTGAGCTCAGGGAAGAACTTAAAATATACCATTGTTGCATCTCATTCAGTTAGCTATTATTAGTAGTAATATTATTGTTCACATGTGTATTCCCAGTGCCTTAAAAAGTAGTTGACACTTAATAGGCTCTTTCCATAAATGTAAGGTAGGTGAATGGATGAATATTTATGGATGAATAAATGTGTATAGCAGTGAAAGTCTTCATATGAAACTTGCCTTGCAGCATCACATTTATAAAATCTTTTCTTCTCCGAGCTTCTGTTTGCTTAGATCCTGAGAGGTCTAAATTATTTCTTGGGTCTTTTTGCTGTTTGCACTCACTGTCAGTATTCCTTTGAGAGTTTTATACCTTTTTTGGGATAAGCTACAACCAAGCATTCTGCAAAGAATATCTCAGCTTAATTCACTGAATTATCCCTTCTCTTTTATTTTATCAAACTATGTGTTATTTCCCATTAGAAAATCAGAATTTCATGTGATATATTGCTCTTTGGTAAGGAAGGTAGAAAGATATTATTTGTCTGTTAAAAACCTATCATTTAGGTTTTGTGGTGCTGAGTTTCAATCAGGAAATGAAATAATAACTTCAATTGTAGTCATAATGGCTAATACTATATATTTTGCATTGGATACTAGGCTAAAGTTACTTTACTTACAATATTTAAGTTTTATAGCAACCTAATGTTAGATACTAGTATTGCTCCCCTTTATGTGAGGAAATTGATCTATAGGTTAAAAAACAATAATATGGGGCTGGGGATGTGGCTTAAGCGGTAGCGCGCTCGTCTGGCATGTGTGCGGCCTGGGTTCGATCCTCAGCACCACATACAAACAAAGATGTTGTGTCCGCCGAAAACTAAAAAATAAATATTAAAATTCTCTCTCTCTCTATTTAAAAAAAAAAACAAACAATAATATGCTTGAGACCCATAACAATTGGTGGAGCTGAAATGAACCTGTGAGATTCTACAGTTAGTACTCCATATTCTAATATCTAGTCCTAGGACCATAACCATCATATTGTTCTAAAAATGATCTTGAAAATTTTTAGCCCCTGTCTCCTCCTGACCAGTGGGAGAAGTGGGAAAAGCACGCCCTGAACAAGACAAGCCGACTGGCCGCCCACACACCCTCCCCCCCCCCCCCCCCCAGGACAATCAGACTGGCCAAGAAGAACAGTCAAAACAGGATCTCCTTTAATAAGGAAGTACACACAGCTTATATACTGCACAGGAGCCAACCAGAATAAAGGTCAGAGGGGTGGCACAAGTTCACGTGTACACCCATCCCATAGTTTGTAAGGGAAGGCATGAGCTGTCCACGAGGGCGGAAGAGTCCCCGGACCTATCCTGGAGATGGCCCGCCTCCTCTATCACCGCCCACAGCAACACCTCCTGGCTGATTGCCAGGAGCCATCTCAGCCACATGTGCGGCTCCAAGACCAGGAAGCAAGCAGCCATGCCCTACAGAAAATAACTAAAAAACAATTTAATGAAAAATTAAATGAAATGCTAAACACAGTAAACTTTAAAACAACCTAGTTTAATTTAAACAAATAAGTGTGTAAAGAAAATAGGTGATAAGATTTTTGAGATCTTTATATATTCTGGAGATTAGTGCTCTATCTGATGTGCGTGTGGTAAAAATTTGCTCCCATTCTGTAGGCTCTCTATTCACCTCACTGAAATTCTAGGCCAAATTCTAGGGAAAATTGGTATGAACATATTCTCAGAGATCCATGCTTAAAATAAGTCATGCAATGCAAGACTTCAAAATATGCTCAATGGTCATTTAAATTGGCCAACTCTTTTGGACAACATCTGTTCAACTGTGTATAATGTATCCCTCTAATCCCCCTTTTTATATGTTGAATTTTCTTTTTATTTTTCCCCACTATTTTAAATAGTTAGTATTATTTTATTCAATTCACGGTGTTAGGTATTTCACCTTTGTATCATATCTAATCTTGGAGGTATAAATTGCTTGATGACTTTTAGAGTTCTAATTTGTCTTAAGAGATTTTTATAAAATTGACTCCATGAAAGCACATTTTCAAAATGTTGACTTTGTGTGTAAGCATTGTGTGTGCATATAAAAATGTTGAAATTCCCTCAATAAATGGAAAGATGTCTTTGTTTGTACATTGGAATATGAGAAAGATAAAGTGTCTTAAGGTCTTGGCTTTTTGGGCAACTGCATATGTGGTAGTGACCCATCAGAATTTTTGATGGACTTATCAAGACTTGGGATGTTCATCATGGTATTGCAGATGACTAGTTATAAAACAGGTGCATAAAATTACCAATCATAGTGATATTTATTAATGCATTTCACTTTTTGACCTATTTCTTTATAAATACAGTTTATTTGCTTGTAATTGTTTCTTTTGCTGAGAAGAAGCTTTTTAGTTTGAATCCATCCATTTATTGATTCTTGCTTTAATTCTTGCTCTATAGGAGTCTTATTAAGGAAGTTGGGGCCTAATCCGACATGATAGAGATTTGGGCCTACTTTTTCTTCTATTAGGCACAGGGTCTCTGGTTTAATTACTAGGTCCTTGATCTTTTTTGAGTTGAGTTTTGTGCATGGTAAGGCTTAATTTTATTTTGTTACATATGGATTTCCAGTTTTCTCAGCACCATTTGTTGAAGAGCCTATCTTTTCTCCAATATATGTTTTTGGTGCCTTCGTCTAATATGAGATAACTGTACTTATGTGGGTTTGTCTCTGTGTCCTCTATTCTGTACCATTGGTCTACTAGTCTATTTTGGTCTACTAGTCTATTTTGATAATACCATGGTGGTTTTGTTACTATTGCTCTGTAATATCAATGTTTATAGCAGCACAATTCACAATAGCTAAATTGTGAAACCAACCTAGATGCCCTTTAGTAAATGAATGGATGAAGAAAATGTGATACACACACACACACACAATGGAACATTACTCATCATTAAAAGAGAATAAAATCATGGCATTCGCAGGTAAATGGATGGAATTGGAGAATATAATGCTAAATGAAGTAAGCCAATTCCAAGAAAACAAATGACAAACATTTTCTCTGATATAAGGATGCTGATTCATAATGGGGATGGTGGAATGGGGAGCATGGGAGGAATAGATGAACTTTAGGTAGGGCAAAGGGGAGAGTGGGGAGGGGAGGGGCATGATGGTAGGAATGATGGTGGAATAAGATGGACATCATTGCTCTAAGTACATGTATGAATACATATAGTGTGGCTCTACTTTGTGTACAACCAGACATGAAAAAATGTGCTCTGTATGTATAATATGAGTTGAATTTCAATCTGCTGTCATATATAACAAATTAGAATAAATTAAAAAATAATTTCCAGCATATTTGTAGCTAGAGGTGATCATGTGACACTGTGACTCTAGCAGAGGCTGGCAGTTTCCTGTCTACTGCCCATTTAATAAACTTTGAATTGATGCTTAAAAAATAACCTAAAAATACTTGGGAATAAATCTTGTGAAGGATGTCAAGGACCCCTACGATGAAAACTATAACACCGAAGAAAGAAATTGATAAAGACCTCAGAAGAGGGAAAGACCTTCCATGTTCTTGGATATGGAGAAGAATTATTATTAAAATGGCCATACTACCAAAAGCATTATATGGATTTAATGTAATTCCCATCAAAATGTCAATGACATTCTTCATAGTACTAGAAAAAGCAATTCTAAAATTCATTTGGAAGAATAAAAGACCCAGAATAGCCAAAGCAATTATCAACATTTTATAATTTTCACTTTCTTAGGTTAATTTATTTCTAGTTTTTTGTTATTATTTTTGGTAACTATTGAGAGCAGGGTTTCTTTTTCATTTCTCTTTCAGCTACTGCATTATTGATGTATAAAAACGCTACTTGTTTCTTGTATGTTGATTTGTATGCTGAAACTTTACTAATTTATCAATTCTAAAAGTTATGGTTTTCTATATATAAGATAAAGTCATCTGTAAAAAGTAATAATTTTATTTCTTATTTTCCAATTTGGATGTCCTTTATTTCTTTCACTTGCTTAATTCATCTGACTAAGATTTCCACTTCTGTGTCAAAAAAGAGTGGTAAAAGTGAATATCCTCAAATTGTTTCGGATCTTAAAGAAAATGTTTTTGGATTTTCTCCATTTAGCATGATGTTGGCTATGGGTTTTCATATACAGCCTTTATTGTGTTGATAGACGTTTCCTCTATACCTAGTTGTTTGAGGGCTTTTATCATAAATAGATGTTGAATTTTAGAGAATGCTTTTCCTTCATCTATGGAGATCATATTTTTTTAAAAAATTTTATACTTTTTAAATTAGTTATACATGACAGTAGAATGCATTTATGCACTTTGTATATCATACATAAATGGGATATAATCTCTCATTTTTCTGTATATGTTGTAGAGTCACATCAGTCGAGCAGTCATATCTGCATTGGGTGGTGATGTCTGTTTCATTCTACCATTCTTTCTATTCCATATCCCCTCCTCTCCCTTCACTCCCTTCTACATAATATAAAGTAACTCTAATATGGTTTTAATCTTTTGACCTGTTGATGTGAGGCATAATGTTCAATGATTTGCATATATTGAACCATCTTTACATCCTTGAATAAACCTCTCTTGATCATGGTGTGTTAAAAAAAAAAGAAAGAAATAAGTGGGTTAATATTTTGAAGAAAATATTATCATTTAAAAAATAATCCTAGGCATGAATAACAAATAAAGTGTTATTTGTGAAAGGACCGAAAGTAAAATTTAGTTTTATATGTCATGAATATTTTTAATAATGATGTCATTGTTATGCAATCAACCTAATAATATTTAATAATATGAGATCTAAAATTAGTTTTGTACTATTTACTACCCCAAAATGGAGGAATGGTTTTTTAAATTCCCAGGTAGAAAAATATCTAGCATTTTTATACATCAATAATGCACTGGATGAAAGAGAAATGAAAAAGAAATTCTGCTCTCAATAGTTACCAAAAACAATAACAAAAAACTAGATGTAAGAATGCTGAGGCATATGGGGAAGAATAACTCTAGATTAGCATTTGATAATCTTTGATCCATGGGCCAAATCCTGCCCATTGCCTAGTTTTGTAAATAAACATTTTTTGTGGAGGATTGGGGTATAGTATAGTGGTAGAGCACATGCTTAGTCAGTATGTATGAGGCTCTGGCTTCAATTCCCAGCACCAAATTAAAAAATAAAACGAGTTTTATTGAGACACATATCAATTCATTTACATATTTTCTATGGCCGTTTTTTGCTATAGGGGTGGAATTGAGTAGTTGTGACTGAGACTGTATGTTCTACAAAGTTAAAATATTTACTGTCTGATGCTTAACAGAGAAAGTTTGTTGTCTCTGTTTAAGTGATATGGAAGGACAGGCCCAGAGAGGAATGTCTCTGTCCCCTCACCAAATCTCAGAAAGGTAAAGTGATTTTTGCTAGTGAGGAAAAAATTGAAAAAAAAAAAAAAACTTTTGGGGAATTGAAATTTATATTGAGGAATAAATGAGCATGAGACCATTATGTACAATTGTTCCAAATAGCATTTGGAGATTTTCACAAAACCATTTCTATTTCTGATTTGCATGTCATTCAATGGCTCTGCCCAGCTACCCAAGCTGAAAACCTTGTTGATATCCTAAACTCTATTTACTCTTACCCTGCTTTATCACAGACTCACATATATTTCCAGTGCCACTGGCCCATCTGGGCCAGGCCACTTGTAATTCTGCAAACCTGGCTAGAATCCTATAGATGTTTCCAATAGCCTTTCTCACCTCCAAACATTCCCAGTGGAATCTCTGTCCCATAGGGTGACCTTTTAAAAGGTTCCCAGTTCACCATTTATGCCCTTCAATGGGTTTCTGTTGCCTTTAGAAATAAATCCAAACTCTGGAGCATAATTTGTGGAGTTCTTCACAAATACTTTATTTGACTAACTTCTCTTTACCCTTCAGTTCCCACATCATCTAACACTTCTGGGGATCCTGCTCTGTCACTCAAATCTGAGTTAAGTCATTCTCCAACATTCTCCTAAGGCACTTTGTCATTTCTTGTTATGGAACAGGATGCATTGGATTGTAATTGTTTGTATAATTGTCTGGGCAGTCTAACATGGTGAGGGCAAGGCCCATGTCTTCATTAATTGGGGAGGGAAACAGACACAGTTCCTCATTGTATGAGAGACTGACATTTTTTTTTCAAGTAATTACTCAAATATAAGTAGCAGGAATCTGTTTGAGGATTTTTTACTCAGGTTCTCATTCCCCTGTACTGAAATTATTCTTATTGTCTTATAGATCTTCATCCATTTAGAGATTTGTGAAGAAGACAAAGACAGCCTAGAATAATGAGATTGCTGATCAGTTTTGAATTTAATAATTCATTGTGGGATGATAGTCTTGAAAGACAGACTTTTAATTCAAGAGCTAGCTGCTCCAAGGAGGAAGAATTTCAAAAGATTTACTTTAATGCATAATACTCAGCTTCCCTCTAGAGTAGGGAAGATGTGGGATCTGTTACACAGGATAAACACAAGATTCAGGCATGATCTAGGCAGAGGAACCTGGAATGTGAGGGAGAGGACAGAAAAAGAGAAAATTGCTAGTGAGAGCTTTCCTGTTTTTCCCCCAGTGGATAAGTCTTTTAGGAGCAACAGAAATGCTAAAATGGTTTTGAAAAATCCTGCGCAGGTCTTGTGCTTTGCTTCCTATTCTGTCACTTAGATAAGTTGACAGCCTCTTAGAGAAGCCCTGAGTTTAGGTGCCTGAGCAACACGCCACCTAGTGGTTGATCACACTTGTGGAGGCAGGTAATGAGGTAAATGGGCTTGATATAGGGAAAGAGATTTCTATGGTTTAGTGACCCCTGAAGCCACCTGTGTTAAAGGATTGTCCTCAGGGTGGTAGTACTGGGAGTTGTTGCAAACCTTTAACAAGTCAGGCCTAATGGAACATTCTTTGCCCTAAATAGGGATTGTGGGACCCTGCTCATGCCCTCCCTCTCGGATTCCTGACTTGATATGTGAACACTTAATTGACATGCACTCCTGCTGTGATGTGCTGACTTCACTAGAGGCCAAAAAAATGGGGCCTCCCAATCTTGGATTTGAACCTCCAAATTATGAGCTAAGTAAACCTTTCTCTTTATAAGTTATTTATCTTATGTATTGTAGTAATGCAAAATAGACTGATACAGAAGTCTATAGTTCCATATCCCTTTTAGATTGGAAGAATTGATTGAAAAATAAGACAGGCAGTAGGAATGGACAGAGGTCTTATTTATGATTTTATCCCAAGCACCTAGTATAGTTACTAGTTTAAGATTGTATCCTAAGCACCTAGTATAGTTACTGGCATGGAATGGTGGTATATTTATTGAATAAGTTAATGAATGAGGACTGGAAGCATAAGGAGGAATAGTTCTTATTTATTTCGAAGGAATTTGTGAAAGAAATTGTCATATTGGTATTTAACATACAGTTTTCTAATTAGGTTATTGGTATGAACAGTAGAAACAAGTGAAGACTGTGCTCTATACATTCAGGGGTAGAGAGAGGCTGACAGGGGAGTAAATGAATGGAGCCTACATTACATTTACATTTAAGCTTTGGGGCAAGGAGTCCTCCTTCTTTTGTATAGGTTGGCTACTGTGCATTGAGACATGTTTGATATCTAATTTTAATGTTTGTTAGGGTCCATGACTGATCTCTGTGCCTGGTAAGCTTGGACTTCACCATTTTTCAGCATAGTCAAGATCTATTCTTAACGGCCCTTTCTGTTTTCTTGGCCTCTCTTTAACGTTTGATTTTTCTGAGACCCTTTTGAGTGTCTGCTACATCCTCTATTTGAACTTGATCAACAGACCAACAGAAGCAATAGAGATCAGCTTTTTCTCTGCTGTGGCAGATCCCAAAATTGTCTTGTGGATTGTCATCTCAGCATCTCTGTCACACAGGAACACAAGGACAGTCCTCTCTGCTGACTGTGTCCCCTCCATCTCAACCTCACCGATGTGGCCATTTGTTAGTAAGGGGCCACTCTTCATAATAATCTCCTCTCATAGCCTGAATCAGGAAACACTTCTAGCAGCCAACTACATCGTCTTTCTTCTCCCTTGAAGCTTGATCCCCTACAAAGTTTATTGTCATTTTGTCCCTCAAGCCATCAGGTTGGAAAGAATAGGATTCTCACTGCCTCTTCTTGTCCAAATATATTATATCACTTCCTTAACTTTCTCAAATAAACAAACCTTTTGCTTCTCCTTTTTCTTAAAGCTATGATTGTGAGTGATAATAGAGGGAAACCTACTTACCAATAGGAAAAATACATAGGAAGCTATTTAAAAATATTATACTTGGTACACTCTGAAAATGGGTGACTTTAGATGACATCCAGGTATTCTCGGGTTTCTGTGGGCTGGCTAGGTTAAGAAAATCTCTAGCACTTCCTCATGAAATGCAGATTGGAAGTTAATATTCAACCCACCTTCTTAGGAGACACAATATCTTTTGTGATTAGAGTTATTATTCCTGGAAGTGGGAATTTACCAGTTTTATTCTGAGTTCTTTGTTTAATAGCACTTAACTATTCCATGATATCTCCACTTAAAAGTCTGTCTCTTCTTTAGATTTATATGAATTCAGAGCAGGGACCTTGTTTTTTTCCTCACATTTTCTGTCATACATCTTGAAAAGTTAGCATAACACCCGCGACACAGTAAATGCTTAAAACTTATTGAATAAAAAACACCCTGAAAACCTATAGAGTATTTCAATTTAAAAGTGGTAATATTATAAAAGGCCACAAGATGGGCTCATTTCACTGTGAAAGTTCAGGAAACACTCCTGCATATTAACATTTTTTTCTGCAAAATTGAGAAAGATTTCATTTATGTTCCTGAAGCTTAAGAAGGAATTAAAATGCTTTTAGTGACAAATACTGGAGACAGCCATTTCCTTATTCATCTAAAAATTATTTTAAAAGAAAAATCATACTGTTACTTAATTATTATTCCCTCTTGTGGCTTTGAAAAACATTAAGTTTTATCTTTATTGCTTTTTCCATATTTTCCCTTACAATAAAACTGAAATATATGTCTTGCTATTTATGAGATAACAAATTGTATATCTTATTCTTAGACCTCAAAATAGTTGTTTGTTACTTTTTTCATGCAAAATATTAAGCTTCACTAGGTTGAATAGCCCTTTTCTCTAACCAGTGTTTCTTGAAAATTGACTCTGCCAGGCAGTGCCAACCATAATCCTGCAATGTCCAATGTCAAAATTTTAAATGTTGAAATTCCCTAAATCACAATCTTAAAAGATTAAAATCCAGAATGTTGATATTCTGAAAGCCAAAATGCTGAAAACCACAATTCCCATTGATTGAGGGTAGGGGAAACTATGTAAGAGGGGTAGAAGGCCAAATTCTAGGGAAAATTGGTATGAACATATTCTCAGAGATCCATGCTTAAAATAAGTCATGCAATGCAAGACTTCAAAATATGCTCAATGGTCATTTAAATTGGCCAACTCTTTTGGACAACATCTGTTCAACTGTGTATAATGTATCCCTCTAATCCCCCCTTTTTAAAAATTTTTTATTGTTTGTTGTTCAAAACATTACATAGTTCTTGATATATCATATTTCACACTTTGATTCAAGTGGGTTATGAACTCCCATTTTTACCCCATATGCAGATTGCAGAATCATATCAGTTACACATCCATTGATTTACATGTTGCCATACTAGTGTCTGTTGTATTCTGCTGCCTTTCCTATCCTCTACTATCCCCCCTCCCCTCCCCTCCCCTCCCCTCTTCTCTCTCTACCCCCTCTACTGTCATTCATTTCTTCCCCTTGTATTATTTTTCCCTTTCCCCTCACTTCCTCTTGTATGTAATTTTGTATAACCCTGAGGGTCTCCTTCCATTTCCATGCAATTTCCCTTCTCTCTCCCTTTCCCTCCCACCTTTCATCCCTGTTTAATGTTAATCTTCTTCTCATGCTCTTCTTCCCTACTCTGTTCTTAGTTACTCTCCTTATATCAAAGAAGACATTTGGCATTTGTTTTTTAGGGATTGGCTAGCTTCCCCCATTTTATATGTTGAATTTTCTTTTTATTTTTTCCCCACTATTTTAAATAGTTAGTATTATTTTATTCAATTCATGGTGTTAGGTATTTCACCTTTGTATCATATCTAATCTTGGAGGTATAAATTGCTTGATGACTTTTAGAGTTCTAATTTGTCTTAAGAGATTTTTATAAAATTGACTCCATGAAAGCACATTTTCAAAATGTTGACTTTGTGTGTAAGCATTGTGTGTGCATATAAAAATGTTGAAATCCCTCAATAAATGGAAAGATGTCTTTGTTTGTACATTGGAATATGAGAAAGATAAAGTGTCTTAAGATCTTGGCTTTTTGGGCAACTGCATATGTGGTAGTGACCCATCAGAATTTTTGATGGACTTATCAAGACTTGGGATGTTCATCATGGTATTGCAGATGACTAGTTATAAAACAGGTGCATAAAATTACCAATCATAGTGATATTCATTAATGCATTTCACTTTTTGACCTATTTCTTTATATTTGCTTGTATTTTTCTTTTTATTTGCTTGTAATTGTTACACCTGAGCTACTAGGGATTTATGCTTTAGAAAGTATTATGTTATTGCTTATGTTGTTGTTGTTGTTATTTGCTTTTCATTTTCTGTTTTTTTTAAATTAAATTATTTATTTATTCTAACTTTTTATACATGATGGCAGAATGCAATTCGTTTCATATTACACATATAGAGCACAATTTTCAAGTCACTGTACACAGAGTATTTTCACATCTTTACACATGTACTTAGGGTAATGATGTCTAACTCATCATTCCTACCCGCTTCCCTCCTTCTAAAATGTTTTGTAGTGTTTTTATATGTTTTTTAAAAAGATTCCCTTTAATGTGGCATATATGCACAATGGAATATTACGCAGAAATAAAAGAGAATAAAATTATAACATTTGCAGGTAAATGGATGTTGGAGAAGATAATGATAAGTGAAGTTAGCCAATTCCCCCCAAAACAAATGCCGAATGTTTTCTCTGATATGAGGAGGCTGGCTCATAGTGGGGTAGGGAGTGGGCGCGTGGGAGGAATAGATGAATTCTAGAGAGGGCAGAGGGGTAGGAGGAAAAGGGAGGGGGCAGGGGATTAGCAAGGATGGTGGAATGTGATGGACATCATTATCCAAAGTACGTGTATGAAGACATGAATTGGCATCAACACACTTTATATATAACCGGAGATATAAAAAATTGTGCTGTATATGTGAAATAAGAATTGTAATTCATTCTGTTGTCACTTATTTTTTAAAAAATCAATTAAAAAATTCCCTTTAACTATAAATAAATTATTTTTAAACAAATTTTTAAAACTATTTTCCCCAGATTTATATTTTTGGGATTTTGATCTTTAGAGATTTTAGACCTTATGAATTTTAAAAAATTCTTTTAGTTATATGAACATGATAACTTTATTTTACTTATTTATTTTTATGTAGTGCTGAGGATCAAACCCAGTGCCTCACATGTGCCAGGCAAGCACTCTTCTACTGAGCCACAACTCTAGCCCCAATCTTATGAATTTTGATCTTTCAGAATTTCAACATTTGGGATTGTGGCATTCAGGACTGTGTCTTTTGGTATTATGGTCCAAACCCAATACCAGGAAATTCTACATTGTTGTTATCTCATTTGACATTTATCAATTGTATAAGGAAAATGAGACTCAAAGTATGAAACTTGCCAAAGTTAGCTACCTCATTTATAGTAAAGATGGACTTTAGTTCAGTTCTATTGACTACAGTTCTCAACAAATTTGTTCCTTTAGCCAACAATTTTTTTTTAAAGAGAGAGAGAGAGAGAGAAGAATGAGAATTTTAATATTTATTTTTCAGTTTTCGGCGGACACAACATCTTTGTTTGTATGTGGTGCTGAGGATCGAACACGGGCTGCACGCATGCCAGGCGCGCTACCGCTTGAGCCACATCCCCAGCCCTTTAGCCAACAATTTAACAAGTACCCTTCTTCTAGTGTCTCTCATATTCTAGGGGCTCAGATTTGGAACTGCATAGAGCACAGCCTCTTCCCTGCAGAACCTCTAAGTCTATGAGGAAACTCTCCTGCAAACCAGAGAATGCTGATGGTGTGTATAGGGCCCCAATTGGGGATGACAGAGCATGGACTGGGGGAGGGTTGGGCTGAGAAGAGGGCATTAGCTAATTGATCAGTCCCCTGTCCTTTGTTTGCCTAGCCAGAACTGGGTTCCTGGGTCTTTTTCAACAGGTCCCACTAACTTACCTACTATATGTTTCATTCATTTATTCAACAATATATATTAAACGTATACTATGTTCTAGAAGCTGAGGATATAGAGGTAAAGAAGGTCTTCTTTTAAAAAGTCCCTTCTAAGAGCTAAATTTTGGTTGAAAGATAATCGATAATAATCAAACAGGAAAGCAAAAACAATTAAGGAAGCAAGAGAAACTAAGCTATGGATAAAACAGGGTGATGTGATAAGGAGCAAATGAGGTACATCATTAGATTAGATGACCTCTGTGAGGAGATGACATTTAAGTTAGGCCAAGAATGATAAGGAGGAGCCAATCTTGTAAGTACTGGGGGAGATCATTCCAAGCAGAGAGAACAGCTGGCACAATGGCCTGAGGGTGTAGGAGGTGATTGCTCTCAGTTTGGATAGGAGACAGATGCTGTGTGGCACTACACGATTCATCCAGTATCACTATCATGTCTTTGCAACAGTTGATATTAGACATCTAATGTTCTGGCGTCCCTTGGAGATAAGCAGTCACTGGTGTGTGTCTTTATAATACCCACAAGGATTAATGCTCATTTTGTGCAACTAGCACACATTGTCAGGCAGGAGGAGGACTGCTCTGGAATTGACTGTTCTTCAGCTGAAGAATTTCAGGATTATAGTCTATTAGGATGACTCCAAGTGAAACAGGCCCCTTTTGAAGCCATGATGAAATGGGGAATATTTTTATTTTCATTATTTACTATGTCAAGTATCTACTGCCAGGCACCGAGTATAAAGCAGTGGACACAGTTCCTGTCCAAGGGGTTTATAGGTGACAGCATTATGGCTAGATACTGTACAATGGCTTATACAGTTTACACGTGTTTTACTCTGATTCTCTTCAGTCTCCCCAACATGACTAAATTTAGAACTCTTATTTATTGGGTATTTGAGCAAAGAAGGAAGTGGCACTATGCTCAAGATTTGCATTTTCTCAGCATAGTCCCAGCTGAGTTCTTTTTAAAGTGGATCTTCTTCTCCTGAGGATAGATCTGATTCCAATTGTTCCTGCTTACACTGCTGGCATCACTGAAACCTAACAGGAAAAAATGGCTTATTTCTACAGTTCCAGTCTATAGGTAGATTCAGACGTATGCAGTGCTTCCTCATCTCCCCTTGCCTTCAGGGTTATTCCCTCACTGTTCTTGTCCTCATAAGTCTGTTGTAGGAGAAGCAGGAACCTACACACAATGGCCCAAATCTCCTAAAACCAAGTGGAGATCCAATATTATAGGCTTACTGACTCTTTTTGAAATCTATTCATAATTTATGTTTCCAGGAAGGAAAGGTCAGGAGAGAGAGAGAGAGAGAGAGAGAGAGAGAGCGAGCAAACTACATTTGTACACTAAACTTTTGGCACAGGGACTATGTCACCGGTCATAAATATGGTATAATTTGTGCCCTCACATCTTATTCATTCTTTGGAAAATCCTCTAAATAGAACTTGGAACTCTCCTAACATACTATTTTATAATTTTTTCATCATTGAAAGCAAATAATGTTAACAGACTCCCTTACTGGTGAATTGTTTTTAATTAAGTTCTCTAAATAGTTATATACCACCTTATATTAGTTTTCTAATTGCTGTATTGGCAAATACATAAACATATCTATGTTTATAAAACAACACATATTTATTATCATACAGTACTGTGGGCCAGAAGTCTGATGTTGGATCTCGCTGTGTTGAAGTCAGGGTGTTGACAGGACTAGGTTCCTTTCTGAACGCTCTAGGGGAGAATCTGATCCTGGCCTCTTCAATTGTCTAAGAACATGTCTGCTACTCAGCTTCTGGTTCTCTTCTGTCTTGCAAGCCAGCAACACTGTATTTCAATGACTTTCTCTCATGGAGTCTCTATTTAAATTAATCACAGCCAAGAGAGGTTCTTTACTTTCAAGTACTCATGGGATAGATTTGACCCACCTAGATAATCTCCACAGTCTCTGTTCCACATTGTCCACAACTTTACTCACATTTTCAAAGTCCCTTTTGCCACATAAAGTAACACATTCATGGGTTTCAGGGATGAGGACATAAGGTATCTTTGGGACCATTATTTTGCCTACCAACACTTTCTCTTAAAAAAAATGGGATGCACTAAAAATAGGATGCATGTAGCTTCTGTATCAAAATCCTGCTATTTCACTTCTGATATATATATGTCTCTGTAAATAAAAGGGGAAAAGTTCTTACTCTGCACCACAAATAAAAGTGGAGAAAAGCTTAATTTTGACTTTAAAACTCTTTTCTTGGGAATAGACATGGAAAGACAGTAGGATGAGTATTATTGTGTCTACTGAGCTTCTCTTTTTCTTGTAACAAAAATGTTCCCTCTTAGCCCTCAGTGGGGTATTCTCTTTTTTCCATTCTTATTCTAGTATTCTTGTAGCATTCTAATCATAGAATTCCTCTTCCTCCTTGTCTCAGGGCTATGAATATGACCCAACCCTATCCACTTAGATTATCACATTTTCTTGGACATTGTGGTTGGTTCAGTGGTGGACATTTAATTCAAGCTGGGCTAATCAGAATACTTCCTTGAGATATTTTCCTAAATGGCTCTATGGGGGCCATTTAGAAAAATATCTTTCTCTTTCTCTGTCACAAGAAAGCTAAACATATATGATTCAGAGCTGTTGATTCGATGTCTCTCATCTCTTGAAGAAACTGAGAGACTGATGAAGGGCAGGGACAGACAATTCTGGTGGGTCACTACTTGGGTCTTCAAAGCTGTTTTGGTTCCTCTTTGATGCTGTGAGTTTTGTAAATTTGTTTCTAAGAAAATCGCTTTTTGTTTAACCTAGTTTATTTTTGAGGATTGCTTCTTGAAACTTTAAAAGAGTCTCAATATAGGATTTTATATTTCCCCTCTCCTAATGCCTATTTTCCCTGAATTCATTATTTATCCTGTTAATTCATTAGGTTTAAAAACTAAACCTAAAGCCAGGGATGTCTCTCATGGAAAGAAATATCAAGAAATTTCTGAAATGAGTCCACATAACATTGCTTAAGTTAATTCTTAGGTCACACTCTCTGGAAAAATTTGCTCCCTATTTTTGAGTTCATTTTGGATTATTCAGCTCATCTAATTAGAGAAGATTATGTATAGATGTCAGTAATCCTATTAATACAATGGCAGTAATATAAAAGTTTGAAAACTGAATACTTAATTTCTGTTTCTATTATCAAGTTTCCACAGTGAAATTAAAATCCTTAATATGAGATCTCCCTTCTCATTTCTTCTTATTTTGCTTCTGGAACTAATATATTCTCAACAAAATCTTCAAAGGCAAATTATTCTAAACTCAGATCTCTCATGTATCCCATTTTCCAAAGTTCAGTAGGTTATATAAGAACATTTACACTTTAACTTTGTACTCAGAATGTTCTGACCCAAATAAAAGAATTGCCAATTTTGCTTTGTAATTTAGATCTTCTCAACAGCATAGTTCTGGGACTCAAGAAGTTGTTGTTTGATGTACATTACTCATACACAGAGGCCCAACATGTACTTCTCAATGCATTGCAAAGTACAGTTCCAGAGGGAATTGATGGTTAGGAGAATGGCCAGCTAGCACATGAAGTCAGGCCACTCACTTCATATTAAATCTCAGAATGACCTCCTGCTGGAGGTGCTTAACTGTGCTTACTGAACAGAACATCTCTTTTGTATCTTGTATAATTCCCCGTCTCTAACCTAGGGAGGCCCACATCATAAAACAATTTAACTTGGTGTTCAGAAGTATATAGTAGCACTTGTACAGGTATTAAATTAAGGGGTTATCTCAGCTGGACAGCAGTTATATTTCACATTTCCTGCAATGAATCAGAACCTGAACTACCTAGCCCTACTACTAAGTGGGAATCGTGGATTGTAGCACAGGGATTTTAATTAATTTACTTGTGTGATTGCTCCCATGCATTTGTTTAGCATAAACTAGATACTTGATATAAAAAGTGACAAAACAGACCTGATTTCTGTTCTTGTTGAGCTCATAGTCTAGTGGGAGATGGACAGCAAATAAGCAAAAAATAAAACAAATTAAAAATTATTTCATAAGCTAAGCACAGTGGCACATACCTGTAATCCCAGGCTGAGGCAGGAGGATCGTGAGTTCAAAGCCAGCCTTAGCAACAGTGAGGTGCTAAGCAACTCAATGAGACCCTGTCTCTAAATAAAATACAAAATAAGGCTGAGGATGTGGCTCAGTGGTCGAGTGCCTCTGAGTTCAATCCCTGTTAATCCCCCCACAAATAAATTATTTCACAAGCCAATCCCCAAAAACTGAAGTTTGAATGTTTTCCCTGATATGTGGACGCTAACCCACAATGGGGGAGAGGGGAGAATAGAAGTTCAGTGGAGTAAACAAAGGGGAATGAAATGAAGGGGGGGATGGGAAGAGAAAGACAGTGGAATGAATCTGACATAAATTTCCTATGTTCATATATGAACATGCCATAGTGAGTCTCACCATTGTGTATATCCACAAGAAATTAATTTTAAAAAACAACCATCGGTAAATGACAGAAAGACCAATAGAAAGAAAGGAGTAGGGAATGGGGGTAAGTAAAGGAGAATGAGAGATACTATGGACTGGATTAGAACAAGATATATTCCATGCTTTTATAATTATGTCAAAAATGTATTCTACTGTCATGTATAACTAAAAAGAACCAATAAAAATGTCTGTAAAAATTATTTCAAGTTTTATAAAGGAGAGAAAATAAGTAAGGGACATATTTTAAGTTGCATAACTAGGAAGACCTCTAGAAGATGTAGTCATTTAATCTGAGACATGACTTTGAAGAATAAAAAAAAAAAGCAGAACTATTGGAGGGAAACTATAAGGAAGAGGGCACTAGGCTATGAGAGGAGCACCCTGCACAATGAAGAAGAAATAGCAATCATGGAAGTCCTGAGGCAACACATAAACTGCAGTTCTTAAGGTTATGTACACTTTGCTCTGGACATTGATGAATGGTGAAGAGAGTAGTAAGAGTGTGTGTTTGAAGGAGGGTAGTTAGGGCAGAAAATTTATACAGGTCTTAATTTGCCTTAAACCAGATTCCAATTTTGAAATTGGAAACGTCATGATCTAATTTATGTTATAAAGAGAAGACATATGCTCTTGTTTGAGAAAAACCCCAGTCAAAGCAGGAAGACTAATTAGGTAACTATTACAATATACTACTCAGGAGCTAAAGTGGCCTAGCTAGAGTCATGTCAATGGAGATGAAGTGAATCAGATAGATTTCAGTTCTATATTTGCAAATAGAATCAACAGATTTTAGTGATGGGTTGGATATAGGGAATGTTGTCAAGACATTTACTTTGAGTAACTAAATAAGTAGTGGTGGCATTTAGTGAATTGGAAAAGACTTTTATTTTTTTTTTTTATTTTTTTTTGGAAAAGACTTTTAGAAAATAGGTTTTTGAAGACAGGACAAGCACTTTATTTTACAAATGTTAAGCCTGAAACAACTATCACTTATTTATCTCATAGAGACAACGGTTAGACGACTGAATGTACTAGTCTAGATTCAGAAGCAAGGTTTGGGATAAAGATTTAAACTTGAGATCCAGAGCATATATATTCTCTCTTTTTAACCTTTAATTCTGAAATAATTGTAGATACACAAAAAAGTTAGGAAATAGTACCCCAAGTGTTAATATCTTACATATCTATAGTGCAATGATCTAAACTAGGAAATTATCGTTAATAAGTACTACCTAATCTGCAAACTTTATGTACATTTTGCTAATTGTCCTTATAATGTTCTTTTGTCATTCAGAATCTAAATCTAGGATCACATATTGTATTTGGCTACCATGTCTCCTCAGTCTCCCTTAATCTGGAATAATTCCTTTGTCTTTCATGACCATGACATATTTAAAGAGTACTGGCCATTTGCATTGTACAGTGTCCCTCAATTTGGGTTCATATGAATATTTCATTATGCCTGAGCTAAAAAGTATATGTTTTTTAGTAAGCAAGATGCTTTAGAAGCCAAGAAAACAGAGAAATGCTTATGCTGCTGAAAGAGTGGGAAGATGTGATATGCAGCTTCTATTACTTGCTTAAAAGGAAACTGCTTGCCTTGGATGCTCTCCATTTCCTGCTTCTCCTCCCTGTGAGTTGGCACGCAGGCACGATGGTTACCCAGCCAAGAGGATCACGATGAGAACAAAGCTCCTGAGGTTGCAGAGCAATAACATGCAACCTGAGTCTTGGACTATTACCTCATGGAATTAAGCCATCTTACTAGCCTAGACTGCTTGCCTATCTCGGAGGGAGAATAAGCTTTTATCTTATTCAGGTCCCTATATTTTAGGGATTCTTCTTCATTGCATCATGGACTTTACCTTGATTAATATACTGTATCTAATGCTAGCAGGAGAAAGCTTTCCTGCTCCTAACAATTAGAATTTTTTAGCTACTAAACTAGTGAGGTAGGGAGGAGGTAAGAGGGCAAAGAATAGAGAAGCAACTGATCACACTCCTCATTAGCATAACAGATTCCACTTTTGAAGCAAGCCTGAAATGGGATTATGGATAATTTTGAACCCTGAGTGAATTCCAGAGTTTTGACTATTACCAAGCATTTTAATTATTGAAATTAGACTACTCTTGGAACTATAGTGACTTGAAGACTCTTATTATTTGAAATGATGTTTCCATCATCTCAAAAGTCATCAGTCCAGACTAGCTCCAAGGTCAGTAAAGAACCAGCTTAAGAAAATTTCCATGGGCAAAAGAGAGCTACAATTACTTTTTATTATAATTCATTTGATTTCTTCTTTAAATGTTATGTTACATGTAAATTTGAAAATGAAAGATCAAAAAATAACAAGATAAATGTTCAGTTAAGCATTTAAAAAAGAATAATATAGTAATCCTAAAAGAGATATTAAAGAAAATAAAAATTAAATAAACAATATAAGATCAACTAAACCAAAAGCTAATTCTTGGAAAAGATATATAAAACAGATTATAACTTCTTCCAAGATTGGACATGATAAGAAAATTAGGAGAAATAGTCATACAATAATAGAAATTAATATAGGTAAAACTACATGTAAGGTAAACATGTTTAAAAAAGAGAGAATACTATGAACAGATTCATGTTAGTGAGTTGAGAAAAACTGAAATACCTTTCTAGAAAAATGTGATTCACCAAAATTGATTCAAAAGTAATTATAAAATTGGGAGAGACATAAGCACTAAAAACTGAATGCATATTCAGATATCTACATAGAATAATGATATCTCTTTCTGAAAGTTTTTACAGAAGAAGCTTTTAAGGAGAAAATTCTCCCAATCTTATAAAAACATGCTCATACAATAGTAAAAGAGGGCCTATAAGTCCAGGAATTCTGATACACAAAACAGTCATTACAAGAAATGAAAATTAGTCAGGCGCGTGCCATACACTAGTAATCCCAGCAGCTTGGGAGGCTGAGGCAAGCAAGCCTCAGCAACTGAGTGAGGCCTCAAGCAACTTAGCAAGACCCTGTCTCAAAATTTAAAAGGGGAGGGGGGTGCTGGGGATGTGGCTCAGTGGTTAAGCATCCCTGAGTTCAATCCCTGGTATAAACAAAACAAAAACATAACCAAAAATCAATGAAAATTAAAATGCATCCTTATTTATGAACAGTTATTAAATTCCTAAATAAAATATTTTCCAAATAAATCTGCAACTGAATGAAAAATAAGATAACCAAGCATGAATCATCTCAAGAATGTAAGGATAATTTATTAACCAAAATTCTATAATTTACCATAATTACAGATTAAAGGAGGTTAAAATCCAATATAGCATCCTGTATCCTGTATTTCTTCTGTAAAGAAATTATCCCAACATAAGCAACATAGAAATATTTTGCTGTTCTAGAAATGAAAAGTCCAAAATAAGTCTCAATGTTTTGAAATCACGGTGTGGACAGGGCTACATCTTTCCTGGAGGCTTTAAGGGAGAATTTGCTTTTTCTAGATTCTGGATGATACCCACATTCTTTTGGCCCCATCCTGTATCTTTAAATCCAGTGTGTTGCATCTTCCAGTCTCTGACTCTGGCTCTCCTTCCTCCCTCTTGTTAGGAACTATGTAATTTCACTGGCTAATTCAGATAATCCAGTATATTCTCTCCATCTCAAAATTTTTAATTACATCAAAATGTCTTTTTTCTATTTAAAACAATGTATTTACAGGTTTTTGGAATTAGGATATAAATGTCTTTGGGAGTTAGTATTCATTCTACTGCACTTCAGAAAAATAACCTGATAAAAATCTCATATATATCCATAATTTAAAAATGAAAAATAGTGGGGGTGGGATTGTGGCTCAGTGGTAGAGCATTTGCCTAGCACATGTGAGGCCCTGGGTTGGATCCTCAGCACCATATAAAAATAAATAAAATAAAGGCATTGTGTCCAACCAACTAAAAAATAAACTTTAAAAAATGAACAATAGCAATAAGATTTAGCAGTAGGAACAGAAAGATCCTTAATCTTTCTATAAGGACTTTTTTTTTTTTTTAAGTCAGAAACTACACAAAAATTCTCATTATTTCTTTTCAGCATTTGCACTGAAGATCTTATCCAGTATAATATTCAAAACAGATAAATAAATGTTAAAGGACAAGAGACAAAAAATAATTTTAGATAAAGTGATTTTCCACATAGAAAATAAATTTTTAAAAATTAATTAATTAATATATTCTAATTTGTTATATAGGATAGCAGAATGCATTTCAATTCGTAGTACCTATATAGAACACAATTTTTCATGTCTCTGGTTGTACAGAAAGTAGAGTCACACCATTCGTGTCTTCATACATGTACTTAGGGTAATGATGTTCATCTCATTCCACCATCTTTTCTACACCCCCTGCCCCCTGGCTTCCCCTCCCTCTCCTTTGCCCTATCCAAAGTTCCTTCCCATGCCCCCCAACAACCGTCCTGATTATGGACCAGCAGAAAATAAAATTTTACAAATAAATATTAGAATTAATATGAAAAATCAACAAGGTCCTTAGATAGAAAATAAATTTACTGACATTAATATTGTTCTTATATATCAGCAAAAAGCAAATAGAAAATGCAAAATGTAATCTTAAAAAATTATTTAATTTCTACCTCACATATAGTTGTTAATTCCAGGTAGATTAAGGATTTCAACATTTAAGGAAAAGCTATGAAACTTTATAAAAGACAATATGAGAAATTAACTTCCTAACAGGGAGTAGAGAAGAAGGTCCTAAATATGACTTAAAAATGCAACATAAACAGAAAAAATTTAGCCACTTTATTTTTTAAATTAAATATTTATTTTTTAGTTGTAGTTAGACACAATACATTTATTTTATTTGATTATTTTTATGTGGTACTGAGGATCTAACTCAGGGCTTCACATGTGCTAGGTAATCGCTCTACCGCTGAGCCACAACCCCAGCCCAAAATTTAGCCACTTTCAATGATGAACTTTCTCTCAAAAGAAACATAAAGAGACTGAAAAGGCAAGTCCCAAGTGGGAAGATATTTTGCAACAGATATAATTGAAAGGATTGAAAATATACAAATGCTCTCTCTTTTTTACCTTCTTTCTCGTGTTTTTTATTATAATACTTATATAAGTTGTATATTAAAATGCAAGATCATATTCAGATTGTCTCATGGATCATTAATTCATTGAGAATAGGGAAACTCTTATCATGATAGTATACTTCAAAAATGTATGTTGAAGGAATGCATTGCATTTTTTTACATATGTGAGAGTGACCTTTAAAAAATAAGAAAGAAGTAAAACAAAACTGGGAATAATAAATATATTTCAAACTGTTTAAAACTGGGGAAATTGATTTTTTAATGCTAAAATTGAAGGATCTCAACATTACTTCCCAATAAAGTATGCAATTTTTTTTTCAACAATGAAAAAGAGAAACACCCAATAGAAAAATGGGTGAAAGGACTGAAAAGGTACTTCATACACACATAAAAAGGAGATCCAAACGGCTAGCACATATTTAAAAATGTACTCAACTAAAAAAGTAAAATAAAATACTCATCTTATTTAAATTAGCAAAACACAGATGAAACCCACAAAGAGATACCACCTGATACTCAACTTATATGGTAAAAATGGAAAAAAGACTTTTTTATGTGTGATACAAGTAGGATTCAACATATGGATATGATATCAAATCGACATGATACACCACATTAATAGAATAAAGAACAAGAACTACATGATTATCTCAATAGATGCAGAAAAGGCAATTTGTAAAATTCAACATCTTTTCATGATAAAACTCTTATCCAATTAGGTATAGAAAGAATATATTATAATAAAGGTCACATATCCTAATAAATGTCACATATGACAAGCTTATAGCTAACACCACATTCAATGATGAAAAGTTGAAGTCTTTTTTTCTAAGATCAGGAAAAAAAACAAGGATGCTCAGTCTTATACTCAGTCTACTATTTAATACAGTACTGAAACTTTTAGCCAGAGGAATTGGGCAAGAGAAAGAAATAAATGTTTCCCAGTCAAATGGAAAAAGTTAATTTATCTCTGCATACAATATGATTTTATACATATAACCCTAAAGGCTTCATCAAAACTGTTAGAATTAATGACTAAGTTCAGTAAAGTTACAAGATATGAAATCAAAATACAAGAGTCAGTAGCATTTGTATATGCTGACTGAATTATCTGAAAAGAAAATCAAGAAAAACATCCTTTTTATAATTGCTACCAAAAACAAAACCGCAAACATTTAGGAATAGATTTAACCAGGAAAATGAAATATCTGTACACTGGAAACTATTAAAAAAGTTAAAGAAATTGAAGAAGACACTAATGGAGAGGTATCCTATGTTCATGTATTGGAAGAATTTATATTGTTAAATCACTCATAAAATCTAAAATTCAATGCAACTCCTATCAAATTTCCAATGATATTTCCCACAAAATAGAAAGAAATTCTAAAATTACACGGAACCACAAAAGATCTTGAGTAACCAAAGTGATCAAGAAAGGGAACAAAGCCAGAGGCATCCAACTACTTGATTTTAAAATCTATCATAAAGAAATTAGTATAAACATTATGGAAATCAATGTGGAGATTCCTAAAAACACTATGAATGGAACCACTATACCACTCCTCAGTATTTGCCCCAAATAACTATAAAGTCCGCATATAATAGAGGCATATGGATACCCATGTTTATAGCAGCACAGTTCACAATAGCCAAGTTAGGAAACCAATTTAGGTGTCTGAAAACAGATGAGTGGTTCTTTTACATTTGTGGTGCTGGGAATCAAATCCAGGGCCTCACACATGCCAGGAAAATGCTCTACAACTGAGTTACATCTCCCAGTCCTTCAGCAGATGAATGGATAAAGAAAATATGATATATATACACACAATAGTTTTATTTAGTCACAAAGAAGAATTTTCAGGAAAATGGATGGAACTGGAGAAATATTATGTTAAGGGAAATAAGCCAGATTCAGGAAGTCAAGGGTCAAATGTATTCTCTCATTTGTGGAAGCTAGGGAGAAAAAATAAAAAAGAAAGAGGGATCTCATGAAAATAGAAGGATGACAAGTAGAGTAGAGGAAGGGAAATGGGAGAGGGAGGAGGGAGGGTATAGGGAGATACTGGGGAATTAAATTGATCAAAGAATGTTATGTATATATGTGAATACGGCACAATGATACCCATTATTCTGTATAATTATTACCAAAAATAAATGAAATCTGCTACAAGTTATAACAATCAAAACAGTATGATACTAGCATAAAAATAGAAACATAGACCAAAGCAGGAGAATAGAGAATCCAGAAATAAATCCATACATTTATGGTCAATTGATTTTTTTTTTGTAAAGACACAATACACAAAAGAGAAAGGACAACCTCTTCAATAATTGATGTTGGGAAACCTGGTTTCCAAACAAAATCATGAAATTTAATCCTTATCTCATGCTGTTTACAAAAATTAACTCAAAATTGATTAAAGACAAATAAAAGAAATACAACTATAAAACTACTAGATGAAAATAAAGAGAAAACTTAATTATATTGATCTGAGTGATGATTTTTTGAATGTGAGTCCAAAAGCAATAGCATCAATGAAAATAAAAAGTAAAAGAGACACAAAGGATTACATCAAACTAAAAATCTTCTACACAGCAAAGGAAACAACCAAAATGCAAGGAAACAACCTATAGAATAGGAAAAAATGTTCAAAAACTGTACACATGAGAAGTGTTTATTATCCAAACTATATAAGGAACTCAGACAACTGAATAGTGAGAAAACAACCTGATTAAAAATGGGCCGAGGACCTGAACAATCATTTCACAAAAGAAGACATACAGAAGGCCAAGAAATGTGAAAAAAAAATCACTTATCATTAGATAAATATAAATTAAAACACTGTGAGATATCACTTTACATTTGCTAGGGTGGTTATTATAATAAAAGTCAAAAGATAATAAGTGTTGGTAGGAATGTAAATTAGTACAGTCATTATGGAAAATAGTATGGCCGTCCCTCTAAAGATTAAAAATAGAACTACCATGTGATCCAGCAATCTCACTATTTTGGATATATCCAAAGGAACTGAAATCAGTATGTTGAAAAGATATTTGCAGTCCCATATTCATTAGAGCATTAGTCACAAGAATCATTACATGAAATCAACCAGAGTATTCATCAATGGATGAGGGAATAAAGAAAATGAGGTGCTCACACACAGAAAGACACTATTCAGCCTCTAAAAAGAGGATAATCCTGTAATTTGTGACAACAGAGATGAACCTGGAGGGCATTATGCAAAGTGAAATATGCTAGGCGTAGAAAGACACACATTGCACAATTTCACTTACATGTGGAATCTAAAACAGTCAAACTCAGAGAAGCAGATAGTAGAATGGTGGTGACCTGTGGCTGGGCAGTGGGGAGAGATTGGGGAGATCTTAGTCTAAGAATACAGAATTTCATTTTGACAGGATGAATATGTTCAAGAGATCTCTTGTACATTACAATGACTACAATGAATAATTTTTCACATTTGAAAAGTGATCAGAATAGATTTTAAGTATCTTCACAAAAGGTTAAGTTTGATGCAATGTATATGTTAAATAGATTGATTTAGTCATCTCAAAATTATAAATACATCAAAACATCATGTTTCATGCCATGAATATATATATATATAATTTTGGCTTGTCAATTAAAAAAAAAGTTTGTAGATATAAAAATCTAGCCCTACACCAAGTGTTTTCAATAATGTGGAACAACAGAAACTCTCAGGTAATGTTGGAGTATAATTTGTTGCATCAAATTGGAAAATAGCATTAAACTTGAAAATGAGGAGATACTATGATTCAGCATTTCCACTCAGGCCTACCCCTTAGAGAAGCACATTTGCAGAAGATACATACATCAGTATTGTTCATAGCAGCATTGCTTGTAATAGCCCCAAACTGAAAACAATCCAAATAGTCACCTACAGTAGAATAGGTAAAATTTGCCATACTTGTGTCAGGAAACACATGGTGACAGTGGAAATGATTGAATGACATGCCTCAATATGGTTGAATTGCATAAACATGTTTGGTTTTCTTTTTAAGGAGTTGAAAATCATTGAATCTCATCAATGGTTCATGGATAGGTGAAAATATTAAAGAAAATCAATAAACTCTTTAATATATAATCTAAGATAGAAATTATAACTGTGGAGGAGGCAAGGGAATAAGATCAGAGAGGCAAACAAGATTCCGTGAGTCCTATTTCTTGAGGGTAAGGAAGTAAAATGATTTCTGTTACTGTTTTTAAAACTATGATGTTTCATAGATCTTTGTATAATATATTTCTTCCTCTTTCTTTCCCACCCACTCCCACACTCAAGAAATTCCATTCAGTTTTGCAATAAAAACTGAAAGTTATTTAGGAATAAATCTACAAAAAGATGCATAAATTTATAGAGGAAATTCTGTAATTTTCTTGAAGGGCATGCAATGACAAAATGATTGACCAACAGTGGCATTGAATGAATGAACTCAGTATTGGAAAGGTAACGAATCTTTTCAATGTCCTCCTTTTTGGTGAATCTTGAAAAGCTGGACATAAATTTGATGAGAAGTAAAGGGCCCAAATTAGCCAAGATGAATTTGAGGTACAAGAAAAGAAGAAAAAAAAAGACGAAAAATTCACCCCACACCTTGTGGGTGTACTACTTCCTGTGAAATAGAGACAGAGCTCATGACAGACAAAGCTCAGGGTGTTAACTTTCTTAGTCATAAGAACAGACCAAGGTACTTGTAAAAACTGTAGAATCCTTTGTCACATTTTATACCAATTGAATCAGATTCTTTAAGGAATCTTAAAGAATCTTAAAGAGGCTTGGGGATCCATATTTTCAATAAACTCTTAGATTTGTCTACTTTTGTAACTGATCACTTCCTTAAAGAATAATCTCTAGAAATAAGTGTCGGATAAAACATCTTTCATGAAAGTTTAAGCATAACTTTAAAATAATAGTGGTCATCTACAAAAAAAATCTTTTTTTTCTGTGGATGAGAACTATTTCCACAGCAGTTTTGGGTCTGATTCACTTCCTAAATTATTCTTCAGGAAATACATTATAGGTGTGTCTCACTTGCCAAATTAAAAAAAGGAACTTAAAAATTTTTGTTTATAAGTACTGTAAATATTTAATTCTATCAATTAGTTTGCATATATATTTATTTTCTACATTTTTTTAATAGAAGAAAGAGGTATAATATAAGTTTGAGAGGTCTGTCCAACAAGATTTGTGATTCATCTCTTTGCATTTGTTGCAATTAAGACAGAGGCAGGTCTAGGATGTGGCAGATAATAATAAGGATTATTAACTGCTCTTGATTCTTACAGTCCTCAATTTGGACCTTTTGGACAAAGAGTGTTTTTTATTAATACACATAGAACACATGAATTATATTCTTATTGTAATTGTTTTAAACAGTTAGTTAATTAATAAAAAATTTGTGTCTACTTCTTAGGGTATCTTTTTCCTGGTTAATTGAGTTCTCAGAATTGTGTGACATGTATACCATAATTACTTACAAAAGGGAAAATCTAGTTCAGTTTTTTAGTGTATCTGGAAAATAGCAAAACCAGAATTTGAATATATGTAGTTTGACTTCAAAGCCCATACATATTCTGATTCTGTCTCCAGTCGCATCATGAATGATACAAGGAGAAAAACTCAGTCTCCCTTCACCTTCTCTTCCCCTCACAGAGATTAGCAGTCTTAGCAGCTTTTTGTGTTCCTTTTCAGTTACCCTTTATGTTATTTGTGTGGATGTACTACACATATTTTTTAAGGATTTTTCTATTAGAGCATTATAATTGTATGTAGTAGATGAATTCATTTTGACAAAATTCAAAAATGCAAGAAATTTGATTTCAATCCCTATCCCCCACTCTTTTCCTCCCCTCCCTGCTCCCCCTATTCTCCTTCCTCTGCTCCTTGATTTATTTTTGATTGGTACTTACTACTATCAGGAGTCAACAGCCAGAATCTCATGGGAGTTCTTCTTTCCCAGGGGAATCCAAGCCACCCTAAAACTTAAAATCTCAAATAATTAGTGAATAACAAAACACAAATACTCAGAAATATATTTACAAAAGGTGAAGTCCCTTATAGATCTAGTCTACCTGGGTTCTGGAACTAGACAAAAACAAAATGACTCTGATGGTTTATTTAAGGGGGTACATCAAAGGGATAAGGTTTCAAGGGCAGAGTCTTGCTTCAAGTCTTGCAGTCAGCAGGTTGATTGACATCTTGGCAGGTCACACCCACCTCAGTGCTGTGTGGGTCACTGCAGAGTGGGATAGAGATTTGCATTGTCCCTGGACAGTTGACTACAGGAAATGTCCACTGGTCATTCCCAGACACCAGATGTCTTTATCCACAAGGCTTTCATGCACAGTGATCCACAGGCAACCCATGGACAGCTCCTGACATTCTACATATACATAAAGGGGAAAGTCCCTTTGGTACATTTAGATATGTATATAACATGATTTTGTTAAATTAATTCCATATTTTTTTCTCTTTTCCTTCCTCCCATCTTCCCTCTTGTTCTCCTTCTTCTACTCCACTGATCTTCCCAATATATTTTTGATATCTGATTTCCCTCCTCCAACACACGGTCTTCTTTTTCTTATTTTACGTTAACTTCCACATTAGAGAAGACATTTGACCCTAGATTATCTGAATCTGGCTTATTTCATTTAGCATGATGTTCTCCATTTCCATCCATTTAGCAAATAAATACCATTATTTCAATCTTCTTTATGGTTGAATTAAAAAACGGCACTATGTATATATGCACACCACATTTTCTTGTTCCATTCATCTATTGATGGGCATCTGGGCTGACAACATAATTTGGTTACTATTTCTATTGTGCTGCTATAAACATTGAGGTGGCTGTATTGCTGCAGTGTTCTGATTTTAGTTCTTTTGGATAAATACCAAGGAGTGGATTAGCTGGGTCATATGGTAGTTTCATTCCTAAATTTTTGAGGAATTTCCACACTGCTTTCCAGAATAGTTTGACTAATTTGCAGTTCCACCAACAATGTATCAGTGTACCTCTTCCTCCACTTTCTTACCAGCGTTTATTATTATTTGTATTCTTGAGATTTGCTGTTCTGACTGCACTGAGATAAAATCTCAGTATAATTTTGATTTGTATTTCTCTGATTGCTAAAGATGCTGAACATTTTTTTTTCATATATTTGTTGGCTATTTGTGTTTTACCTTTAGAGAAGTTCTTTTGCCCATTTACTGATTGAGTTATTTGGGGTTTTTGGCATTGAGTTTGATTGATTGGCATTGATTTCTTTATATATTCTGGATATTAATCCCCTGACAGAAGAGTAGCTGGAAAAGATTTTTTTCCCATTGTGTAGACTCTCTTCACACTCTTAGTCCTTTCCTTTGCTGTGCAGAAGGAAATTTGAAGCCATCTTATGTATGATTCCTGTTGAGCTTTAGGAGTCTTGTTGAGGAAGTTGGTGCCTGTGCCTATATGATGAAGTGTTGACCCTATGTTTTCTTCTAGAGGTTGCAAGATTTCTGTTCTAATTTCTAAGTCTTTGATCCATATTGAATTGATTTTTGTGTGAGATGAAAGAAAGGAATCTAATTTCATTCTTCTACATATGGATATCCAGTTTTCTCAGCATACCCTTTGTTGAAAAAGTTATCTTTTCTCCAACATATATCTTTGGCACCTATGTGAAGTATCAGAAGGCTCTAAATATGTGGGTTTGTCTCTGTATATTCTTTCTATTCCATTGGTCTTTGTGTCTACTTTGGTGCCAATAACATGCTATTTTTGTTATTATAGCTCTGTAGTATAATTTGAGATTGGGTATTGCATCACTTTTCTTGCTCAGAATTGATTTGGCTATTTTGGATCTCTTATTCTTCCAAATGAACTTAAGAACTGTTTTTTTTTCTAATTCTGTGAATACTGTCAATGGTATTTTGATAAAAAATTGCATTGAATCTGCATATTGGTTTTGGTAGAAAGGCCATTTTCATAACATTAATTCTGCCTATCCAAGAACATGAGAGGTCTTTTCATTTTATAAAGTCTTCTTTAATTTCTTTTTTCAGAATTCTCTATTTTTTTGGTGGGGGGGGAGGGTGTATATACTGGGAATTGAATTCAACCACATTCCCTTCCCTATTTTGTATTTTATTTAGAGAGGGTCTTACTGAGTTGCTTAATGCCTTCTGTTGAAAAGGCTGGCTTTGAACTCATGATCCTCCTGTTTCAGCCTCCCAAGCTGCTGGGATTACAGGATTGTGCCACCTCACCAGGCAGTGTTCTCTAATTTTTATTGTAGAGATATTTTACCTTTTTGGTTAGGTTAATTTCCAAATATTTTATTTTTTGAGGTTACTGTGCATGGAATGGTATTCCTGATTCATTCCTCAGCATAATCACTGTTGGGATATAGGAAAGCTATTGATTTATGGGTGTTGATCTTGTATCCTGCTACTTTTCTAAATTTACTGATTATCTCTAGACATCTTATGGTGGGGGCTTTTTGGTCTTTTAGATATAAGATCATGTCATCATTAAACAAATCGTTCAAACTTTTCCTATTTGTAACCCTTTAATTTTCTTCTTTTGCATGATTGCTCTGGTTAGTGTTTCAAGAACTATATTGAACAGAAGTGGCGAGAGTGGCTGTATTGTCTTATGCCTGATTTTAGAGGAAATGCTTTCATTGTTTTCCTCCATCCAGTATGATGCTGGCTTTATTTTTTTTTAATTTTTTATTGTTGGTTGTTCAAAACATTACAAATTTCTTGATACATCATATTTCACACTTTGATTCAAGTGGGTATGAGGCTGGCTTTATGTTTGTCACATATAGGGTTAATAATGTTGAGGTAAGGTCCTTATAGTCCTAGCTTCTCCAGCATCCAATTAAAAACATGAATGTTTACTGTATTTTATCAAAGGGCTTTTCTGCATATATTGAGATGATCATATGAATCTTTAATTATATTTATTGTGAATTACATTTATTAATTTGAGTATGTTGAACCAACCTTGCATCCCAGGGATGAAGCTCACTTGATGATGATGTATTATCTTTTCAATACACATGTCTTTTGTTAAACACAGATTGTTTTGCACTTTCTTGAATAATAACTCAGAGATTTTAAAATTTCATTACATACGCTACTTAATATATATGTAGCAAAACTTTAAACTGTTGCCATGGGAGTAGACAGAACTTTTCCAGTTTTTTCCAGTTGTAAATGATGTTTTATTGACCATCCTTGTATATCTTTGTACAAGGTATGAATATTTCTTTAGGACTGACTCAGTGAAATGAAGTTGCTCATGAAGATTATATGAATAATTAAAAATTTTATACATATTGCTGATGTACACTTCAAAAAGCTATGTAATTTACACTCCCAAACTTTATGAGCATATCTATTTTTCTTTATTCCACCAGTACTTAATATTCTCAATCTTGTAAACTTTTTCCAATGTGATGAGTAAATTAATTATTTCTTTATTTTCTTTTTATGTCTCCTCTTTACTACTGTATTATTATGACCCATATAAAAACAGTGCCCGACTTATAGTAAGACTCAATAAATATTGTTGAATGAATGGAAGGATAGATGCATTAGTCATTTGTACTTCTTTTATAACTTGTCTGTTCATATTATTTTTTTATTTTTATATTGACCTACATTGTCTTCTCATGCTTAATAACTTTTAAAATATTCCTGACAGTCATCTTTGTTATATATTCTGCCAATATTTTCACTAGCATGTTGCTTGTTTTTTAAATTTGTTTATGGGGAAATTTTTATTCAGAGGATATAATTTTTAAAATCTCAAATTTGGATATTTTTCTTTACAGAAAGTCTTTCTCTAGCACCAAATATTATAAAAATATTCTAAAAGAATTTTTCTAATAATTTAGTTGTAATGGTTTTGTTTTACTTATAGTTTTAAAATTCATCTGATGTACATGTATGTGTGAGTTCATATTAAGTTTGCCTTTATATTTTCCTAAATGATGTCACTAGCTATCCTTCTGGAAAAAAAATGTCCATTTTTCTGCACTGATTTCTAAATACAAACTTAATCATACTTAAATCTCCCTATCTTCATGATACTATAACTGGATTCTTATGGAACTAGTAATTTTAAAACTTCTATGTAATTACCTATCTTTGGATTTTATTATATATTTATTTAGGAAAAGGCCAATTTTATTGAATGCAGGGGTACTATCTTATTCATTATTCATTTTATTATGTTTCACGAGACCATGTTTAAGATATGGTTTGCTGTCAGCAAACTGTTATTGAATGAACCACAGAACTAATTGAAGGAGTTGGGGATCATGGGAATCCTGTTTCCTTTTCTTTATTACAGGCCTCATCTGTTACTTGGTTGCTTTAGGAATCAAGAAACTAATGGATTAGATAAAGGCTTATTGATTGATTAGAGGAGACTTAAAAAACTTGTCATATATCTGAAATTCTACTCCCTGGGCTAGTCTCTATTTTTAGAAGACCCCTGCTTAATCTGCATTTGTTACTTGGCAGATATAAAATCTGAATATGTGCTGTCTTTTTGGGAAGATCAGATTTACCATGTCTGCCACCATACAAGATCTAATGCTATTTTTGAATAATACTTGATTCTCTATCCTTACCTTCTTTCTCAGCAACCACACATTTACCAATGCATCTCATAAATCTATGTCCAACTTACATCAGGCTTCTTTCTCCTTCTGACATATCACCATGGGTTTTGGATATTTTATAGTGAGTAGCTTTAAAACTTCCATCCTCTCTTGTTTCTTGTATCATTCCTTTACTGCAGTCTTCCCAATGTTACATTCTAAAAGCAGCCTTTCAAGAACTCAACTGAAAAAATTTTGCTCAGATGGCGAAGACATAATGAGAAGGAAAGCAGACATTTAGAATAGTCAGGGGACCTTTAATAAATCTTTTAAAAATTTTCATTGCTTTTCTGTCTCTATGAATACTTTTGTCCAGATTCTTCAAAATTTAGATTTTTTATTACAGCCCCCATATGTGTTCTTTTCTTAGAAGTTGCAGAACTGAATTTTTGTTAACAAAGAAGTATATGTCTTGAATTTCAAACTGCTATTCTTCATCTTGGTCTTAATTTGAGCTTTTCTTTGTTCCAGCTAAAGGAGAATCTCTCTTCCCTTGGCTTTGGGCTTTTCCTGAATCAATCTCTGCCCCTCTCTCCTCCCTCTCTTTCTCTCTTTGCCTGGGATTTCTTTTATGCACACTGTTGCCTCTAAACCAGACCCCTTGGTCTTCCCTGGGGTGGGGGCGGGTGAAAGCAGAGGGGCTTGTAGTTAATTCATATAAAGAGTGATTTGATACTTGTGTTACAGCTTCTCAGGTTGGAGGAACATCCCAAGAAAGCCAACTCAAAGACCGTTCTCTTGGAGGAAGCAGATTATGGGGAAATACATGGTGAAATAACAACGTTAACTTATATATTTTTTAAAAAGCATGTATAGTTAAATAGTTATATATTTTTAAAAAAGCATAAATAGTTAAATATCACTAGGTTTATTACAAAATGACTGTAAGCTGAGAGGTGTTATATAATTTTTCAAAAGGAGTTTGAATCTTGTTTATTAGAAAACTGTTCCATCATTGCTTCACAAATATTAGGTACTTTCCAGAAGGTGCTGATAATTACATAACAACTCAGAATTCTGCTTCAGTGGGGCAATTTTCTTTTCATCAACAAATTCTTCTTTAAAGAACCATCTTGATCAGGAAAAAATTTGTCTCTGCATTTTTATCCAACTAGCAGAAATATTTGTGCCTACGTGGCTATTATTCCACTAAACCATCCTCTGGTTAATATTTCTGAAATCAATGTCTTACAACTGCATATATATGTGTGCATGTATAAATATATACATATTACATATATAAATGTATATTTATGTTTATATATATTTATATAAATTTATATATTTTTATATATAAAGCCATTTATGTATTAATGATGTGTCTTAAGTAAATTTAAAAAGCATATTGTGCTAGTCATGTTTTTATCACTGTGACTAAAATATCTATCAGAACAAATTAGAGGAGGAAAAGTTTATTCTGGGCTCACAGTTTCAGAGTCTCAGTCAATGGTCAGCGACTCCATTGCTCTGGGCCTGAGGTGAGGTGGAACATCATGGCGAAAGGGCACAGCAGAGGGAAACTTTCAGCCCATGGCAGCCCAGAAGCAGAGGGAGAGAGTGTGCATGTGCACAAGAGGCACCAGGAACAAAATATAAATCCCAAAGACACTCCCCCAGTGGCCTACTTCCTATAACACATCCTACCTGCCTATACCACCAGTATAGTAATCCTTTGAAATAATTAATCCATCAACTAATTTAACTTGTTGGTTAAGCTTCTGCTCTCATAATCAAATCCTTTTACCCCTGAACATTGCTGCATCATCTCACACTTGAGTCTTTCATATCCAGACTGCAACATATACATAGCATTATATAAACTCGTCCATCTGATATGTAAAGACTAATAAAGAGATTGGACAGATAAAGGAACAAAAATTGCCTGCTCTGAGGAAGCTAACTAGTAAAAGCTGCATGGACCAGTTTGTATGAATCCAGTTGATGGACATTTTTCCCCTTTGGGAGGAGAAACAGGAGTGGCTCTGTAGTTTGATCCAGACAGAATCCCTTTCCCCCAGGCTGGTGAATTCCTGGTTACTAGGGAGCCTCGTCATTATGGAGCTTCCCCATTCCTGTCTTGGTTCTTGAATAGTTGTTAATAAATTAATTCTGTCCGGGTGAGAGTGCTTGAGTGTGCTTTTAATCTTGGGTAGAAGAAGGGAAATTGCTCTCATTACTCTAGACTGGTGGCTAAAAAAAAATTCTGTAATAAAACTCAAGTTTTACCCTGCCAGTGATGATTGTTCTTAGTAGTAGCCCTGGTTGTTACTCTGTTAAATGAGTCTCTCTCTTTTTTCTCCTATCTTGATTATACTGCAAAATTTGCCTTCTTAAAAAGTGGTCTGACTACAAAGAAGGAAATGAGGGCTGAATACAACCCCACATACTGTGCACCTGTAGTGTTTAATGCAGTAGTTGGCACACAGTGGCGGCATTGTTTTACTAGTTGTGGGTGCTTGTGACAGTCCTGGCTGCTGAGAGGGCTTCCTCAGCAATATCCCTGCTGCTAGGAATGATCCCTCTACCTTGTAATTCCATAAACAGAATTTCTCAGTATACTCAGAGCTAACTATTTGCTCTATTGCAGACTCATGTTGACTAAATTTCCATGATTTTGACAGACAACTCACAAAAATGAAATAAGAAACTACCTCTGAAATATTAGAAATGCAAAGAATTTTAAAAAGTGGTCTGACTAAAAAACATGACAGATATAAAACTCTTTTATTATTACTTTTTTTGGTTTGTTTTACAAAATAGAGACTACTGCAAATGAATCTGTGCCAAATTTTTTAAAACACCCACTTAAATAAGCAGGAATGTCAGTGTGCCTGTAATTACCATCGCTGAATTTCCTGTGGAGTCTATTTTGCGATACTTTGCTTAACAGTCTTTTGCCAGTTTGTAGAGAGGAAAAAAAAAACAGTAAATATGCATAAAACAAGAAAATAAGAATAAGGGGAACTGAGTAGCTCAAAGACTCAAGATCATTAACATATATACAAGTTCTGTGTCATAGAGGGTAATATCTAAGCAGATAAACAACACAATATGTTTGCTTGTTTTGGTCTAAGCATGAAATCATCATTGAGTTTAATGAAAGACAGACATTTAGCCAAGCTGTATGAATGAAAAAAAGAGGAAGAAAAGCAAGGCCAAAAGGGAAAAAAATAAAAATGCTGGCTATAATCTTGGGAAATGGGAGTTGTATAAACATCAAGAAATTTGGACATGCTATTGCTTTGGTCTTTTAGACAGAAGAAATAGTGAGTGAAACCCCTAATTATCTTCAGTTCCTTACTGTAGAAAGGAATAAGCATACTCTTGGGATGTGGAGACTGTATCACGTTCCCAGTTTTATCCTTGGCATCTGCAATAACACGTAGCACTAAGCAGGCCCTCTATAAATGTTTTTTTTTTAACTCAATGAATAAAGTTCTAGCAATGAGTCTCACCTGACATCTTCGGAAGTATAGCAGGATCATTATGCTGCATATGCCCTGAAGGATGTACAATTATCAAAATTATGTGAAGTAACTTAAAATATGCAAACAGTATGCAAACGAGGAGCTCCATCAGAGATGAAGCCATGGTTCACCTGGAGGGGAAGTGGCTGTCAACCAGCACCAAGCTGAGCAAATCAGGAATTGACTGTGATAAAAACTTCTGGGCGAAGAGGCCATTGGGGAAATCTTGGTAAACAGGTTCTAAGAGGACTAAATTGTGTTCATGCCACATATAAGGACACTGCAGTGATTCTTTTGTTCTTCTGGGAGCAGAAATAGAGGCCAATGATCACTATTACAAACAACATCTCTGTTTATGGATGTCAAAAAGAAACTTCTATGTTTTAAAATGTTTGTGGTGTTCTCACTGCTATAACACAAGAGCAAAATAGTTTTTTTAAACTTATTTTTGGATGTATGCAAAGGAATTTTTAGCCTTAGTCAAGGACTAACTTAAAAGCATATTATTTGGTATGGGAGTAATTTGAAATAAAGAGAAAACTGAAGCTTCTGTTTGTTAAGAGTTAAGAGCAGAAAAAAACTGTGTTACAGTTACAGCTTATGGAAATGTAAAAAGAAAATGAATATCCAGGGAAAGAAAGGAAGGAGATCCCCATGAGTCAGGGGATGAAAAATAGGAATTTTCACGGCAGAGTGGGCTTCCATCCTGTATGGGCCTGGATGACCGAATTGCAGGCAAATCTGGCTGGCTGGAGACAGATGGAGAAGGTTGCTATACCTTGAAGGACAGAAGCTATTGTGCACCAGCTTCTGTGGAACCAGGTTCCTGTGGGACTAGGACCTGGTGTTGCCAGATCTTCAGTTTGTTTTCGAGCAGCACCTGAAATATGCAACATTAAATCTCATTTCTAAAGGAGACATCTATTTTAGATGTTTCTGAAACCAAGAACTTTCTATACAAAAAAAAAATCTGTCTTTGAAGGCTGAATGCTATATGGCAAAGAGAGAAAGATAAAAGTATAGGGATTCTGAGGTAAGAGGAAAAGTGGAAGACAACTCGGCAAGAAGTAGAAATGGAAAAGGTGGAGAGAAGACTAGTTCAGGAAGAAAAAAAAAATCCCTGTACCTCTTACCCACCTTTCCTAGTCTCACCTCAATACCTACTCAAATCCCTGGACAGTTTTTGCCTCCAGCTCCTCAGATCACACCCAGCACCAGCTGTTTTGAGGCAGTGCTGTCTCCCTCTTCTGCACCATGACCTTTCAGTGGTCCCACCTGTTCCACAGGCAGCACCCACAGATTATGTTGATAGTTTTAGACAATCTTTCACAAGTGCCACACAATTTGATTTTGATCTGCCTAGTTTATGGTTGTACCTGATCTGTCAACCTTCTTGGATTTCCTCCTTTTTGAGTAGCTTTCTTGACTATGAAAGATTTCTTTCATTTCTCTTCTTTCTATCCTTCTTCCCTTCCTTTCCCATCTTTCCTTCTTTCCTCCTTTCTTCCTTTCTCCCTCTCCCCCTCCCTCCAGTCCCACCCCCCACCCTTTATTTAAAAAAAAAAAAGAATTCTTTCTCAAACAGCTACTCCCCCGCCCCACCAAACAGCTCTCTTAAATGGGAAAAATCTTCTTCCTCAATTCCTTGTCTGGGGACACACACACACACACACACACACACACACCATTTTAAATTTGACATACATTTATATTGTATTTTCAATGAAGTGTTTACAAATATTTTTCAGCTTCCTGTGGGTTATTGAATTTTTAAATGCTATCAATTTTTTCCCTAACTAATCTTTATAGATTTTTTCCCATGCTTTTTCTCCCTAGAATTGAGTAAGTGGGATGGATTTTTCTTTCATTTTGCTTTCTGTCTTCCACTGTTATGCTCGATTTAATTGACATTATCACAAATATTTATCTAGGACCATTGCTATAAGGCATTGGGAACCCAAAGAAGAATAGGTTATGGTTCTTATTCTCAAGTTGCTTGTAATTGAGATGGGCAACAAGACACACATGAAAAGATAAATGGTCATGAAAGGTCAAATTCTAGGTTACAGAAAAGTAACATGAATGAATAGTATAGGAACTGGATGATGGCAATATGCTGTGGCTTGCATGTGTCCCCTCAAAGTTCATCTCTTGGAAACGTAATCTCCAAATCTGTATGTTAATATTTTTGGAGGTGGGACCTTCAGAGGTAACTCGGATTAGATGAAGTCATGAGGGAAGGGTGCCCATGATGGCATCAGTGCTTTTATATGAATAGAAAAGAGAGACTCCAGCTGGCATGCCAGCTCTGTCTCACCATATGATGCAGCAACAAGCCCTCGCTAGATACTGGCACTTGCATGATACATGCTCTTGGGTGTCCCAGTCTCCAGGAATTTGATTAATAAACTTCTGTTCTTTATAAACTACCTAGCCTAGTTGTAGCAGCAGAAAACAGACAAAGGCAAACTATTATTATGTCCTGGGATAATCAGAGAAGGAAGGGTAGAAGTGAATACTCATTGAGTGTTCTAAGCATTTCTCATTGCTATTACCAATTATTATTTTAAAAATGTGGTTTATAATGGTACCTCCTTTATAGAATAATGACTCTAAGACTCTGAGGTCTAAGTAACATTTCCAAGGATACAGAGTTAGTAAACTGCAGTTCCAGAATTTGAAATAACCGTGGTGTGTTTGGGAGCTGAAAAGTCCAGAAGTGGAAGGTCTTTATGGAGAATAGTAGAGGAAAAATTTTAATTATAAAAAGATTGTACAATCCTTTGAATGACAGCTTTGTGGTATGTACTTAGTGTATGTTAGAAGACTTATCTAATTTGATGAAATATTGTTACTTTAGAAAAGTAACATAACTACTAAAATGTTCCTATTTCAAACATGACAATTAGAAAATACCTCTGTGTGAGTGACTTCTTGCCTAGAAATTCCCAGACTAGATACCTGTCCTGCAGAAATGTTGCCATAGGATACAGAGATGTATCTAGAAGGAGTTTATTACAACATTGCTTTTAATAGGGAAAAAACATGGGATTAATTTATGTGGCAGAGAGTAGACTCATCAAGCCTATTTCTACTTCCTGCCACAAACTCAACCAAATTTCCCAGCCCGCTTAGTGGGCACCATGACTAATTCTTGCTGGTTATTGAGGGTGACATTGAAGAAGGAATAAACCTGATCCCATGTGAAAGACAGACTTATTACTGGTCTGTTGAACTGTAACCTTAGTGCAGAACTAGATTTTATGGGAAGTTTCTGCCTTTTTATAACTCTTAACCTAGTCTAATTAATGAAATCTGATATATGTCTAAGGGAATGATAACTTAAGTTTATAGACACATTATGGATTACTATGTGTTAGGTTAAAATAACCGGGCAGATATTTGTTAGATTCATGGAAAAACTTTTCATGAAACAATATATATAATGCCATGTTTATAAATTTCTTCCATCCCAAATTTTGTATAAATGTATGTGTTCAAATGCAAGGGAAACTGTTGAAAGGAGACTGATCTTTTTGGTGTATGTACTTCACATTTTGGTGTATGTACTGCATTATTTTAATATTTAAAAATGAAAATGTATTATTATTAATTATTATTTTGGTTATTCTGAGGATTAAATCTAGAGTCTTGTATCTGCTAGCAAGCACTCTAAACTGAACTATATACCCTTAGCCCCTGTTTCTTTTTATTTATAAAAAGAAAATAACCTGTTTAGATTTTTTTTTCAGGCTCATTGTAAGATTTAATTAACATAGTAACTGCAAAACTTCTTAGGAAAAGTGCCAAAAATCTTTGAGGTGATTTTTATGATAATGTTTTCAAGTGTCTATTTCAATTGCTGATCAAGCTCTAATTTTTTGTACTGTAGGAACATTTGTCAAAGTTAAAGGTTCTGGGCCACCTCAGCTTGATAAAGAATCGCAGTGGTCACCGTCTGCAATGCCTCATGTCCTCTCGTGCTTGCTTTTTTGTCTCCCTCATTTTCTCTCCTCTTCCATTCATTTCATCCAAGGATCAAATTGCAGGAATAGGAGAGAGTCCTCTTTCCTTTGAGAGCAGCAGAGATACTTTTTTCTCAATTAAATGAAAAGATTTCACAAGTGGAGTGAAGAGGTGCCCACGTGGCAGTGATTTCTGCTGTCTGCTTTGGGAAGAGAGGTGATAAATAATGAGGATGTAAGGATGTCAGAAGGAGCGATAGACACTTCTCATTGATAGGAGACTTAAAGGCAAATGGAGGTTGTCCCCATAATTAGCTTGAATAGATGAATTCTCAGGCAATCTGTAAGTAGAACAGAGTGAAGACATAAATGAAAGTCTCAAATGAGAAGAAATCAGGGGAAGCAGCAAGTCCTGGCGTTGGGACCAGCCTTGGTTTGAATATTGATTTAGCTAACTACATCATGTGCAATTTGACAGAATGAAATATTTTTCAAATGCCCAGAAAACGTTTAATGCCTGTGAGAAACTCTATTGGTACTTTTAATAAGCAATTTTTGAAGACTATGGCTTTTAAAAATTATTTTTTACATCACTGTTTAGCCACATGACATTATCACCCTGTGTGTATATATATAAATGTGTAACAACAAATCCCCCACGGTGTACAACTCTAAGGCACCAATAAAAATATGGAAAAAAGTTTTGTTTGTGAAGGTCATTCTATTGTACAGGAAATCTTAGGAAGTCAGAGGGGGAGGAGGGACAGTGGGAGATGGAGAAGTATGAGAAGGAAGAGAAGTTGGAGGAAAAGAAAAAAAAATGGAGATGGGGACAGGAGGAGGAGGAAGAAAGGAAGAAGAGGACAGATTACAGTGGAGGAGGAAAGGCAGTAGAAACATAATGGTATTTAAAGGCACTTTTCATTCTGTGTCTAGATCACAAAAATCTTGGTTTAAATTAATGAGATAATGAGATATAAACCTTTCCCTTTTTAGTGTAAATTTTTTTTACCACTACAATAATTTCCATAGTCCAATTGGTTGATAACGCGTCTCCAGAAGAAATCTGTGAGTATTATTGTCATTTTATTAAAATCTGAATCTTGCTTTATTATTGTGGCTTTGATATGATAATTCCATGCATCAATTATTTTCTGCCAGAAAGTTTAGAAAAGTCAGGGTTAAAATGAATTGATATATTGATAAATATTTAAATTATTTAAAATTATTTAAATTATTTAAAATTTAAATCAGAGTTGTTTGTATAATAAATTATATACATATATAGAGATTACTATGAGACTTCATGATGTGCAAATATAAGTTGTGTTGATTATTTTTCTTTGTTTTCTTGATGTCCTACAATATACAAAGATGATTTTGTTGTGTGTCAATAATTGTGTCATTTTGTTGCTACTTTTCAATTAACTGTTAAAGAAATGTCTGTGTGCTGCTAACCTGACCTTACAGGTGATGATTTCTAGTAGGTAAAGTTTGACTGCATAACTTTTAAATCCTTTTCACACATGTAAGATAAGTATGACTAATTATTCTTAATTAGGATAGAGGAGGAAAAATTAGAAGTGGTCACTTTTGAAGATAACGTAAATAAAGGATATTTTAAAGAAATAAATCTGTTAAGTTCAATTGGTGGACTAGTCTTACTATGTTTCACTACCAGAAATTATTTGGTGTGAAGCTTAAACTACTATCTTAGAGTCAGATAATTTCCTTGCTTAAAATACATCTGCTGTATTACAGCCTGATGCCTTTGGCCCCACTAGCATATGGTAGAAAAAGTATAGAAAAGAAAAATAACTACCACTTTCAGTTTCAGTTTTCTCCTTTGTAAAATGAAGGTCATAGCATCAGCCATATCAGCACATAATGTTATTGGGAAGTCAAGTAAGCAAACATATGCAAAAATACTTTATAAATGCCAGGCATTATTATGAGAGTTGAAGAACAGGGGTGATGAAAGAAGTTTTGGAAGGCCTGCTGGCAACTCAGAGCCTTTCTCCTAGGCATGGAAATGGATGCCTGGAAACTCAATTCTCAGAAGGCTGGCCAGCAGTATTCTGGGTTCTATTCTGTCATTGAGAAGCACCTGTATGTGATTTGAAAGAGCGAAGAGAAGCTTCTGTTCTCTTGCTTCTTCAGCAGGAGTGGGCAGATGCGAGAAGAGCCATTTGAGATTTTGCAGAGACCTCTAGGCATTTCCTTGAAAATCACCCCTCTTTGTGCGATAGCAGCTGTGTTCATTGTCAGCTACATCCTGCCATGCTTTCTCTTTCAAAAGGCACCAGTAACCGGACAGTTAGTTCTGGCTTTTCTGACCTTCATTCTACCAATCCTTCTACCGACTTGAAATCAGACTAATTCTATTGACTCCTGCTAATTGTAACCTTGTAATTTACTGTATGTAACATCCTATTGCTTGAAACAGAAATAACAGATTGTGCTTTTCTGACTGAACCCTGGATAATTGAGGAACTAAGCTTTAAGATCAAACTAATGGCTATTTCATCATGTTCTCTCAAGCTGTGTTTTCAAATAATAATGCCCACCATCATCTATCCATTTTCTATCTTCCAGTATTGCCCTATCAATATAAGGCTATATGTAGTATAAATATAAGTGTTATCTATAGTCAACGTTCCTAGATATGATCTGGTTCCTGTTTCTTCTTTTCCAAAGAGCACTGCCTCCATTTTTTTTTTCTTTTTGGTATGGGGAAAAAACTCAGGGGCACTCAACCACTAGGCCACATCCCCAGCCCTATTTTGTATTTTATTTAGAGACAGGGTCTCACTGAGTTGCTCTCACTGTTGCTGAGGCTGGCTTTGAACTTGATATCCCCCTGCCTCAGCTTCCTGAGCCACTAGGATTACAGGCGTGTACCACTGCTCCTGGCAACTGCCTCAATTTTTTATACCAAAAGTGATTAATAATAAAGACACCAAGTATAAAATTTGCTTTTATATTTGGGAAATTGAGAAGTGGATCTTTTTCATGACAAAGCTTCAAATGTTTCCACAGATATTTTAAATGTTCTTCCTGTTCATTTTTAACATCTTTATAATATCTAGAACTGTTTCTGTTGACTTTTTTAATTCTTGTTTTGAGTCAAGTTTTTCTTCTTCTTTAAACACCTAATTTTTTAAAAATTATATGCTGGATATTGTAAATATGTTGTGAAGAGTCTAAATTATGTTGTATATACAGAATGTTGATTCTTTTGTCATTGTTGGCAGAAAGTGAAATTTATTGATAATGTGGTTTGTTTCTTTTGAAGCATCATTTCCAGGTTTGTTTACATGGGTCTGTAGTAGCCTCTATATTATGGCTAGATATACCCTAAGGTCACATAGGATAATGGTTGAAAAGATATTGACTGCTTAGACAGTTGTAAGAATCTGTAGGTGGTCAGAATCTAAGCATGGTGAGATCTACATTCAGCTTGCAGACTTCCAACAGTTGACTTCAGTCACAGAATTTCACCCTGTGTTTATACATTAAGAATTTAGCAAAAGACTCAAGCTAACTCCTAATAGACTTAAGTTTCTTCCTCTTCGTAGCTTCCTTCCCTCTGGCACCCAGGCTACCAAATTCTTAATGTCTCAGCACTCTCAACTCCAGCATTTATGTTATATACTCAGTAAGACTGGCTCAGGTTCTACTTCTCCATAAGGCTGTTTGAAAGTGCGCATAGACAAAAGCCAGGGTGAAAGTAGGGCTTGCTTGGTGAGTTTCCCTTGTTGAAAAGACCACAGTTCCGTCTTTCCTTTTGTATATGGCTTGACTTTGTCCACCTCATACATCTTTCCTGCTCTACTGCAATTTATTACGGGAAGGTAAATCTGATACCTATTAGCCCTTTATGGCTGAACTTCTGAAGAGTGCCAGGAGGGAGCCATTGCTTTTCCTCGTGCCATTCTGTGTCAATGTGATGCAAGGAATTTCTGTATCGTTACTAGCAAGAACAGGGACTTAAACCTGGAAGAGGACAAGACCTAAGGCAGTTGAGCCCAAGATAGATCCAGAGAACTGAGACAATGTCGATCAACTCTAACTTGATAAATACCCTTTCTCTGGATTTCTAGTTATGTGAAGATATACAATTTTTATTTTAATTTGAATTACATTTTCTGATACTTAAAGGCAAACTGTTTAAATCGATACAAGTTCATACATACACTTTTCAACTTATATGTTAACATTGTGAAAAATACTGAGTTTTTTTATATTTAATTTTTTCAAGTGTCAAACATTATATGAAATAAATGTCCTTTCTGTCTGGGACTAAATATGATAAAGATTTTTCAAGAAATCAAATTTTTAGTGAATAAATTCAATAATACTTTTAACATTCCACAAATACTTATTTAACACTTGCAAAACATTGTGAATACAATGGTGAAAAGAAGGAAAATAATGTATGTTTGTATCTATGAGCACTTATGTACGAATCTATGAGCACCTATGTACGTATCTACCTCAAGAAAGGTCTGAAAAGGTTGAAACAGAAGGTCAAAAGGAATTATCCCTCAGTGGCAGGATTATATATTGTTTTCATTTTATCACTTTCTGTACTATTTGAGAAACTATCTACAACATACTAATCATACAATACTGTGTATTTGACACCGTGATGAATGACATATGTTAATTTTCTCTTTCAATTTTCTTAACAAAAGATAAGAATTACATTGTTCTCATTTTACAGATGAGTAATTGAAGCTTTGATTTTAAGTAACTTGTCCAAATTGAGATAGTAGAAGAGATTTTATATATGTAAATAGAAAACAAGAAAAATACTTCTCCTTAAAAATAAATGTATTTAATCACATGGAAATGTGTTTAATCACATTTTTGATATGTTAAGTGATAAAAAGTCAGATGGATTACAGCTGTCACAGAAGACCCTGATGCTATCCTGTTTACAGACTAGGGGAAATTTTGACACTGGACTTCTGTGACACATTTTTCTTCTGAGAAAAAAAGTGGGAACAATCAATTGACTCTAGCTTTCTTAGACTCAGTACAATAGTTTAAGAGGACAAATAGTCTAAAGACATGTATTAGAGCTCCTTGTTCTGGAATTATAGCTTAGAGTTCTTTTAATGATTTTTATTACTGTTTTAATCAGTTTTTGCATAGCTGTAACCAATAAAATTTGACAAGAACAATGTAGAAGAGAAAAAGGTTATTTTGGCTCATGGTTTCAAAGATCTAGTCCATAGTCAGCTGACTTCATAGATCTGGGTTCATGAGACAGAATATCACGGCAGCAGGGCATGGTGGAGGAAGGCAACTCAGGACAAGACCACCAGGAAGCAGAGGGACATTCCATTCACCAAGGACAAAATAAAAACCCCCAAGGCAAGCACCCAGTGACCCACCTCCAGATACCCCCTCCCCACCTGCCCAATTTTCACCCCATGGATTAACCCAACAATAGGTCACACTTCTCGTAATCTAGTCACATCTGAAAATTCTTTCACAGTCACACAAAGGAACTTTCAGGGGACACTTCAAATCTAAACCATAACAAATGGAGAACAAAAATCTCCCCAAACCCAAAGAACAAAGAATGTGACCCCAAACTGCTGCTTAGGGCTTCAGTAGAGCAAAGAAACAATGTTGTGGTTGGATGGGAATTTTATTTTCCTTTGAAACAATCTCAAGGTTGTGTCTCCAAAAATTATTTAAAAAAAACCCACCTTTTTGCTCAAATATTTATCCAAGAAAGGATCCAAAGGATTTGCATATTTGAAAGAGACAATCTCTAGCAGATTACAGAGAAGGAGTTTAGGTTATGTTGTAGTCATTCCCTACACGGTCTTGGGTATAGAATAAGTGAATTAATCTCTGGTTTACTTCTGTCTCTTAGTGTTCTGACTTCTTTGTCCTTTTGTTTTGAAAATAATCTATTAAGGAGAGATCCAACATGGCTGCGGGCGCGGAGAGATCAAGTCCTGACCTCTTCAGCTGCGCGGGCATAGGGAGTCGTAAACTGTCTAAATGCTGTTTGCACAGGATCACTAGGCAATGCTGAGCTGATGTGGATCTGGGGCGAACAGTCTGGGCCTCTCAGAACACACACCGAGCCCGGATGGGCTGAATTCAAGCTCCCATTTGCCTGCGTCTCGCAGACAAACTGCTGTGACTCAGCACTAAACGATCCTGCTGAAACAACTGGTAGGCCCTTCTGAACCTGCGGAGGTTAATACCAACCAAGCCTTCATAGGCAGTGGCCACAGGATTGAGACGGGGCTTGGGAGAGCCAGTCAGGACCCACCCGTTGCATCAGTCACCCGGCAAAGGGAACGAACTGTCGCCATTTGCATGGGATACCACCATGGCAGAGAACTGACGTCACCAGAATGCGGCAGAGAAAATAACTTCATTGAAACCGGCGGCGGCAGGTGTGTAACCCCCTAGCCCTCCCTCTCCACACAGCGGGGAAACCTTAAGGGCCCCTCCCAGCTCTCCCGTGAGCGCGACAGTCAGACCGAGGGAATCAGGAGTGGTGCGGGACCCACGGCGCAGAATCCCCGGCTACCGCTCCCACCATTGCTGACAACTGAGGTCTGTTGCACCAGCTACTGGGGGCATGGCTACCGGAGGGCAAGCAAAATTCGCTGAGGGTTCTCAGCCCCAAGCTCCACAAAATTAGGGTCTGAGGGAATAGCAAACAGGGAGAGTGTGCCCAGTCATTCAAGAAAATAGGGCTCCCGGGAGCAGCAGACCTGGCGTGTAGCCAGTATTATGGTGAGCATCACCTGTGAGCGGGGCCTGGCTTGAGGAAAAGTGGGGAAGTGACTAGACACAAGAGAAGGCCCTAGGCACTCAGGATTGGAGACCCGCCCAGTCTGGGAGGAGGAGCTGCTACACAGTGATTGGTTCCCGCGTATTGAGAGGAAAAGCTTGGCCCGGTGGGCACAGCTCCATCTACGGGAAGAGAAGTTAATCAAACTCTAAGACTGCATTTATTAAATTTTTTTTTATTATTTGGGTTTTTTTTTCATTTTCATTTTTTTATTTTTTAAATTTTTTAAAAATATTTTTTATTATTTTTTTAATTTTAATTTTTTTTGATTATTTTTTTTAAATTTTTTTCTTTTCTATTTTTTTCTTTTGGCTTTTCATTTCTTTTCAATTTCCTTATTCCCCCTTCCTTGAATTCTACCTGCTTACTCTCATTCTCTTTAGTGACTTCTTCCCTTCCCTTCTAATACCTTTCCTCCCAAGCATCACATAAATTTATAGGAGTAAACAGTAACTCAGCAGTCAAACAGAACAAGAAGTAACATGAGCAGCATGAAAAAGCAAGGAAGAAAAGGAGTACAAACAATGCAGGACAGCCTAAATATTCAGGAGGACCTAGAGGCATCAGAAAAATGGTCAAATAAAGAACTCAAGGAATACCTTAGACAGATGGAATGGAACCTTAAAGAGGATATGAGACAGCAAATTCAAACAGTGAAAGAACACATTGAAAATGAATTACATAAACAGATAAAAGAAGAAAATAAGCATCTTTATCAGGAGATAGAGATTATTAAAAAAATCAAACAATAATTCTAGAAATGAAGGAAACTATAAATCAAATTAAAAACTCAAATTAGAGTATCACTAACAGAGTGGAGCAAGTAGAAGCCAGAACGTCAGATAATGAAGACAAAATATATCATCTTGAAAAGAGTCTAGCCAACTCAGAAAGGCTGGTAAAAAAATCACGAGAAAAACATCCAAGAGATATGGGATAACATAAAAAAACCAAACTTAAGAGTCATCAGGATAGAGGAAGGTATAGAGGTTCAAACCAAGGGAATGAGGAAACTGCTGAATGAAATAATTATAGAAAACTTTCCAGAAATAAAAAAGGAAACGGATATACAAATTGTAGATGCATACAGGACACCGAGCATACAAAATCACAGTAGACCAATGCCAAGACACATTGTTATGAAGATATCCAACATACAGAACAAAGAGAAAATTTTAAAAGCTACAAGAGAAAGGAGGCAAATTACATTCAGGGGTAAACCAATAAGGTTAACAACGGATTTTTCATCACAGATGCTGAAAGCGAGAAGATCCTGGAACAATGTATTTCAAACACTGAAAGACAATGGATGCCAACCAAGAATTTTGTATCCAGCAAAATTAAGCTTCAGGTACGACAACGAAATAAAAATCTTTCATGATAAACAAAAGCTAAAAGAATTTGCAGCCAGAAAACCAGCATTGCAAAGCATCTTGAGCAAAACACTACACGAGGAAGAAATGAAAAACAATAACCAAAACCAACAGTGGGAAGCGCCTCAGTAAAGAGACAGAGGGTGGGGGAAATGCTAATCATGGAGAAACAAACCAAATTAAAAAAAAAGATAAATAATCAAACATGGCTGGAAGTATAAATCATATATCAATAGTAACTCTTAACGTTAATGGCTTAAACTCTCCAATAAAGCGACATAGGCTGGTAACATGGATTAAAAAAACAAATCCAACAATATGCTGCCTCCAGGAGACACATCTGATTGGAAAAGACATACACAGGCTGAAGGTGAAAGGTTGGGAAAAAATATACCACGCACACGGTCCTCGTAAGCAAGCAGGCGTGGCCATCCTCATATCAAAGAAAATCGACTTCAAGACTAAGTTAATCAAAAGGGATAAGGAAGGACATTATATACTGTTAAAAGGAACCATTTACCAACAAGACATAACAATTATCAATATTTATGCACCAAATAATGGTGCTGCAATGTTCATAAAACAAACTCTCCTCAAGTTCAAGAATCAAATAGACCACAACACAATAATTATGGGTGACTTCAACACACCTCTCTCACCATTGGACAGATCCTCCAAACAAAAGTTGAATAAAGAAACTATAGAACTCAATATCACAATCAATAACCTAGACTTAACTGACATATATAGAATATATCAACCATCATCAAGTGGATATACTTTTTTCTCAGCAGCACATGGATCCTTCTCAAAAATAGACCATATATTATGCCATAGGGCAACCCTCAGTAAATATAAAGGGGTGGAGATAATACCATGCATTTTATCTGATCATAATGGAATGAAACTGGAAATCAATGATAAAAGAAGGAAGGAAAAATCCTACATCACATGGAAAATGAGCAATATGTTACTGAATGATCAATGGGTTACAGAAGACATAAAGGAGGAAATCAAAAAATTCTTAGAGATAAATGAAAATACAGACACAACATATCGGAATCTATGGGACACAATGAAAGCAGTTTTAAGAGGGAAATTCATCGCCTGGAGGTCATTCCTCAAAAAAAGAAAAAACCAACAAATAAATGAGCTCACACTTCATCTCAAAGCCCTAGAAAAAGAAGAGCAAAACAACAGCAAATGTAGCAGAAGTCAAGAAATAATTAAAATCAGAATGGAAATCAACGATATGGAAACAAAAGAAACTATTGAAAAAATTGACAAAACTAAAAGTTGGTTCTTCGAAAAAATAAATAAGATCGACAGACCCTTAGCCATGCTAACGAAGAGAAGAAGAGAGAGAACTCAAATTACTAACATATGGGATGAAAAAGGCAACATCACAACAGATACTACAGAAATACAGAAGATAAATAGGAATTATTTTGAAAACCTATATTCCAATAAAATAGAAGATAGTGAAGACATTGATAAATTTCTTAAGTCATATGATTTGCCCAGACTGAGTCAGGAGGATACACACAATTTGAACAGACCAATATCAATGGATGAAATAGAAGAAGCAATCAAAAGACTACCAACCAAGAAAAGCCCAGGACCGGATGGGTATACAGCGGAGTTTTATAAAACCTTTAAAGAAGAATTAATACCAATACTTTTCAAGTTATTTCAGGAAATAGAAAAAGAGGGAGCTCTTCCAAATTCATTCTATGAGGCCAAAATCACCCTGATTCCGAAACCAGACAAAGACACCTTAAAGAAAGAAAACAACAGACCAATATCTCTAATGAACCTAGATGCAAAAATCCTCAATAAAATTCTGGCGAATCGAATACAAAAACACATCAAAAAAATTGTGCACCATGATCAAGTAGGATTCATCCCTGGGATGCAAGGATGGTTCAATATACGGAAATCAATAAATGTTATTCACCACATCAATAGACTCAAAGATAAGAACCATATGATCATCTTGATAGATGCAGAAAAAGCATTCGACAAAGTACAGCATCCCTTTATGTTCAAAACATTAGAAAAACTAGGGATAACAGGAACTTACCTCAACATTGTAAAAGATATCTATGCTAGCCTCAGGCTAGCATCATTCTGAATGGAGAAAAATTGAAGGCATTCCCTCTAAAATCTGGAACAAGATAGGGATGCCCTTTATCACCACTTCTATTCAATATAGTTCTCGAAACACTGGCCAGAGCAATTAGACAGATGAAAGAAATTAAAGGCATAAAAATAGGAAAAGAAGAACTTAAATTATCACTATTTGTGGAAGACATGATTCTATACCTAGAAGACCCAAAAGGGTCTACAAAGAAACTACTAGAACTAATAAATGAATTCAGCAAAGTGGAAGGATATAAAATCAACACGCATAAATCAAAGGCCTTTCTGTATATCAGCGACAAAACTTCTGAAACGGAAATGAGGAAAAACACCCCATTCACAATATCCTCAAAAAAAAAATACTTGGGAATCAACCTAACAAAAGAGGTGAAAGATTTATACAATGAAAACTACAGAACCCTAAAGAGAGAAATAGAAGAAGATCTTAGAAGATGGAAAAATATACCCTGTTCATGGATAGGCAGAACTAACATCATCAAAATGGCGATATTACCAAAAGTTCTCTATAGGTTTAATGCAATGCCAATCAAAATTCCAACAGCATTTCTTGTAGAAATAGATAAAGCAAGCATGAAATTCATATGGAAAAATAAAAGACCCAGAATAGCAAAAGCAACTCTAAGCAGGAAGTGTGAATCCGGCGGCATAGCGATACCAGATTTCAAACTATACTACAGAGCAATAGTAACAAAAACAGCATGGTACTGGTACCAAAACAGGTGGGTGGACCAATGGTACAGAATAGAGGACACAGAGACTAATCCACAAAGTTACAACTGTCTTATATTTGATAAAGGGGCTAAAAGCATGCATTGGAGGAAGGATAGCATCTTCAACAAATGGTGCTGGGAGAACTGGAAATCCATATGCAACAAAATGAAACTGAATCCCTTTCTCTCGCCATGCACAAAAGTTAACTCAAAATGGATCAAGGAGCTTGATGTCAAATCAGAGACTCTGCGTCTGATAGAAGAAAAAGTTGGCTACGATCTACATATTGTGGGGTTGGGCTCCAAATTCCTTAATAGGACACCCATAGCACAAGAGTTAATAACAAGAATCAACAAATGGGACTTACTTAAACTAAAAAGTTTTTTCTCAGCAAGAGAAACAATAAGAGAGGTAAATAGGGAGCCTATATCATGGGAACAAATTTTTACTCCTCATACTTCAGACAGAGCCCAATATCCAGAGTATACAAAGAACTCAAAAAATTAAACAATAAGATAACAAATAACCCAATCATCAAATGGGCCAAGGACCTGAACAGACACTTCTCAGAGGAGGACATACAATCAATCAACAAGTACATGAAAAAATGCTCACCATCTCTAGCAGTCAGAGAAATGCAAATCAAAACCACCCTAAGATACCATCTCACTCCAGTAAGATTGGCAGCCATTATGAAGTCAAACAACAACAAGTGCTGGCGAGGATGTGGGGAAAAGGGTACTCTTATACATTGCTGGTGGGACTGCAAATTGGTGCAGCCAATTTGGAAAGCAGTGTGGAGATTCCTGGGAAAGCTGGGAATGGAACCACCATTTGACCCAGCTATTGCCCTTCTTGGACTATTCCCTGAAGACCTTAAAAGAGCGTACTACAGGGATACTGCCACATTGATGTTCATAGCAGCACAATTAACAATAGCTAGACTGTGGAACCAACCCAGATGCCCTTCAATAGATGAATGGATAAAAAAAATGTGGCATTTATACACAATGGAGTATTACGCAGCACTAAAAAATGACAAAATCATGGAATTTGCAGGGAAATGGATGGCATTAGAGCGTATTATGCAAAGTGAAGCTAGTCAACCCCTAAAAAACAAATGCCAAATGTCTTCTTTGATATAATGAGAGCAATTAAGAACAGAGCAGGGAGGAAGAGCAGGAGGAAAAGATTAACATTAAACAGAGACATGAGGTGGGAGGGAAAGGGAGAGAAAAGGGAAATTGCATGGAAATGGAAGGAGACCTTCATTGTTACACAAAATTACATATAAGAGGTTGTGAGGGGAATGGGAAAAAAAACAAGGAGAGAAATGAATTACAGTAGATGGGGTAGAGAGAGAAGATGGGAGGAGAGAGGAGGGGGGATAGTAGAGGATAGGAAAGGTAGCAGAATACAACAGTTACTAATATGGCATTATGTAAAAATGTGGATGTGTAACCGATGGGATTCTGCAATCTATATTTGGGGTAAAAATGGGAGTTCATAACCCACTTGAATCTAATGTATGAAATATGATATGTCAAGAGCTTTGTAATGTTTTGAACAACCAATAAAAAAATAATCTATTAAGTAAGATGGAATTGATTTGGTAAAAATCATGTTGTTTCTGCTAATTTGTTTTCATAATTTTTTCCTACTGAATGCATATTTTGGATGTAATAATAAAATGTTTTATTACTAAAAGTTAAGGGATAGAGAGTATTAGATGTTACTCGTTCTAAATTTTTTCTCCTCTTACAGATGAGTACACTGAGGCTTATTGAGGGAAAACATATGTGTTATCCAAACTGGTGTAGTAGTACTGAATAGTAGTGCTTTGATAAAGGTTTCTGCTGACACACTTTAACAATTCATTTATTATACTGCACCTCTGTTGCATACTGATTGGAAAGCTTCTTCAGATTTTTTTTTTTTTTAAATCAAGGGGGAATTTGAACAATTTTTTAAACCCTATAGAAAAAGCATTTCATTTTTTTTAACACTAAGGGGATTACATTGTCAGATACTTAACATGGTGGGGGGTGTTGTATTATTTTGTTCTTTCCATTTAAAAACATTGCTGCCTTAGTTTTAGCACATCCAAAGACCCATGTGGCTTTTCCATTCTTGGAGAATGCACTGAAGAACTCTTTATGTTCTCCTTTGTGAATGAGATCTCGTTATATAACAATTGTTTCCTTTGAAAGAGGATTTATCATAGTGGTTTACAAACTCTCAAAAACTTTGCAGATTCTGACTCATGAAGGTCAAGTACTCTTTGCAAAAATGGCAATTCACTGAGTGAAATCTCTGTTAACTTTATTTTGTATTCCCTCTGATTCCTCTCAGAAACTTGATCATAATACATACTGTAGTTTTCTTCTTAGACCTAACCCACAGCATTCACGTGAATTTTTTTTTTTTAACTAAAGATTTTCTTATTTCTTTGTTTCACTATCTGGTTTTTCATCTTTTATATATGTATTACTTAGGATTGCAAGAAATGAGCAAAACTGGTTAAGGGTTGCTTACATCATGGATTTATTTTTGTCATAAGAAGAAACCCAGAGGAAGTTGTCAGCATGACAACTGAGCTTTTTTTCTATATTTACATTTATCAACATTGGTTAGTTGACTTTTCCTCATGGTTGCATGTAATCATTGAATAAATTCCTTTTTAAAACCAAGTGAAGTTTTTAGATTCATTCTTCCTTTAAGGAAACAAAGGATCTCATTCACAAAAACATTCAGTGGAGCAGTGGGTAGATTTTGGTGGTTAAGAGGTCATAGAGATTGCTGAGAACCTTCCTCTTTACTCCATCCATCCTTTCACTTTTTGTTTTAAATCAAGCCTTGGACCCAAGTTCCCTATCCAAAAAAACAATATGCTAACCTCTGGAATACTGATTTCTACTGCAAGGTTGGAAAAAAATAACTTTGGTTCTGAATCAGCCATTAAATGAGGTCATGTGGGTTTACACTAGGTAATCACCACTTAGTAAAGATGTCTCATAAAATCCTATAATATAAAGTATGTCAGGAGGCCAATGAGAAAGTCAGTGTTTCTTACCTTTTCCCATTACCGCTGGATAACAATGAATTGTATGACTTTGAAAAACTGCACTGTGCTCATTGGAATTTCCTGACTCTGTACTAAATGGATGCTGTTAAAAGCTGATTAATTTGAAATCAGAAGAAAGAGATCTCACCCAAATTTCTATTTTATTTTTGGAAAGATACTGATTAAATTTTGTAAAAGTTTTCACTTGGAATTGCAAAAGCAGCCACAAAAGTAGGAGACTAAATCAATATTTATTTAGTTGGAGAATACAAAAAAAGTGACCAAAAGAAAGTGAGAAAATACTTAAATGGTAAAAAGAAGTAAACTTCAAAATTACTAAAAGCACATAATGAGTTTGTGTTTCATTATCTTTCTATTCTTACTTAAATGTTAATTTGTACCTTGAGTCATTAATAGTCAATTTCCTCTGAATTATACTTATTAGATAATGTATCAAAGGTATTAATCTTATTTTTCACTTGCATAAAAATCCATTTAGGGAGATTAATATAAAGAACAGCATGCCAGGGTGCCATTAAAAGTATATGATATGCAACAGATAGTACAAGAAGAGTGCTCATCAATTTTGCTTAGTATTTATAAAACATTTTTTTAAAAATTGTTTTTCCTCTAAATACTGTGTGGTTTTTCATTGCTCAGTTGAATATTACAAATTTAATTAAATCTACTTTCAATACTATGAAAATTGTGTGTGTGTGTGGTGTTTCACTACTGAGCTCAATAAATGCTGTGGCATGATTACTGATTCTCATCAGAGCTTTTCCCTTTGGAACTGATAATTACCTTATTTTTTTGTACTGTATTTGCCTACTTGCCTTTAAATGAAAAGCAGAGTATGTTTACATTCTCTAACAGCACTGTGAAATATCTCTGAATATAACCTTGTAAGCACTCACACTTCTCAGATAGTTTGACAGTAACCACAGCACCCTTTTATTAAAGAACATTCTTTCTGGGACCTCCATCTTTCATTTCCATGATGGTTTTCAGTGTAGGTTTTCTGTATGGCTGTCAATGTGGGATTTGCTTTTGACAAGTTCACAGAAACCCCTTTCAGCACTTTTCTCTGTTGGGTCTCCTGTTTCCAGGATTACATGTCTTTTTTTTTTTTTTTAACCCTGTTACTTTGTTTTAGTGTAGCATACCTTTCAGTGGCTTCCTAAGAAAAGGAGCCTGGGAAGTTCCAGCATTGGTGGAAATTAGTACTAAGAAGCATTTTAATGATTCCTGAGCATCTGGTTGTTGGTGTGTGTGTGTGTGTGTGTGTGTGTAGGTTAGGCATTGCCAGGTAGTGTAACAAGTTTTTAAAAAAAGAAATGGAAAACGAATTCTTGTATTCTTATCGCAGCCTAGCCAGTGGTACTTTTTTGGGGGGGTGGGGTGCCAGGGATTGAACTCAGGGGCACTCGTCCACTGAGCCACATCCCCAGCCCTATTTTGTATTTTAGTTTTTAAAAAATTTTAATTGATTTTTTAAAAAATAAATGACAGCAGAATGCATTACAATTCTCATTACACATATGCAGCACAATTTTTCATATCTCTGGTTATATATAAAGTATGTTCACATCAATTTGTGTCTTCATACATGTACTTTGGATAATAATGTCCATCACATTGCATCATCTTTGCTAACATCCGGCTCCCTCCCTTCCCTTCCCAGAGACAGGGTCCCACTGAGTTGCTAAGCACCTTGCTTTTTTAAAAATTTATTTTAATTAGGTATATATGGCAGAAAAATGCATTTTAATTCATTGTACACAATTGCAGCACAACTTTTCATTTCTCTGGTTGTATAAGATGTAGTGTCCCATGTACCATATGTGCAGTCACATATGTACCTAGGGTAATGATGTCCATCTCATTACACCATCTTTCCTGCCCCATCTACCCACTCCACTCCCTTCCCTCCCCTTTGCCCAATCAAAGTTCCTCCATTTTTTCCCATGCCCTCCCTCATTATGGATAGTGCCTTGCTTTTGCTGAGGCTGGCTTTGAACTCATGATTCTCCTGCCTCAGCCTCCCAAGCCAAGCTGCTGAGATTATAGGTGAGCACCACCATGCCTGAATTTTTTTTTTCTTTTTTTTTTTTTGAAGAGGTTTAGTGATATGTAAGTATGCCTGGTATACACAAGTAGTTATTAAATGAGATTGCATTTCATGACAATTGTACTTAACATTCTGTAGAAAAAAAGCTAATACTTATTTTTCTTATTTATGTATTGAACTTAACTAGAATATTTTCTGATTAGAACACAGATACTAGGAATGATAAATAAGAAATATATCGTTTGTGCCAATTTCATAATTGTAATATCTCTCAGTACAGAACAAAAGTAAATCATCAAAGATGACAAAGTAGTAATAAAGTCTCACACATCTGAGTGGCATTGCAATAGTGAGGGTGAATGGTGTTTGAAACCATAATTAAGGCAATGAAAAGTCCATTGCACTGATTAAAGGCTCCTAGATGAAATATGATTAAAGGGAATGAACATTTTTGTCTTCATATCTGGATGGCAGAGGTAAGGACTCAAAGTGATTTCAACTTATTAATATTAAATTCACTATTATTTCAAAGAACCTCAAATTTTAAAAAAAAGTTTTCAAGGAGAAGAAATACTAGTTATAGTTTTTCAAAACTTGAGCAGGAAAATATGTCCCCAAATATCTGCTTGTGACAAATTTAACTTCATTGATATTGCAATGGTACCTGAACACTGATTCAGATATTTCATCCTCACAATAACAGACATTGTCTTAAATATTTATAACAATAAAAAATCAGGTGTTCTGTACAAGGTTTTGAAATAATGTTAAGTTAAGCTTAGAAATGTGATATGTGAAGCAAGTGGCACAGGGAATTTTGGGTTGGAGTAAATACCTGGTAGTAGTTATAAATATGCATAAAAGCAATTGGCTTAAGTACCCTATGATAAAGATTAAAATTAATAATTTTGCTGTTTGAAGTAGCAAAGGACTTAGAATCTGAAGAAGATTAAGGAATATGTTTGAATTTGGTTGCTTTTGCAAGTGATATGATACTCAAATATTAAATATAGGGGAATGAAGTAATTGTGTTCCATAGTTAAATGCCATACATGATTATTTGAGTCTTACCATTGAATGCTACTTCTGGGAGGTAAGTACTGGTTAGGTTCTCAAAGAAATGATATTGGCCCATAACAACAGCCTTTAGCTATTGTGGACAATAATGGGATATTTATTTCCTATGTGGTTTTCCACAATAATTTGTTCACTGTAATTACACTTTGCCGGGAGTAATATTGCAGGTTGCAACATTTATTTGCTGATAGTTAATAAATTTTGCATGCTTTCTTGTTTATGAATGTCACACCAGTAAAAATACTATTTGTTCATTCATTATTAGAAATATCAGGTTACCAAGAAATATTAAATTCTTTTTATCCAAATTTTTAAAAATGTTTTCAGTATTTTTGTGCTGGAAGTGAAAAATATATTCACTTTCTCTTAATAGGTTTTTGTATTCTGGTGATCTGCTCTGCACCCAATTTAAGTGGGAACAAAGAGCTACCATATTGGATAATATTATGCCCCATTTTGTTTTTGTATTTTTTTTTCAGCTAAGAATATCTCAGTGTCTCATTTTCTTTTCTTTATTGCTGCTTTGCATGGGTGATTGTTTCAATGTTCCTTCCCACAACAGTCACATCTTTTCCCTGTTCACTGTGCTATATGATTGTCCTCATTTGCACATATTTGTTAGCTTGATTTCTTGTTTCTGGAATAATTATTTTTGCAAGGCACACTGGCAAATACAAGAGTCTGTTAGTCTAAACGTTTACCACAGGATCTATTTTTCTCTTTCTTTTTCGACAACAACAAATATAACATTTACTTAAACAACAACAAAATCCAACAGAAGTAGTCAAATCATACTGAATATCTCCATGCTTGGAACACTTCAAACTATCTCTGTATTAGCTATTTAGTCTTTGTTATGGAAACGTGTGGGATTGCATGTCCTAGTTGTCTGTCTTGGAAACTCATAGCCCCATAACTCAGTCTCCCCAGTGATAATGAGAACAGCTATATTAGTGCAGCAGGACTGGCCTCCTCAAAGTCTCTCAAAGAATTTGAAATTGGTATTAAGTTTGGGTTTTCTTCTGGCTGGCATTTTAAAATTTAAATTCTTCCATTATTGTTGGACATGTTTTTTGCCTTATGAATTAGAAAAGCAGAAAGTGCCTGGCCCTAGAGGTATAAAGAAGACTGAAACTGACTTCCATTAGTGCTCAGAGGTGAAATATGAAAGAAGAATCATTTGGGCATTTGATCCTGGTTTCCAGTTGTCCTGAGGCCCAGCTGCATCTGAATTGAAAGACCTTTACATTCTTATTATACATACCCTTTAAAAAATTTATGCTACTCTAGTTTGGGTTTTGTTACTTGTTAACAAAAGAGTTCTAACAAATATATTTCTCAAGACCAAAGGTATTTTTGCATTACTATTGTTTAAACTCCTCTATATTCTTTCAAAACAAAATGAAATGTCAAAAAATTTGTCATCTTTCTTCTGTCATTCAATGATTAAAAAAGGTTTTCTGGGCTTCTGAACTTCTTAGGTGATATCAAACTATGTCCCAAACACTTGAAATGTGATAACTGGGTGACAGCTATGTGATGACACAATATTTACCTGACATGTCAGAGATACACTTTTTATTTTGTTGAAAGACTATCCATATTTTATTCACAAAAATAATGTTCACATAGGATATTTTCCTTTGATTTTTAAAATATTTTGGCTATCTAGTCTCAAGGGAAAAGAGCTACTTCAGTATGTGTGAATCTATGCAAACAACACATGTATGTGTGTATATATAAGTATCTATACATGTATAATATGCATGTGTATTGTGCATATATATGGCATACATATGCGTGTAATAAAGTTTTGTGAATTTAAAACTTGATCTTTGTTACACTAATTTAATTTTATCCCACATACCCTCATAAAGATGAGTCAAATAAAGTCTTAATCTGTATCAAAAAGTACATATAAATTAAAATCCAACAACAATTTTTATTTTCTTCACAGATCATGTCCATGATCTGTCCAAGCAGCTCTGCTGTTCTCCTTCTCTTTTATGAAGTAGGATTCTAATTGAAATGACCATATCACAATACTCTACCACGCGACCAGCGCGAGCTTCATGAAAGAAGGTTCAGTTAATAAGAAATCGCTAGTGAGTTTTAAATTAAAGAGTCAGACTCTCATTACCTTTAACACACTCCGAGACGGCTTCTCCTAGCTCCTGCCTCCAGCTACCTAATGCCGTGGCGAGGTTAACAGAAGAGACTAGCGAGAGAGGCAGAGCACGCCAGGGAGTAAGCTTTCATTGGGGAACAAAAAAATTCCAGGGAAAATCCCATCCAATGAAGGTTAAGGTGGGCAGCATCCCAAGGTCAAGGAGGACGACTGGGTCTTCAGGTCAGTGGCCAGGCACGCCTCTGCACGGACAAGCCCTCGGACCTGAGAAAGAGTGGGGAATGGCTCTGACACAGTTGTGTTTGAGCGCCTCTCACCCAGCCAGGGAGGTAACTCAAATCACGTGCAAGGATGGCCTCCCACACAATACTTTTCTAGAGGCTTTCAGAAAATTTAAGCCTTCCTGGATTTGTAATTAAAAGTAAGTTTCAGAGTGACATCACCAAGCTAGTGGAATAGGAAGCCCCTGACTTCTACCACTGAGAAGCTGATATAACAACAATACACAGGCTGAGAAATGAGAAGTCCAGAAACCAATTCAGCAGCTCCTACACTTGGGTTAGTGCAAAATTAGCTGCATTAAATCCAGCAGGACATTTTGTTTCAGCCACTTGCCCTAGCTCCTCTACCTTGTTGAGTGTGGTGCAATTGGTAGAAAAGGTCCTTCCTCTTCCATGTCACCACACTGGGGGACCCAGCTCTTAACCATGTGAGCAGAGCAATCCACCTCCAAACCAGAGCAAGTTCCCCTAGAGAATTTTTCAGTCAATATTTAGGACATGTTGATGAATCAGGAGACCCATCAGGAGGATCAAGAGGTTATGAAAAAGAAATTGGCAAATCCCTCCAGTTGAGATCTTATACACACAAGCCCAGAGAATATACATGCAGAGAGAAGATTCCAGAGGCTCCCAAATATCTGTCTGGGCTTTTTCTTTGCTATTTACGTTTGATACTTTAAAATTTTTTCTACCTCTATGCCTACATTCTCTTTTTGATTATGCATTTTTTTTCTATGCTCATTGAGCATCTTCGTGACAGTTTTTGGAATGCTCTGTCGGGTACAACATGTGTGTCTGATTGGTTAGAGTTGGTTCTGGAGATTTATCTCATGCTTTTATTTGTTGTTGTTGTTTTAAAATCAGTTTCCTGGACTTTTTCTGTTGGTATCTGCACATTAGGAAAAAAAACCATACCTTTCTCAGTCCTCAGAGACAAGCTTCGAATGGAAGAAGACTATCATCTGTCAGCCCAGCCAGATATTTGGAATCTTCCCTGTGTATGTATATTCTCTGGGCTTGTGTGTATAAGTTCTCAACTGGAGGGATTTGCCAATTTCTTTTCAGGAGTTCATAACCTCTTGATCCTCCCGATGGGTCTCCTGATTCATCAACATGTCCTAAGCTCTTTTTTGTTTGTTTGTTTGTTTTGTTCTCAGTCTCCCAGACATCTAGAGTATGTAGGTCCCTAACTTGGCACTTGAAGAGGTGAGTGGAAACTTTTAAGAGGTGAGGGCTGGTGAGAGGTGCTTTAGTAATGCTAAAGGAGGTTAATGTTCTAGGTTTTAGGTTATTGGGGGCATGCTGTTGAAGGGGATTGTGAGACCCTGATCTCTTCCTCTTTCTATCTTTTGTAATCTGGTCACGAGGTGAATATGTTTTGTTTCCCCACATGGTTCCACCATGATGTGTTTCTGTACTACAGGCTCAAAAGTAACAGGACCCACCACCATGGACTGAAACCACCAAAACTGAGAACCAAATAAACCTTCCTCCTAATTAGTTTGATTATCTCAGGTATTTGTTACAGTAATGAAAAACTGAGTAATTAGTTTGATTATCTCAGGTATTTTGTTATAGTAATAGAAAACTGAGTAACACGAGTATCTTCAAGCAGTTGTTACACTATTTGGCCTAATTCTGTATTAAATTCATCTCTGATCCCTCCTCATATCTCAATCTCTGACCACTCCTCATATCCCAATCCCAGGCAGGACCTAGGGCTGGAGACTAGCAGCAAAAATCCAGGCCAGATCTGCTATTTCACTGACATCTCCCCTTCCTTTTGCCCCACTCCCAACCCCCAGGCACCTCCTCTATGTGCAGCTCTTCACTCCACAGGTTTGCAATGAGTTTCAGGGGGCCTACAGGAGAGTGGTAAGTCTTACAGTTTGCTGTTGCCATTTATACCTTTGTGGACCCTAGACTGTAGGGGTGGATTCTTTGGAGCACTGGAAGCCAACCTGACTTCTGTAGCAGAGGAATCTGCAGGCGGCCCTCTCAAGAGTACCTTTAAGATTACAGCACATGCTGGAAATGGTCCACATGAAGGCACACCTCTGCTGCCCTCTTTCTTGTACTTTCCTTGCCAACTTCTCATCACCAACAGGAAAGATGTGCCAGGTTTTCGTGAGAGTTCTTGTCATGGTCCATCTTGTGTTTGGCAGAACCAAGTTTCATCTAGTCCATGCTAATCACGCAGAGGGAGAAGAGAAGCCAATCTCCTCTTCTTTCAGGTGCACACAAGCCTATGGCTGGTCCTCCTGGATTCTCTCCTAGATCCAAGAGGGAAAATGGAGGGGACTACTCACAAGACTCCCCTTCTGCTGACAGCCCACATCCAGGGTCAGTTCTCTACCACGTTCATTTCTGTCACCATCACTTTCTCTTTAAATAAGCTGGAGATGGGTGAATGGGGATGAAGGGAACAGGTCTGATTTTGATTTCATTTAATAAGCCCCAGAGCGGATATTTGGCAGTTCCTTGGTTATTCTCTTTAAAGTGCAGTTTCTTTGAACATTTAGCCCAAATTCCCAGACCACGGAAAAATGTAATTTAAAACTTTATTTCCTAAGTTTTCTATTTCTTGATTTTAGTTTTAAAATATTTATTTTTTTTTTAGAAAATTATATATCATCTGTGTTTGTGTTCCATAGCTGTGTTACATAATTATTTAGTGGAGTTAATGTGTTTTGGTTTCAGTTCTTCACAATTGGCCCTTACTAGCAGTGACATAAGGAAATTGAAATTTTGTGAGATAAGAAATTTGGATGGAGCAAGCCTGGGTCCAGTGCTTTTATGTCAAGGTGGCTTAGCTGTTCTCTACTTGTCGACAGCAACTCTGCAAGTGATGAAATGGGTTTCTTTGAGCAAAGCAGCTATTGAGGGAAAGAAAACTTTAGCACAGGTTGAAGCACAGCTCAATTACTGGGCAGGGATGTGCTGGGAATCCCGTGACTACTTCCTGAGGTGCAATTTAGAGGAAAGCTGAGTTAATATGTAGGTATTTATCATTTTGGAGGTTCATGAACATCACATACTCTAACCAGAGCAAAAGTCGGAGCTCTTCTCTATCATACACATGCTTATTTTCTAAGAGTCTCTCTTCTGTTTGCTGTTCTGGTCTGTACTTGTATGTGCATGCTTTCTTTTTTATTTCTTGTTCATATTAGAAGGTGTGTCTGCAACTTTTTCTAAGGATCAGCCTTGGTTTTCTGATCTACCAATATCTACATTTTTTTTAATCAAACTCTTCAGCCAAACATTTGCTTGTCTTGCTCACTTATTTCTTTCAAGTCTCTTTTGAAATGTTACCTTTTCAGATAAATCTTCCATGATCATTTTTACCTGAAATGGGCACGACTTCCTACCTTATTATGATTTTTTTTTTTTTGTGGTGCTGGGGATTGAACCCAGGGCCTTGTGCATGCTAAGGAAGCACTCTACCAACTGAGCTATATCCCCAGCCATATTGTGGTTTTTAAACCCTTATCCTACTCTGCTTTTCTGTACAGTGTTGATCTCTGTGTAACACTGTTACACATGCTTATTTATGTATTTACTTATTTGTAGCCTTGCTAAAAGGTAAGTTACTTATATCCCAGTGCCTACAGTGGGCTCTGGAATGTAATAGATATTTACGAAAATATTTGTTGAATAATGATTGAACAGAGTGAATGATTTTATGCATTCTGTTTTCCTAAGACTTTTCTATTATTTTGATTTGAATTGAGTTCATTTATTTTCATTTTATGTAATTAATCAGAGTATTTAATTAGAAATTACTTAATGATTACAGTTATGATTTTTCTGTTCAATCTAGGATTCTTTAGTAAGGCACTTTAAAAAATTTTCCAAGTGATTTGGGTGTTTTTTTGTTTAATTATTTTGTTGTTGTGAATTGCCAGTTTTAATTTTCAGTCAGAAAATGTAAAGTGTACAACGTGTTCTTTCCTGGCCTTTGTTGAGATTATCTTCTTGAACTACTACCTTTTTTGGGGGCCAAATGTTATCTGTAGAATAGAGTTTACTATACCTAATAAATAACCTCATTAATTGTACTATTCAAACCCTTATAGGATTTTGGTCAATCTTTTTTCTGTAAAAGTTTCAAATTCTCATTAACAAAAATCATTTTTCTATCAGTATTGCCTTTTATAGCATAGAAGTTTGTGACAGTTTTACTTTCAATTTGAGTTAAATCACTTACTAATATAAATGAGTAATTTTTTTTTACATTCAATTTTACTTTGTTTAAAATTAATATTATTTGCTTTCTTTTGGTCTGATTTTGCGTAGTAAATCTATTATTTTTTGTTTTTAGCCTTTTGATGTCTTTATGTTGTGAGAGTTGGACATTGTTAGGTTTTTGTCTTAATAGGCAACTTCAGTTGTTTTATTTTTGTTCAAACTCTTTTGGATTGTCTTATTTTTGCCATCTTTCTTTTTTTATTTTAAATGTTTATTGAATTTTTTCTCTGGCTTTCCTTTTCCTTTTTCTAATGATTGAAAGATAAAATCTTGTTTTAACTTCTAAAAGAAATTAGTTTAAAAAAATGCTTGAAACTAAATTTTGTCTAATTGAATAGATTAAAGAGTAAGAATTTTTGAATCCTATAAGTCGTGCATTTTCCCTTCTGTCACCATATATTGATCCCTAATGTAATTTAGTTAGAAATATGAATTATTATTTTCATATGGTTACAGATTTCAATTTTATGATGTCTTTCAAGTTTCAGCTTTGATTTTTATTTTAAATTTGTTGTCGTTTGTTTATGGTAATAATAGTAGTTAGCTCATTGAATTGCTGTATCTGCTATCCTCTCGGCTTGCTTTTTCATAGGTTTTCCCTCTGTTAGGTGGTTTAGTCAGCCGGGAGATGTGGATAGAGAAAAGATAGTAAAGGACAGTAAGTTACAAAGAGGAAATCGGGTACACGCATCACAGACAGGCCATAGGTCACAGGATTGGGGATGACCGAGAACTTGACCAAAGCAGGCAAGAACAGAAGACACTGTCACCTGGCAGCTCTCATTCAGTCCTGGGAGGAAGGAAGCCAAGCCACAATGTTCTCTGCTCTAGCGATATTCAAAGTCAAATTGGAAGTTATGAGGCAGACACATGAGGATGGTGGGAACATGAAGTTAAAGAGAATAATTCTATTAAATGGGCCCCTGTGCTGACCCCCACATACTTTCTTTTTCAAGAAGCAGTTTACCTGCAGCTTTGCCTGGCCTCAGTGGACAAGATATGTCACATTCCTCAACAAACCACCTGTAACTGAAGGAAGAATGCAGGCCCAAAAGAATATTGATAAGAGGAACATAAATTACCCTGAAGGAGGAGACTTTTGTGACCAGATCCTGAAACTCTGGGAGATCAGGACAGTTCCTCCTAACCATAAAATCTGTAAAAATGTCTGATTAAAAATCCAATTAGAACTGGTCAACATAGGCCAAAGTAACCTAGAGTTACCATGACAGTGGGGACTTAAAAGTCTGATGTCACCTTGCTGTCAGTCAAAAGTCAAGAGGTGGACCTGGGCAGAACTCTCTGGGATTCCCCCAAAAACTGGAGTGCAGGTGAGGTACATTGTCCCTCTCCTCTCCAAGAGCACCAACTCTCTCCTTTGAGAGTGTCCCCTTTCCCTTTTTTTTTTTTTATCCTTTAATGAACTCATTCCTGCTACCCTGAGTGACATGTCTGAAATCTTTATGACTTGACCACAGAATTGGGATTTGAAGAGGGAGTCTTCGCGTTGCCTCAGTTTCTTGGAAAGCCCCAGCTCCGTAACAGTAGGGGAGTGGGTTTTATTCAAAGCCAGCTTTAGGGGAAGATGTAACAAACTTCATTGTTTCCAAAAATTCTGGGAGGAAGGGAAGTTCTAGAAGGGGAACGGAATGCATTAGGACAGAAGACACAGGTTTTTCACTTTTAGGAGTTGCATAGATTTTTAACCCCTTATCACGTCTAAGGGAGAGACTTCTGGGATCAGCATCTGTGTCTTCCAGTTTTAGAGGAGAAAGGCTTCCCAGTTCAGTCTTTAAAAAAACCTCAACTCTGGAAGACCCACATCGACCTCTCTAGGTGACCCCTCTGGTCTGTCCTAAATGTCTGAATTCTCCATCTTTCTAATAAACCCAAGCCTGCCTCTACGTGTAACTCGTTTTAATTTTTTTTTTCTGTGAGATTGCAAGAACTGATGACTGAAAACCACCAAGGCTTTGACTTTGGGGCAGGTCTCACTCTGCAGCACCTCTGTATGCCATCTGTGTTTCAGTTGTCCACTCAACCAGGGATCTCTAGTTCTTACTCTCCCTGGAGCTAGGTGAGGCCACCTAACTAAGTTTTATTCGATTCGATGTGAGGAAAGTGATGCCATATAATCTCCAGATCAATTTTTATAAGGATATGGCATGCTTTTCACTTCCTCTACTCCCAAATTTCCGTGTCCTAGAATTTGGACTTGATATCTATGCCAGCTTTCACCACGTACATGAGGAGGACGTTCTTAAGAGATTGCAGAGCAAATAGACCACTAACTCAAAGGAATGTGAGTGCTCATGTGGTCCTACTGGGCCATCTGTCTCTACTGCCTTCCTAGCTTTAGCCTCTTGAGAAGTAAACTGAAGTCTTGTTCAGCTACTGTATTTTGTCTTAGCTTCTTAACCTGTTCTCTTACTGATGTTCCTTATTTTCCACTATATAAGATTTTAAATCGTTGAACATGGTCCTTTTACAGCTTGAGTTCCTCATTCTTGCTTTTAAAATTTTTTCTCATACTCTAAAGATAAATTATTGTTTGATTTTTCCAGTAGCTACACATGTATAACATTTCCAGAGCCATTTGATTATATTATCCTGTCTGTATATAAAATATTTGTTGTATTTTATATTTTCTCTCCAAATTCTGAGTATAATTCTGGTGTTCTGGTTCAGTGAGACAGGACTGGCTTTTTTTTTTTTTTTTTTTGATTTTCTAAAACCAATCTATTACCTGCCCAAAGCTTTATAGAATCTAACATTGGAATTAAAATTTTGTATGGTTGACATTTAATTTAATTTATTTTATATTAATTTTGCCTAGAATTTGTCAAAACTTTTTGATCTGTCAACATCATGCTTTCATTGTTTTTTGACTTCAGGGCATTAATTTTTTTTTCTAATATATCTTTATGTCTCCTGATTTTCTTCTCAGTGATGGTGATTATGCATATGCTGAATTTTCTGTTTCACTGTATCTGTTTTCTTAAGAGAATTTCTCTAGATTGTTACTGATGAAATTCTTTTGCAGTCTTAATTGCATCATTTATATGCACCAATGACTATTTTAACTATTTTGTATTTTACGGTGCTTTTTTGGATGTTTCTCTGTATTTTTATTTTTCTCTGCTAGCTACACTTTCATCTTGTTTTATCTCTTACCTCAGAGTCCATGGTTACTTATATTTCATTGATATAAAAAACCCATAAATATTATAAACTTTTATTTTATTTCTTAGATAAATATTATTGAGGGGTAGACATCTCCATTTATATTAGGGTAATAGCTAAGTTATTTCTTACACATCACGGAGAGGTTTTTTTTTTTTATGTCCCCCTTTTCCCATTTCTTTCTGATTCCTTAAACTTGAATGAGGGGATATTTCTCTGGGCCTGGTACTTGTCAAGTAATGTGATAGTTCCATTCTCTTTCAGTGTATATATCATCTACACTTTTATTGCTAGAATTCCCCTACCAGCTTTTAAGTTGGCAACCAACTTCATGAGAACAACTTCCAGAAAATTCCTGCTGTATAACAGACAGCCATTTAGGATGGCTTTGTTACATACAAGGAGGAATTTTTTTTTTCTCAGTTTTTGGCTCTTATAGAATAAGAAAGTAAATTTATTTTGGATATTTTGAAAATTGGATGATATAGATAGTCTATAACCAGTACAATTGATAAGAAGATGCTCCCCTTTGCTCTTACTGAAGGAAGAACCTACCACCAAGAAGCAAATGATTATGATGAAGTAGCCCCTCTCAGGTACTCGGAATCCCACACCAAACCTGGTTGCTTCAGGAGAGGACATGGAAGGAGAGGGAGGAAGGTGATGAGCACCAACCTGGCATGTCATAGTCTTTTCCCATCCTTCTCTAGAAAGCTGAATTTCTTTTCTGAGATCTTGTCATGAACATTTTATGACCTATGGAAACTGTAGTTTGGATAGATACTTGATCAACAATTGATTTTTTACTTGTTTCTATTGCTCTTAACAATTCTCATCATTTTTCTCTTTTTCTTTTTATTGAACATAAGGACATGCATGTCAGTTTTAGTCAGCATCATTTGTGACCTAAATGTTTGAATATTTACCTCAATTTTGTTTTAAGTCTCCTTATGCTTTGGGGAAAAAAGTTCTTTCTCTCCCTCTTTTTAATTAAACAAAAAATGAATAGATGTGAACTTTTGGCTCAAAATCATACAGAACTGTCATTCCCAAAGGTGTTTAATTGCCTATAGGAAAGATTTGTTTTGTTTGAAAAATCCTCTGAGTGTTCATGAAAATTCATAGAAGTCTATTTTGTATTTCACTTTGAATGGTGGGACTAAGAGATTATGCCTGAGAACTTTTGTGAGAAGTTAAGTAATGTATGGAAATGGTCACTAAGTGTCTTTAAAGAAATATTCCCACAAAGGCAAAAATGCATTAGAAGCTTGTGAAAAACAAACATTTCAAGCAGCTTAATGCAAATCCATTATCTCCCTCAAACTTTAAAATGCATCTCTCACAACTGTTCTCAGGCGTAACCTTTTACAGGATTTGCAGAAGGATTCCTAGGAACTGAGAAGGTGTATTTACCCTGGCTTTGAATGTCGCAGCTCATCAGGCGAAGCCAGTTAGCATATTTCAGATGTGACTTTGGTTTTATATGCCCTGGGCTATCACCTTGTGGAACTGATGTTCATTCTAGAAGGAAGCACAGAGGTGACCTCTATGGCCTGGTTCTAGTCCCTCTCTCCTCCTGCTGGTCTCTCACTTTCTCACAACTCCTGGTTCTCCACATAACTGACTTAGTCTTTGACAACTGCATTCTGGATAAGCCCTAAGTACTCGTCTGGCTTGATCTCTACTTACAACTTGGTTATCCATTTCCAGCTTCCTTTGGTACCTGACATCTAACTTTTGTCAAAGCCACACCTTTGGCTGACTGAATTTGGTTGTCTTTCTGACTCTGTGATCTCCACTGCTGGAAGTCCTGAGATAACAAAATCATTGGCAAATTCACATTTGAATTTCAATGTACATGCATGTCTGGGTGTGTAAATATGAGTATACCGCAATTAAACAAAATGTAGATATTATAAAACTTCCTAAATTGTATCCAGGGGAAAGATCCAACAAAACTATTAAATCAAATAACGACAAACAGACAAGAGTACTTCTCTGTCATGCCCCTTTATGTCTTCCAAATACTCAGTAAATTCTTTAGGAACATCAGCCCAGGAGATATTATCTACTTCTCTGAATATATCTTTGTTATATTACACTGTCACCCCACCCATACAGCCTGCCAAGTCAATGAAAAATGTCCCTAAGTAGAGTGAGAAGGGGTGAGAAAGAAGAGGACCAGCAGAAATTATGTTTCTTTTTGGGAAACCAATGTCTTTTTCCCCCTTTATTTATTTATTTATTTATTTTTAGTCATACATGATAGCAGAATGAATTTTGACATATAATACATACATGGAATGTACATACATCAATCATAGTGTCAATTCTATTCTGCTGTCCTTCCTATCCTCCCTACTCCTCCCCTCCTCTCCCATCCTTTCTCTCTATCCAATCTAATGTGACACACTTTTTTTTCCTTTTTCTCATTACATCACCATATATGTATTCTGTATAATAATGAGGTTCTCCTTCCATCTTCCGTGCAACTCCCCTTCTCCCTCTTTTTCCCTCCCACCTCTCTTCCCTATTTAGTGGTAGTCTTCTTCTCATGCTCTTCTTCCCTATCCCATTTTGAGTCACCCCCCCTTATATCAGAGAAGACATTCGGCATTTGTTTTTTAGGGATTGGCTAACTTCACTTAGCATAATCTGCTCTAATGCCATCCATTTCCCTGCAAATGCCATGATCTTGTTATTTTTTAGTGCTGAGTAATATTCCATTGTGTATAAATGCCACATTTTTTTAATCCATTCATCTATTGAAGGGCATCTAGGTTGGTTCCACATTCTAGCTATTGTGAATTGTGCTGCTATAAACATTGATGTGGCTATGTCCCTGTAGTATGCTCTTTTTAGGTCTTTTGGGTATAGTCCAAGAAGGGAACTAGCTGGGTCCAATGGTGGTTCCATTCCCAGCTTTCCAAGGAATCTCCATACTGCTTTCCAAATTGGCTGCACCAATTTGCAGTCCCACCAGCAATATATGAGTGTACCTTTTTCCCCGCATCCTCGCCAGCACTTATTGTTGTTTGACTTCATAATGGCTGCCATTCTTATTGGAGTGAGATGGTATCTTAGAGTAGTTTTAATTTTCATTTCTCTGATTGCTAGAGATGATGAGCATTTTTTCATGTACTTGTTCATTGATTGTATGTCCTCTTCTGAGAAGTTTCTGTTTAAGTCCTTGGCCCATTTGTTGATTGGGTTATTTGCTTTTTTGTTGTTTAACTTTTTGAGTTCTTTGTATACTCTAGAGATTAGAGCTCTATCTGATGTTTGGGGGGTAAAAATTTGTTCCCAGGATGTAGGCTCCCTATTCACCTCACATATTATTTCTCTTGCTGAGAAAAAACTTTTTAGTTTGAATTCGTCCCATTTGTTGATTCTTGGTTTTAACTCTTGTGCTATAGGTGTCTTATTAAGAAATTTTGGGCCTGCCCCCACGAGATGAAGATTAGGGCCAACTTTATCTTCTATTAGACGCAGAGTCTCTGATCTGATTCCTAGCTCCTTGATCCATTTGGAGTTGAGTTTGTGCATGGTGAGAGAAAGGGATTCAGTTTCATTTTGTTGCATATGGATTTCCAGTTCTTCCAGCACCATTTGTTGAAGATGCTATCCTTTCTCCATTGCATGGTTTTAGCACCTTTGTCTAATATAAGGTAGTTGTAATTTTGTGGATTTGTCTCTGTGTCCTCTATTTTGTACCATTGGTCTTCCAGCCTGTTTTGGTGCCAGTACCATGCTGTTTTTGTTACTATTGCTCTATAGTATAGTTTAAAATCTGGAATCGCGATACCACCAATTTCACTCTTCCTGCTTAGAATTACTTTAGCTATTCTGGGTCTCTTATTTTTCTAGATGAATTTCATGATTGCTTTTTCTGCAAGGAATGTCATTGGGATTTTGATGGGAATTGCATTGAATCTATAAAGTGCTTTTGGTAATATGGCCATCTTAATAATATTAATTCTACCAATCCATGAGCAAGGTAAATCCTTCCATCTTCTAAGATCTTCTTCGATTTCTCTCTTTAGGGTTCTGTAGTTTTCATTGTATAAGTCTTTCACCTCTTTTGTTAGGTTGATTCCCAGGTATTTTTTTTTTTTGAGGATATTGTGAATGGAGTAGTTGTCCTCATTTCCATTTCAGAGAATTTGTCACTGATATACAGGAATACCTTTGATTTATTGGTATTGATTTTATATCCTGCCATTTTGCTGAATTCATTTACTAGTTCTAGGAGGAAACCAATGTCTTAAATAAGTTATATTCTTACTTTGATAAGCATTTTCCACTCTTTAAAATGAGCAGATAAACCCAGTTTAAATGGTCTTTGGAGACTAATGACAAAGTTCTTTTTAGATAACTTACAGTGATTTCTATTCTTTTTTTTTCAGTTCTGTAAAAATGTATAAAATAATTTCATCCTTGTATAATCTCTTTTCTTTTGGAAATGTTGATAATCTAAAGAATAAATGAGTCATGAGTTATAGAATGAGTTGACATTTAATAATCAGTGAACTTCATCTTGCATAGTCAGTATTAATCATAACTACAAGGGAAAATAGTCAGAATAGAACCCTAACAGATAGGCTAGGATATTAATGGCTGGTGGCACATGAGGAGTCCATTATAAAGGTTAACTGTCACTGAGATTTTAACTTACATGCATCTTAACATGGTATAGAACAATTTTTAAATTGCTGTGTGTTTTACTTTAAAAAATCAAAATCTTCATTTCTTTGTGTATATTAACATATTTTGAATTTTTTCAGAAATTTTTTGTCTTCCTCTGTATATAAAACTTCTTGGCATTTTCTTTTGATGGGTTAGCAATTTTATGTTGGATCAGTTTTTAGCTGTTCACATTATAAAATATTATTTTTTGCTTTAGTTTTTTTCATTTTGTTTTTGCTTACCTTGTCCTTTCATTTTCTCAGTTACTGTGCTTTTATTTTGTTATCATTTATCTTTTCTTAGTTATTGTGATCTGATTTGTTTTAATTCTTTTATCATTGATCACCCAATTTTATTACCAGCATTAATTATTAATATGGTACTGGAAGATATACCTTGTATAGTCTGTAATTGTTAAAATTAGATAGCCAAGCCAGGCAGGGTGGCACATGCCTATAATCCCAGTGGCTCAGGACACTGAGGCAAGAGGATAGTGAGTTCAAGGCCAGCCTCAGCAACTCAGTAAGGCCCTAAGAAACTTTATGAGACCCTGTATCTAAATGAAATATAAAAATGGCTGGGGATATGGCTCAATGGTTAGGCTCCCCTGGGTTCCATCCCCGGTACCAAAAGAAGAAGAAGAAGAAATTAGACGGCCATAGCTGGGGTAGAGCTTTCTACCTCAGAATATGACATTTCCATAGTAACTTGGGTACCTGAAGAGCTTTGACAGTTTCTAACTAAGGAAGGTAAAAGGATTTCTTGGTTGGGTACATGTTTGACTAGGTCACAGTAAACATCTCAGCAGTGGTAATAACACAGCCTGACTTTTACTTATTGTAGAGAAGAGGTGCTGTCATGTCTCATCCTTTAAAGTTTTAGGTTAGTGTGCAAATGATAGGCACATAGAAATATATTTACAAACTCGTATGTTTCCTCACCAATTAAGAGGGTGGTCAAAAGAAAAATCATTATAGCTCAAAACTCCAGGGGCAGTTAGTAAGTGAAACATAATATTCAATTTGTAGAAAGCTTCCAATCTTGCTTCTGCGTACAGTGAAATGTTTTACTGAGCAAAGTAAATCAATAAGGATTATGAAACATAACATGAGATAGAATACATATACTTAAAATTCTTCTTTTTGCCAACACGTGGTTTATCTGCTGAGTAAGATGTTCAACATGCAACAGAATTAGACAAAACTGAAATGATCTAAAATTTGTATTTCTCTCTATAATTTGTTTGAAAAAAATTAATTCAAATTTTGCTTCAGAATTGAAATAAGGTATGTACACACAGCTCTAGTCTCAATATTCTCTTGAGAGAGCAAATAAAGTCACAAAATAAACCCACTGACTTATAATACAGCCACACTGTTGCCAAGCAATTTGGCTTGAGCTCTTGACCTTCTTCAAGCAGCTGAAACCCTTGTAATTTCAAATCTAAGATTAAAAATATATTTTGGCACTCTTCCTAGAGTGTGAATCTTCTTGATGTTTTCCCCCATTATCTTTGCCCAGTAACCCTTAGAGTTTGCTGCTGTAATCTTGGGGCATGGCAGAGGAAGCCACTAAATCAAGTTCTAATCCTTGTTTTGAAATGAAGGCTGGTCCCCTAATCAGCTCACGTCTAGAAGATCACTGCATTAGCATAATAACTAATGATCTCTTTGTTCCATTCTCAACATAATGGTCTTCAATTTAATATATTCAACTCATAGTCTCATTAGGGACTGTTAGTACAACAAAGGTGTTTGGGGAGCATAATTAAACTCTGATTTAATCATAACATACTGTAATACGTGCAGTAAAGGGCTGGGCACGTTAAGTGGTTTTAGGAGCAAGAAGGAGATGCATAGAAACTTTAATACTTGTAAATTTAGGGAACATTTTCCTTTTGACAAGGTTTTGAATAAATTCATTAATTTCCTGATTCTAAGTGAGTAGACTTTGAGTTCCAGGCTCCAAGCTTTACACAGGTCCTGCTCTTTATGAGGACTGTTTGACTTTTCCTGAGCACCCCAGAAGCTCATCATTGACACAGTTCTTCATTATTAGGTTCCTCATATGGTCCATTTCAACAGTTTGAGGTATATAGGAAAATTATCTATCTATCTATCTATCTATCTATCTATCTATCTATCTATCTACCTACCTACCTATCTATCTTGCAGTGTTGGGGATGGAACCCAGGGCCTTGCACCTGCTAGGCAAGTGCTCTACCACTGAACTATGTCCTCAGCCCTATTTTATTTTTCACATTAATACTGGCTTGAGCATTCATGTACCCAAATTACTAGAAAGTCCAACATTTTATTCAGAAGTTTTCTCCCCTTCCATCAAATAAAAAATTATTTATAACCTTCTGAGTGCTTTCTTTGTTCAAAGGCATAGCCATGCTTCAAAATGCTTACAGGAGATTTTAATTCTAACACTGCTACATTCTTCTGGAAAAAAAGAGAGGATCTGCTTTTTAAATTTTGTCATTCAGTTCACTGCTGCAGGGCCACCCCTGCAAGTCTAGTAGTAGTTTTCCATTGTAGGGAGGGGATGTTCTAAAGGTTCCTCCCCATACTGTTAAGCCCAATTGTGATCACATTGTATGAGGCTCCTAATACTAATAATGTTCATTAACCATGAGTAGTGGGGCAGATGCCAAGAAGCTGCAGAGGTACTTTTAGAGAAAATGATCTCACTCTCAGTTTGATGTTTTTTGCAAATATGCTCCAGACTTGTGCTGCCAAGTTCAACTCTGCCTCACACTCACACAAACCTGGGCACCTCTCAGGGAGGTAGCTCAAGGCCACAGCCCGAGCTCTGCTGCAAGAAGCTCTTCTACCATGAGCATCAGTCCTGGTGCAGAGTGCATTCATGGGCCTGGAGGCCTTTCACTAATGTTGAAGTTCTCCAAGGGACTATTGTAAGTCATTTTTGCCAGTGGACTTATATGGATCAATAAGAAAGTTTCTAATGGTAATAACAAGTCAAAATCTCAATGTCTATGTTCTCACAGAGTTTTTAACCATAAACTCTGTGCAAATTTTCTCACTTCCTCCATATTTATAACCTTCTGAGTGCTTACTTTGTTCACTAAGGGTGATTACTAGGTATGACTTTCACCTGGTACCATAAATGTCATGCCGCATCCTTTCCCAAGGGCTTGAGGTGCCTACTTGTCTTTCACCTGCATTACTGAGAAGTTTACTCAGTAAAGAAGATATGTTCCACGTTGGTTTATGTGCTTGTTAAAAGGCAAATGTATGCACTGGATTCAGTATTCAAAGAGTCCAGAATAATTTATTTTGAAAAGTAAATCTTTTTCTCATTCTATCTCCTGATAACCTAGTTCCCCTTCCCTTGGGTGTTTATTTTCTTTTATGGTATTATATGCATGCACCTATGCACACACACTCATATTTAGACACATACTACCTCCTATGCATGTAATTATATGCTTTGCTCACTTTACAATATCTATACCAGTACATATGTGAGTGAATATACATGCATATATGTCTGTGTGTATGTGTGTATGTGTATGGCTGTTTTTAAAGGTGGCACATAATCTATCATAAACATGAAATATAATTGGTTTATTCATCTATTAATAGGTATTTAAGTTATTGCCAATCTTTTACTATAAACAAACCATGCTGGAATATGTATCTTTTACATAAATCATTTAGCACATGTATAACATATATAGGAGAAATTCCTAGAAGTAGAATAATTGGACCAGAGGCTAACTCATTAATTATGGTTTGCAATTTTTTATACATATTGTGCAGTGCTTCTTGGTAGATGTTGAAGCAATTCTCACTCCTATCCATGATACACAGGAGGGCCTGTTCCTCCATACTTTACTAACCCTGTGGGTTGCAATTTTTGACCTTCAGCAATTTTTTGGCAAAAATAGAATCTAATTATAGTTTTATGTTTCAAATTCTTGGAAGTGGAATTCAGCATTTTTGCGTATGTTTAAGAATCATTTGTACTTTTCTTTCTGTGAACTATGTTTATATTTGCCCAATTTTTTTATTGAATTTTTGGTCTTTTTCTTACTGGATTTGGATTTTAGAGTCTTTCTCTCTCACACAAACTTTTAATTAAATTATCCCTTTGTTTGCAACATAAGTAACAAATTATTTTCTTCTTTTTAAAAATTATTTTGAGAGACACAAAAAGATTTATTTTCAAGATAATTGAATTTTTCAATACTTGTCTTTATGGCTTCTAAATTTTGTGTTATATTTAGAAAATATTTTCCCACTCTGGGACTAGCAAAGTCAAACACTCAACTTATTTATTTAATCATCTGATTGTAAGACTCCATCCATTATTTTAAATAACATGAGTGAATTTCTGTTTCTCTTGCCCTAAATAGAATAGCACAAAAACTTGTGAGACCAAGCCAGTCAATAGAAGAGAAGAAAAATTCTAAAGTCAGTTGAACCATGATTTCCAGTTACGATCAAATCTTCAGGCAGGCCAAGGTGCTGTGGGGACTCAGAGATGAGGTGCTGCTTTTCTGAGTAACAGTTTGGACTTAGACACTGATGCTAGGACAGACTCTCAAATGGTAATACCTCTGAAGCTGGGCAGTGTTCGTGGAAAAATTGATGGTTTGATTTGGGGAATATTAACTTGGTATAATTTTTTTGTACATTATACTATTAAGTTCCAGGATGCTTAAAGAATTAGATGTACTTGTCTTTGACATTTGGAACATATTAGTTTATGATTCGTTTATGAGAATTGAATAAAAAGTGTGTGTAAGATCAAAACCATATTTGTGAGGATTCATATCAACTAAAGTTTTCATATTGTAGTTATAAAGGTGTAGAAGTCATTGGTTTTTTCTTTTTCTTTTTGGTACTAGTGATTGAATCCAGGGGCACTCAACCACTGAGCCATGTCTCCAGTCCATTTTTGTATTTTGGTTAGAACAGGATCTCATTGAATTGCTTAGGGTCTTGCTAAGTTGCTGAGGTTGGTTTCAAACTCATGATCCTCCTACCTCAGCCTCCTAAACCGTTGGGATTACAGATATGCGCCACCACGCCTTGTTAGTCGTTGAGTTTTTGAAAGTTGGATGTAGATTCAAAGAGAGAAGATTACACATTTAAAAATTATTTTTTATTGTTGAAAGTTTAGGAAATAGACAAAAACAAGGGGGGGGGATAACACAAACAAGAGAGGTCCACTCTGAGCACACATATTTCCTTTCTCTCTTTCCCTAATTCAAATTATACAATATATGTACTATTTGTTAAACTTTCCCTGCCACTTAACAGTAAATGACGGACATCTTTCCATGTTGCTACATGTTATTCTAAAATGTTTGTCATTTTATTGTAGAGATGTACTATATTTATTCAACCAATTCCATGACATTGTAATTTTGAGTGTTGCCTAAATGATTAAGATAATAAATGATGAAGTTAGGACTATCCTAGGACTCAATCTTCATGTGCATCTTTATTTTATTAGGATAAATCAGTAATGAGAATGGTAAGTCAAGAGCCATGTTTATGATCTTTAATATTTATTGACAAACCTAGATTCAGTGAAATTATTCTAATTTACACTCCCACCTCGGCCTCACCAGCACTGGATCTTATTTATAAATATCTATGTTAATTTGATATTCAAAAATTGTACTTCATTTTAACCTGACATTTTTTATTTGCTAGTGAGAGTAAACACCTTGTCACAAATATCTTTGCCTTACTTATTTATGGGGTCAGCTTTTTGAAAGAGACAATTGTTGAGTCAAGAGTTAGAGAAATAATTATACTTACTTTGTGGACATTAAGTGAATTAAAAATTGTTTATCATGTCACTACCCTAACAAACATTCTTCATTACACTATTCCCCCAAAATATTTCATAGAAATTAAAAAGTGTTTCCATTTTGATAGTTGACAGGTGGAGTGTAAGCCAGGCCTAAGCATCCACAGCCTTCCAGATGGAAAGAAGCCCTTTGTTTTATGAGATAGCCTGAAAGAGAATCCAGGAAGAAAGGAGGCAGTCCTGGACTCCTGATATTTATATTCTACGAATGAAAATATATCCCTGTTAAACTTGTTTACTGGTGCTGGAGAGAAATTTTAGGAAGTCCACTTTAGTTTGAGATCTTTTGATTGAACCAAAATACTACTGGCCACCCTGCTCTATGGGATCCTCAGAACAACAAATTAAACCAGGTTAGAAAGTAGAAAAATGGATTGTCTAAGCCACCTGTATCTACCTGGAAAAGACAGGTGGCAGAGGAGAGAGCGAGGGAGTGAAAGAGATTTTATCTCCATGATGTCCTTCATATTAAAGACTGCAATGGACCGAACTGTGTCATCCCCAAATTTAAATGTTGAAGGCCTAACCCGCAGTGTGATGGTATTTGGAGATGAGGCCTTTGGAAGTAATTCGGTTTAGATGAAGAATGGGGTCCTCACAATGTGATTAGTGCCTTAAAGGAGGAGATACCAGAGAGTTTGCCCTCTCTTTTTCTTGGCAATATGACAGGAATACACTGTGAGCCAGGAAAAGAATCCTCACAAAAGGCCAACCCTGCTGGCACTGATCTTCAACTTCCAGCCACCAGAACTATGAGAAAGCAAATTTTCTGACATTTAAATCAATCAGTCTATTTTATTTTGTTATGGAAACCTGAGCACAAAAATATAAGGGTTGATTAAAAGTTAGCGACCTCTTGGGTTCTGCTCTGTAATGAACCATAGTCATCTTCTGATATAAATTTGCGATTCACTCTGCCAAGGCTGATGCCTGTACTGGCCTCAGAGTGGGCAAAGGATGGCTATTGCTTATTAAAGGTATTAAGGAGATAACATAAAATACATTCAGTTACTCTGTTGATAGTGAGTTTAACACTTCAAATCCTGAACACTTTTATTATTGTGGGAGTTTTGATGTTCAGAGTTTTCATGGTCTGACTGAAGTTAGAGGATGGACAGTGAGAACATGGTAAAGAAAGACTCACATTGTCTTGGTTTATTAAGATCATACAGTTGAGCTCCCCTAAATTTATGGATATATTCCTGAGTAGAAAAATATTTAGGAGGAGAGCAAAGTAGCAGAATCTAAAATATAGAACTGTGAGGAAGTCAGATACTCATTTCTTATATTCAAGAAACGCTAGATGATTTTAAAAGTGAAAACACTTATGCATTACCAATATTGGCTTAAATTACTATTAATATCATCTTAATTAGCTAAGTAAATGTGTTTCATTTTTACAAAAATAAAAATTAATAAGTTTAACTTTTTCTTAGAAAATCATTAGACTCGTAGGGATATCACCATTTATCCTCTGGAGTTTGCAAGCTTCCCTTTGAGAAATAATGATTGAAAATAGAAGCCAGGTACAGTGGTGTATACCTGTAATCCCAGTGGCTCAGGAGGCTGAGACAGGAGAATCACAAGTTCAAAGCCAGCCTCAGTGACTTAGCGAGGTCCTAAGCAACTTATCAAGACCCTGTCTCAAAACTTAAAAAAATAAATAAAAAGGGCTCAGGACGTGGCTTAGTGGTTAAGTGCTACCTAGGTTCAATCCCTGGTTACCCCACCTCCCCCCAAATAAGCTTTTCAATACATTTTTAAACAAGTTATATTTGGCTTGTTGATTTTTAAACTTATTGTTCTCAAGAAAAAAAATGAGTTTTAGCCCAGTTTACTACTCACGTTGCTCCCTGCACCCTGCAGACACACACTTTGGGATAGTCTTTGACATTGCTCTCTCATCCTGTCTTTGGCCCACTAAATCAGAGACATGACTACAGAGAGTAGGCACAGTGGGTAACCAGGAAAGCATTCCAAGTGTTACTCAAGCTGGGAGCATTCCTGGCATTATAAGAGTAAGTAGGATGGCATGGCTAGAGTGGTGACAGCAAGAGTGTCAGGGAATGAGACCTAATAGGGAACAGAGGGGATACTATAGGAGACCTTGTAGGCCTTTAGAGGGAATTTGACTTTCACTCTGAATAAAATGAGAAACTATTGAAAGATTTTAAGCAGAGATGTGATTGTTGGGACAAAATTCCTCATGGATGCTTTATATTTCTGCACATCATCAAAGGCACTAACAGATAATTTGCTCTGAAATGTCTTTTTAATAGTGTTTGCATTGCAAGCAGCCTTGGATGACAGAGTTGCTTTCTTTCCTGGAGCAGATTTCCTGCCCCGCCCGCCAACCCAAGAGGAATAAGATGGAGATAGCTCCACCTGGAGAGGAGGAGCGGCAGTGGGTTGCCGCTGCGTATGCTAGTGCAGGCTTCGTAACATCGGTGCCCCTCTTCTGGAGCACACCTCAGCCTGTGCCACCCACCCCTGGCCCTCCATCTCTTCCTGTGAGAACCGGGGCTTGGGGAAGTGGCTCTGAAGGCGTTGACATTTCAATTCCTCCATCCGACTCTTGCCTATCTGCCTGTCTAATTCTGGCTTCACAACAATGCTATACTGACCGTTGCTATCACTCTGAGTAATTAAGTCTCTTTTGTCTCCTGCACAGTGATCTTGTTCCTTCTGAAAGTATCTGAAACTGTAGCAGGCTAACTTAGATGCTTGCTACTGTGAGAAATAGAAAGCTAGGTGGTCCATTGTCAGAATATAGTATTGAGCCTTAAATTGGACTCAGTTGTAGCCATTTTAATTATAGCCCATCCCCTTTGCCTATCCTAATGTTAAAAATAGCTAATCCTGTAGATTGTAACCTGGAGCTCCTCCAATCAGGACTAAGGGCAGCGCTGGCCCTGCTTGCCCAGGTGTGCCTCGCTTGGATTCCCTCTGGAACATACCCTTTTGCAGAAGAACAATTTTTTGCCTTGCTGACCCACTTCCTAGCATGCATTTGACTTCTTGGGGCACCTTAGTTTTTCTAACACTACTAAGGTAAGGTCTCCCAATGCTCACAGTTCCTGTCCTGACAGTGATCTGATCTGACTTACATTTTAAAGCACCATCCTGGCTGATGTGTGGATAATATAGTGAAAGAAGTAGGGGGAATGGCTGGCAGGCTCTTGTAGTAATCTTAAAGAGAAAACATGACCGCTGGAACCAGAGGAGATGTATATATATCTACGAAACGACTTGGTAATGAATTGAATTAAGGGAGAAAAAGAGAAGTGTCAAAGATGGTCTCTAGTTGAAAAACTAGGAAGAATGGATGGGGAAGACTGAAGAAATCTTAGGATAGAAATGGAGAAACTAAGGAATCTATTTTGGTCACATTAATTTTTAAAATGATAGACACCTGATTAAAATGCAAACATGCTATTTCATATGCTGTTAACCAATAATAGACATACAATATGGAATTATATGCCATTTGGACATGGAGGTTGAAAGATCAAAGGAAATGTCTAAGAGGGGAAAAAAAAGATATATTTGGCAGTTATCCATGGACAGATACTTTTTTAAAGCCAGGGACTGGATTTTATCACCTTTGGAAGATAAAAGAGGGAAGAGGTCAGTGGATTGAGCCCTCAGACCCTACAATATGTATTTGACTGAGGTGGGAAAAAGCAAGAGACCAACAGTGAAGCAAGAGGAGAATCCTGGAGGGGTGGTGCTCTGGAATCCCTGTTAGGAAGTGTTTGTGAGGTGCCAAAGCTGATGACACTCTTAGGAGAAGAGGACCAGGAATGAATGGCAGTGAGGCAACAGGTGGCGGGACAAGGACCAATTTTCAGGATGAAAGAGTAAGTTGTCTATGAAATGGAAACGGGGGGAAAAGACAATAACTGAAGAATATTTTTTCAAACAGATTCAATATTATGTTTGTATACCAATGGAAATAATCTAAGAAAGAGGAAAATTTATAATGTTAAAAGGGACAAGGGATAAGCATTGAGGGCAAGAGGAAGGTTCGAGGGCTGGGGTCCTGGCTCAGTGGTAGAGCAATTGCCTTGCATGGGTGAGGCACTGGTTCAATTCTCAGCACCACATAAAAACAAATGTCCATCAACAACAACAAAAAAAAATAAAAAATAAAAAAAGAGGAAGGTTCAACTTGGGCGCATGAGTCAGATTTTAGTAGCAAAAAGAAAGGTGGGAGTTTGAAAATTTTCCCTTGAGTCTTCAGCAAAACAGGAGTCAAGATCATCAGCTGAAAGGAGATGGCTTTGGAGATTTGAGGACAAAGAAGGCAGGAAATAACTATCTATGCAAATGTGGCAGTGAGCAGACCAAGAAAAAAGAAGGGTAGCTGGGCACAGGCCCTTCTGAGGTTAGGAATTATGAACTCAGTGGGAAGCAGGTTTGCACGGTTGTGCGTTTCCTTCAGCTCGGGTGCAAGGTGAAGGGCTGCGGAATTGGGCTTAATGGGCCCTGCGACTTAGCCAGGTGGGTATATGGGAAGGAGAGAGGGGAAGGAAGTTGCTCTGGGATCAGAAGTGACCATGAAGTATGAAATTTAACTTGTGTCGGTAGAGAAGTGAGGACTGGATGGAGATGAGAGGGAATGAAAAGTTTGTTGGGATCAATGGATGGTAGGTGAAGGTTTAATGGCATATCAACCTGGGAGTGGGGGAAGAGCAGATTGGAGGTTTTGGTTGAAGAGTGTTTGGAAGGAATACACAGCCACAAGTTTGTTTCATTTAATATATGTTTTTGATTCTATGTCTTGATATTTTTTGCTTACACAGCCCAGTCTTTTTTAAATCACTTTCTTTATTTTGTAAACTATGTCATTCGCAGAGCAGTATGAAGCCTCTTTCTGAAGTCGATTTGACCTTGGTACTCAAGTTCTTAGAAATCTGTAATGATTCCAGTTCATTTTCAAATCAAAATGTAATGTTCTTTGTAAATAATATCTCCTATAACTTCTTACTGTGACCATCTCTCCTCCATCACATTTTCCCCATTTTATGCATATGAATCCAGCCTATTTCCCAGGAATTCTCTAAGTAAAAGGAACATTGTTCTCCATTCACCTCCCCTGTAATTTCACTGTTTCAAGGAGAAGGAGAAGTTCAAGTTTATGGCTTTGTTTCTGCTGTTCTATGGCTCTTTGTAGTATCTTTTCTTCACTTCTCCAGAGGGATTGCAACCCAGGCCCCAGACCTTGATCTCTGAATTCTGACTTATTTTTTTTCCTGTGATATCTCGGAGACTCAAAGCCCAGGGATTCAGGTTGTTTTTCATCCAAATCTGTGGTAATCAGCACCTCAGTCTTCAAACACAGAGAGGGCCTTTGTCTTCTCCACTCCCTCTGGCAGCAGATCCCTTTGATGTGTTGTCAAGGAGTTCTGGATGCATCCCTTGCACTTGGTGCGGCTCATGCCTGCACCTAGCCCCAGGCATAGTGTTCTAATTGGTGTCTTTCTTTTTAAAGCTACACATATTAGGGACCTAAGCTATTATTATTTTTTCCCTACCCATTGATTATTCCAAGTGATTTGTTCTCATTCTCATTTGACTGACCTCTTCTGCAGAACCTTGGGACTGATGGTGCTTGACAAGTTTTTTTATATAATGGATCTTGAAGATCTTCTTCAAGGGTACTTCTGATCTATGTAAGCTCTTTAGGAGGAAGCACCCAGTAGTCATAGGACTTGGCCCCCTTAATTCCTTGTGGTAGGTGTACTAGATTTATGCTTTGGAAAGAAAACACAGAAATTTATTCCCTCACAGTTGTGGAGGCCAGAAGTCTAAAATCAGGATATGGTCAGGGTCCTTAGTGCCTTGGAAGCCTGTAGGAGAGGACCTTTCCTTGCTCTGACAGCTTCTGAGAACTCCAGGTGTTGGTTAGTTTTGGCAGCATAATTCCAACCCCTGCCTCTGCTGTCATGCGACCATCTTGCTTTGGCATCTGTGATTACTTCTCTCTACTCTTTCTTTTCTCTTTCCTCTTTGCCAGTCCTGTTGTATTTCACTCTATTTCAGTAGGACTTCTTACTAAATGTATCTTCAGAGACTCTGTTTCCAAAATAGGTCAGATGCTGAGGCTCTTGGTGAGGATGCATTTTGGTGGACTGGGGATAGGGAGGAGCAACATCTACCCCAGTACAGTGGTTGTAGAAAAAAGATCCATAAAAATTTTATTACAGTCATTCCACATGAAGGTAAAAGCTTCAGAATGGTTCTGTACAATTCAGGACCTGTTATGGTTTAGATGTGGGGTGTCCCCAAAAGTTCATATGTGAGAAATGCAAGCAGGTGTGGAGGAGAAATGATTGGGTCATCAGAGCCTTAACCCAATCAGTGACTTAATCCCCTGATGGGACTTACTGAAGGCTGGGAGGGTGTGGCTGGAGGAGGTGGGCCATGGGGAGTATGCCTTTGGTATGTCATTTGTATCTGGTGAGTGGAATCTCTTTCTCTGCTCTCTGATCATCATTTGAGCCACTTCCTTCTGCTAAGCTCTTCCGCCATGTTGTTCAGCCTCACCTCGAGCCCCAGGGAATGGAGCTGGTTGTCTATGGACTGAGACCTCTGAAACTGTGAGCCTTCAAATAAAATTTTTCTCATCTACAGTTTTCTGGTTGGGTCTTTTAGTCACAGCAGTGAAAAAGCTGACTCAAACACAGCCCTGTCTACCACCATCACCACCACTTACGCTTTCACATGTGGGGATAGGGCTCATGTCGCCAATCAAGATGCTTTTCTCTGAAAACTTTCTCCAAACACTAGGAAATGAAGCTTTGATGAGAAAAACAGATGTGATACAATATGATGAAAGTGGAAATATGAGAAAAGAATGCCCTTTGCTGGATCAATGCCCTTTACCTGTGAAGGAGAAGCAAACTGAACATTCCAAGTCTAATTTGTCCATTTCTTTTCCCCTCAGTCTAGTACCTAACCTATTACTTTACTGAAGTAAAGTAACTGAAGTGAGCTCTCTCACATGTAGAGCTGCCCTGTGGGTCTCCAGTTCTTCAACCTCAAGTGCCCTTTCTCTCATTTCCTTCCATGAAAAAAGTGTCTCCTCCTGGCAGAAGCTGATCTTTCCACATGTGCTGTTGTAGATCTAATTCCCTTGCTTCTTCTGAGATTTTAATTTTTCTTTGGAGTCCTTTAAATTTTTTTTCCTCCTCGGTAAATGCAATCTCTGTCTCTACCAGCTTTCCCCCACCTGAAATTTACCCAATTTCATTCTTTCAGCCAGAATTTTAGCAGTATTCCAGAGAAGGAATACAAAGATGAAAACAACCTACAATCTCTAGCTTTAGGAGGCTTGTGGTCTCACACATGTAATTAATACAACATACGATGAGCACTAGCATGAAGGGGCTGACACCGTGTAGTGGACATAGCTGGAAAGCTGGGTTTAGAAAGTTGAGGATAAACGAATCTTAGCTCTCCATCTCCATCGCACTTAGCTCTCCATCTCCTGCCAGCACCATGATCAAGGCTATTTTCCTCAGGTCCCAACTCTCCTGATTCTCTAGGTGGCATTTGGCATCTTGACTTTCTCCTCTCTGAACTTGTCTTTCCCCATCTTTCACTTCTTCTTAACTCCCTTCCATTTCTTCTTCTCTTCCCTTCCCAGGTCCCCTTCTCTCCTACTGTGTCTTAAAAAGGAGGAATTTCCTGAGGTTCTTTCCTCAAAACGTTTTCCTTTTCTTTGATAATTTCATCATCTCTCATGTCTTCAATTTGTATCTCTCAAACTTATATCTCTTGCTGTAGGTTGGGTCTGGAATATTCCCCAAAGGCTAATATATTAAAGGCTTGGTTCCCACAGTCTTGCCATTGGGAGGTACTGAAACCTTTGGGTAGACCTAATAGAAAGTTAGTTCATCAGGGTCAGACCCTTGAAGGGAATCTTGGGACCTTGGCCCTTCCTGTCTCTTTCTTTGTTTCCTGGTGGTCTTGAGGTGAGCATGCTCCCAGTGTGATGTATTGCTTCACCGCAGGACCAAAGACAACAGAGCCAAGTGACCATGGACTGAAACCTTCAAAAAATATGATCCAAAATAAACCTTTCCTCCTTAAAAGTTAAGTATCTCAGGCATTTTGTTATAGTGATAGAGATCTGACTAATATACTTTTTGCCCCCAGATTTTTTCATAATGCCCAAGAGAAACAATAGCAGCAGCAGTGTCAACAATAGTACTAGCTCCTGTTTAATAAGTATCTATTACGTGCTGTCCTTGATGCTAGCTAGGTGCTTTTCCATTTCATTTTTTAAATATTATCTTATTTAATTCCCACATAAAATCTATGATTTGTATCTTATTAATCATATTTTTTAGAGAATAAAATAGGCTTAGAGATATTAAGCTTTCTTCCCAAAATCATATAGGAAGTCACATAAGGCAAAGGTTTTCTTCATAGATTCCAGAAACATCTCAGTATATCCAGTGCATGCTCCCTGCCTCCTATCTTTTGTTAAACATAATACCAGCTCCTTATTCTGTTACTTTTGGAGCTCAGGTTTTCATTTCATCTCCTCTTTCATATAATCATCAAATTACTTGCCAAATTCCTCATGATGTCTTGAATCCAGCCCTTCTTTTCCATTTTTCAATGCTGTTACAGTAGCTCAAACCTTGTCTCACTTCTTATCATGACAAAAGTGTCATCACCGCTCCTCAGTGCACCATGTTCTACCCCCTGCTAGCTACGTGCTTAGTCTTCCAGAAACCCAGGGAGAGAGTGCCACCACCTGCCTGTAGTTCTTCAACATTTCTATTGCCTGCTGAATTAGATACAGACTGCTCAGGGCAGAGGTGGTACATAGAAGATCATTTTGTGGATAAATTATAAAACTACAAATAAAGCACCTAACAATGCTTGCATACAGAAAGAATCTAATAAACATTTTGTAATTATAATACTTTGGTGCTCTTTACAGTGTGATCTATGCTTACTCTTCCAGATTATGTGTTACAAGGTCCTGCAACTCTACTCTCTCTTCTAACAGAACAAACTAACAAGCGTCCACTTTTCTGCTATAGTGCTTTTATTTATTCTGTTTTCTTTCCTGGAATGGCCTCTCTCTTTTCCTGTTAATGTTTATTTCTGTCTTTGAAATTCTGTCAACTACAGGTTGTTCTTAAAGGCCATGTTCATGAGGAATTTCCTGCTCAATTTCCTGGTTCAAGTTGATAGAACTATTTACTCGTGTAAGTCCCCAACACATGGCTTATAACTCTCGGATGACAAGCAACGTAGTCTACATGGTACTGTAGTTATGTGGATATTTGACTTATCTCTTCTTGATTATAAAGCTTCTGATGACAGAACTTGCCTTTAATTAATCCTGCATCTTTGTCGAGCTTAACACAGTAATTTGCCCAATATTTATGGTTAATATGTTTGAATTTAATTTCTATTATCTTCTTTAAGTCTATTAAGATAATGTTATGCTGCTACAACAAAAAGACTGAAAATTACGCTGACTCAAATGAAACAGTGTAATTGCCTTGAGAGAGGCATAGGATCCAGGAAGAGATATGAGACTGCCGTCTGCTTCGTGTTCTATATACAGATTGTGGGGGGAAGAAAAGCAGTTTTCTTATAAAGAAGCACAACAGAAGGTACACAATAGATTTCCATTCATAATCAGCGATGAGAGTTTGGTCACATGGCCTCACTGAGCCACCAGCGAGGTGGGGACATGTAGCCTGTGCATGCACATGCAGTCATATCTCCAAATACTCAGAACATTTCTATTCTCCAAAAGAAGACTCAGAGAAAGGAAAGTAGGAGGTAATTAGTCTTCTTTGCCACATCTCGTGAAATGTTTTGCAATGCTATATGTTGTTCTTACTTTCACTATTTTCTCATAACAAGAGCACTTGGAGATTGAACCATTCTGAATAACATGTTTCTTCAATATCTGAGTAGGTATCCACCAAGGCACAAAAAGTTTTTATTTGGCTATTTTGAACAAAAATATTTTTGTATTGCTTCTTCAATTAAGTTATAGAGACTTTAAAAACCATTCCATCTAAAAACTCAGCCATCTTTACAAACATCTTTATAAAGTCATCTTTATAAAGTCATCTTTATCAACTCTCATTACCCAGCTGAAACAGTGGACATGACACTGTGCTTGGACATGACAGGTCAGGTTCCTGTTGATAAACTTCCACTGCTCTGTTGTGATGTAATAGATTAACATCCTCAGACCTCAACAGGCTTTGTTCCAATACTCAATTGGCTTAATTTCTTGTGTGTATTTTTAAATAAAACCTCTTGCCTTCTAAGGGACTCCAGTGACACCACTGGCCAGTGTCAATGCAGTAGCCTAAAGTAACCCTTCTCCCTCTTCTTTCTTGCCGTTTATATTTTATGGGCTTAAAAATTAAAGAAAAACCATGTGCATGGCACAGTTCTAAATGTTTTACATATTTTAACTCATTTCATCCTCATAAAAACCCTATAGAGATATTATTATTTTCCCTATCTTATGAGTGATTCAGCAGAGCACTGCCTTGAGGTCACTTGCCCAAGGTCTCAGAGCTAGTAAATGGCAGAGTCAAAGATTCATCAGTCTAGCTCTGGAGCCTGTGTTCTTAATAATGATGCTACATTGCCTTTAGGCTTCTTTAGATTCTCTTCGAACTAAGAGTGAATAGATTTTGAAAAGAAGCAAGAGGCAATCTTATATAAATAGCATTCGTGGTCTTCAGAGCATTTTGTCTAGAGCATTTTGTCTTTGCTCCGAGGCACACCGATTGAATTGCAAGACAGGCAAGTTCTGCATAGGTGAGGTTTTTGGCAACTTTAGTTGTTCGGGTAGTTGCTTCAGCAGTGGGAGAGCTTGTTCTATGCTATGAAAAATAGGTGAATTGCAAAGCAGGGGCTCAGAGGAGAAATCAAGAGTTATTGATTCTGCATCTGATGTCACTGTGATTGGAAATCAATTCATTCTCTTTTCCACGGTGGCTAAATAGGAGCTCACTCGTTGGCTCCTAATTTGGAATAAAGATAGATGACCATTTCACCTATCTTGCTTCATGTCTTTGGGATGTCAGAGGTAAAGTTTTCAAAGGAAAAGTTTAGGGAGGGCCATTAGTGATTCTCTTTGCTTCTGTAATATAGAAAGCTAGCTATAAACATGATTGATTATAGAGAAAAAAGTTGTCTCTTGGTCAAGGAAAAAGGTGTCAGCCTAACGTCGAAAGTCAGACCTTAGGCAGGCAATATACATTTGAGAAATGCAGTGTATACTATCCAGACAATGTCTCTGACTTAATAACAATTGCAGCATAGAGCATCATAGTGTGAGAAGGTACTATCTGGGAACAATGCCAAAAGCCAAGAAAATTAGTGAAGGGGAAAAAGGTTCTGTAAATGCTGATGGTGGAAGAGGCTGTAAGATTGTTATAACCTCTGCAAGGTGGATATTTTTCAAATGGCTTTGAGGCTTTGCTAGTTTGTTTTGATGACTAACATTAGTTTTTTGGAGTGTTTCTTGGGTGTCTGCTGATTTTTCTGCCTCAAAAACCAACCCAGAGCATTTTCTTTAAAGCAGAGGTGTCTGTCCACTGATTGGAAAGCAAGGATTCTCTTCACTTATCTATTGCTGTGAATGCTTTTATCATAAGACAGCAGCATGTTTTGGAGGTCTGCATTTGGTTTATTACAAAACAAGTCTGATAGTAGAATTTTCTATAAAATCACATACTTCTAGCCTTTTGTACTCCTGCACCTCATCAGCCTGTCAAAATAAGTAGCTACTTTCATTTTTTTATATAACAACAACACATACAATTAGAAGTTATAAAACTCAGACTGAAGCAATGTAAAGGAAATAAACTAGGCTACAGATCATCAAAATAAGCATGAAGGGTATAGTGTCCTACTGGTAAGAAAGGTTGTATTTCTAGAACCTGATATTGAGAGACATAAATGAATAAATAAATCTACTTTGAACCATTAGACATAGTCATCTCCTCCTACTGCTTCCCAGTTCACACACCTCTGAGAACACGCGACTACCTGGACCAAGAAGCAAAGGGGAAAAAGGACTATATTGACATTAACTGTTCATGGGCTGCCAAAGAATCCCTTAACTGATACAGATGCTCTTAAATTCAAGCAGGGTGGGTCACAGACTATTTTCAAGGCTGGATGGCTCTTTAGAGATTGTAGCACTATTCCTAACAATTGTAGGAACCGATTGGCCAAGATCAAAGTTGAATTACTTGGGTTCCTGTTAGGATTTCAAGTTGATTTAGCCTGATGTCTTTGAATTTATAATAAAGCAAAGTCTTATGCAGCCTTCAGCACTTGAATTTATAACTGTACCTTAGATTTGTTTGCTTCATTTTCTTTCTTGTTAAAAAATATTTTATATTTGATTGGCATGAATTAATTGTGCATGTTAATGTCGCTCAGTGTGATACTTTAACACCTGCACACAGTGTGCATGGATCAAATCAGGTCCCTCTTTGTCCCCCTCCCTTCTTCACCTTTCCCATCCTCTAGCAGTCACTATTCAGGTCAACTTCTCTAGCTTCCATGTATGAGAGAGAACACGTGATACTTGTCTTGCTACCCACCTTTGTTTATTTTCTACTCTTTTTTTTTTAAACCTTGGAATTCTCCAGACTCTATATTATAGGGTAATACGAACCTCCTCCAAAGTTTCATTGGTTGATTTCCAGGCCCCACGAAGCTTAAATTTTACTCTTGATACCTCTCATTATGTTTTTCCAGCAAAGAGAGCTCTCTTCTTAGAATTATAAGGTCAGCTGTCTTTAGACCTTTAACTGTCCAATAATGGGTAATATCTTGGTGATTTTAGTTGCATTCATCCTTACATATTTTTCTACATTTCTTCTTCCTCCCTTTCTTTCACTATGTTTTTTCTTCCTCCAACCTGTCTTCTTTTCTTTCTTCCTTTTACCTTGCATAACTGCTATGTGCTAAATATCTTCTAGGCAGAGATAAGGAGGATGAAAAAGAAAGATCCTTGCTTTCAAGAAGTATCACAAGAGGCTGGGGATATAGCTCAGTTGGTAGAGTGCTTTTCTTGCATGCACAAGGCCCTGGGTTTAATCCCCAGCACCACAAAAAGAAAAAAAAAAGCATCACCAGCATAGAAGGGAAAAGCAAAATACATAAAATGTGGCAGGCGGGGATTCTGGGTTTAGGTCTGAAGGTCATTTCAAGGTTGCTAACTTGGAGGATCGCTTTGATGGAAATGTCATTAACATAAAATAGAACAGGAGAGATTTTTAGGCAGAAAAGATACATTTGGTTTTCAACTTGATGAAATAGTATGCACACCATCGAAACAACAGAGAAGAGAGAAATTTAGGAGTCACCAATTTAAATGCATGAGAATGCCCAGGAAAGAAAAAGAGGAAAAAAAGAAAAGAAAGAGAGAATCAAAAAGGAAATGATCTTAGATCACACGCACATTGTATACGTAGTCAGAAGAAGCAGAAACTGAAAGGGTAAAGAAAGAGTAACAGCAAAAAATTATATGAAGCCATCTCTTCGTGGCGCAATCTTATAATCCCAGTGGCTCAAGAGGCTGAGGCAGGAGGATCACGAGTTCAAAGCCAGCCTCAGCAACAGTGAGGCACTGAGCAACTCAGTGAGACCCTGTCTCTAAATAAAATACAAAATAGGGCTGGGGATGTGGCTCAGTGGTCGAGTGCCCCTGAGTTCAATCCCCATTAACCGCACCCCCCAAAAAAAATTACACGGAGATTAACTCAGTTTGTTTCCAAACCCTGGCCATGAGAGGACCATGAGACTGTGAACATCCTGCAAACAGAAGAATGATCATCGTAGGATAAGAGCAGAGAGTCATGTTTCAGGACAAGGAAGAGGATGGTCATAAGGGGGGAGTCAGGGACAATGCACGAAGTCTCAGAATGTGAAGTTCCCTGAAGACTAACAAGAGGTCACGAGCACCCTTTACCTATTTAAGTGCTACAGTTGACCTTCTTGATCCATTCCCGGTGAAGATGGAGGGCACCTACCTGGTCACTGTGTTGCCTACTTTTCTTGCCTACTATTTCTTCACTGTTTCCTATGCAGTTCCATTATTTAAGTATTATTTTGTGAGCTTTCTCAAAATTATATTTGTCTATCTTTAACTTCCTTGAAGTCCCTATTGAACCTTTATCTTGAGTGGAACTGAGTGAGTTCCACTAGTTGAATTGGGCTAGTTCTATATTTAACTGGCTTATGTTTCTATTAATTAACTCCTAAGTAATATCTGCAAATTTAGAAGCATGCTGAATGCCTGTGATCCCTAGATTTCTCTCTCTCTCTCTCTCTGTATGTGTGTGTGTCTCTCTCTCTAATATTTCTACATTGGCCAAAGTTAGTAGAACTTAGCATATTATAATAGCTATTGTTTTCAAACATATGAAAATTATGGGCAACATGAGTCTTTTTGTTTGTTTGCATTTGGCTGCAGTGTGAGGGGTAGAGTGTGAGTAAATACAATTGAAAAGACAAGATAAAGACAACTATTAAGAAGATTTTTCAGTTAAGAAAATCTATGCTGAAAGTTTTTATAACCATAGTCAGTATTCAGTATTCTTTTCAAACTGGCAATAATAAAATGGCTTCCTAGTCCTGCAAGGGCACAAGAAGAAGAAGCAATTAAATGCTTATAGACGGCAGAAAGTTGTTTTTTTTTTTCTTAAGTGATAAATTTCTTCTCATCTGACATCTCACAAAAAGTGATTTTATTCTGCTATTTTCTATAAAATATGTGATTGGTTTTATGATCATTTTACATTATTTTATTACTTTTATAAGGATCCTTGCAATAAATTTCAGTGTGTTTTTTACAAGGAGAACAAAAAGATAAAATTGTGATGGGGCTGAAATAATTCTTTCTTCTTATACCTAAACATTCATGTATATGAGTTTATGTAAAACTCTGTGAACACAAGGCCTAAACTTCATAAGTACCAAGTTTAAAGATCTATTTATATTTTATTTAAAAAATAGTTTTAAATGTTATTTCTGTTCTTTCTAAATTGAATACCAGAATTCCTAATACGGGGTTTGGGGTATAAGATGGGACTATGATTTGCTCTGCTACTATTAATAGCAGAAGCCCTTGCTGATTAAAAATGAAACACATCCAAGAAAAGCAATGCAACAGATGCCTGCTGTTTTATTTGAAGCAACACCTATAACAAGTGTTATCATTTATTCACTCAACAAATAGTTATTAATGGCCTACTATGTTTTGGGCAGTGTTCTAGGGATTAAAGGTACATCAATGAACTAAATACTAAAAATTCTCTCAGACAATGAAGAGAATAAATAGGTAATTATTTAACATGTAATGAAGTAATCAAGTACTGTGAAGAAAAATAATGTATGTTGTGGGTGAAATAAAGGAAGGTCTCAGTAAGAAGAGGGTACTTAAGGCAATATTTGAAAAAAAAATAGAGAATGTGGACATCTAGGTAAGACTGTTGCAGGCATCAGTGACAATGCCCAGGGGTGCTTTGCAGGAACAGCAAGAAGGCAAATGAGCTAAAGTGAAGAGAATGGAGCTCCTATAGAAGAGAAGAGCCGAAAGGTGTTGGGGGTCCAGACCTTTCAAAGGTCTTCTCTGATGTTGTAAGGACTTTGGAATTATTCTGAGTGAGCTGTTTATTCTGTGGAACCATTGGAGGAGAGACATGTTTGGCCATTCCTTAAGTGGTCGTTGCTGAAGTCTGGCCCTTCTAGCTATTGGTAGGGGATATACTGGATATATTGGAAGGGGATATACTGGAATGAGCAAGAGTGTTAAGTGGAAAGATGGGTCAACAGGATTGTTAAAAATATGTGATTGGACTGTGGATGATTATAGCTTAGCCAAATTATTCAAACTCCCTGAGTTCCAATTTCCCCACCTATACAATTGTGCCAACAATGGGACTGTTTGAAAGGGTTGTGGGTATTTTGTGTGAGGGTTAGGTGCAAACTTGCATGCATGTTTCCTGTCAAAGCACCTTTCCTATGCTAAGCACTCAATAAGGCTTCACTGAATTTATTAGTGACTGAGTCTTCAACAGTGTTTGAGGTTGCTGCAAAATAATCAAAAGCGAAATAGTATGTTACAACAAGATTCTTTCATGAACAACCCACAATAAAAAATTAAAAAAAAAAAGATTCTTTCATGTTGGCTGAGTTAGGAGCAAGACAAAGTATTTTGATGAAAATCTTTATATGTTTAGTTGGTGTGTGTGTGTGTGTGTGTGTGTGTGTGTATTTATGTGTATGTGTTCCTGACAGATGCTAGTGTTTCATATGGGAGAATATTTGGGTAGAGCAAATTATGAGTAGACCTGCTTGATTATACTGTGGATCCAAATTTGAGCATTCATAGAACCTTCCTGTGACTAAAAGGCTCAAGTATTTGGTATATGGTAGAGTTGAAACAGAACAAAAGGGAAGCTACAATTAAAAAGAGACAACTCAGGGTTGGGATTGTAGCTCAGTGGCAGAATGCTTGCCTAGCATGTGTGAGGCACTTGGTTCAATTCTCAGCACCGCGTATCAATAAATAAAATAAAGGTCCATTGACAACTAAATTTTTTTTCTTTTAAAAGAGACAACTCAGAATTTGTTTGTGAAAAGATTATAGTTTGTTGTGTCTGCTTCTGTTATTGAATCCATAAGCTTTTATGAATGGTTATGGTGAATAAATGTACAATTGTGAATTTGTCTTGCCCCTTGAAATCCAACTCTTTGAAATTTTGGTCTCTGCTTCAAATTTTGTCTTACTTTTTCTTGCCTCGGTTATATCTGGTGGTTTATCTCAGTGAATATTTGCCCATCTGTCTCCAAAGAAATATTATAACTTTGCTCAAGGACAAAAGCTTCCCAGAAAACAAATAATAATGAACCTGGGAAAGTATTACATTATGGGCTCCTCTAGGAGCAACGGGCAGACGATCTCAGGAGTGTGATAGTTGGAAGAGTCAAAGGAAATTAACTAAGTGTTTAAAAGGGTAAATATTTTATGTCTAAGACAAATTGGATTTTGAAAGTCATTGAGACTATGGAAGTGAAACAAATAATAAGGCAGTTCGTTCTTTGCTCTGAGAGTAGAAGAACAGAAAGAAGTCAGGATAAGGGTTAGGTGTGAGGGTTAGGTGCAAACTTGCATGCATGTTTCCTGTCAAAGCACCTTTCCTATGCTAAGCTAAAATAGGTAGGGGACAGGAAAAATGGCTCATCAGAGTTAAATCTTTTTGAATCATAGCGTACAAAAAATTGAGATGATAAAACCATAGGAAATTGAAATCTTCAAGCAATGGTACAGGTATGAATTTAATTTCCCACAGACTTAGGAATTAAAAAGTATGATCTTATTTTTTTTATAGTTGACATCACTTCTACCCCAATCTATGCCTAGTGGCACAAATGACACTCCAAGACAAATTTAGTCAATTCAAGAATTCATTAAGCCATTCATTATTTTTTTCTTCTCCATTATTCTCAAGTGTGTGTGTGTGTGTGTGTGTGTGTGAGAGAGAGAGAGAGAGAGAGAGAGAGAGAGAGAGAGAGAGAGAGATCTCCTGGGGGGCTCCCCCCAGTGTTCAGCAGCAGCAGAGAGGGCAGAACATCTACTCAGCAATCACCCATCCTTGTTGGCATCTGCTACCATCTTCCAGCAGCTGCTTCCAAGTTATTGGTCTTCATCCTCAGGCAAAAGCTAAAATCTGACAGCTCTTTCATTCTCTGTATGCTTTGTAATTCCTTTCCTGATGCAGTGTATGTCACAGACTGAGTGTAAAGAATGTCTTGATACAATAAGCAAATGAGGGGGTATGACCACATGTGTCTAAAGTGGTGGCATCCCTTGTACATACAAACTATTCTATCTGTAAGTGACTGTCTATTTCATCCTTTATTATGGTTTGGATATCAGGTGTCCCCCCAAAGCTCCTGTTGATTCAGGAATACTCAGAGGTAAAATGATTGGTTTGAGTATGGTTGGAGGAGGTGGATCCCTGGAGGCATCCTGTGGCCCCTTCTCCTCACCTCCTGCTTTCTGTCCCTGCCATGAATTGAGCATTTTACCTCCAATGGGCCCTTCTCCCTCTGATATACTGCCTCATCTTGGGCCCCAAGCAATGGAATCGATCATCTGTGGACTGAGACCTCTGAAGCTGTGAGCCCCAAATAAACTTTCTCTCCTTTAAGTTGTTCTTGTCAGGTATTTTGGTTACGTGATACAAAGCTGACTAAAACATTTATCTCCCCTTAATCAGGGTTGACCAGTTGGCTTGCCTGATCAATTAAATAGGCAATAATGTTGTTCTGAGCCTTCAAAGTCTCAGTCATAGGAAGTATAGAAGTTTGGGCCTGGACCTCTTGAAATGCTTACTTTTGGAACACTTAGAACTCTTAGCTGCCATGAAAGGAGTGACAGTTACTCCATGACCACCATGCCAGGTAGTCAAGGCCCCAAGTGGGCATTCTGATGAATAGTTTCAGCTCAGCCCAGTCAGACTTTAGTCACCCCAGTGAGGGTATTAAACATGGAAGTGAAGCCACCTTGGACCATGCAGACAAGCACATTCACAATCTGAATAACACCAAGTTACATATGTTGATAACACAAGGAGCCCGAGATGCTCAGCTAAGCCCCACCCAAGTCACAGAGTCACAAGAGATAATAAATTAGTTGTTTTAAGCCATTAAATTTTGGAATCATTTGTTATGCATCAGCAGATGGCCTGCACAGGGGTAGGGAAATGCCTTAATTCACCGTTTAGGTCTTTATTCTACTATTCACCCAATACAGTGGAGTCAATCATGTGACATTGATTTCTGGTTCTTTGAGACATTGCAAAGTGGTCTTTCCTTCAGAGAATAGGGTCTTCTCTGTGACTGTACTTATTATTGTCTTCTGCTTTCACATGTCACCGTCTGTACTTTCCAGAAAGACTTTGTGGAGAAGCTTGCAACAGAGTTTTGGGTGAATATCCATTCTCTCTGCTTTGCGTCCACCCCGTTTCTCTGTATCTTTTGACTGTCACCTCTTTTAAATAGTATTTTCACTATCTCTTTTATTCTGTTTCTTAGAGCCCTAAAAATTTCTAAGTAATGTCTATGGGCATAAATCAAGTGGCCCTATAAAGTGTGCTTGTGATAATGCTCTTTCTATTGTATTCCATTGATCTGTTTGTCTATCCTGGTGCCAAAACCACACTGAACTAACTCTACCCTTTCCATCCTTTTTTATATGTAATTTTATGATTGATTTTTAAAATTGTTTTTAACATTTATTGAAATATAGCATACATACATTGAAGTACACAAATCCCAAGGTTTTTTTAACTCTATGAATTTTTGAAATGAAAATACCTGTGTAACTACCACCTAGATCAAGAAATGGAATATCTAATAGCAACCAGAAACCCTTCTTTCCCAGGCTTCTATCACTTGCCACAGTAACCAGTATATTGTGTGTGTGTGTGTGTGTGTGTGTGTGTGTGTGTGTAACTATAGATTAGCTTTTTGATATTTATGAAAATGGGTTTGTAAAGTGTGTAGCCTTTTGTTTTTTGGATTCTTTCATTCAACTCTGTTTCAGATATTTACCTGTGTTGTACATGTAACAATTACTTGTTCATTTTAGTTGTTGTACAGTTTTCTACTGTATGATTACATTACAATTTATTTGTCCATATAGTTATTTATGAACACTTCAACTGTTTATATAGGCTTTTGCTATTTAGTATAACCAAATATGAATATTCAGGAGTGACACATGCACATTTTTGTTTCGTAGTACTCTGAAGTGGACTCAGAGGATCATAAGAATATGTGTGCATGTATACATTCATCTTTGATAGATACTATTGAGATACTTTCAAAAGTAGTGCCAATTTGTATACCAATCAGCAGTGTATAAGAGTTCTTTCTATATTATAGCCTGACCACTATTTGGTATAGTTAAAAAAAAAAACTTGTTAGTTACCTGGTAGATCCCTAGTGATTCTTTTGTTAGGATTAATATTCTTTTTTTCTGAATAATGACGTTAAACACCTACTCATGTTGGTGATTATTTGATACACTTTCTGTGAAGCACCTGTGTAAGTCTTTTCCCATTACAAGATTGAGTTGTCTATGTATTCTCATTGATTTATAGTAATTCCTTATAGAGTAGAATCCCTTTATCCATGGAACATATGTTCTAAGACCCCCAGAAGGTGCCAACTGTCGATGGTACTAAACCCTGTGTTTATTATGCTTATTCCTATCATAAATTTTTATTTCTAAATTAGGAATAATAAGGAATTAACAATAATATCAAATAATAAATGAGAAAAACTTTAACAGTATAATAAAATAAGTTATGAAAAATTACAAATTATTTCTGGAATTTTCCATGATATTTTTGAACTAGTTTTGGTCTCAGGGACCTGAAAATACAGAAAGCAGGACTATGGATAAAGGGAAAGTATTGCATATTGTGGAATTGAGTCACACTTTATGGCTTGCTTTTTTACTCTCAAAATGGTGATTTTGTTGAGTAAGAAGCTCTTAATTTTATTGAAGTCTAATTTATCAAGCTTTTCTAGTTAGTGCTTTGCTGGATTCTATTACCAAAATCTTCTCCTACCTAAAAGTCATTGTATTCATTTTCTATTGCTGTTAAATACATTATTGGAGTAATGATTTCACAATCTCCATGGGTCAAGAGTCTGAGCATGACCTTGAACCACTGCTCAGGGTCTCACAAGGTTGAAGTCAAGGTGTTGCTCAGGCTGTGTCCTCATCTGGAGACCTGACTTAGAAGAGTCTACCTTCCAAGCTCACTTGGGCTGTTGGTAGAATTAACTTCTCTGTGTCTACACTGAGCACTTGGGATTTCTGTTTGGTTTTGGCTGGTGGCTATCCTCAGGTGGTTGAGGCCACTTGTAAAGACTTTTCCCTAAGTCAAATCCACATAGGATAATCTTTCTTTTGATAATACTTCTAAACTTATTTGAGAATTTAGTTACATTAGAAATTCCTTCATCTTGCCATATTCTACTACTTAGAAGCAAGGCATGGGTCACACTCAAAGGGAATGGGCTTGTCTATGATGAGAACTCCTGGGGATGTGAATCATTGGGACTGCTATAAGGTCTGATCCCATAGTCTGGAGGAGTTTTTAAAATCTTCTTTAAGTCTTATTATTGCATATTTCTCATTTAGCCTTGCAATCTATTTGCAATTGATCTTTTTGTGAAATAGAGATTAAGCTTCATTTTTATTTTATGTGGATAAATAACTGATGCAACACAGTTTATAAGACATACATCAAGTGAATTTATATGTTTGCTTCTTAGATTCTGGTTTCTGTTCATTGGCCTATTATCTCTGCTTTGCTGAAACAACTTTTCCTCATTGCTTAGGGTTATAATTTGTTGTGGTATCTGGGGAGTATGAACCCTCCAAATTTGCTCTTTAAATTTGTGTTGATTATTCTTTGTTTTTTATATTCCCAAAGGAATCATAGAATTGACTTGTCAATTTCTACCAAAATCTCTTATGGGCTTTCATTGTTTTTTCCATTATAGATATAGATCATTCTGGAAGGAATTGATAACTTTCTAAAGTGAGTCTTCCAATTCATGGAAGTGTTCTGTCTTTCTTCCTCCCTCCCCACTACTTACTGCCTTTTGAAAATTTGTCTCAGTTGTGTTTGTAGTTTTCTGTGGAGAATCCTCAAATGTCTTATATTAGGTTTATTACTCTAGAAAATGTACCAGTGATTCTCTATGAAGTTAGAGATTCTCATTAATGTCAGAAGATTAAACATTGTTGAAGTAGGAGGTAGGGCTGAGGAAAGCCATAGCTTCCATAAATGCCTCAATCAAGACCTTAAAATACAAGCCATATTGTTGGAAGCCATATATGAATTATGGGTTTGTTTGAGCCAACATAAGGCAGGAAAACTGCTTTTCTGAGAACTCCTGGGTGAAATTCCCCGGTTTGAGAAAGCCCAGATCATACTGGCGCCCCGCCTTAACTCGCAGCCTTAGAATCAAATGCACCCTACGCCTGGAGATGGGCATAACCTGCCAAGCACCAAAAACCTGTTTATTGCAAGATCCCTGCCACACTGAAACAAGAACCCTCCCTTATCCTTATCCCTGCCTTTGATGTACGTCCCCTTAAATAAAGAATTGGGGCCTTTTTCAGTTGTTCAGTTTCATCAGGCATCCTGCTTCCTAAATTTAATCTCTGGCTTTGTCTTTATTTCTTACTGATTATTTCAGACTTTTTATTTTCCCAGGCAGCTCATACTTCCTAGCAGGAACCTGCTCTGCCAGGGTGCCGGCTACTCCATCACAACTTCATTAATAAAAATTGTGTATGCTCAGAGAATTAGAGACTCTAATATTCAAAACTACAGATAAATTCAATTTAGACTGGTACTCAATTTCAAAACCAAATCTAGTAGCAATGACATTGACAGCAAGAGAATTTGCCTATTTAGAAATCTGTCAGAATGTGTCACACTTTTTTTTTTTTTTGTAAAGGGATTGATTGTAAATATTCTAGACTTTGTGAAGACTTTTCCCTAAGTCAAATCCACATAGGATAATCTTTTCTACTACTGTCTATTTCTTGGCCAGGAAATATATTTTATTGCTAGTACTTTGTAGCATATATGCATTCATAGACAATATTTAAATGAATGGGCATGGCTATGCTCCAATAAAAATTTTACTTACAAACAGGTGCTGCCTGGATTTGGCCCAGGAGCTATCACTTGCTGGCCTCTTGTTCTAGGGCGATGTTTAGAGATTATTGCAATCTACTTGTAATCAATCTAATTCTAGTAAGGGATGATTAAATGTTAAAATTCCCAAGCCACCACAATGAGGGAGGATGTTTAATGTAGTTCAGAAAGTATAACCGTGTCTCCGTCTCTGCCCAAGGGAGCAATCAGATTTATGACTTCATAGTGTTTGTGGTCTGCTCTCAAAGAGAAAGAATTCAGGTCCCAACAGAGAGATTTCTTGGCTATGTCCCACCAATGTATTTTTACTGATTTTTTTTTTTATTACAAGGGGAAGGAAAATGAGATCCCTAATACACATGCATATTCATATGAAGATGTGTAAGTATGCATATATTCATGTTTGCATTAATATGCAAGAAAATTTCCCTTACATGTTACATATCTTTTGTTATCTGATTTGTGTAAACTATTTTAGAGCAGGTTCTTCTCTTTGAATATAACTCCATAATGTACTTACATTTAATTTTATTTGTGATTATAGACACTATTAATCAGTATAAATTGAATTATAGGAGTTTTGTTATATATTTTTGGTGTGCAGTCTTTTAACATAATTGCATCCAGACTATACAAGTTCTGAATTCAAAGGCTATTGATCTGAAACTCTTAAGCAAAAGGAGGATAACTTTATTAATCATTTAAAACTCGGTACCTGTTTTAATAAGAGATGCATTTGAGTATGTGGAGTATATGTGATGAACAGTTAGGCAAAGATTTCTTAAGAATTTCTAAAATTTTCTGCCATGATTTTTGGACCAAAGGAACATTTGGCTCAGCCTATATGTATGGTATAAGCTTATTTGATTAGCTAAGAAATCAGGGGTGTCATTTTCTATATTTGGAACTAATTATTTTGACTTTAGCACCTTTCTTGACATATTGCTAAGCATTTTGCATAACATGAACTGTTAATAGCTACCACATAAAAAGGATTTGAGCTCAAATCATATGAAATTCTCTGGATACCTCCCTCTGTTAGAGTTTCGCCATGTATCTGAACATTTTAAAGGTTTCTAGAAGGCTGGAAGTTAAGAAATACGTTCATGCTTAGCCTAGATTTCTTCCAAACTTTTTGGATGATGAAGCAGTTTGATTCCCCTGCAGAACACTTACATTCTGAAGTGCTAGTGTTCCAAAGGAAAAATTTGGGAAACAGCTGTTTTAATCCATAATTTATTATCCTATTGTTTCCCAGGGCTTCTGCTTCTTGTTTCTGACATTTCTAATCAAAATAGTTATATTTGTTACTGTCATTTCTTGTAGACTTCTAGAGCTGGCTTTCCACTTTAGTAACTTGAGGAGAAAAATTTCTCTCTGCATGTTTATTCTTGTTTAGTTGAAGACTTTATAGGCAAGTTATATTTTGTATTTTTGTCAGCACTTTTACAAAGTGTGTGACAGAGAAATGTATGCACATCGTTCCAGTGGATATACTGATTATTAACAACTCATTTAAGTGCCATGTTGCATGCTTGACATTTATTGTTTTAAAAATTGTACAAGTAATCTATGCTAATAGTCTCATTAATTAAAAAAATAAAACATTTTTAGATAAATAAAAATATCCTACTCACTAAAAATTATCAGTGTGCATTCTTTGAGGACCCTTAAAATGCATTTAGAAGTATTTATGGTTTCTGAGTTTTATATATATAGAAATGCCTTTCTTATCCCATGGTGTTAAATAAAATAATCACTTCTCCTTAAATAGAGTGGCCAGAAAATCTGGAAGGACAAGTAAATCTGCATAATAAAAGGCATATCAATATTCTATTAAGATACATATGTTGAATGACATTCACGATATGTTCCATGTGTGGGACCCAATTGCCATAGAGTTCAATGCACTACAAAGTTACTATAAATGTGCCTTGGCCCTGTTTCCATCAGACCCTGCTTGTGCATCTGGAGGGCACTCATCTATGTTTTTATCTCAGAAGATGTTATCAAAGAGATTCAGTTGTCCATCAATCCATCACTAAACTTCATGACCACTCTGATTTTATAGAAAAACTTTAAAAAACAATGTTTATCTCTTTAATCCATCTACAATTGAATTTTGTAGGCAGTGTGAAAATAGTTATCTACATTTTAATCCAAATGAATGGTTGGTTGTTCTAAAACCCTCCATGAGGCAATCCATTTGAGGCTTACATAGGCCAATCTTTTATTAAAAAATTTTAATTTGTTGGTTTTAGATATATATGATGGTAGCATGTTTTTGACAGATTATACATACATGGAGCATAATTTCTCATCTTGTGATTGTACATGATGTGGAGTTACCCTGGTTGTGGATACATACATTGACATAGGAAAGTCATGTCAGATTCATTCCACCGCCTTTCGTATTCCCTTCCCCATTCCCTTCCCTTCATTCCCTTTTCTCTAATCTAATGAACTTCTCCCCCCACCACCCCCACCTTATTGTGACTTAGCCCCTGCATATCAGAGAGAACATTTGGCCTTTGGTTTGGGGGGATTGGCTTATTTTACTTAACATGTTATTTTCCAGTACCCTCCATTTACCAGCAAATGCTATAATTTCATGCTATTGATGATGTATGTGAATCTTAAGGTAGAAGGGAAAGATTTTTGAATCATCCAGAAAGAGATGAAATTGAAGACACTAAGAAGATGAGTGACATCTTAGGGAAAAGAGTAGATATTGGGAAGGAAAAATGTGGCATGCTAAACTTTAGGATATATCTACCTTGGAGGAAAGGAGTAGTTATCCAAGAGTTGGGATGAAGTGCTCAGGGCAGTGTCATGAAGTGGATTAGAGAAGTCAAGCGAACTTTTTTAAACATTGTAAAATGTCATTTTAGTGACTTTTAATTTGTATAGCACATTTAACAATATTTTCAGTGCACACTCAGTGAACATACAATGACATAATGTAGATAAAGGAGCTTCTAAAAGGAACAAGCTGTAAACATCAAAGATGGAATTTGTACACATACTATATGGTGCTATTCCTCAACCGCTGGGTTAAAAGTTGGCACATACCGAGCGAGGCGTCTCTGCATCATGATTTTTTGTCAGCACCACAATAATGCTACACATGACATTTTAAGCTTGCTAATTTTATGTTTCAGAACCCAGTCATTGCTAACACCTATTCATGGCTCACTTTTCCCAGAGGTGGAGAGAAGGAGTGAACTTGTCCCGGTTTCATTTGGACATATTGTTGGATCTGCATGTCGCCATGCCGCAAGGTGATAATCACTATGTAAGTACTTAGCAACACAGCACCACTCTCGCTTTACCAGCTGCCCTGGAGAGCAGCCAGCCCTCACACGTGAAGCTGTGGATGCCGCTCTGCCTGGCTGCGCACTGGCCGAGGATGGATGGCAGCAGGACCCTGGAGTGGCTGCTCCACAGCAAGATGTGCAAGAAAGCTGCACAGACGCATCCACTGAGGAGTCCATCTGGAAATGTGGATGTGACACCTGCCCAGCGGGCTGCCGCCAATGGGTGATGAATGGGGGTGTACTCTCTGTGGGTAGACACGGTACATGGCAGTGTGACAGGGGTGGCTCATTTTGATTCAAGGTATTGAGCAGCCTGTGAGGCTAGGACAGTCAGCCACAGTGACAGGCCTTGCCTTGGTACCTGCAGTCAGGAAGCCAGGCTTGATGAAATTTTTGTTGGGAACAGTCTGCAGGTTTTTTTTTTTTTTTTTTTTACAGCTATGTCCATAAATATGGAAAGTAACATTGCCAGCATCATTAAAATCATATGTGAAGGGAGATGATGCATACCCATAAATCATGCTAATGAATGCCAGCTAATGGTGATATGCTAGATGCTGTGTTGCATAAAAGTCTTCCAGTCGTTCTCTGTCCCCTTGGCCTGATTTATTTTCTCCATAGCCTCATCTTTGCCAGATATTCATTATATATCTTTATTTCATTATAAATTGTTTCCTTCCTATCCTTTGCCAAAGGAAGTTTACAAAGGGGCAGGGTCTTTGGTCCTACTTCCTGCTGTATCCCCAATGTCAATGACAGTGCCTGAAAGTAATAAGCCCTCAATATATATTTGTAAGACAGCAATGTGAAAATTCAGTCGGGTGTACTTCTAATGACTTGACAGAGTACTAGAGAAGCTTGTGGCATCAATTTAAAATATGAAATGTGCTCATTTAATGAACAGCAATTTTCTTCAAGGGGATTCCCAAATAGCTCAATTTTATAATATTCAAAATGTGTAATACCATATTATATATTGTCATATTTCCCTCCTCCCTTTTCGATTCTTCCCATCTTGCTCTGGAGAATATGTCATAACAAAAGAACTTACCTCCAACTCACTGTACATATATTGACAGCCAGAATCAAAGTCTCTACTTCTTTTCCTAGAATAGGTGTGTCTATGTGCAAAAGCAGAATGGTAAAATGGATAGAGAAAGCTTTGCTATGTACAGAAAACAAGATATTTATAATTAAATTCGGTGGAAGTGACTTGGGCTCTTGGCTTAGAGGTGTTTAAGCAGAGATGGGCTGTCAGTGAAAGTGAGGCTACAACTGTTCCTAAACCATCTTGGGCATTAGTATTGTCTTAGAAACATTAATAAAAGTGCAAACAAGAAAAGTAAGTTACAGCAGGGCACAGTGGCACATGCCTGTAAATCCAGCAACTCGGGAGGTTGGGGCAGGAGGATTGGGAGTTCAAAGCCAGACTCAGCAATGGCGAGATGCTAAGCAACTCAGTGAGACAATGTCTCTAAATAAAATACAAAATAGGGCTAGGGATGTGGCTCAGTGACAGAGTGCCTCTGAGTTCAATCCCTGGTACCCACCCACCCCCCAACCAAAAAATAAATAAAACCAGGTTACTGCTGGGTATGGTGGTGCACATCTGTAATTCCAGCAACTCAGGAGGCTGAGGCAGGAGGATCACAAGTTCAAAGCTAGCCTCAGCAACTTAGCCAGGCCCTGTTTCTAAATAAAATATATTAAAAGGGCTGGGGATGTGGTTCAGTGTTAAATGCCTCAGGGTTTAATTCCTGGTACCAAAAAAAAAAAAAAAAAAAAAGAAAGAAAGAGAAAAAACCAGGTTACAAACCCTTGGATTTGTCAGAGTTCTCCAGAGAAACTAATAGAATATATAGAGACAGATAGGAAGAGATATGCTATTAGGGATGAGCTTGCTCAATGATGGACCAGAAAACCCAGTAGTGTGGTCAGTCTAAGCTTGATAGCCCAAGAACCAAGAGTTGTATTCTCCCAGAGCAGGAGAAGATGGATGTCCCAGCTCAAACAAAAAGAGCAAACTTGCTTTTCCTCCAACTTTTTGTTTTATTCAGATCCTCAACAGATTGGATGATGCCAATCCACATTGATGATGATGGACCCCCTTGATTCAATCTGATAATTCAAATGCTATTCTCTTCCAGAAATACCCTCTTGGACCTGTATCAGGTATCTGGACCTCCTTTAGCCCTGTCCGGTTGGTGCACAAAATTGACCACTGCACCCTGTTTTGATTTCATATCTGTGGAGGATGCATTGGATTCACTTCTGGAACAAAACCAAACAACACTCCAGTTCGTTTAATGCACATTAAGTATAAGGAATCATATAAGACGGAGATCCAGATTTTAGATAAGGTTGCACCGGATCATACTTTCTCAGATGTTCCCTGAGAACACACGTCAAGGCTTTTCTTGTCAAGGATTCTAACTTAGTTGTATTGATTTGGAACCCATCAATATTCTTTTTTTCAGTTCTTAATTTTTCAAGAAATTGAACAAGATTCCAGTTTATTCTTATTTTCAGGCTCATAGAGGAAATGTCAATCTAGAAGACTCTGAGGTCTGATGAGCCTTCAGATTCTAGGATTATTCCAGTAATTCTCTACCTTATATGTGTGTAGACTAGTCTTAAATGATTTTTTAAATAATGGGAATCATAACAACTAAATTCATAGACAGCAGCTTATAAATTGGGCAGTTCGTGCTTGACATAAAAACACATGGGCAAATCCAGAGGCCTCATTTCATGGAAACTTCACTGTGGAATGACATGCCCTATGGATCACTGGGCTCAGTAACATTTTTCATTTGTTTGCAAGCATGCTCTATGGTTCCGCAGTCTGTGGTGTTCAAAGGTTAAACCCAACAGCTAGAAAAATGATGACAGTAACAAAGTTTAAATAACAAAAAGCCTGATGCATAAAAACCAATCTTGGAACCCTATAAAACTACCAGCACCAATTCCTCATTATATTTTTAACTACATCATGATTATACAACTTGAACTACCCTCCAAGTTGAAAAACAAATAGCCAGGACTTGAAACACTACTTCCCAATGTTTGTTTTGCTTTGCATTTTCTATTTATTTATTTTTATTACATATTTCACGTGAATTAAATAGAGAATTTTAATTACAAAAACAGTGTTCAGAGTCTTATTTGCTACTCAGATGCTGTATTCTATGGTCCACTGAGTACTTTAATGAGTTGTAACACTGCAAGATGTTCCTAGTTCCTGCACATCCGTACCTCCATCAGCATAAATTTCTGTGAGACTTTCAAAATGGATTCTGTTTTTCCAAAATGCATACATTTTTAAAAGAACTTAGTGAACTTTTACAAGTGCCTTGTTTAAGGTATTAGCTATACATAACCCCAACTAGGATCAAAAAATTTTTCCGCTTGCTGTTTTACATAGGTAGTCACACCACAGAAGTCTTTGGACAACTAGTTTATCTTAATTTTATATCTCCAGATACTGCCAACAATAATTACAGAAGTATGACATTTTGGAATTTGAAAGGTTATTCAAGATAATTTATCACAACATTCTCAATTTTCAGATTGAGGAACAAGTTCTAACAGCCAGGGTGACTCGCTCCAGGCTGTTCCGTTCCTGGAAAGCCTGTGCTGGCTTCAGGGAATGTGGAGGCAGATTCGAGATCCTTCCCAGTCTCACATTGACTTCAGTGCCCTCTTCCTAGCAAGACCATTGACTCTGAATTAGTCTTTTAAGCTATTAAATATGATTATTATTGGTGATTCTGAAACAAGATAGTTCTACTTGCACACTATGAGCAAATCTATATTCTGTATTTACGTGTGGTAGTAATATCCATAGTAACACACTCATGTGTGATAATAAAACACCACTGCTGACCCAGATTTAGAGAGAATTTATTTAGGGAAATATGTGACTTTCATGTTCTGTTTTCCCCTCTCTTTTCTCTCCTTCTCCCCAATCTTTATGTCTCACTTTGGGCATCGCTTTCTTCAGGAACCTTCCTCTGTATGCCCAGAGCAGGTCAGGGATGATTGCTGTCTCCCCCATGGAACCGTTTGTCCTTGCCTCACAGCCCTGCCAACAACTTGATTTTGTGTTTATTGGCGTGATTACTTAATTAACGTCTGCCTCTCCCCAGCTCTACATTGACTCTAACCAGGCTAAGACAGGGACACCTGCTGTTGCTCATGGCTGCTGCCCCAGTGCCTGGCTCAGCGCCTGAAACACAGAACATTCTTAGCATTTGCAGAAGGCATGAGGAAATGAGTGGAATATCCTCTAATCTCAAATTTGTCTACAGTTGAAGGTATTAATATGCTTTCTTCCTTCTTTCTAATATCACATTTATAAAAATTAATTTTGATTTGTGGTTCTCATTCCTTATTCTAAGCACTACCAGGTATCCCCTGGCTGGGGGTCTCCAGGACAGGATTATCTGATGGAATATCTAAGCCCTCTTTCTGATATCTGGAAGTTAAAGAGATGGAGGGAGGAGACCATACTTGCTGGCAAGAGCAAGGCACCTTGCAGAACATTACAGCTCAACATTGTTTAGGGCAGATCTTCAACATTTCTCCCAATCTGGAAAGACAGCGCCCAACACCTGAAGATCAGAGATCCTAAGGTTCTTGCACGCTTAAGAAATGAAAATGTCTGCCATTTTGTCTCGCTGAAGGCTGATGGCTATTTCCTCAGCAGTTTCGAGACACTCCATGGGGCCTACCAAGACAAATCAGAGCAACCTCTCGAGCAGACTGAGGGAAAATGTAAAGAAACCAGCAAGATAACTAGGTGATCAAAGGAGGCTGGAGGGAACAAGTAGCTGTGCCCATGTACCTTCTTGAGGGTTGGCAGAGGATGTTGTTCTACACATCCTTGTCCCAAGCCAAGGGCCAGATGAAGGTCAGTGAGGAGGGTCCTGAGAGAAAGTAGAAGAGGTCCCGGTTTGCTTGAGGGATCGGGAGACCTCTCCCTGATCTGATCCCTGCGTACTCCTCTGGGAGTGCCAGGAAGAAGTGCCAACCATGTTCTTCAGATTGCTCTGCCTATGATATAGCATATTTTGGAGCACTGCCCTGCATGCACATGCACCATAGATTAAAGACTAGGTTCTTATATTGCAGGAGAAGATGAGTGGAGAAGGGCAGCCATCTTTGCAAGGAATTGCAGAGATTTTACTGAGAAAGTGAACCCTGGCCCAGAGGGCAAGTGTGACTCATCCTCATTCTGGGACTATAGATGGGGCCTGGATTTTACAGCCTAGGACACACGGTGCTCCTACCACACGGAGACAATGAGAAAGAACCCCCCAGGAGGCTCGCTGACAACTGTGCTGCATCACAAGGCTTGACCAGGAAGCTGGAGGACCTACTCCTAAACATGCAGAACAAGGGACAGACAGACGGACTCCAGAGCCAGTTACTGTGTGTGTATTAAATAGGAATGTGGCATGTCTAGTGATTACTGGTTGGTGGAAAATAACACTGTACTTACATGTGTGAAGAGACCGGAGCTCAAGCCATATGAATTTATTGGACAGACACTTGGCAAAAGTAGTGTATTGCATCTCATTCCCAATAGCTAGCATTAACTGAGCACCTGCTATGGGCCAGGAAGTATTCTAATGGCTTCAGATGTATTGTCTCATTTAATCATCACTACAATTTCACCAGATTGGTACGTTTTATTACCCCCACACTGCAGATGGCACTCTCCAAGTAAGTAAATGAGAGAATGAGTAAGTGAACCAGAATATGAACCCAGGGAGTGTGCCTCCAGCAGGGGGTCATTACCTATACTTTCCCTCTACACTGACCCTAAATGTGTCCGCATAAGTTTCCTTCATGGACACAAGTAACATGCTCAGTTTTGGTTTGGGTGTTAGTTTAAATGTCCCATTCAAAACCAGTGTCCCCTCCTTGACATGCTGACACCATTCAACACACACAGATAATTCCCTATCCCGGGACAACCGTCTCTCACTATGTTAATTGCACAACTGTAGGTGCAGGACAGGCCGACGCCCCGTGTGTATGACATAACAACCACCCGTTTCTTCATTTTCTAAACAACATGAAGATCCTTCTTCCTCCTCCTGTGTCCTCTGTTGCAGATGTTTCTCTGCCACTGCTTTCTCATCCTCTTTCATTCGCTCATGACACTATTTTCTCTTGGGAGTTCTTTATACCATTTTGCCAAATTTTACCAGGACATTTCATGGACTCTGTGCCTTCCTCCTCTTTCTGCCTTTTCAAAGTTGACGCCCCGGGTTCTGTGTCCTTTCTAACTCTCTCGTCACTCTCTACACTAACTTTGGGTGGTCCTCCAGACTTCAGCCTCCCACAGGATGCTCACAAATCCCAGTTTACTCTCCTTTCTGGATCTTTTTCCTGAGCTGAGGTTTATTGAAATTTTACTGCAAAATGTATATACGATGTACTCTTTTCCTTCAAATTACCTGAACTTAGTTGCTGTAAATTACTCGTATTAATGGGTAACAAATATTGGCCTTAGGTTTGTCTTTAACTATTCAAAGTATTTTGATTTTTAGTTGAATTTAAAATGATAATAAACATTTTGTAGTATACTTAAATCATAATTATATGTTACATATTTAATGGGCACATTTAATTTTTATTGGCAATAAAAAATTATAACACTGAAGTAAGGATTAAAAACCACTTAAGGGGACATAGAAATATTAATTAATAATATTTTAGTTACTTACATTTTAATAGAATTTATCTTCGAAATTACCTTGTCTCAAAAATGAAAGCATGAAATGAATTTATAGGTATTCAGCTTTTAAAGCACTTTTATACATGAAAAAATTTAGCCATTTACCTAGAAATAAACTTCATTTATGAGGAAATATAAATGTTTCCTTAGTAGCTATCCAAAGTGTAATTATTGATGAAAATGGAAAACTGCACTTTACTTAGTCTTCTAGATATATCCAGAGGATAAATTTTTATTTTTTAAAAAAATGTATAAAAATGAGCTTAAGGCCTATCTTAGTTCTTTTTGCGTTGCTGTGGCAGAACACCTGATGCTAGGAAACGTATAAAGAAAAGAGGTGTTTTGGACTCACAATTCCAGTGGCTGAAAAGATCAAACAGCACAGCACTTCTGTTTGGCTGTAGCAAAGCCTCTTGGAGAAGTAGAAAAGAGAATTGGCTGCAAGCCCGCAGGAGCCCATGTGCCAGCCAGGTAGCAAGATACTGAGGAGGGGCCAGACTTTCTATTTTGTCAATTATTTGCCAATAATACATTCAGAGGGTGGAGTCCTGTGACCTAATTACCTCCCACTAAGTCCCACCTCTGAAATGTCCTAGTGTGTTTGACATTGCTACAGTGGGGGCCAAGCTTCTAACACAGGAACCTTTTGGGGAACAAACTCAGACCAGTTCAAACCACAGAGATGCCCCTCAGGGTGGTGTAAGACAGTCTGTCAGAGAAAAAGCGACTATAATTTTTCAGATAATTCAGGAAAATCTTTCCTTTCCATTCAAGGTATTTAGTTTAAACCATTCAAGTTTGGGCTTCCCCTTTCCCCAGTGTTTGAAACTTAATTTTTCAAAAACAGTCATCTATGTTTGATGCGGGCATGAAGATTACTCAAGGACAAGGCCCTGGACATAAGTCAACCGTTCTGAGTCAGCATCACCATCTGCTGAAACTGTAGGGTGACATGTCCTGAAACGCTCCAATCCCCATCTATGGCATCTTTATAAATTACGACAAATAAGACAACACTTAACTATCAGGCAAATGTGCAAGATAGCGCTGTTCTGGCTCCTTGAATCAGTGAGGCAAGTCTGTTTGGCTCCAGGTGTCCGCAGGATCTCAGCGACGGCCTTGTAAACAGACAGGGATGTGGGCAGAGCCATCTGTGCGGTGCTGCAGATCTGCAAGGAGGTCGACCCAAAGAGAGGAGCTGGAGGCAAGTCCACGGAGCATCAGCACATTCACGGGCTCGGGATCAAGAGTTACATCTATCTGACACATCTGGATGCTTTTTTTAATTGAATCTACAGGGAAATGGGTTCAGAGATGGTTAGCTGGCTCAGCTGCTTGGAGGAGCTGCAGACTCAGCTGCAACCACAAAAGTCTGAGAGCATGCACAGATATTGCCTAGAGGACCCAGACAGGATGGTAAAGTTGAATGAATGGGCTGGTGATTTATTCATGCAAGTGCTGTCTTCATTGGTTGGCTGCGAAAGAGAAGGAGAGTAGGGAGAAAAAGCTAGAGAGAAGATCCCATTCAAGAGACGGGGAGTACTCCATAGGGAAGGAATTCTCGGAAGCCAGAAGGGCGGAGAGAAGAAATATTTCTCAAGAGGCGAGAGTGAAGTGGTAATGAACCTGGCACATTAATCTAGAGTGCCTGGTTGCAAATCCCAGCTCAGCTGCTTACTGGCTAATGACATTGGGGACGTTACCCAACCTATTGCTTTAATCTTCCCATCTATAAAATGGTGACAATAGCCTTTACCTACTAGGGCTGTTGTGGGATTGTGAGTTAATACATGTGCAGCACATGGTGAAGTTTTTCTGGAAATTGTAGCCGTTATTAGTCATTGTGGTGAGGAGCCAACATCAGGGACAGCCCACGTCCAGGAAGTGCAGAGCACGGGGATTGCAGTAGCCTTTGAAAGCATCTCTGTATTTGTGGAATTGACATCCTAAAGACAGCTTATCTTCCAGAAGATGTGAAACTATGGGGACCGTTAGTGCAGGACTGTATATATCCTATACACTTTGGTAGCATTTTAGGGCACACACACACAGCTTTAATTGTATGGCACATCTTCTGTTATATGTAAAATTTCACTTACTCCTCACAACATTTCTGTGAGGCAAGCCCAATTATTATCTTTGTTTTAAAGTTGAAGACTCTGGCTGGGCACAATGGCACACACCGGTAATCCCAGCAGCTTGGGAAGCTGAGACAGGAGGATCGGGAGTTCAAAGGCAGCCTCAGCAACAGTGAGGCACTGAGCAACTCAGTGAGACCCTGTCTCTAAATAAAATACAAAATAGGGCTGGGGATGTGGCTCAGTGGCTGAGTGTCCCTGAGTTCAATCCCCAGTAACTGCCATCATCCCCCCAAAAAGATTCAGACACTGGGGTCTGATATGTTAAGGTAACTGAAGACCAAACTGTTTGATGTGAGATAACTAGGGTTTGGGCTCAGGTCTGCATGAATCCAAAACCAATGCTCTTAGCTACTTGCTCTCTTAAGGGATCCAGGAGAGTGGTCAAAGGACAATTCAGGCCAGCCAAGAACCATCTAGTATACTCTGAGGAAACTACCACATTTTCTTAGCATGTAAGCTACACATTAAAAAGCCACATGCCACACATTCTTTATGTTAGAGAGTCTAAATTTAACAGTTATTGTTAGAGTCTGTAAACAAGTCAAAATAACACCTGGCATTTTGCCAGGGGAATGTTAAAGTTCGTAAACAAGTCTGGATGGTGCCTGGCAAAATGCCAGAGGGAGTGGTTTGAGAAGTAACAAAAGCAAGCCATTAAGTGTGGAGATTCCTTATTGGTTGACTGATGTATCTAGTTTATGCTAATTAGATAAGCTGTGTGGAATGTATAAATACTGCTCCTGTCCTGCAATAAACGGCTCCCACTCCTGCTGTATCAACGTACACAAGTTATTCGTCATCCCCCTGGTTAGTTTGCCCAGCCAGCCGGGCTGCGGCAGATGGTGGCCCGTTACGGGGAGCCCCGGGACACTCGGGGGTAAGTGACGAAAAAAGCTGCCCGTCCATAGATAGGACGGGAGCAAATCTGCTCGTCCCTAGGCAGATAGGGCGAGAGGAAAAATGACCATTTCGAGAAAATGGAGAAGATTGATACAGTATGTTTGTGTCTTGTTTTGTCTCAGTGTATTGTATTGTCTTTGTGATGAAAATATGGAAGGGGTGAGAAGTAAATTACTAAGGGAAGAAGGCACCCCAGTGGAACCAAGAATAGTTAGGGCATGTGTTGATAAGAGCCCAGGAACTCTAGTCAGAAAGAAAAAGAAAGTTCAGAAGAAGAAGGATTATCAGGAAAAAAGTTGCAGCAAAAGGCTATTACTAAATACTTTTCGTTACCGGAGGGTGCGTGAAGCAGAGAGGCAGCTGCCAAGTGTGCAAGCCAGTCACAGGGCAGCAAGGATTTTCCAAGAGGCGGCGGCGACTGGCCCTTCCCCGCCTCCTGGCCGGGGAGCTGGCTCTTCCACTGCCGCGAGCCCAAATCTAGACCTGACCTGGAGGCACAGTCTCCCGGGCTCTTGCTCCCTGTGCCCAGTAGCAGTTTGAGTCGGGGACACTCCCCAGGGCCATCTGGGGCTGCCCAGGCACTACAGCCAGCAGAAGACGCTACTGGTGTCCCTGATGTTTGGTCATTTTCAATGCCAATAACTAAGCTACAATGGTTCTCCCACACCTGGAAGCTGATGAGTAATGAGCACTATTAATGCTTATTTCCAATGCAAAAAAACCTTGAGATAATGTACTAAATTGTTCAGAAAGTTGTTTTCTTAGTGGAATGCTACAGGATTTTTTTTAGCCATTCGGAGTTCCTGCCTTCGTCCCAGTGCCAGTGAAGATGAAGGTGGAAGAATTTCCAGTGTTGCTGAGAACCAGACGAGACTTCAGCTGAGAAATGGACGAGACTTCGGATCAAGCTAGCTGCCTGCAGAACTTACCTGGACTGTGATTTAAGCTAGCTGCCTGCAGAACTTACCTGGACTGTGATTTACCTGGACTGTGAGTTAATCTATTGAGATACTGCTTTACCTCGACTGAGACAACAAACTGTAATCTATATCTTTGCAAATGGTGTCATTGCTGGTATAATTTTTCCAAGGGCTTCTTGCATGGAGCCATCAAGTGGCTTGGTATTGTGGCATTTTGTATCCTCCCTTTCTGTTTGTAGCAGGTTATTTATGGTGTTTCTGTAAAAACCACTATGGTCATTATTTAAATTAAACAAAAGGGGGAAATGTTAGAGTCTGTAAACAAGTCAAAATAACACCTGGCATTTTGCCAGGGGAATGTTAAAGTTCGTAAACAAGTCTGGATGGTGCCTGGCAAAATGCCAGAGGGAGTGGTTTGAGAAGTAACAAAAGCAAGCCATTAAGTGTGGAGATTCCTTATTGGTTGACTGATGTATCTAGTTTATGCTAATTAGATAAGCTGTGTGGAATGTATAAATACTGCTCCTGTCCTGCAATAAACGGCTCACACTCCTGCTGTATCAACGTACACAAGTTATTCGTCACCCCCCGGTTATTTTGCTGCAGCCGGACTGTGGCAAGTTATAAATAAGAGTGTGCAAACAGTGGAGCTTTGTTTCCTGTCTCTGGGCTCAATGTCTCTCTCCTCCTTGCTCCTATTCATGGCTGGGAGTTGTGAACCCCTTGCACTAGGAGCCACTCAGTATCTTCTGAGGTATTATGGTCTTGTAGGTGAATATTTGTTTATGGCAAACCTCATACTACCTGTAAAAGTTGGTTCCATCCTGTTGAACGTTTCTCTGCCTTCCGCTTCCCCAGGCAGGAATCTCTGGTGTCCTTGGATGCAAGGCAGCAGGCCCTTTGCTGAATGTTTTTGGCTGGGGTAGGTTGAGGTCTTCATTTTGATGTGTCCAAGGCCCAAGCTCCCTGCTTACTGACTGAGCCTCTTCTTTTATTCTCCTGATGTTACTGACCCTGTGTGGTGTGGCCAGGAATCTCCAGGCAGTTTTCCCAGGATGTCTGCTCTAGAGTGAACTTCATTCTTCCAAGTGGGACCCCTCATCCCTGCCCCATAGCAGTTGTGCCAGTTAACATCCTCAGGGATGTTTCCCCTTCCTTGGGATGTGGAAGCATCTTCTGTCCACCACGAGGACTACAGGAGCTTTCCTCAGCTATTGCTACACTTTTGCTATGAAGCTATGTTGGAAGCTGCACTGGGAAGAAGCCAGGGTTCCCCTGAGGGGCGTGTATGCAGGGGAAGCAAAGCTGCCTCCCACTCTGACAAGTCCCTTAACTCCTGTGAGTTTTCCAGCCACTGTCCCTTCACCAAGGACTTTTTCATTAGAGAGTAGGTTTGTCCTCAATGGTAGGGGAGAGGGAGAAAGACCCTTCAAAATTATTCACCCTGCATTTCTCTCCTCTTCCTTTTCTCCAAAGGTATGTCTAGCCATTGGGTGGGAACTTTTCTTAGTACACATCTTGATTTTCTGCTTAGCAATTTGCTAGGTGCATGCCTATAATCCTAGTGACTTAGGAGGTTAGACAGGAGGATTGCAAGTTCCAGGCTAGCTTGGGCAACTTAGTGAGACCTTGTCTCAAAATAAAAAAATTAAATAGAAGGCAAGGCTGGGGATGGAACTCAGTTTAGAGCACCCCTGGGTTCAATCCCTCAATATCTCAAAAAAATTTTTTTTTGCTAGGTTTCTTAGTATTTGCAAATTAAGCTTTTGAAAATTAAGGGGTGGGAGTGGAGGTATATGTGTGGCTTGTGGGGAGAAAATGCCCTGGCTCAAATTAACCAGGCATTTGAGACAGTTTTCTCACTAAACTTAAAAAATCTGATTGAAAACTCAACGCTGGACAATTCCTTTTTCTAGGTATTATAGGCTTTTCCACTAAAGCAATGAAAGCCTTTGATTCAATGCCTGAGAGAGCCACAGGGAGTTAAAAATACATGGTTACAGTATTTTCAAAATATTATAGCCATTACACATGTATATAGTTTAATGTTACTTTCTGAGTAGATTTCCCTTTTGTGATATTCAACTTTCATAAAATTTTTATTTAACTGTCTCCGTGTGATTTCAGCTGTGGTTTGGACCACTGGGTTTGGACCAGAGATTAAATGGGGGACAATGTTTTATGCCCCAGCCCAGGATAGAGGTGGCACTGGAATTAAGAAAAGGAAGAGATGATTCCAGGGGAAACAGATGTGTGGTGTGATGTCCAGCTGTTTGACTTACAAAAAGTACCTTATTCTAACCCCAGCCTCGAATGTTCTGGGATTTATTTTGTTAATAAAGGGGGTCATTTGTATCCGGAAAAGTTTAATGGCTGGCAATATTTTCACTGTTTTTCTGACTGCCAATGGGTTATACTGACTGTGGAATGCAAATTATGCACTATTCCACACCATCTAGACTGTTGTTATAGAGGAGATTTCATAGGAAGGTTGATCCATCATGTAGGCATTCTACAGGATTTTAAATCTCATTATATTGTTAAAGGTGACATTTCATTGAAGTTTGTGCCTGGCATTCTGTTAAAAGTCAAACATTAACAAGGACTTGGAGAGAATGGTAGCCTGTTATGTTTGCAGAGGTATGTTTTTCTGATGATGAAAGGAAATTTAGAAACCTTCATGTAAGCCGTCTCCAAAATGCTACAGTTTGCATTTTTGTAATGTGTAGTGAGTGGTACGCTGCCTTACTCAACCTCTCTTGCTATTTCCACTTTCCACCCCTCCTGACCTACAAGGGCAGAGGATGGTATTGTTTTCTTTTTACTTTGATCCAAACACAGACATACATATTTTTCCTCAGTTTACCATAATAAGAAGCAAGATAGTACTTACATAGGAATTTTCTCTGTACTAAAGCAGTGCTTGTCTGTATACACTATTCTTTCCTTGTGTTCAGCTTGGCTTCTGTTTCTTTGCCTCTTTATTTTGTGTGTGTGTGTGTGTGGGGGTACCAGGGATTGAACTTGGGGACACTCAGCCACTGAGCCACATCCCCAGACCTATTTTGTATTTTATTTAGTGACAGGGTCTTATTGAGTTGCTTAGTGTCTCACTGTTGTTGAGGCTGGCTTTGAACTTGTGATCCTCCTGCCTCAGCCTCCCAAGCCCTGAGATTATAGGCATATGCCACCACACTTGGCTTCTTTGACTCTTTTTGGCAACAGTGACTAATAAGAAATCTTAGACTAGTTCTCCAATCTAACGAGAAAATAGAAGAGAACTCATTGAAACTGGTGGCAACCAACCAGGATAGTGTCTGAGATATATAAATAAAGACAAGAACACACCCATTACTTCACTTTAGTTGTATCTTTAGGGCTAATAGATGAGAACATGGACAAGAAAGGTCATCAAGGAGAAGAGAAGTCCACATGACAGAGTGGAGTGTTAGAGAAGGATAATAAAAAAGCAAGCCAGTAACCATGGGTGCAATGATCTTCTGAAACCTTCATAGTGCTTTTCAATTTGGCTATTTCTTATTGTCCAACATAAGCCTGGAACTTTAGATCAGAAAGAACCAACATGGAGCTAGAGCCAATAAATATAAATTCTGGGACTTCTCTGGTGTACATTCAATGTTTCAGATTCTTTACTCCAGAACAATTTTATAGCTCTGTTCTCTATTCATATCCTGATTCTACATTAATCTGAGGATGCACATTTAAATGAGGGTACCACCTCATTTTTTATTTTATTTCCCATGTTCCTCTACTGAACCTGACACTAAGTTCAAGGCTGTTTGACTTTGTTCTTGAACTATACTTACTTCTGTCTGATTTAGTACCCAGCACAAGGGATGGTTACTATTATGGATACCTCCAGAGAGACTTCTTGGTTTATTTGCCCACACTGTTTTGATAGTGATTAAGCTCAAAAACCTTCTTAACCTCTCTACAAGAATTAGAAGAGATAGCACATTCAAATTGGCTAATTTGAGTGCACTAATGAAATATTGGATTCTATTCTTCACTTTCTTCTCCTTGTGTTCTTCGATGTGTAGAATTTTTCCTTTCTAGGCAGAGTGACCTGCCACACCCACTCAACCTGCCTTCTGGCTCTGGGCTAAACAATTAGTTTTGGCCAATGAAACATTAGCAAGAGAGATACAAGTGGAAGCTTGGAATGTACTTGTGTCTGGGCTTCCTTTCTTGTGTTTCCAACAGCATCATGGGAGTAGGCTTAGGATCACCTTCTGAAGATGGAGACGCACGAGGAACAAAGTTGAGGCTGTCTTAGATCCCCCATCACCCAGCCGTCAAACATATATGTGAACTTGACCAAGGATTGACTAGCTGATTGTCCAGCTGATACTGGACATTCAAGAAATTACATGTATTGTTGGGTGCTGTCAATGTTTTGTGGAGTTTTCTATATGGTATTGTGACGATAACATGAGAATTTAATTTGGGGGCTTTTTACAAAGGTGTGCTGTTATGAATGTGGGTATAGTTTAGGTAAATCAGAGTTTAGTAGTAGTAATGGCAGGTGCATTAACCATGCCTATGCCTGAAGTGAGGAGAAAGTGAATACTGGAACTTAGGGAAAGAGAAAGTATTTGAAGACCAGAGTTGTGAACTTGAGTTAAGAGAGGACAACCTGTGGTTACACTCTAGGCAAGGAGTTGGGGGGAAAATACGGTAATCTCACTCTCCCCACTGGACCAGTTGTTAGAAAAACTTGGGCCAAGATGTCACAGATACCCTCTCTGGACAGAGTGATTGGTCAGAACCAAGCTCTAATAAGCCTCAGAGGATCTGGTAACTTTCCTGATTGCACAAAGTGGTAAAATGGCCACAGGCTCCTCTGGGAAGCCACTGCTTCTGGCTGTGGTGCACAGTCCTTTCCCAAGGGCTCTTGACTCTCTGTCAGTCAAGAAAGGGCCTGTGGGCTTGAACTGGATTTAGTATGGTTGAGTAAGGGACCATAGATCCCATTCCATTGAGCTGAGTTCTGACACCCAGATCTAGAATATTTTCGCTGATACATGCATAGAAATAGCTTCATTTACAGCCCATCTGCTTCATTTATAGGGACCTTATGATCACCTCACCATCCCCACAATTCCCTCCGGACCAAAATAGTCTGGCTCCATTTTTCCCAGAGGTTTATTGTTGAGTTGCAAACGCCTTATCATGGATGGTGAAGTGCCAACATCTGGTCTCTAGCCCTCTGGGATTCCATTATTTCCACTGAGATCCGAAAGCCACATTTTAATGCAGCCTCCTCCATCGTTATCTCTGGCTTACAGAGCACAGCCAGCGCAGGGTGTTTCATCTTGGTGCCCTTTTTGTCAATGCCCTGGTAAAGGAAGCATTCTCTGGGCTGCCCATGGCATATGACGAGGAACAATGAGCAAATCACAGGTGGATCCATTCCAACTTCCCATTTACCAGTAATACTTCTTTCTCCCTAGGATTCAGCATTTTTGACCTCAGTGATATAGTTAGGGGTCAGCAAACTTTTCAGTAAAGGGCTAGATAGTAAATATCTTAGGCAATAAGAGCCATGTGGCCCCGTCTCAACAGCTCAGTTGTACTATTTTAGCTCAAAAGCAACTTTGGATAATAGTGAAATAAATCAATTTAGTTATGTTCCTCTAAATTTTAATTTCAAAAAAATCAGATTTGACCCACAGGCCAAGGCTGGCTGACTCCTGATGTTGATAACATTTGAATCCTGTTTCAATTAACCAACATAGCAGACTGAACACCTCTGCCATGCTTATGATCTCATACATTATTCCTGAATCTTGAGTGAACAGACTTGTAAATCAGCTCAGCTGTGTTGAATCATATGCTTCATTCTTCTTGAACTAATATTCTTAGAATCTACTTCCAGACATGCTCCCAGCTCTGCCAGAATATGCTGTGTCTTTTTTACTGTGTGGACCATCCCCTTTGGAGTTGGTCTTGTTTTATTCAGTGTGGAATGTGTAGAGCTCTTACTCTCGTTCAGGTCCAGAGTCATTGAGGAGAGGTTGGGGTGGGTCCTGAGAAGACACATTAGTTTCTGAGGAGAAGGTAGCTCTCCCTAGTCAGTCATTGAAAGGCTTTTATTCAGAATTAAGCCAGTTGCCTCAGAGGGAGAATGAGAGGATGCTTTTGAAGGAAAGAATTCTCTGAAATTTTCAAGGGATTTTTCTAAGGGTTGGGGGTTCAAAGTCCCCAGCCTCACTTTTAACTGTTCAAATATCCTACCCCATATCTCAGGGTCCCATCCCTTTCTCTTATGTTATTAGGGCCTAACATTTGGAAGTGTTCACTATTTAATTACTAATGCAGTTCTGCTAACCATCTTCCCAGATTTTTTCAAGTTATAATTAGGTAATTGGAAGAACATTTTTAAAAGGATCATTTAAGGATTGGTTGGGTAGGGTGTAGGGAAAATACTAAGGATAGTGCACTACTCTAAGGCTAATCGCGAAAGGACATTTTTCCAATTTTAGGCATCTAGTGGTCAGGAGGTGGCCACCTATGAGGAGCTGGGTCCTTTTGTTGAGTTAACATCCTGTGCAGAGCAAACCAGCAGGAAAGATTTCAGGGAGATAGTACCACAGCCCTGTCCTCACTTACTTTCAACTCTTTAAGATGTTTTTCATTAAACTGAAATCAACTGGATCTTTTCTTGGGCCCTGTGCCCTGCCCTAGTTTCAGACTGTGAATTCAAGCTTCCATTTTGGCTCATAGGTCCCATTTTGTGTCCACCAGCAGTAATTTATAGATTCTCCTCCCCTCAATGAAACAGCCTTCTGCATTAAGGAAAGAGAAGAGTATAAATACTAAGTCAGTGGAGATAGTAACATCGTGGAATATGATAGTGCTAAAGTAAAGGAAAAGATTAACAACATTGAAAAGTTGTCCTGGTCTGGGTCTTGTATATATGGGTTTTTGAGAAATAGGGAGAGGAACTTACCAACAGGGAGGTTAGAGATGATGATTGGATGTAATCAGGTACACATGGAGATTGCTCTAAAGACATATATTCCAGAATATTTCTGGTGTCAGAGGCAAACTAATGAAAAGCAGAAGAGATTATTTATATAATTTCAAACATTATGAAAAATGTGTGACTTGTATAAGATGCACTGGTATATATTTGACTCTGACCCAGATTCATCAGTGGTATACATTTAGCCCCATCTTCCACCCTCTCTCTTACACACACACACACACAGAGATTTTTCTTCTTAGCCGTTTGATAGTAAGTTGAGTCATTGTATCTCTGTATCCCTAAATTATTCAGTGCATATTTCCTAAGAAATAGAACATTTTCTTCATCTTTATTATAAAAATCAAGAAACTTAATACAATTGTATTACCTAATCTACAGCCTATTCAAATTTCATTGATTTTATCATCCATATCCTTTATAGTTTTTTCTTTTTCCAGTCTAGGATCTAACCTAGGACCTTGGTAGTGCCTGCATCTCTAGTTTTAATCTTTCTAGATTGTTCCTCAGCCTGCCTTTGTTTGTCTTGACTTTGATAATTTTATTATTTGGTAAAATGACATTTAATTTGGTTATTTAATTGTTTTGTAGAACAGCATTTGATTTGCTGTTCCTCATTTTTAGATAATTTTATATATTCATTTTTGGCAAGAAAGCAAATAAAGAGATGCTGGTTATCTGGCTACTTCTTAAGCCATTGTACCATGAGTGTCATGATGTCAGTTTGATGAGAGTTTTTTCCACTGTAAATTTGCTATTTTTTTGTAATTAAGTAATTTATAGGAAGATATTATATTAATATATAAAAATGTTCCTTAGTCAAATTTTCTCTTCTACTATCAGCATCCACTGATGATTTTTTTACTCCATCTTTCTGCATATATCTGTTGTCATTCTACTACAGGCTAACCCAAAAATCTAAAATCCAAAGCATTAAAAAATCTTAATTTTTAATTTTTTAATTTGTTCTAATTAGTTACACATGACAGTAGAATGCATTTTGACACATCATACATAAATGGAGTATAACTTCTCATTCTTCTGGTTGTACACAATATAGAGTGTCTGATTCATTCTACTATCATTCCTACCCCCATCCCTCTTCTCCTCCCTTCACTCTCCTCTGTCTAATCCAAAGTACCTCTATTTTTCCCTAGCTCCTGCCCTTATTGTGAATTAGCATCTGCATATCAGAGAAAACATTCGGCTTTTGGTTCTTTGGGATTGGCTCATTTCACTTAGCACAATAGCCTTCAGATCCTTCCATTTACTGGCAAATGACATGATTTCATTTTTTAAGGCTGAGTAATATTCCACTGTGTATATATACCACATTTTCTTCATCCATTCATCTGTTGAAGGGCACCTAGGTTGGTTTCATAGTTTAGCTATTGTGTTGAGCAGTTATAAAAGCTGATGCGGCTGTGTCACTATAGTATGCAGATTTTAAGTCCTTTGAGTATAAACTGAGGAGTGAGATAACCAGGTCCATTGGTGGTTCCATTCCAAGTTTTCTGAGGAATCTTCATACTGCCTCTATAATGGTTGTATCAATTTGCAAACTCACCAGCAATATATAAGTGAACATTTCCCCCCACATTCTTGTCAACATTTATTATTGCTTGTATTCTTGATAATTGCAATTCTGACTGGGGTGAGATAGAATCTCAGTGTAGTTTTGAAAAAATCTGAAACTTTTGAGCACTAATCTAATGCTACAGTGGAAAATTCCACACCTGATTTCATGTGATGGGTCAGAACACAGGTGCACTAAAATATTGTATAAGATTACCTTCAGGCTATGTATACAGATGAAATATAAATGAGTTTTACATTTAGACTTGGGTATCCAAGATATCTCATTCTGTATCTGCAAATATTCCCAAACCAGAAATCTTAAAACTTGGATTGGTTGAGGTCTCGTGGTCAGGTAGAAGCCCTCCTGAAGGATTAGAAGAATGAGAACTATTTTTTAAAATTTGTTCAATGAAATTTCTGGAAAGAGAAAAATTAATTCCTTTTAGAAAACCACTGATTTATACACTCAACCCTCATTTATTCCATTCTCTGAAGTTAATGATGTTCTATTAATTTATTTATTTTTATTCCAATTTATTATATATGACAGTAGAATACACAACAATTCATATTACACACATAGAATAAAATTTTTCATATCTCTGGTTGTACACAAAGTATATTCACACCATTCGTGTCTTCATACATGTACTTAGTGTAATGATATCCTTCTCATTCCATCCTCTTTTCTACCTCCATCACCCTCCCCTTCCCTTCCATCCCTCTGCCCTATCTAGGGTTCATCTAATCCTCCCATGCTCCCCCTCCCAACCCCACTATGAATCAGCCTCCTTATATAAGAGAAAACATTTGGCATTTGGTGTTTTGGAATTGGCTAACTTCACTTAGCATTATATTCTCCAACTCCATCCATTTACCTGCTAATGCCATGATTTTATTCTCTTTTATTGCTGAGTAATATTTCATTGTGTATTACATTTTCTCCAATGTACCACAGTTTCTTTATCCATTCATCTACTGAAGAGTGTCTAGGTTGGTTCCACAATTTAGTTATTGTGAATTGTGCTACTATAAACATTGATGAGGTTGAGTCCCTGTACTATACTGTTTTTAAGTCCTTTGGGTATAGATGGAGGAGTGGGCCAAATGGTGGTTCCATTCCCAGCTTTCCAAGAAATCTCCATACTGCTTTCCAGATTGGCTGCACCAATTCTCAATCCCACTAGCAATGTATGAGTGTGCCTTTCCCCCCACATCCTCACCAACACTTATTGTTGTTTGTGTTCTTAATAGCTGCCATTCTGACTGGAGTGAGATGAAATCTTATAGTAGTATTTATTTGCATTTCTCTAATTGCTAGAGATATTGAACATTTTTTCATATATTTATTGATTGATTATATACCCTCTTCTGAGAAGTGTCTGTTCAGTTCCTTGGCCCATATTAATTGGGTTATTTGATTTTTTTAGTTTTAAGGTTTTTGAGTTCTTTATATATCCCAGAGATTAGGGCTCTATCTGATGTGCTTGTGGTAAAGATTTTCTCCCATTCTGTAGGCTCTCTATTCACCTCACTGATTGTTTCTTTTGCTGAGAAGAAGCTTTTTAGTTTGAATCCATCCAATTTATTGATTCTTGGTTTTAATTCTTGTGCTATAGGAGTCTTAAGGAAGTTTTGGGACCTAATCCGACATGATAGAGATTTGGGCCTACTTTTTCTTCCATTAGGCTCAAAGTCTATGATTTAATTCCTAGGTCCTTGATCCACTTTGAGTTGTGTTTTGTGCATGGTGAGAAATAGGGGTTTGATTTCATTTTGTTACATGTGGACTTTTAGTTTTCCCAGTACCATTTATTGAAGAGGCTATCTTTTCTCCAATATATGTTTTTGGTGTCTTTGTCTAATATATGATAACTGCAATAGGGTTAGTCTCTGTGTCCTCTATTCTGTACCATTGGTCTATAGGTGGCAATATCATGCTGTTTTTGTTACTATTGCTCTGTAGTATAGTAGTATAGTTTAAGGTCTGGAATAGTAATGCCACCAGCTTCACTCTTCTTGCTAAGGATTGCTTTGGCTATTCTGGGTCTCTTATTTTTTCAGATGAATTTCATGATTGCTTTTTATATTTATATGAATAATGTCATTGGGATTTTGATTGTGTTGAATCTGTATAGTGCTTTTGGTAGTATAGTCATTTTGACAATATTAATTCTGCCTATCTAAGAACAAGGTAGATCTTTCCATCTTCTGAGTTCTTCTTTAAATTCTTTCTTTAGTGTTCTGTAGTTTTTATTGTAGAGGTCTTTCACCTCTTTCATTGATTCCCATTTTTTTTGAGGCTATTGTAAATGGGGTGTTTTCCTAGTTTCTCTTTCTAAGGATTTGTCACTGATGTACAGAAATGCCTTTGATTTATGGGTGTTGATTTTATATCCTGCTACTTTGCTGAATTCATTTATTAGTTCTAGAAGATTTCTGGTGGATTTTTGGGTCTTCTAGGTATAGAATCATATTGTTGGCAAATAGTGCTCCTTTGAGTTCTTCTTTTCCTATCAGTATTCCTTTAATTTCTTTTGTTTGTCCAATTGGTCTGGCTAGAATTTTAAATGTTAAATAGAAGTGGTGAAAGAGGACATCCCTGTTTTGTTCCAGTTTTTAGAGGGAATTATTTCAATTTTTTTCCATTTGATGATGTTCTATTAACACAGGCCACATTGTTGCAACCAAGACACCCCAGATACATCAACTTCATCAAAAGAGAACTTTATTTCTAATATAACTATCCAGTGCACAGGAGTTTATTGCTAATAGAAAAGGCTCTATCTTTCTCCATTGTGTCTTCCAACCTTGTCCAAGTATTCTCAGTCTCTAAGGAAATGAGAAGGGTAAAGAGAAACGTTCAGAGTGAGCAATATTGACTCTAAGGAGATGAACTAGATATTTCATATATCTCACTCACACTGTACATCTTCAGCTGATATTACTGTTAGTCACAACCTCACTTCTAGGAGGCTAGACAGATACCTACTGTCTGGGTGGGTTACGTGCTGAGCAGGAATTTTTTGGGTTTTATTAAAAGAAGAAGAAGAAGAGTAAAAAAGGAGAACATACACTGTGTGATCATTTTTCTATTGCTGTTTCTATTTCTATTTCTATTGAGATGTTTGAGTTAGATATCCAGCACCTGTGGGCACAAATGGTAAGTATCAGACGACGACAGGGGATCCTGACTCTTGTGTGTTTGGGAGGGTTGATTTGGGAGCTGAATTTATAAGCTGATTCATGGATCCATCTGTTTTAGTATTTTGATGTGAATATTAGATAACCTGGGGTACAGTTATTGATCAGAGAAATTGTGTAGTAAGTACTGTTCTTCAGTTATTGAAGGTCATTATAACACTCATAATTTATTTTTCTTAATATGTAGTCTTGACAAGTTACTGTTTATTTCTGTGAGCTTATCTTACATTTAGATTAGTTTTTTTCAATTAAGATTTGTACTGATAAAAGGACAAAGAGTCTAGAAGGGTTATTGGTATTCTAAGTGAATTTTACTTCTTTCCACATAGGTAATATTTTCAATCTCTGAAAAGAACTTCATTATGTACTTATAAAGGTCTCAAGGCCTCATATTTATCGTTTAATCAAATAGTGGGGAAATGTATTTACTCCCCCAATCATGCAAATCTAAATGCTATTGATGGAAATTTACAATAAATTGATAAGAATTTGAAATGAAGGCAATATTAAAAATACAGTGTGCCTGATAATAAGAAGGGCAATGGTGGTTTTGACATTACCATTTCTGGCTAATGTTCAAATTGGTGCCAAAAAGAGATGATTTTGACACTTGAAATATCATAAGAATGATGAATTATATCTACTTGACATTATCATTTCTTGGAGATAAACCATTTTTTCCTTTAAGAGACCTTGGTTTCTTGTCTTTCACTATATGTAGATAAGCAGTCTCTTGTCCTTGTGGATGATTTCCTTATGTAGTGTGCAGAGAATCAAGGCTTCAGAGTCTCTGTGCATTGGATATTGGATACTTTCTGTTTACTTAGCCCTTCTCTATGGCACTTCAGTTTGATGAGTGGATTTTAATCTGGTGGGATTCTAAGCAGGACCTTTCCCCTCTAGGTGAAGTATTTGGATCTTGTATAGAGGAAAAAAGATTAAACAGTTGGCCTTCTATGCCATCCCAGTGGTGGGCATTCACCAGCCTGGTCCTGATAAAACACTACTGCAGTGTTTCCTGATCCTTAGCTTCTGGTGCCGATTTCATTCTGCCCATTCCCAAGCCTAATCCATTGCCTTCCATCAATTTTGTGAGTTATTTTTTTTTCATTCTAATTTGTTATATATGAGAGCAGAATGCATTACAATTCATATTACACATATAGAGCACAATTTTTCATATCTCTGGTTGTATATAAACTATATTCACACCATTCATGTCTCCATACATGTACTCAGGGTAATGATGTCCTTTTCATTCCACCCCCTTTTCTACCCCCAGCACCCTCCCTTACCCTCCCACCCTTTTGCCCTATCTAGAGTTCATCTAATCCTCCCATGATCCCCTTCCCAACCCTGCTATGAATCAGCTTCCTTATATCAGAGAAAACTTTCAGTATTTGGTTTTTTGGGATTGACTAACTTCACTTAGTATTATATTCTCCAACTCCATCCATTTATCTGCAAATGCCATGATTTTATTCTCTTTTATTGCTGAATAATATTCCAATGTGTGTGTGTGTGTGTGTGTGTGTGTGTGTGTGTGTGTATACCACATTTTTTATCCATTCATCTACTGAAGGGCATCTAGGTTGGCTCTAAAATTTAGCTATTGTGTGGCTGTGTCCCTGTAGTATGTTGTCTTTAAGACCTTTGGGTATAGATGGAGAAGTGGGATAGCTGGGTCAAATGGTGGTTCCATTCCCAGCTTTCCAAGGAATCTCCATACTGCTTTCCAAATTGGCTGCACCAATTTGCAGAACCACCAGCAATGTATGAGTGTGCTTTTTCCCTCACATCCTCAACAACACTTATTATTGTTTGTGTTCTTAATAGCTGCCATTCTGACTGCAGTGAGATGGAATCTTAGAGTAGTTTTGATTTACATTTCTCTAATTGCTAGAGATATTGAACATTTTTTTCATATATTTGTTGATTGATTGTATATCATCTTCAAAGAGGTGTCTGTTGAGTTCCTTGGCCCATTTATTGATTGGGTTATTTGTTGTTGTTGTTGTTTTGGTGTTAAGGTTTTTGAGTTCTTTATATATTCTAGAGATTAGTGTTCTATCTGATGTGCTTGTGGTAAAGATTTGCTCCCATTCTGTAGGCTCTCTATTCACCTCACCAATTGTTTCTTTTGCTGAGAAGAAGCTTTTTAGTTTGAATCCATCCAATTTATTGATTCTTGGTTTTAATTCTTGTGCTATAGGAGTCTTATTAAGGAAGTTGAGACCTAATCTGACATGATGGAGATTTGGGCCTACATTTTTTCTAATAGGCGCAGTGTCTCTATTTTAATTACTAGGTCTTTGATCCACTTTGAGTTTTGTGCATGGTGAGAGATAGAGGTTTAATTTCTTTTTGTTGCATATGGATTTCCAGTTTTCCCAGCACCATTTGTTGAAGAGGCTGTCTTTTCTCCAATGTATGTTTTAGGCAACTTTGTCTAATATAAGATAACTAATTGTGTGGGTTAGTATCTGTGTCTTCTATTCTGTACCATTGGTCTACAGGTCTATTTTGGTGCCAATACCATGCTGTTTTTCTTACTATTGCTCTGTAGTATAGTTTAAGGTCTGGAATAGTGATGCCACCTGCTTCACTCTTCTTGCTAAGGATTGCTTTAGCTATTCTGATTCTCTCATTTTTCTTATTTTTTTTCTTTAATTTTTATTGTTGGTTGTTCAAAACATTACATAGTTCTTGACAAATCATATTTCACACTTTGATTCAAGTGGGTTCTGAACTCCCATTTTTACCCCGGATACAGATTGCAGCATCACATCGGTTACACATCCACTGTTTTACATATTGCTATACTAGTGTCTGTTGTATTCTGCTGCCTTTCCTATCCTCTACTATCCCCCATCCCCTCCCCTCCCATCTTCTCTCTCTACCCCATCTACTGTAATTCATTTCCCCCCCCACCTTTTTTTCCCCCTTTCCCCTCACTTCCTCTTGTATGTAATTTTGTATAACCATGAGGGTCTCCTTCCATTTCCATGCAATTTCCCTTCTCTTTCCTTTTCCCTCCCACCTCTCACCCCTGTTTAATGTTAATCTTCTTCTCATGCTCTTCCTCCCAACTCTGTTCTTAGTTACTCTCCTTATATCAAAGAAGACATTTGGCATTTGTTTTTTAGGGATTGGCTAGCTTCACTTAGCATAATCTGTTCTAATGCCATCCATTTCCCTGCAAATTCTATGATTTTGTCATTTTTTAATGCAGAGTAATACTCCATTGTGTATAAATGCCACATTTTTTTTTATCCATTCGTCTATTGAAGGGCATCTAGGTTGGTTCCACAGTCTTGCTATTGTGAATTGTGCTGCTATGAACATCGATGTAGCAGTGTCCCTGTAGCATGCTCTTTTTAGGTCTTTAGGGAATAGACCGAGAAGGGGAATAGCTGGGTCAAATGGTGGTTCCATTCCCAGCTTTCCAAGAAATCTCCATACTGCTTTCCAAATTGGCTGCACCAATTTGCAGTCCTGCCAGCAATGTACAAGTGTACCCTTTTCCCCACATCCTCGCCAGCACTTGTTGTTGTTTGACTTCATAATGGCTGCCAATCTTACTGGAGTGAGATGGTATCTTAGGGTGGTTTTGATTTGCATTTCTCTGACAGCTAGAGATGGTGAGCATTTTTTCATGTACTTGTTGATTGATTGTATGTCCTCCTCTGAGAAGTGTCTGTTCAGGTCCTTGGCCCATTTGTTGATTGGGTTGTTTGTTCTCTTATTGTCTAATTTTTTGAGTTCTTTGTATACTCTGGATATTAGGGCTCTATCTGAAGTGTGAGGAGTAAAGATTTGTTCCCAGGATGTAGGCTCTCTATTTACCTCTCTTATTGTTTCTTTTGCTGAGAAAAAACTTTTTAGTTTGAGTAAGTCCCATTTGTTGATTCTAGTTATTAACTCTTGTGCTATGGGTGTCCTATTGAGGAATTTGGAGCTCGACCCCACAGTATGTAGATCGTAGCCAACTTTTTCTTGTATCAGACGCCGTGTCTCTGATTTGATATCAAGCTCCTTGATCCATTTTGAGTTAACTTTTGTGCATGGCGAGAGAAAGGGATTCAGTTTCATTTTGTTGCATATGGATTTCCAGTTTTCCCAGCACCATTTATTGAAGATGCTATCCTTCCTCCAATGCATGCGTTTAGCCCCTTTATCAAATATAAGATAGTTGTAGTTTTGTGGATTGGTTTCTGTGTCCTCTATTCTGTACCATTGGTCCACCCGCCTGTTTTGGTACCAGTACCATGCTGTTTTTGTTAATATTGCTCTGTAGTATAGTTTGAAATCTGGTATTGCTATGCCGCCTGATTCACACTTCCTGCTTAGAGTTGCTTTTGCTATTCTGGGTCTTTTATTTTTCCATATGAATTTCATAATTGCTTTATCTATTTCTACAAGAAATGCCGTTGAGATTTTGATTGGCATTGCATTAAACCTATAGAGAACTTTTGGTAATATCGCCATTTTGATGATGTTAGTTCTGCCTATCCATGAACAGGGTATATTTTTCCATCTTCTAAGATCTTCTTCTATTTCTCTCTTTAGGGTTCTGTAGTTTTCATTGTATAAGTCTTTCACCTCTTTTGTTAGGTTGATTCCCAAGTATTTTATTTTTTTTGAAGATATTGTGAATGGAGTGGTTGTCCTCATTTCCATTTCAGAGGATTTGTCGCTGATATACAGGAATGCCTTTGATTTATGCGTGTTGATTTTATATCCTGCCACTTTGCTGAATTCATTTATTAGCTCTAATAGTTTCTTTGTAGACCCTTTTGGGTCTGTTAGGTCTAGAATCATGTCTCCTGCAAATAGTGATAATTTAAGTTCTTCTTTTCCTATTTTTATGCCTTTAATTTCTTTCGTCTGTCTAATTGCTCTGGCCAGTGTTTCGAGAACTATGTTGAACAGAAGTGGTGAGAGAGGGCATCCCTGTCTTGTTCCAGATTTTAGAGGGAATGCTTTCAATTTTTCTCCATTCAGAATGATGCTAGCCTGAGGCTTAGCATAGATTGCTTTTACAATATTGAGGTATGTTCTTGTTATCCCTAGTTTTTCTAGAGTTTTGAACATAAAGGGATGCTGTATTTTGTCGAATGCTTTTTCTGCATCTATTGAGATGATCATTTGGTTCTTATTTTTAAGTCTATTGATGTGGTGAATAACATTTATTGATTTCCGTATATTGAACCAGCCTTGCATCCCAGGGATGAATCCTACTTGATCATGGTGCACAATTTTTTTGATGTGTTTTTGTATCCGATTCACCAGAATTTTATTGAGGATTTTTGCATCTAGGTTCATTAGAGATATTGGTCTGTATTTTTCTTTCTTTGAAGTGTCTTTGTCTGGTTTCGGAATCAGGGTGATGTTGGCCTCGTAGAATGAATTTGGAAGTTCTCCCTCTTTTTCTATTTCCTGAAATAGCTTGAAAAGTATTGGTATTAGTTCCTCTTTAAAGGTTTTGTAAAACTCTGCTGTATACACATCCGGTCCTGGGCTTTTCTTAGTTGGTAGTCTTTTGATGGTTTCTTCTATTTCCTCAATTGATATTGGTCTGTTTAGGTTGTCTATATCCTCCTGACTCAATCTGGGCAGATCATATGACTTAAGAAATTTATCGATGCCTTCACTTTCTTCTATTTTATTGGAGTATAAGGATTCAAAATGGTTTTTGATTATCTTCTGTATTTCTGAAGTGTCTGTTGTGATATTGCCTTTTTCATCCTGTATGCTAGTAATTTGAGTTCTTTCTCTTCTTCTCTTCATTAGCATGGCTAAGGGTCTGTCGATTTTATTTATTTTTTCAAAGAACCAACTTTTAGTTTTATCAATTTTTTCAATTGTTTCTTTTGTTTCGATTTCATTAATTTCAGCTCTGATTTTAATTATTTCTTGCCTTCTACTTCTTTTGCTGTTGTTTTGCTCTTCTTTTTCTAGGATTTTGAGATGAAGTATGAGATCATTTATTTGTTGGTTTTTTCTTTTTTTAAGGAATGAACTCCAAGCAATGAATTTTCCTCTTAGAACTGCTTTCAATGTGTCCCATAGATTCTGATATGTTGTGTCTGTGTTTTCATTTATCTCTAAGAATTTTTTAATTTCCTCCTTGATGTCTTCTATAACCCATTGATCATTCAGTAACCTATTGTTCATTCTCCAAGTGATGCATGATTTTTCGTTCCTTCTTTTATCGTTGATTTTCAGTTTCATTCCATTATGATCAGATAAGATGCATGGTATTATCTCTACTCCTTTATATTGTCTAAGAGTTGCCCTGTGACATAATATATGATCTATTTTTGAGAAGGATCCATGTGCTGCTGAGAAAAAAGTGTAACTGCTTGATGTTGGGTGGTATATTCTATATATGTCGATTAAGTCTAGGTTATTAATTGTGTTATTGAGTTCCATAGTTTCCTTATTCAACTTTTGTTTGGAAGATCTGTCCAGTGGTGAGAGAGTTGTGTTGAAGTCTCCCATGATTATTGCATGGTGGTCTATTAGACTCTTGAACTTGAGAAAAGTTTGTTTGATGAACATAGCTGCACCATTGTTTGGGGCATATATATTTATGATTGTTATGTCTTGTTGGTGTGTGGTTCCCTTGAGAAGTATGTAGTGTCCCTCTTTATCCCTTTTGATTAACTTTGGCTTGAAATCTATTTTATTTGATATGAGTATGGACACTCCTGCTTGTTTCCGAAGTCCATATGAGTGATATGATTTTTCCCAACCTTTCACCTTCAGTCTATGTATGTCTTTTCCTATCAAATGCGTCTCCTGTAGGCAGCATATTGTTGGGTCTTGTTTTGTGATCCATTCTACTAGCCTGTGTCTCTTAATTGGTGAGTTTAAGCCATTAACATTTAGGGTTATTATTGAGATATGGGTTGTTCTTCCAGCCATATTTGTTTATTTATGTTACTAAACATGGTTTGTTTTCCTCTTTGATTATTTTCCCCCCTTTACTGTACTACCTCCCACTGTTGGTTTTCATTGTTATTTTCCATTTCCTCTTCCTGTAATGTTTTGCCGAGGATTTTTTGGAGAGATGGTTTTCTAGCTGCAAATTCTTTTAACTTTTGTTTATCATGGAAGGTTTTAATTTCATCTTCCATCCTGAAGCTTAATTTCGCTGGATACACAATTCTTGGTTGGAACCCATTTTCTCTCAGTGTTTGAAATATGTTATTCCAGGATCTTCTAGCTTTCAGAGTCTGTGTTGAAAGATCAGCTGTTATCCTGATTGGTTTACCCCTAAATGTAATCTGCTTCCTTTCTCTTGTAGCTTTTAAAATTCTCTCCTTATTCTGTATGTTGGGCATCTTCATTATAAGGTGTCTAGGTGTGGATCTCTTATGATTTTGCACATTCGGCGTCCTGTAGGCTTCTAGGATTTGGGATTCTGTCTCATTCTTCAAGTCTGGGAAGTTTTCTCATATTATTTCATTGAATAGATTGCTCATTCCTTTGGTTTGGAGCTCTGTACCTTCCTGTATCCCAATGACTCTTAAGTTTGGTCTCTTTATGTTATCCCATATTTCTTGGATGTTCTGCTCATGGTTTCTTAACAGCCTTGCTGAGCTGTCTATGTTCTTTTCCAGTTGAAATACTTTGTCTTCATTGTCTGATGTTCTATCTTCTAAGTGTTCTACTCTGCCGGTAGTATTCTCAATTGAGTTTTTAAGTTGGTTTATTGCTTCCTGCATTTCTAGGATTTCTGTTTGTTTGTTTTTTATAACCTCTATCTCCCTGTATAGTTGATCTTTTGCTTCTTGGATTTGTTTATGTAATTCATTGTTGAAGTGATCTTTCATTGTCTGATTTTGCTGTCTGATGTCTTCCTTGAGACTCCAGATCATCTGAAGCATGTATATCCTGAATTCTTTATCTGACATTCCATCTGCTGCAGATATTACCTCTTCTAACGTTGAGTTGACCTGCATTGCTTGTGGTCCTTTCTTTCCTTGTCTCTTCATACTGTTCGCGTTTCTTTCTGCTTGGTGAAACTGTTGTGAATTGAATTTTCCCCCTATATATTTATATTGGTCTTGTATAGTTGCAAAGTCTCCCTCGCAGGTGCTGGCGGCTGCTCTGCCCCTCCTCCAATTGGGGCAATGTGCCTACCACGCCGGCAGGCCACTGGGCCTGTTCTGCCGGTCGGTAGCAGGTCTGCCTACCTTGCAGGCGCGGGCGGCGGCTCTGCCCCTCTGCGGGCCACTGGGCCTGTTCTGCCGGTGGGTCGCAGGTCTGCCTACCTTGCAGGCCAATTCTCTTATTTTTCCAGATGAATTTCATGACTGATTTTTCTATTTCTATGGAGAATATCATTTTGATTGGGATTGTATTGAATCTATATAGTGCTTTTGTAGTAGTATGGTCATTTTGACAATATTAATTTTGCCTATCCAAGAACAAGGAAGATCTTTCCATCTTCTAATTCTTCTTTAATTTCTTTCTTCAGAGTTCAGTAGTTTTTGTTGTAGAGGTCTTTCACCTCTTTTATTTTTTAGGTTGATTATCCCAAGTATTTTTTTAGGCTATTGTAAATGGGGTAGTTTTCCTAATTTTGCTTTCAGAGGATTTGTCACTGATATACAGAAATGCCCTTTATTTATGGGTGTTGATTTTGTATTATGCTCCTTTGCTGAATTCATTTACTAGTTCTAGAAGTTTTCTGGTGGAGTTTTTTGAGTCTTCTAGGTATAGAATCATATTGTCAACAAATAGCGCTAATTTGAGTCCTTCTTTTCTATCTGTATCCCTTTGATTTCTTTGGTCTATCTAATTGCTCTGGCCAGTGTTTCAAGAACTATGTTAAACAGAAGTGGTGAAAGAGGGCATCCCTGTCTTATTGCAGGTTTTAGAGGGAATACTTACTTAAATTTTTCTCCATTAAGAATGATGTTGGTCTGGGTCTTAGCATAGATAGCTTTTAGAAAGTTGAGATATGTTTCTTTTATCCCTAGTTTTTCTAGTGTTTTGAACATAAAGGGTGATGTATTTTTGTCAAATGCTTTTTCTGCATGTATTAGGATGACCATATGGTTCTTATCTTTCAGTCTATTCATGTGATGAATTATATTTATTGATTTCCATATGTTGAATCAAACTTGCATCCCTGGGATGAACCCCCCTTGATCATGGTGCACAATCTTTTTGATATGTTTTTGTATTTGATTTGCCAGAATTTTATTGAGAATTTTTGCATCTATGTTCTTTAGAGATATTGGTCTGAAATTTTCTTTCTTTGATGTGTTTTTGCCTGGTTTTATAATCAGGATGATATTGGCCTCATACAATGAGTTTGGAAGTGTTCCCTCTTTTTTTATTTCCCAAAATAAATTGAAGAGTATTGGTATTAATTCTTCTTTAAAGGTCTTGTAGAACTCGGCTATGTGTCCATCCAGTCCTAAACTTTTATTGGTTGGTAGGTTTCTGATGGTGTCTTCTATTTCATCGCTTGAAATTGATCTGTTTAAATTGTGTATATCATCCTGATTCAATTTGGGCAAACCATATAGCTGTAGAAATTTGTCAATGCCTTTGATATTTTCTATTTTATTGGAGTACAAGTTTTCAAAATAATTTCTAATTATCTTCTGTATTTATGTAGTGTCCATCGTGATATTTCCTTTTTCATCACATATGTTAGTAATTTAGGTTTTCTCTCTCCTTCTCTTCGTTAGCATGGCTAAGGGTCTGTCAATTTTATTTATTTTTTCAAAGAACCAACTTTTTGTTCTTTCATTTTTTTTCAATTGTTTCTTTTGTTTCAATTTCATTAATTTCAGCTCTGATTTTAATTACTTCCTGTCTTCTACTGCTTTTGGTGTTGATTTGTTCTTCTTTTTCTAGGGCTTTGAGATGTAATGTTAAGTCATTATTTTTTGTGTGATTACAGATTTTGTACCATTGATACTAGGAGACCACCTACAAGTTCATTTGATAAAAGGAATTTGCCATTGGTGTGTTGTTTTCTTTTTATCCTCATATTTTTTTTATTAACTCTGGAGTCTTACTGTCAACAATATGATTTGCATGTTTCCACTAGAATGTGTGCAATAATGAATAATGCTCCTGTACTTTTCTCTCTTCTCCCTCATTAGTATTTCATATAACCAATTTTTTTCCCCACAGAAATATTATTTTATAATTGTTCTGGAAAAAAACTATTGGTTCACAAAAGATCCCTGTGATTTGTCTGAAGCAGAAGTCTTGACAATGTTTCATAATTAAAACTGCCACTGGGACCAGAAGTGAGTAGATCAAAGGTCCAATAAAATTCAGTACCCAAGCTTATGCAAGATGATCACTACTTGAAGAAGCAATGGTTCCAATCTATTCAGCATATTCAAACTCATTGCACATGTCTATTGTATGATTCTAAATTGAAATATTTATGTTAATATTTTCTTTAGTACTATCAAGCTTTAATAGACCAACTCTAAGCCAAAATCTCTGTTTCTGTTGGCTGGGCAATTGGTCATTAGACAATAGTAATGATAAAGTGCACTTAAACAATAAAAAGTCAGTAAAAACAAATGTATGTAATAAGCACATGAAATCAAGACACATTAGTTGAGATGAATTGCATCCTGTTAACTGGATATTAGCTGTTATGATGAATCTACCTCATCCTCATAGTGTATAGGCACACTTTGAGGGCATAATGATTGGTGAGAATTTAAAAGATTTCCCATGAAATTGATAGGTATTTTTGCACTTTATATCTAAGAATTTTTCACAAGTAAATTTGTTTTATTGATTTTCTTCTTTCCTTTTTTTGGGGGGTGGTGAGTATGGGGGATTGAACTCAGAGGCACTCTACCACTGAGCCACACCCCCAGCCCTATTTTGTATTTTATTTAGAGACAGGGTCTCAGTGAGTTGCTTAGCACCTCACTTTTGCTGAGACTGGCTTTAAACTCATGATCTTCCAGGCTCAGCCTCCCAAGCTACTGGAATTACAGGTGTATGCCACTGTACCTGGCTGATTTTTTTTCTTTGATATCACCAAATAGCCTGGACATTTAGTAAGCCAGAAGGGCATTTTGAAGAGCATGCATCAAGAAATACTAGATTAGAATAGTGGTTTCCAGGGTCTTTTAATCATATACCTTTTCCAATGAAATCTCAATTATACATGTTTACCTATTCATAATACATTATATATATTAGCTTCTCCCCCAACATTTCATGTACCTTCAAAGTAAAATCTACCTCAAAGTAAAAATTTAAAAAGATGAAGACAAAATAAATGATGCTTTAAAAATAATTTTATGTTAAACATTACACAAAACTTACTTTCCAATATTTATACATATATATTCTTAGTTAATCCATGTTTTTAAATATACTTCATTATTTTTGAAAACATTGTCAATCCTCTGTGATATAGAGATTAAACAGATCAGTTCTAATTTCAGTATATTTTGTTCTAGGACTAAATTGATTATTCTAACATTACTGAAACGATTCCTCACAAAAACATACAGATCCCAAAGAAGAAAGTACATATTTGACCATACTTAAACATTTTTTTGTCAACATTTTTCAGATCTTATGGCCAAATATAATTGCTGGTTGAGTAAAAAAATGATTTTTGTTGTTATTTCTTTGTGCTTTCCTTATTAGTATTGCCTTTAATCTATGGTTTCTTTCCAAGAGTCTTTTCAAGAGATTAATCGAGAATAATAGTATGGTTAGAATTATATAATCTGTAAATTCATTTAACCAGTCCCCATGAAGTAGTGCATAGTGATATGCCAGAATTCATTGAAGGTGCAAGTGAAGGTATGAGGGACAGTCACTTCACTCTTATTTCAGGAGGTAATGTGATTTGGAATCAAATTAAGTCATGTGTCAACTATCTGCAAAGTTTATTGAGGCCATTCCTTCCATCAAGATGCACCGTGTTCGACTTGACAACTTGGTCAGCAAGATCTGCTGTGGAGATCAGTATGACAAATAAACATTGTCAGGTTTAGCAACATAAAAGGAAGCTCTGGAGAGGAGGGCAAGACGGCAGAGTAGAGGAAGGAGGCACTTTGCATCTGTTCTGCTGTTCAGAATTTGAACAACAGGGATGCAGCTTTATTGCGAGGTGGGTGTCTGAAGAAAACGATTATCATCTATCATTATTTGTCGAGAAGCCCAGAGATCTGAGTCCTGCATGGTAAGTGGCCTCGTGTCACTGCAAAGTGGGGACAACACAAAGGGGAAGAGAAACAGCAGACAAAGTTGGCACACAAAATGCGCTCTGTGTTTCTCAACCTTTAAGTGAAGATCAGTGGGGGAGATTCTGCCCAAAGACTTTGTGTTAAAACTTGTTCCTATGGGAATCTGAGAGTCTTTAGCTTATAATTCCACTCTCTTTCAGTTTACTGTGTGACCTAAGGTGCACCTGGCAAATCATGATCCCAAAAGAGTTATATTAGTGGATCCAGGGGGGATTCACGGCAGAAGTTCAGAGGGGAAAGCAACCTGCTCTTCCTTTGAACCCTGCAGTATGTGAATGACCACTGGAAAAGAATTGGAGAAATTGTCCAGGCAGGCAGGCATGGATACACTGGGGACAAGAGTACAAACTGATCTCTTTGGCATGAAGGACCAGCTGAGAAGGATCAGGAGATTGATCAGGTGGGTGTGATTACATTTGGAACAAAGGCTTGGAAATTCATACTTACAGGCTACAGGGAACCTGCCATGCATCACATACACAAACTGGTCTGTCACTATGCTCCATGAATAGAACTATGGGGAGATGCCTCAGAAACCCAGAGAATATTGCCATCTACTCAGCCAAAGCCCTAGGGATGCAAGGATTTAAGTATTCTGGAGTACATACCCCCAAAGAAGGCCCAAGGTTCCATTTAGAACTCATCTCCAGCAACTGGAACTTCCCAGATAGATTTCTGCATTACTCCCATGTGGGAAGAGCAGCAATCTAATATATCTGGACAAAATCCCAATAAAAGGTACTTCCAATTCCACACTATCATAGAAGCTCCACAAGAGTAAATCAAAACAGCAATTTCAAAACCAGCACATGGAATCTGCAAGGCTGAGAAGAGTGAGCAATTCTTGTACTTGAAACAGGTGATTTGAGCTCTGGGATTAGGAGCCTGGCTGATACTGGAAGGGTGTGGGTGGAGCAGAGTCCTGAGACCAATTAAAACTGGGCCAAATCTGATGAACCCCAAGTAATCCATTCTAAGCCTACAAAGTACTAGAGGATAGACTGATGCATTCCACTCTCCTCCCCAAGCACACAGTCTGAGAATTCCAGGAAGGATGGCATTAGAGCTGTCCAGATCAGAAAGGAGTGAAACCCTGCAGTGAAACTTGACATATGGACTCCCCCTACAATTTTAACCAAAATTGGGTCAGAGCTGAGGATAAAAAAATTGCACAGTAACTGAAGCCCCATAAAAAAATCATCCCACCTTAAAAGTCTGACCAAGAATAGTAGCTTAGTGGGCTGTCAAAAATCTTTATTCATAAGTATTTTTAAAGATTTATTAGTATATAAAAACTAGTATAAGACATTGTTACAAAATGGGGATTAGTATCTCCTCTCTATGTGGTATTAGACAATGGACATCCCAGCAAGTTCAAACTAAGAGAAAATACTGACATGAAAACATTTGCCCAACCCAGGACACACATTCAAGAGAAAGCAACTCACTAAAAATCCCTTATATGAAAGTAGAAGAGAGAATCATCCAAGAAAATGGGTAGAAATACTAACAATAAGAAAAACCAGGGAAACAAGCCACCTTCAAAGGATCACAACACAACTAACTCCATGAACACCACCATAGAGGAAATAACATAAAACAATTTTAAAAGTTCATGATTAAAATGTTCAATGAAGATCTAAGGAAAGAAAGAAGAGAACATACAGGAAGTGAAGAATCATTTCAACAGAGATAGAGATTATGAAAAAAAGAAAAGAAACATAATAAAAAGAAAAGAAACAACATAAGAATCATAATAATCCTGGAAAAGAAAGACTCTATAAATCAAATTAAAAATTCAGTTTAAAGCATCATCAATAGATTAGACCACTATGAAGGCAGATTCTCAGACCCTGAAGACAATAAAAAACAAGGTAATAAGAGACCATGATTAGAATATTCAAGAAGTCTGAGGTAACATTAAGAAATCAAATCTAAGAATCATTATCACACGTGAAAGAATGGAAATAAAAACTAAAGGAATGCAAAAACTTTACAATGAAGTAATATCAAAAACTTTTGCAAACCTTAGGAATGTGATAGACATTACAATTATAAGACTCATTTAGAACCCCAAATAGATAAGATAAAAGATTCTCTCTAAGCCACCTTATAATTAAAATACCTAACATACGAAACAAGATTAGAATTGGAAAAGCCACAAGAGAAAAATGGCAGCTCTCATTTAGAGGTAACCCAATTATAATTTGTACTGATTTCTTAGCTCAGACCCTAAAAACCAGAACGGCTTAAAATAATATATACTAAGTCCCGAAAGAAAATGAGTGCCAGCCAAGATTGCTATATTCAGCAAAACTATCCTTCAGAATTTAAGATGAAATAAAAATTTTCCACAATAAGCAAAAACTAAAAGAATTCATACCCACTATACCAACACTACAAAACATACTCCATGAGATATGTTCGTGCTGAAGCAATGAAAAATAAATACCAGAGCAAGTTTATGGGTGAATCTTGCTAGAAGAATAATTACTTTAAGGAGAATAAAATCTGGATGAAGGATCAGGAATAAATCAAAATGGAAGGAAACAAAAATCATCTCTCTGTAATATATTGAATATAAAATGTGTAAACTCTCCAATCACATAAATTGGTAGAACGGATCAAAACCCAAGACCCACCATATGTTGTTTACAGGAGACTCACATTATAGGCAAAGATATTCACAGGCTGAAGGTGAATAGATGGAAAAAGATATACTATGCAAAAGGGGAGTCAAAGAAAGCAGAGTTGGCTACTCTCATGACTGACAAAGTAGATTTCAAGCCAAAATTAATTAGAAGAGACAAAGAAAGTCACTTCATACTGGTTAAGGGAATCATGCAACAAGAAGATAAAATGAATATTTATGCCTCAAACAATGGTATGCCTATGTACATAAAACAAACCCTTCTCAATATAAAGAATTGAATAGACACCAATACAGTTATACTGGGTGATTTCACAGTAGATAGGTCATCCAGACATAAGCTAAACAAAAACTTTCAGAACTAAAATATATTATTAATCAAATGGAAATAATAAACATCTTTAGAATATTCCATCTATCAATAACTGAATTCACTTTCTTCTCAGCTCCACATCTAAAATAGATCATATTTTTAGACACAAAGCATGTCTTTGCAAATACAAAAAATAGAGATTATTTCTTGCATCCTATAGATTATAATGGAATGAAATTGGAAATTAATAACAAGATAAAAATCATTTTAACACCTGGAGATTAAATATTATATATTTTTTGATATTGTGGATTGAACTCAACCACTGAGCCACATCCCCAGACCCTATTTTATATTTTATTTAGAGACAGGGTCTCACTGAGTTTCTGAGTGCCTCACCATTGCTGGGGCTGGCTTTATAACCCGTGATACTCCTGCCTCAGCCTCCTGAGCCACTGGGATTACAGGCATGTGCCACCGTGCCTGGTGTATATGTTGTTTTTACACTGAGAAATTTCTTCTGTATTTAATCTCTCTTGTACCTTATTATACACAGCTCAAGCGAGACAATTGATACTTCCAACTTGCTGCCTTATAACTTATTAGCTGGATCTAAAAATTCATTAAGTATGTTATTTAGTTTCCAAGTTATTTTTTTCCCCTTTGTTACTGGGGACTGCCACCATGCCCAGCAAATATTACACTTTTAAAGATGAATGGGTCATAGAAGATATCAGGGGAGAGATGAAAAGTTCATAGAAACAAATTAGAATAGAGAAACAACATACCCAACCCTCTGGGATAGTATGAAGACAGTTCTAAGAGGACAGTTACAGCATTGAGTGCCTATATTAAAAAAAACAAAAAGATCCCAAACAAATAATCTAATACTATTAGAAAAGTAGTAAACTTAGAAAAGGAAGCAAAAAAATTCATTCCCAAATCAGTAGAATACAGAAAATAAATGAAAAGTAGCAGAATACAAGATCAACACTCATAAATCAATAGCTTTCCTATACTTCAATAGTGGTTCTGCAGAGGAAGGAATCAGGAAAACCATTTCTTTCACAATAAACTCAAAAAATATTTGGGAATTAATCTAAACAAAAAGGTGAAACATTACTACAATAAAACTATAAAACACTGAAGAAAGAAATTGAAGAAGACCCTAGAATATGAAAAGACCTCCTATGTTCTTGAATAGGCAAAATTAATATTGCCAAAATGGACATCCTACCAAAAGCAATAAACAGGTTCAATACAATCTCCATCAAAATGCTAATGATATTCTTCACAGAATTAAGAAAAAAACAATGCTTAAATTCAATTGGAAAAATAAGAGACCTAGAGCAGCCAAAACAGTACTGAGCAAAAAAGTAATGCAGGAGGCATCACAATACCTGATCTGAAATTATATAGAATTATACTATCATAAACAACATGATATTGGAAACCAAATAAGCATGAAGACCAATGGATAAGAATAAAAGAGACAAATCCACATCCTTACAGCCTTCGGATACCTGACAAAAGTCTCAAAAATATGTGTTCAAGAAAAGATAGTCTTTTGGTTGGGGATATGGCTCAGTTGGTAGAGTGCTTGTCTCACATGCCACAAGTCCATGGGTTCATTTCCCAGCACCAAAAAACAAACAAACAAAAAAAGATAGCCTTTTAACAAAAGGTGCTGGGAAAACTGGATATCCATATGCAGAAGAATGAAAGTTGATTCTTACCTTTCACATTGCATAAAATTCATAGCAAAGTGGATCATAGACTTACAAATTAGACCAGAAATTTTGCAACTGCTGGAAGAAAACACAGGGTCAACACTCCAACATACTGGCACAGGCACCAACTTCCTTAACAAGATCTTTAAAGTTCAAGAAATAAAACCAAGAATCAATATATGGGACAGCATCAAATTAAAAGGCTTCTGCACAGCAAAAAAAGGATGATTAAAAGTATGAAGAGAAAGCCCACAGAATGGGAGCAAATTTTTTCCAGTTACTCCTCTGATAGAGGATTAATATCCAGAATACATAAAGAACTCAAAATCTTAACACCAAAGAAAACCATGGTCATTAAATGGGCAAAACAAACAATAAACCTAAACCGACATGTCTCAAAAGAAGAAATACAAATGTCCAACAAACATGTGAAAAAATGTTCAACATCCCTGGCAATCAGGGAAATGCTCATCAAAATTACATTGAGGGCCTGGGGCTGTAGCTCAGTGATAGAGCACTTGTGTAGCATGGGTGAGGCACTGGATTTGATCCTCAGCACCACATAAAAAGTAAATAAATAAAATAAAGTTATAAATTTTTTAAAAAAACTACATTGAGATTTTTTTACCTTGCTCCAATTAGACTAGTAATCATCAAGAATACAAATTTATAATAAATGGAGGCAAGAATGTGGGCGAAATGGTACACTCATACATCATTGGTGGGAGTGAAAATTAGTACAACCACTTTGGAAAGCAGTATGGAGCAGTAAGGACAGGAACAGAACCACCATGTGACTCATATATCCCACAGTTTGGTATTTACCTCAAAGAACTAAAATCAGCATATTATAGTGATACAGGCACATCAATATTTATAGCAGCATAATTCACAATATTCTAGTGAATGAACCAGTCCACATGCCTGTCAAAAGATGAATGGATAAAGAAAATGTGGTTTATATACACAATGTAGTTTTACTCAGCTATAAAGAAGAATAAAATTATGGCATTTGCCAATAAATGGATGGAATGGAGAACATAATGCTAAATGAAATAAGCCAGACTTAGATAGTCAAGAGTTAAATGCTTTCTCTCATATGAGGAAGCTAGAGCTTTAAAAAAATGGTGTAAAAGTGGGGGAACACCTTGAAAATGGAAGGGTGATCAGAGGAAAGGAAAGGATAAGGGGGTCCAGGGGAGGGGGGGAAGGATGGGAAAGGGGAGAAACAGTGGGATGAGGTTGACACAATTATGCTGTGTATATGTGTGAATGTACCATGATGTATTCCACTTTATATGTCCCTATAAAACACCAGTTTATAAAAACAATAAATAGGGAAAGCCAGGGAAGTAGAGAATGAGGAATTGGGGGCAGGGAGGAAGGAGGAGGTACTAGGGACTGAAATGGAACAAATTATATTCCATGCCTGTGAGATTATGTCAAAATGAACCCCACTATTATGTATAGTTAAATATATTAATAAAAATGGAAGCTCTGATTTATGTCAAGTGATGAATTTTACAGGTTGGATGATTAAAAGAACTCAAGAGGTCCTTCCTGGTATACCCATGTAAGCTCTAATGAAGGTAAAGGAGATGGTATAACAGAAGAAAGAAGACACAGATGTCAAAGAGGTACAGGACTTTCTGGCTCAGCTCTCATGTTCCTTTCTCAGGTGCATAGAACTTGCTTTGTCCCTGAATTATAAAGTAGCTTTGATCTCAGGGAAACCAGAGTTCCAAGTGGGGAAATGTCTTTTATATTGTTCTGGCCATGTTTCTCAAAACTGGCTTTATGATGAGGCTTAAAAGCAGAAACCAAGAGAACTGGCAGAAACCAGGTGCAAACCATCAATCTATACTTTTTCTGTAAACAGTGCTGATAAGCTGGCACAGGTTGCCCTTCGGTTTGTTGGGGACCCTAGCTCAGGACTATTTTATAACTAGTTAACACATTTCATTTGAGTTTGGCCAAGGATCAACCCTGTAACTAAAAACATCTCTGGACATAAATACAGGGTTGCAACAGAATAGCTGGAATTAACTTTGTTCTACCATCCACCCCTCTGACCCTTAATTACAAATTGTTCATCATTATTATTCTTTCTGCATTTTTATGACAATTGTAAAGAAAAAGCAGAAAGATAAATACCAAACTTCTACTCTTTCTATCAATCAATGAGACTTAGTATTACTTTGAAGAAACATTTTGGCTTTTCAAAAATATTCCAGCATAAATTACAAAGTGTTCATCATCACATATAAGTTTGACAATTCTCTCTCCCTCTCTCTCCCCCCCATCTCCCCCTTTCTCTCTCTCTCTCTCTCTCTCTCTCTCTCTCTCTCTCTCTCCCTCTCCCTCCCTCCCTCCCTCCTTCTCCCCCTCTCCTTCCTCTCCCCCTCTCCTCCCTCTCTCCCCCTTTCTCCCCTTATCCCTTTCTCTCTCTCTCTCTCTCTCTCCCCCCCCCACCGCCTCCCTCTCCCCCTCTCCTCCCTCTCTCCCCCTTTCTCACTGACAAATTTTCATGAGAAGAGTTTTAGAGTATAGAGACTGGGGAAGTAAGGAGAAAGGCCAAGTCAGAGATGCAGAGCAAATTCTAACATGTGAGTCCCCTACTAGATGACTGTCTGAAGAAGGCCAGGGGAGGATAATCAAGACTGGCTTGGCATAAAGGAGATGAGGAAGTAGGAGGGAGAGAGTCTCCTCCATCCTGGAACCTTAGTTCAGAGGCAGTGCCTCTTTTTTCATAGAACATTTTTGAGTAAGCAGAACCTCAGGAAATCAGGCACTACAACAAGATTCACTCATTTGAATTTACAAAAAGGGTTTTGTACCTAGATCTCAACTAGGACACAAAAGATGTAATTAGTTTTTTCATTTAGTTGCTCATTCACTTTCACTTCAATATGTAACTATTAAGTACCCACCATGTGTCAAAAATTAAGTGCGGAATACATAGGGCTGAACAAGCCAGATGCAATTAATATTCCCACAGTTTACCATGATTTTAGGCTGGTGAGCTCCTGATATCCATCTGTTTTAGTTCTTCCCAGATAGGAATAACATTGGTCCTAAAGTAGGAAGGACGCTGAAGGAGAGGGTTTAGCATCCATAACTTAGATATGTGCGGGGAACATCCAGCAGATCATTGCATTGCCTGCCTCTTCAGAACAGGGACTAAGAAATTGTATAATTTGTGTTAAAAATCTAAATTCCTAGAGAAAACTCAGCCTCCCAAGTCTTTTATCGGCATTATAGCGTTGTGTCTTGATGTAACTGGCTGTTTCAACATTCCACTTGACTTCGTTATTATGGACCTGGATAGAATGCACCACAAACTGAGAAAACGCATAAGCCTCTGCTCCATTGATGGGTGTTTTTAAAATAGGTGCTTAACAAATGCTGGGCTCAAGCACGCAGATCTGCTGTCACAAACCTTAATGTCGTACTTCTGCCTCATCATTCAATATGATAAATACTTACTATATTTAAGCTCTATGGGTTAAGAGATTTACACTTCAAGATAAATGTCTTCTACCAACGACAGAAATGTAGCTTTCATGCTATCTCACTCCCTGGGGCTTTCTGAAGCTGATTTATTTATTTCACTTTACCTTATATTTAATACTAAGCCAGTGAGCACCAATATGTGCTGTTGCACTTGAAAACAGTAAAATCAGAAACCTTACTACCCAAATTTCTTGTTGCTTAATGTTGAGGGAAAGAGCCTTTATTTCCATTTCATTAAAACTTTGACTGCTCCTTCACTCTCTTAAATAAAATAAAATTTCATGGAATTAGCGGGCAGTTTTTAAGACTCTTATGCAAATTGGTAGCAGAGCTTAAACAGTTATAAAAGAAGCTGATAACTATGGAAAATATGAAAAACGGGAGTGCTTTTACTTATATACACATATGTGACTGCATTTAAAGGTCAAACATGAACCAATAGATTATTTTTAGAAGAAAATGAGGTTTTAAAGTTTGTGTAGTGATCAGAAATGAAATCAGAATCTTTGGGAAGAAAATTTAAGTGGAGAAAAGGCCAAAGAAATATATTGGGGCCTCAGGAAAAAAAAAATGGAATAATAGATCATTGTATAATAATCAGAATATGAAGGATAAAAAAAGAAGGCAGCAAGTGAGAAACAGTGTACCCATGACAACTTGGGTTGTTCCTGTTTTCCTTTGTTAGAGACAATCTCACCACCAGTCTCAAATCTATAATAATAGCTCCTTGTCACAAGGAAGTCATTCTATCTATGTTTCAGAAATGGAGATCATGTTCTCAAAAGCCATACTTAAATAGTATCTCAAAAAACAATGGTACATTTTAAGTTAAAAAGCACAAACAAATCAGAGCTTTGCTGACTCTGGAAATCCTTGGCTTATTTTTCATTTGTTTCAATTATAGAACCTAATTAAACAATGATCCCTGCATATTTCATTCTAAGAATTACTGTGCGGCAGATGCCAAGGTTAATTATTGGGCAATTGAGACTGCCATGAGTGGGGAACGTTGAAATTAGGTTCATATGCAAGAAAGTGTGAATTTGCACTTTTTGTGATGTGTGAAGACATATCAGAAGTGCATATGGCTACAAATAAACAATGAGAGTTGGAAAGCTCTGCACTCAGTATTTCTAGCTGGGCTTGGCCTGCTACCGCTATTTCCCAGGGAGAAAGCTTAGCAGGCTTGTCTCAATGCTGGGGTGAGGTCTACATTTAGGTGTGGACTCTCCATTCTAGACAAGTGGACAATAGTGAACGAGAACCTACTACATAGAGCACAACTTGACTACAGGGGATCGGAGAAACTTTGAATTTGGAATCAAATAAACCTGGTTTGCCTTTGTAATCTTAGGTGGGTTACATAAACTCTGTGGTTCTTGGTGTCTATAAAATGAAAATGTTGGATTCAATAATCTTTAACGTTTTTACTGAACTCTAAATTCTGCAACTAGTTTCTAAATTCTGTAGTTAGTAGTACCCTTTCTGACCAATTCTTTTTTATTGTGAAAGCACAGTTAGGTTTCACTTTTGGCCACTGGCACTTCATGAGTTAGACTGATTTTGGATAGTGATGATACTATATTCAGACCATTTAGCTGTAATAAAAGAATTTGTTCCAATTCTAATATTAAATTATCACATAGCTCAACATTTCAAAACAAACAATGCAATTTATCAATGTATAAATCTTCTTGCTCACACTGTGGGCTTCCTGAATTAATGAGACATTATGAACTATAGCGCCATTTAAGGAGCAACTCTCTCAGGACCACCACTCAATGATAACTTAATTTGTGGTTTCTTGGTACCCCAGAGACCTCATTTTGAAAGGTAGTTGAGTGAATTCTCTTAGAAAACAAAACACAATTAAATAGGAGAGCAGCCACCACACATAAAACACCAGCTGGTTTGTAGTCTGTAGTGAGTATTCTCAGATGTCCAACTTGAATCATTTCTGCCACCACGGAATTTCAGTTAAGAAATGGTTCTTGAGTAGACATATGACCAAGGAATAATTTTCCTGGTAACTGAAAGTTTCATATACTTTCCAAAATCCATTTTATAAATTACATTTCATTGAACTGTTACAGACAATTGTGGGAGCATTTGTCCTGATAGAAAGGAATGGACAGGTCTATATATTTCCTGAATCAGTTAGGATTTGTTGTTGTTACAGTTGATAGAAAATCCAACAGTAGCTGTTGTTTAAAAAAATAAATGTGGGTTCATCTTTTGGGTAAAATTCTGGAGTAGATATTTTATATGCTAACTTTGTTCTCTGGTCAGACAGCATCTAACCTTTTGTACTCTCATATATGACTTGCATTATAAGATCTTTTTATCTCCAAGAAGTTTACTGTAGATCCTACCATGTTATTTGCATTCCAGACAAAAAGAAGGAGGGGAGAAGGAGAAGAGAAACATAGTTACCTTTAGGGACATTTCCTAGACCCTGCAGACATAGCTCTACTTACATCACATTGATCAAATTTAGTCACTTGGCAATATCAAATTTCTATTTAGACTGGAAAATGTCATTATTTATGGTATTAATGTGTTCAGCTAAAATGTAGGGATTCTAGTAGAAAGGCAGAATCCATGACTGAATATTAAAGGTATCAGGCGACACCTACTGTCAATCAGACCAAAAAAAAACAAAGCTACAAAATATGTAAAGTAAACTTTTCCCCTTGATTGTTAGCTGGTAGTTCAGAAAAAAAAAAAATCAACAAAGTGGATAAACCACTAGCCAACAAAAGTGGATAAGCCCCTAACTAACTTAATCCAAAAGGTGAGAAAATATAAATGCACAAAATTAAAAATAATCTAATAATGTAAGAAAGCACAAATATACAAAATAAGAAATGGTATGATGAGAGAACTTTTGTAATAGAAAATAAAGGATGAGATTAGTTTGTATAACTCCTCTATGAAAATACATTTGAAAACATAAATGATCAATTTTTGATATAATTGTTCTCCCTAAGATATAAAGCCTAAACAGATAAATTTTTACAAAACAATTAGAGAAAGTTGTAGAGGAATTACCAAACAAGGCTCAGATGATTCCAAAGAAAACTTGTATCAAACCTTAAACACCAGATCATCCTAATGGTATAAAAATTACTTAAAAATATATTTAAAAAATGGAAAACTTCACATTACTATTTTAACAGAATGCCATAGACTGAGTGGTTTATAAACAACAGAAATTTGTTTTTCACAGCTCTGGAGACTGGGAAGTTGCTATGGTTTAGATCTGGAATGCTCCTCAAAGGCTCATGCATTGAAGGCTTGGTCTCAAGTGCAGCAATGTTCAGAGATGGACTTTTGGTAAGTCATTGGATCTTGGGAGTTCTGACCTCCTTAGCAGATTAATACGTTGATGGATTCATAATTTATGGCATTATTGGGAAGTGGTGGAGACTGTAGGGTATAGGATGTAGCTGAAGAGAGTAAATCCTAGGGGGTATGCCCTTGGGGACTATATCTTGTTCCTGGCCCCTTCTGCTCTCTCGCTCGCTCTCTCTTTCTCTCTTCTTCCTGACTGCTGTGAGGTGAACTGCTTTTTTTCACCATTCCCTCTGCCAGGATGTTCTGCTCACATCAGGCACAAAGCAATGGAGCCAGATGATCATGGACTGAAATCTCTGAAACCATGAGACAAAAGAAATATTTTGTTTTTCTTGGGTATTTCATCGTACTGATGAAAAACTAACACAGAAGTGCAAGACCAAACTGCCAGAAGATTTGCTGTATGATGAAGGCCCAAGTCCTGAATCACAGTCTGTCTTTCTATGATTTCACATGTCAGAGGGACAAGGGAACTCTCTTCAGCTTCTTTAAGTGCAATTATTCCATCCATAAAGGCACAAGCCTTAGGACCTAATCACTTGCTGAAGGCACCACCATTACTTTAAGGATCAGGATTTTGACTCAATTAATTTTGGAGTAACATAGACATTTAGTTAATGCTTCTAGAAAAGGTGAATCTACATAGAAGGACAGATAATGACTGCCAGGAACTGAGAGTCAGGGATTGTAGGGTGTAGATTCTAATTTACAGATTTCTTTTTGGAGTGAAAAAATTTTGGAATTATATTTCTATCTGGAAATAGGTGGTGGTAATGCTTGCAAAATGTTTGAATTTACTAAAACCACCAAATTAGGCACATTACAAAGGATAATTATATCTTGACAATTTTTTAATGAGAGGGAAAGTCCAAAAACCAGATTATAAAATCTGCAAATGATATAAAGAAATAATTCAATTTTTGCTTTTATTTTGTATGTTTTAATTTATGCAATTTTAAATGTCCATTAAAAATATTCTTCTCAATAAGAATAACAATTTGGATTTACCTCTCTTTTAGAATCCATTTTGTATCCTTATGTATTTTCTGGAAAAGCAATTAATTCATCTAGTTTTCATATTTATTTGAACATAGTTAAGTCTGTAATTTTTCTATGAAATATTCTGAAATGTTAATTTATTTCTTGAATCAGGTTAAGACTATATTGTTCAAAATTGGTCCCTAAACCAGCAACAGATCTAGAATTTGGTTAGCAATGCAGAATCTCAGACCTGGCTCTCCATCTACCTAGTCCAGGTCTTTACTTCAACATCTGATCTCTTTTCTGTGGTTCAAGAGCTTTGCTGTTTTATAGATTTCCCTGGACATTTGGGAAGACAACATTGACTTCTCAAAAATTGTTATTTAGAGTCTATATACCCTTACTAATATTATTTTTCTCCTTGATCTCTCATAGAATAGGAAGTCAACATCCTTCTATCTCGTTTCTACTTTCCTGGTGTTTCCTATAGCTTTGGCTTTATTAATACTGGTGATATATATATATATATATATATATATATATATATATATGCATAAATTCATGAGAGTTCATTGTGCATTATACATTTTATCACTATAAACTGTCTACCATGCCTTGTTTAAAACTATGCAATTTCATGAATGCAATTCTCACCTTCAGTCCTTTCTCATTGGCCCCTTCATCCATCATCAGTTCGGTTGGGTTTTATCACCAAGTATTGTTTTCAGGAATGACTCATGGGTGCTATATTCCTCAAATTCTTTACATTGGAATATGTTTGCCTTTATAAAATTCTTGGTGTTATGCATTATTTGTCTGGCAAATTTGTTGAATGCTTCCCTGCATTCTACTATTAATGTCGCTATGAATAATTTTGAGGCCAACCTAATTTTCTCCCTTAAAAGTAAGTTAAGTCTTTTGCTCATGGGCCTAGAAGTTTGCCATCTATCATTCAACTTGCTGCCCTGGGATCCTGTCTTATCTTGCATTTGCCTTAGATATTCTATTTTCACAAAAATAAATAAATTGCCTTACAAATAGTTGCATTAGGATAAAACTGGATGAATTTGATAGACACTTACTACAGAGTAAAAAATTTTCAGCCTCTAGCTTGAAATCTGCTAGCTATGCACATGGAGGGAACAGTTAATGTGCAGTTAAATCTAGAAGTTGCCTGGCAATAACCCATTTCACTTGTCCTGACTTTTTCCATATATAACCCAATAACACTTCCTGTCAAGTTTAGTATGCAGAACATGTGCTGTTGAAGTACACATGCACACTAATGGTAGAAATAGCTCACTCCATTGATCTCTGCTGCTTCCTCTGCTTGGCCTCTTGATATATCATTTGGTTTTACTGTGGATCATAATATTGCCTTTAGATACACAAAAGAACTAAGGAGAGGTTCTTTGTGCTTAAAGCTCCAAGCAAGGACCAATAGGGCTCTGCTGAAGAAAGATCACTGGCTACATCAGGCCAGGATTCCTGGAAATCAGAGTAGCCTGAGTGTCTCAGTCCTCATATGTCATTTGGCCTTTGTTCTCCTCTGGCAGCTACATTGCTGATTAGCATCTTCCTTCTCTGCTCCACCCTACCACACCTGCTTCTTGCAAAGTGAAACACTCCTTGCTTAGCTGTGCCTTTTTGGCTACTCCGGACTGTGAAATTGGTCTCAGAGATGTTTAGCTAGTCTTCTGATATTCTTAGGTATAAGCAAGGCTCGTGGCTTACTCGCCCATGGTTTGCCAATTTCTTTTGGAGAGCTCCTTGTGGTACCTGAGATTTGCATAGAAATATGCTACTTCACCAAATCCTTTCTTGACTTAGCCTTAAATGTGTTAGGTATTTTAAAAACTTTTAAGGTTTTTTTTCCTAGGATAACTAAAAATATTTGTTTTTCTCTTTCAAATATTGGTTTTCTCTAGGTTTCAGTGAATTGAAATGAAGAAAGAAACACTTGTATTTTAGCTCTGGTTTCGACCCCAAGTGGGCTTTTTTTTGTCTCTGATTATTCTTCCTGTACAAAGAACTAGGTTTGTCTACTATTTTATTCTCCAAATTCATTCTCCTGCCCACCACCTCCTGTGTCTCTGTCTTTCTCTCTCGCTCTCAACATATATACACATACTTGTACACTCACGGCGTTCATTCCAATCAAAGGGGAAAATGAGTTTCTTTTATAGCATGAAAAAGTAGTAAATACAGGTCAGCAGTGAAACACTCTGTAATTTGGTGGTGAAACAGAATAAGAAGAGATAAACAGTACAAAAAATTGCTGAGATTGTCTTAAGTAATGCTTTTTGAACTCTATCAGCTGAAGTAAGCTTTTTTCTCTCTTTAAATCTCTGTTCCAAATGATTACCTAGCAACTCTGATGTTGCTTAAATAGGGAACAGATTCTGGGTTCCTGTATAAATGGACTCAGAATATTCTTTAAAGGACACTGGACTATGATTTCTCAAGGAATTTTGAGAAGAGAATAGATCCATTTCCATTCAACTGCTCTGATACTATCATTCAGAAAATATTATAAATAAGAAGAGGCATCCTGGATCATTACTGAATTGCCCTGTGTATTGGCCTCTTTTTTTTTTTTTTTTAATGTGAGATGGACTATAGAAAAGTACTGTAGGTACTTAAATCATAGGGTGAATTTCAGGATAAACCATACTTTATCCAAATCATATGAAAGGTTATGAACCATTGGAAGGACTTGACATTTACCCTGAATGAAATAGGGAACAATATAGGATTTTAAGGAGCACAAGATATGAATTAACAAGATATGATTGCTGTGCAGAGAAAAAGGATTTGCAAAAACTGGGGGATCAGTTTGAGATAATTCAGATAAAAAAAATGATGCTGACTTAGACTGGGCTCATAGCAGTGGGAACAGTAAGCAGTAGGAAAGTTAGGAACATATTTTTAAGAAAGGATTTGCTGATGGATAAGATACAGTATGAGAGAGAGGCGGTGGGGGGAGGGGAGGATGTGACAGTTTTTGTTCTGAGAAACCATAAGAGTGGTGTTGCAACTACCTAAGATGGGGAGGACTTTAGGAGAGACTGGTCAAGGGGAAAATAACAGGACCTTGCTTTTGGACAAATTCTATGTTATACAATTATTAGACACCCAAATAGAGTAGGTCACTGGAAGATACGAACCTTGAGTTCAATGGAGAAGCTTGGAGTGGAAATATAATTTGGGTATTGTCAGATCTAAATGGCATTTAAGTCATAAATCTAGGTGAGATCACAGCTAGGGGGTGAATGTGGAAGGAAAGAAAAAGCTTCTTGGGCAAACCCTCCAGTCGAGTTTGGGAGGTAAAGAGGGAACATCTGTGAAGACAGAGAAAGGAAAGGGAAAATGAATGTGGGGTCTTGCTTCAAGGCATAAAGAGGAATGGACTGTGCAAACTGCTCTTGATCAGTCATGTAAGGCCAAGACTCAGAGTTAAGCATCAGATTTAGCAACATGGAGATCCTTGGAGACCTTGAGATGAGCTCTTACAGTGTCATGTATTTAAAATTATTAATACGTCTTTTCCATGAGTATCCAAACACCACAAGAACAGTGTCTTCCTTGTTCACCAGAACAACCATCACTTAATGTAATAAGTACTTGCAAATATTTGTTAAGTGAGTTGTTAGGGTTTAGATATGAGGTGTCCCCCAAAAGCTCATGTGTGAGACGATGCAAGAATGTTCAGAGGTGAAATGATTGAGTTCCAACTGTTACCTTAATCCACTTAGTGCATCAGTTCCCTGGTAGGAATTAACTGGGTGGTCATTATAGGCAGGTAAGGTGTGGCTGGAGGAGGTGGGTCACTGAGGGTGTGTTTGGAGCTTATATTTTGTCTTTGTTGAACAGAGCTCTCTCTCTACTTCTTGCTGGTCATGTCCCAAACTGCTTCCCTCTTCTGCCAAGATGTTCTGCCTCATCTTGGGCCCAGAGCAATGGACCTGGCTGTCTATGGACTGAGACCTCTGAAACCATGAGGCCCAAATAAAGTTTTCCTCTTCTAAAATTGTTCTTGTCAGGTCTTTTGGTTAGAGTGTCAAAAAAAACAAAACAAAAAAAACCCAAACTGACTAAAACCTGAGAGCATTCAATAAAGATGACCACATTTTAGTGTTTGTCTCAGAAATACTTCTGAGGTCTAAAGCATGTTTCAAATATTCAGGGGGAATTCTCTCTCTGGGTTTGCAACAGTCACCACCAATTACTAAGTGACCACTACAGACCAAACTGTGAGCTTGGTGTTGGGATTACAAAAATAAATTAGATATGCTGGGAACCACTGTTCCTGTGGCATGCCTGTAATCCCAGTGGCTAGGGAGGCTGAGGCAGGGGGATCACAAATTTAAAATCAGCTTCAGCAACTTAGCGAGGCCCTGTCTCAAAATATAAAAGGGGCTGGGGATGTGGTAAAAGCACCTTTGGGTTCAATCCCTGGTACCAAATAAATAAATAAATTAGTTAAAATCATCCTTTTAAGAAGTTTTCATAATTGGGGAGATAAACAAATGAATGGGCCATTAGAATGCCCTTGCATAAATGTAGTGATAAAGTGAAGATGTAGCCGGGGGCGGGTGGACAGGAGTGAGGGTAATGGGAGCATGGAAAGAAAACTTCTCAGAGGCTGTACCTTTAAGGGTATTTGATAGGCATCATCCAGGTGAAGGCATATGGAAAAGGCAAACTGCAGAGAGCATGTGCCAGGTGTGTGTGTGTGTGTGTGTGAGCTGGCATCCTGCAAATAGATGCATGTTATTTTCTTCTTTATTTGCTGTGAACCCACCCTCCCATTTCCTCTAGTTTTGTTGTAGGATTTTAAATCCTTGTCTACTTTGCTTCTTTTCCTTTGCTCAGTTTCTTCTACCTCTCTATTTGTGATTTGTGACTGATCCTCTTTGCAGCATAGTGCTTTTTCTGATTTTCTATATAGATATTTCTTTGATTTAGTCTTGAGTCCATGAATGCCTTTCTCCATATGCAGCTCTGTGTAGTACTGCCTGGACCTTCATTCCTTCTCCATTCTTTCCCTTCACTTCAGAGATGCCTGAGGCTCATACCCTTCCTACTTCCACTCCTATGAGTTCCTTGGAAACTTATTCTTAGTAGAGCACAAGTTTATATCCCAAGTTTCCTACATTGGCCATCCTATTAAATACCCCTGAGCATCTCCTATGCCTACCTGGAGCTTCCTCTGTAGCACACCCTTACTTCTTCTGGTGACATATACTCAAGTTTATTTTGCAATATTATCTGTGCATCACCTTTACTGCAATGCATTATCAAAATAAGCCAATTAGGCTACAGTAACATACATCATCAAAATTCATGTTGTTGGGTGTGGTGGCACATGCCTGTAATCCCAGCAGCTTGGGAGGCTGAGACAGGAGGATCACAAGTTCAAAGCCAGCCTTAGCAAAAAGTGAGGCACTAAGCAACTCAGTGTAGACTCTGTCTCTAAATAAAATATCAAAAAGAGGGCTAGGGGTGTGCCTCAGTGGTCTAGTGCCCCTGAGTTCAATCCTTGGTAGCCCCCCCACACCAAAAAATATCCATGTGACCAAAGAAGATAATTCCTTTCACTTGCAAGTTTTTGCATACATAGGTTTGGAAGACAATCTGAGAATGCTGTCCTTGTGCAGGTTCAGCATTCAGGGACTTTTGCTCTTGTAGGGATTCCATTTCAACAATGGGAGCAGGTTCCCATTGGTATAGATGAAGACTATGACCACAGGGCCAGGTAAAAATGGCATTGAAAATGGTACAGTAGCTATTAAATGCTTCCTCCTGAAAGTCATACATGTCATTTCTGATCACATTTCATTAGCGTGTGTCCCTGCTTATACCAAAGGAGGACTGTGCCCTGAAGGAAAGGAGGGCAAGGAATTTTACTGATTGCCAGTACTGTCCACTTTGGGGGACATACTAGTAAGTAGTATTTGAGAGGCAAGCAGAGTAAATCTTGCTGCTATTCTTTATCATCAATAAGTTACTTATTTGATAAATGAAGTAATGTATTTCTGCTATTATTTTCTCAGCTATAAAATAATAAGGAATAATAAGGACACCTCTCTTTAAAGAGTCATTTGTTAGTAGCAAAGTATTCCAAACAGTACCTGGCTCAAGGTGAGTCATCAAAAATTATTTTGAATTCCTCCTGACTTGCCTGCCTTATCTTTCTACCTTGTTGAGTGAATATTTTCTCTTATGTTTTACTTTTCTTTGTATGCAAAACAAATGTTGTCTTTATCTCACAATTCACTGTTTGTTTAGATGAGCTTATGAGTTTCTTCAGCTTTCATATTTGACGTGTTGAATATTGTACTCCTGAATCTAGCCGGTGCCTGCATGTAATATGTGCCCACCATAGTTCACATGTATGAATGAATAAATGAAAGAATGAGCTTGTAGTTTTCAACATCTGCCCTGGAGGATAATAATGTTTATTCTTCTAAATAAATCCTATCTTTTTTCCTTAAGATACCACTCTTTTATATTCTAAGTCTTAAACTGCTTTTATAAAAAAAATACTAAAAGCATGGAAGCAACTTTGGCCTCAATAATTTCATGCTTACATCCTCATTCATGAACTTCACTATATTATTCAGTGTGGTCCAAAAGCTAGCAGTCTCAACATCATTTGGAAGCTTGTTAAAAATAGAGTTCCAGACTCCACCCCATACTTTCTGAATCAGAACCTGCATTTTAAGAAGATCCCAGGTTATTCATCTGCATGCTAAAATTTGAGAAGCAATGTTCCATGACACTTATGCAAGTTACCAGATGAGCTCATATGCTTCCCCAAGCATATGGCTATGAGTTAGGGACCAAGAAGTTGCATCTGTCCCTAAGTTGTCTTGGCTGACTTTATTCATTCTGGTTCATCTATTATCAATGAAAACAATTTGATTCCCATAGATCTAATATTAACAGAATATGTTTAGAGTTTGGGAATCATGGCTTTAGAAATGCTTTGAGACACTAAAGTTTTTGCCAGTTAATTTAATTATTGTTAACTGATCTATTATTGTTATTTTTAAATCATTGAATATAAAACGTACACCTGAGAGAATGGAGGCTGGATGTTATGGAATTAACAGGTGACTTTTGCTAGATGGTTTATGACCTGTGAAGCTGATCTGTTTCTTCTGTTAATTACCTGATCTTAATATTGTAGAAGATTTTATATAGCTACTGTGAAAGAGATCACACAGCTTGACTTCATGTATTTTCATGAAGTAGTGGTAATCTTTATCCTGGATAAAGACCTTAAGAACAGTTTTTAAAGGTATGCACAAAGTGTGCTCCCTACTGCAAGCATGATTGACAGTGAGGCTCAATATCTGCAGTGATTTGAGGTAGAAAAGGGGCACGAAGCAACTGGCTCACATCTGAGGGCAGAACAATAGCGAAGCCAGTAGAATCCAGTCACAGGGTGATTTGGTGTGTCTTACAAGTTTCTATTTCAGGAACATCAAATGACAAATTTTACCTAGAAAGTCTTATTTCATGACCTGCCTTGAAGCTCCATGGAGAAGGAAATCTCCCATCATCCTTCATAATGAGCAATACAGGTCAGCATAGTAAATGTTAGTGCAGAGTTATGTGGAGAATTCCCTCTCTTTTTGAAAAATAGCCAGAAAATTCCCCACAATTTTGGGATGCCTTTGACACTGGATAGTGTCATGGTACTGATAAGATTGTATATAAATGTGGTCCATAACTTTCAATACCATGCTCTGTTAAAGAATCATCAGGTTAGAGTTTGATTCAGAAAGTCTTATCTTATTTTTAGTAGCTGTACATCTTGGGGTTGCTGATTTTGTGATGTTCATTTTGTTTTACTCATAGATAAAAAAAGCAATTGTAGATTTATTAGATAATATATTCATAAGCCAGTGGTAAACATTCAATATTATCTATCAAAGTAAAAAAACACATGCCCTTTTTATCATGTTTTGTGGCTTCCTTAGCATATTTCCTAGAAAATGTATCAAATAAACATAAAAGAGACATATTTACCAGGAGAAACTGCTGCATCTTTTTAGCAAGCATAACAGTTTGCACAGCTATTTTAACTTGTTTTGATGGATTAATTGGTACTTACAACAAAGATTTCTTGTGTAGTTGATTATGTTGTAATGTTATCATGAATGATGTATGGAAAACATCTTTGTGATTTGAGAAAGATCTGGAATTAATGATGAAATAACTAAGTAGAGGTATTTTTGTCCTAATGTTTTATATTCATGTACTTACGAGAAATATTTCTCATTCTTTTTTCAATGACATGGTGCTGTTTATAAGATTTTTATTGAAATAAAATTTGTCATGCTCACATATAGTACTTCGTGTATATTATTATACTCCTGTAGTTATCAATTGATCACAGTGCCTCAGAAACAGTTTGTGTGGGTTTTTTTTTATTGTTGTTGTTATGTGAACAACATAGCACTTGCATAACTTAAAAAGTTATCAGGCAAATGAAGCTTTAAAGGTACTTACTTGTTGAAGTGTTAAGTGTCAACGATAAGTGAATGAGAAAACCCAGTGTTATGGTTCGGATATGAGGTGTTCCCCAAAACCTCACGTATTAGGCTTTGTAGGAATGTTCAGACATGAAATTATTAGGTTATAAGAGCTATAACCTCACTGGTGGATTGACTCATTTGATGAATTAATAGTTTGAATGGACTACTGGGTGGTAACTGTATGCAGGTGGGACATGGCTGGAGGAAGTAGGTTATTTGGGGCATGCATTTGGGGAACATATCTTGTCCCTGGTTCTTCTCTCAGTCTTTTTTTCTCTCTGTGTGTGTCTCTTTCCTTCTCTGTCTGCTTCCTGGCTGCAGTGGGCTGAGGAGCTTTCCTTTGCCATGTCCTTCCAACATGATGTTCTGCCTCATCTCAGGCCCAGAGCAATGAACTTGACTCACATGGACAGAACCTCTGAATCCCTGAGTCCAGAATAAACTTTTTCTCCTTTAAGTTGTTTTTGTCAATATTTTGGTTACAGCAATGAAAAGCTGACCCAACATACCAAGGATAGTCATTAGAAAAAAAAAAAAGTTGAAGGATATTCATTTTCCAATATCAAAATTTACCAAGATGGTGTGGTCCCAGTAGAAGGTTAGACATATAGACAAATGGAGCAGAATGAGAGTCTAGAAATAAACTATGCTTGGTATCCCACAAAGGAGCCAAGGCAATTAAGTGTGGAAAAGAATAGTCTTCTCAACATCTCAACACACGATGCTGGGACATGTAAAAAGACTGAGCTAGGCCCCAAACTCACACGATACACAGAAATTAACTCAAAGTGGGTCAGAGGCAGATGTAACAGCTAAAAAATATCTCTTTTTTTTTTTTTGGAGGAAATATAGGGAGAAATCTTTCAGAACTTGGATTAGACAAAGATTTATTAGTTATGACAGTAAAAACATGATCCATAAAAGAAAAAAAATGATAAATTGAATCTCATCAAATTTGAAAACTTTTGTGCTTACAAGACCACCATTATGAAAATGAAAAGACAAGTCAGAAAAAGGGAGGAAATGTTTGAAAGTCATATACCTAATACAGGATGTATGTTCAGAGTATACCAACAATTCTTATATCTCAATAGTAAAAAGAAAACAACTCAATTAAAAATGGACAAAATATTTTGACAGACATTTCACCAAAGAAAATATGTGAATGGCTAATTAGCATATGAGATAGTGCTGAATTTCATTAGTCATTAGGGAAATGCAAATTAAAACCACAATGACATACCATCTCATGCCCACTAGCCTGGCTGTAATCAAAAAGACTGACAAGATAGCCAAGGTTGTGGAGAAGTGGCCCACCTCTTCCATTGTTGGTGAGAATGTAAAATAGCACAGCCAATTTGAAAAACAGACTAGGAGGTTTTTATTTTCTTTTTACTTAAACATAAACAATAAAATTAGAATGTCATTCTAGCAAATCCATATCTTCATATCTGCTTAAGGTAAATGAAATATATATATATATATTCATGATTTTAAAAATTGCACACAAATTTTTATGCATCATTATTCCTAATAGTCAAATAAAGAGTGATTCTATTTATATAAAAGTCCAGTAAAGGTGAATATATAGAGGAACAAGTAGATTATTGATTGTTTGGTACATGAAATGCGGGGTGGAGATGGGGATTAACAGTTGAGAGCAGAAGGACATTATTTGTGTGATGAAATGTTCTAAAATTGGATTTGAATGATGGCTTAATAAAACTTAAATAAAATTAATAAAAGAATAAAATTGCTAAAAGTCAAAAGGGGTGAATTATGCAGTATGTAAATTATATCTCCATAAATTTATTGAAAAATGATAAGTGGGTGATTAAAACAAGTGAAATCTTGGTCTGTGCATCATCTTGATATCCACTGGGTTTCCTGTTAAAGTTTCCCTGTCTTCTTAGTATTCCTAGTCCCAATGTTCAGAACACATCAGCCCCCATCAGAACACATCTGCACTTACCAGCAGAGGACTTTTTATCCACAGGATACAGTGGTGGGTGCAGAGCACATTATACCCACAGGAACAAGAGGCTGAACAGGACTTCATAAAACACACCTGGTTGTCATGGCTCAGTTGCTTGACAAGCCCTTGTCCCCTAGTTCACCTACTCCTCATTCAGGCCTCTGCTGGAGCCACGTGTTGCCAAGGAGTTCTGACTTTTGGATCACATACCTGACCTCCTTTGCATTTAAAAGCCAGTTCTTTGCTACACAGACCCCCTGCTCTTCCGATCTCTTCTGCTTTGTCTTGGCCATGTTGCCACGTTACCTTGCTTTATAGCAATGTAATGTATTTCTGTGATTTCATTGTGGTTAAGATTAATTCAATACTAGTGATGTGGAACTTGTTACAAATATATACTTCTATGTTTGACCTACAAGACTCCTAGTAAGTGGCTTGGAAATAAGTAATTATGGCAAGCCCCAATGACAAAACTGTCTATGTGGAGTGTAGATCAGTTTTTGAGATCCAGAGATAAACCACAGAGAATGGAACACTCCAGAGTACGTGTGTTTTCAAAATCATTATAGAGTGGAAAGTGTGTGTGCGTATGTGTGTGTACATGCACACAAGTGCGGACCTAGGCTGATTCCATATCTTGTCTTTTGTGAATGGTGCCACAATTAACATGGGTCTGTAGGTGTCTTACTTATTTTCCTTTGGATATAAGTAAGAGTGGTACCGAGGATGGTATAATAGTTCTGTTTTAGGTTTTTGAGGAACCTCCATAGTGTTTTCCCCAGTGGCTCTTCTAATTTACACTTCCTACAGACGATGTATGAGGATTCCATTTTCTATACATCCTCACCAGCACTTGTTCTTGTTGTTTTTGTTTTTGTAATAGCCCTTCTAATTGAGATGGAATTTAAAAGTAGCTTCTAATTGAGATGGAATTTAAAAGTAGCAACATTTCTTGATGACTAAAGGATGTTGAGCATTTTTTTTCATAAATTTATAGACCATTAGGATTTTTTTCTTTTAAGAAGTGCCTCTTCAGGTTATTTGCCCATTTTTGATTGGATTACTTATGATTTTTGTTGTTGCTATTAAGTTTTTTGAATTCTTTATATAATCTGGATATCCTCTGTCAGATGAATAGATGGTAAAGATTTTCTCCCGTTCCATAGGTTGCCTATTCATTCTGTTGACTCTTTCTTGAGCTGTTCAGAAGTCCTTTAATCTTATATAATCCCATTTGTCAATTCTTATTTTCATTTCCTGAGCTATTTCAGTTTTATTGTCTGTGCCAATGTCTTGAAGTGTTTGCACTATGTTTTCTTCTAGTCGTTTCAAACTTTTAGGTATTAAGTTAAGGTTTCTGACCCATTTTGAACTGATTGTTGTGTAGAGAGAGGTCTAGTGTCAGTATTCTACATGTGGATATACAGTTTTCCCAGCACCATTTGATGAAGAAGTTGTCCTTCTCTAATGTATGTTTGTAAAGAGCATAAAGTTGACTGAAGATATATGGGCATGCGTCTGGGTTTCCTATTCTGTTCCCTATTTACTAAAAATTAGTAAACTAGGAGTAGAAAGAAACTGCATCAACTTTAAAAAAATAACCTACATCTAATATCATGCTTAATGGTAAGAAACTTGGGGTTTTTCTAATTAGGTACAAGGCAATTTTTTTAGGTACAAGGCAATTCTATTCTTATGAGAATACCGTGCTCATTTTGTTACTATGGCTCTGTGGTATCTTCTGAAATCAGGTATTATGAAACCTCCAATGTTGCTCTTTTGCTCAGGATTACTTTGGCCACTTAAGTTCTTCTGTGTTTTCAAATGAAATTTAGGAGTGTTTTTTCCTAGTTCTCTGTGTTAGTTTTTCATCGCTGGAGCCAAAATACCGGAAAAGAACAACTCAGAGGAAGAAATGTTTATTTTGAGTTCATGGTTTCAGAGGTTCAGATAACTCAGACAACTCCGTTGCTCTGGCCCAGAGGTGAGGCAGAATATCATGGTGAAATGGTGTGGTGGAGGAAAGCTTCTCAGATCATGGCAGCCAGGAAGAAGAGAGAGAGAGAGAATTTTGATTGAGATTGCATTAATTCTTTAGATCAAGTTGGAAAGAACTCACACTTTAACAATATTGAGTATTCCTATCTTTAAATTAGAATACCTCTCTATTTATTTAATCCTTCTTTGATTTTAATTAATCAGTTTTGTAGTTTTGCTTATATAATCTTGCATATATTTTGTTAGATTTATTTAGCTTTTTCATTTTTTGGAATGCTAATTGAAATCATATTTACTTTTAATTTCAAATTCCACTTGTTCATTTTTGGTATGTCAGAATGATTAACTTTGTATGTTAACTTTGGATCTTGACACTTTTCTGCAATCAGTTAGTATTCCAGGAGGGTTTGTTGTTGGTGGTGTTGCTGATTATTTCATTTTTCTAACAGATCACTTATAAGCCAATTTTATTTCTTCCTTCTTAATCTCTATACCTTGTCTTTTCTTGTCTTATTGCATTACCTAGAGGTTGCTGCTGTACAATGTTTAAAAACAGTAAAGAAGAAATCCTTGCCTTGTACCTAATTAGAAAAACCTCAAGTTTTTCACCATTAAGCATGTTGTTAGATGTAGGATATTTTTGGAGATAGTCTTTATAAAGTTGATGCAGTTCCTTTCTACTCCTAGTTTACTAATGTTTAAAAAATCTTGAATGGGTTTTATATTTATCAGACACTTTTTCTTCATCTACTAATATGATCATATGATTTTTCTTTTTTAGCCTGTCAGTGTGATGGATTACATTAATTGATTTCCAAATGTAAAACAAGTCTCGCATATATGTAATAAATCCCATTTGATTGTATTCATGAGGGAGATTGTAAATTTTCTTTCTTATAATGTCTGTTTGGTTTGGTAGGGTAACTCCTGTCCTCATAGAATGACAGGACATCTTCCCCTTTGCTTCTCTCTTCTGGGAGAGATTATAGAGAAATGTTCATCATTACTTCCTTAGAATTTATTAGAACCTACCAATGAACATATCTGGGTCCAGTGCTTTCTTTTGGGGAGGTTAATAATTATTGGTCCAGTTTCTAAATAGATGTAGATCTACTCAGATTATCTATTTCTTCTTGTGTGAGTTTCGGCAGCCTTTGTCTTTCAAGAACTGTTCCATTTCATCTAAGTTATCCAATTTTGTGGCATGGAGTATCTTTCCTTTCATTGCCCATGAGATCTGTGGTGATGTCACTTTTTTATATCTGATATTAGCAATTTTTCCGTCTGTCTCTCTCTCTTTCCTTTCCTTCTCTTCCTCATCGTTCTTCTCCTCCTCTTCCTCTTCTACTCTTCCTTCTCCTGCTCCTCCTCCTTCTTATTAGATTGGCTAGAATCTTTTTTATTTACTGACATTTTTCTCCCCAAAGGACTTACTTTTGTTTTATTGTATTCTCTATTGATTTCTTTTTTCAAATTCATTGATTTCTGGTTTAGTTCTTATTGTTTCCTTTTCTCTTCTTTCTTCTGATTTAATTTGCTCTTCTTTTCTAGTTTCCTGAGGTGGAAGCATAGATTATTGGTTTTATTCATGTTTTCCTTTCCTACTATGTTCATTCAATGCTGTGAATTTCTAAGCATTACTTTTGCTGCATTCCATTAATTCTAATAAGTTGTATTTTCATGTAGCACAATATATTTTAAATTTTTCCCTGATGTTTCTTTTTGACCCATGTATTATTTACAAGTGTATTTTTTAATCTCAATGTATTTCTGGTTTGTATTTGTTGTTGTTATCTGTTATTCAGTTCTACTTTAATTCCATTATGGTACGAGAGCAGATATATGACTTTGATTCTTTTAAGTTTGTTAAAGAGAGTTTTAATGCTTCCAGAAAGGTCTGTGTTAGTGAATATTTCATATAAGCTTCAGAAAAATGTGTATTCTGCTGTTGTTGGATGATACAGATTCCCATTATATATCATTGATTGTGTTTTCTACTTTGACTGTGTCCTAACAGATTTTCTACCAGCTTGATTTGCCTATTTCTGATAAAACAGTATTGAAGTTTTCAGCCATGATAGTAGATTTATCTCTTTTCTCCTGAGATCTATCCATTTTTGCTCAGTGAGTTTGACACTCACTTTGTTTTTTAGGCTTATAAACGTTAAGAACTGTTATGTCCTCTTGGAGATGTGAGCCCTCTATCATTATGTGATACTCTTTGTTATCTCTGATAACTTTTCTTGCTTTAAAAATCTCCGTTTCTGAAACTAATATTGGTACTCTGGCACTTTTTTTTTTTTAAAAGTAGCATTACCATGGTATGTATTTTTCCATCCATTTCTTTGAAATGTATACTTATCTTTATATTTAAAGTGGATTTCTTGTAGGTAACATATAGTTGGGTCTTGTTTTCTTAATCTTTATTCCTGTTCAGCTAAGATGTCCCCCCTACCCCAGTTTCTTTTAATTGGTACCTCAGGTCACTGAATTTCAAAATATTTATTGATATATGTTGAGAGCCATCCATGAGCTATATGTGGACTACTTCGGCATCACAGCCTAATGAGTAGGAGACTATGGTGTCTGGGAACTTCCAATGGACATTTCCTCTGGCTGACTGCCCAGACACATTTTGAGCCCTATTCAATCTCTGCTAAAGGTCCCGCCCAGCACCAGAGATAGGTGTGACCTGCCAAGATGTCAATCAACCTGCTGATTGCAAGACATCATGAAGCAAGACTCCAACCCTGAAACCTTATCCCTGCCTTTGATGTAGCCCCCTAAATAAACCACCAGAGCCATTTTTAATTGTCTAGCTCCAGCTCCTGTGTGGACTGGACCTATCAGGGGCTCCATCTTTTGAAACTAATTCCGACTTTGTCTTTTTTTCTAATTATTCTAGACTTAGAATTTATTAGGTGGCTTATATCCTCCTGAGCAGGAAGAAGAACCCCTAATGATGCCCTGGCTGCCTCCCCATAGATATAGTTGGATTAATATTTGATACTGTTTTCTATTTGTCATCTTTGCTCTTCATTCCTTTTGTTATGTGAAACTTTTTCTGTCTTTGTGAGTTTAATGACATTTATAGGATTCTATTTTCTCTACTTTCTTAGCATATTGGTTATGCCCCTACCTTTTAAACTTTTCTTAGTAGTTGCCCTAGAGTTTATAATATATATTTACAACTAATCTAAATACAGTTTTGAATAATGCTATCCTACTTCATGGATACTGTCAGTACTCTTTAAAAAATATTTAATTTTTAGTTGTAGTTGGACACAATACCTTTATTTCACTTTTTATTTTTATGTGGTGCTGAGGATCGAACCCAGGGTTTCACACATGTGAGGCGAGTGCTCCACTGCTGAGCCACAACCCCAGCTCAGTACTCTCTCTCTCTCTCTTTTTTTAAATATTTTTAGTTATAGATGGACATAATACCATTTTTTAAAAATGTGGTGCTAAGGACCAAACCCAGTGCCTCACATATGCTAGGCAAGCGCTCTACCACTGTCCACAGCCCCAGCCCTTGTGTCAGTAATCTTTAATAACAAAATAATCCCAATCCTGTCTCTTATCCCTTATTTTATTGCTGTCACTCATTTCATACATACAAAAGCATGTATAATTGAATATATTCTTGTTATTATATTTGGACCTACTATTATTTATTAGGTCAATTAAGAATAAGAAAAATAAAATTTCTTTTTAAACTTATTCCTTCTTTGAATCTCTTCCTTTCTTTATGTAAATCTGAGTTTTATCTATATTATTTTTGTTCTCTCTAAAGAACTTTAAAAATATTTCTTTCAAGGCAAGTTTATTGGCAATATATTACTTCAACTTTGCCCGTCTGAGAAAGTCTGATTTCTTTTTAAATTTTTAAAGGATAATTTCATAGAATATAGAATCCTTGGTTGTTAATTTTTTTCCCTAAACACTTTAAATATTTTACTCTATTCTTTTTGCTTGCATGACTTCTGGGAAGAAGTCAGATGTAACTTTTATCTTTATTCCTCTATTGGTAATGACTCCCCCCACTCCCCACTGCCAGGTTACTTTCAGTAATTTTTGTTTTCTTTGATTTTCTAGAGTTTGAAAATTATATAACAAGATGTAGTTTTTGTTTTCCCTTTAACCTGCAGAGTGTTCTCTGAGATTCCTAGAGATGTCGTTTGGTGTCTGACATAAATTTGGGGAAATTTTCCAGTCATTGTTGTTTGAAATATTTCTTCTTTTATACTCTCTTTCACCTTCTTTTCTTCTTCTTCTTCTTTCTTTCTTTTTTTTTTTTTTTTTTTTTGGTACCAGGCATTGAACTCAGGGTCACTTAACCACTGAGCCACATCCCCAGCCCCTTTTAAAATTTATTTAGAGACAGAATCTCAGTGAGTTACTTAGCACCCCACTTTTGCCAAGGCTGGCTTTGAAACTGCCGTCTTCCTGCCTGAGCCTCTGGAGCTACTGGGATTACAGGCATGTGCCACCACATCCAGCTTTCTTTTTCTTACCACTAAGCAAATGCTACATCTTTTGTAATTGCCCCACAATTTTGGAATATTCTATTTTTTTCCTTTTTCTCAGTCTTTCTCTTTGCTTTTCAAATTCCGAGGTTTCCGATGATATATCCTTAAGCTAGGAGAATCTTTCCTTAGCCATATCCAGTCTACTAATGAGCCCATCGAAGGCATTCTTCCATTTCACCTATGGTGTTTTTGTTTTTGTTTGTTTGTATTTTTGAATCTCTAATATTTCTTTTTTATTCTTTCTTAGAATTTTTATCTTTCTGCTTGTAGTGCTTATCTACTCTTGTATAATGTCTGTTTATCCATTAGAGTTCTTATTAGTCATAGTTGTTTAAAGTTCTTGGTCTGATAATTCCAACATTTCTAACATGTCTGTTTTTGATGTTTGCTCTGTCTCTACAACTTGTGATTTTGCTTTTTCTTGACAGATAGACTTTATCTACCAGAAAGAAGAAATTATTTTAAATAGGCCTTTAGTACTGTGGTGGACAGGTGGGGGGAAGGTAAGCATGATCCGATTGCCCTGTGGACTAGGTCTCAGTCTTTTACTGAGCCTTTGCCTTTGGACTGTGGATTTCATGTGTTTGTTATTCTTCTCCCTTCTTTAGGTGGTGGAGGATAACTAGAGTGACTAGAGCTGGTTATTGACCTCCTACCACAGGGGAAGTTAGAAAAGACTAGAGCCCCTCACAGTTGCCCACACTGAGCCTCAGACTTTTCTTGTACGGCACTGTTTCTTCCAGAGGTTTCCACTTGTGAGTCTCTGCTCCAGTGTGTGGCAACTTTGTGTGTTCACCCATCTGCCTCTCCAGCCTTGGGAGCTATGCTTTGCTCTGTATTCTCACTTTTCTTACGGATCTTAGAAGAATTGCTGTTTTTTAGTCTGTTCAGCTGTTGTTTATTATAGGATGGAGTGACAACTTCAAAGCTCCTCACCAAGATGTACCAAAACATCTTCTCATATAACAGTCTTGAGGACTATTTTACACATTGCATAATTCACCTATTTGAAGCACACAATATGATGGCTTTTATTTAATTTACTATCTGTGCAATAAGCATCACAAATCAGTTTTACAACAGTTCTATCACCCTAGTAATACCTTTCTTGTTCATTTACTGCTAATGTCTATCTCTATCTCACATACCTTGCCCCGGGCAACCACTAATCTAATTTTTGTTTCCATAGATTTTTTTTTTTCGGAACATTTCACAAAAATAGAATTATATAATATGTGATCTCTTGTATCTAGCTTCTTTCACATAGTGTAATGCTTGACAGTGTTGTTTAATAACTGTCAAAGACAAGTGAATAAAAAGAATAGATGTGCTAAAAAAGGTATCAGTGGATTATTTCTCTATATTGCTAAATACCATTCCATTGTAGGGGCATACTACATTTTGTCTGTATCTTGGTCAATAGATGGACATTTTTGTGGTTTAAAGTTTTTGGTTATCATGAATAATACTGCTAACAAAATTCATGTGAAAATTTTTGTGTGGATATAGATTTTAATTTTTTCTTGGGTAGACACCTAGGATTGGAATTTCGGTGCTCTACAGGAAATTGTACTTAAACTTTATGAGCAATTACCCAATTGTTTGACAAAGTAGTTGTATCATTTTACATTTACATTATAGTGTAGAAGGCATCCTGATTCTCTGCAACGTGGTGAACACCTGTAGCTTTCTCTCTTTGATTATACCATTCTAGTTGATATGAAGTGACCTCTCACTGTGCTTTCACTTTATATTTTCCTACTAGCTACTATGATTTGAAGCATCTTTTGGGGAGCACCAGCTATTCATCTATTGTTCTCATGAAATGTCTATGTGAATCTTTTGTCCATGGTTTTGTTTAATGTCTATTTAAATATACAATGAGTTCTTACAATCATTGAATTGTAGGGATTCTTTGTATATTTTGGCTATACTTTTAAAAAAAAAAATCTGACATGTGTTTTGCAAAGTTTTTCTTCCTGTCTGTGTTTTGTGTTTTCAATTTGTTAGTGGTATATTTTGAAACACAAATGTTTTGGATTTTGAGGAAACTCAAGTTTTTATGGATCATACTTTTAATGTTACATTTAAGAAATTTTTACCTAATCCAATTTTTCAAATATTTTCTCTTACATTGTCTTCTCAAAGTATTATTGTTTCTGCTCTTTACATCCATAGTCAATTTTATGTTTATTTTGGTGTGTGGTGTGAAGTAAGAGTCTGCTATGGTTTGGATGTGGTTTATTCTCCAGGGGTTCATCTGCAGGGAGCTTGGTTTCCAACAAGACAGTATGAAAGGTGGTAAAACCTATAGGAGTTGAGGTCTAGTGGAAAGTGGTTAGGCCCCAGGGGTGTTATCTTTAAAAGGAAATAATGTTGATCTGAAGGAATGAATTAGTGAGTTCATTCCCACAAGAGTGGGTTGTTGGCTGAGGTTGTGGCTCAGGGGTAGGGTACTTGCCTAGCACATGCGGGGCCCTGGGTTCAATCCTCAGCACCACATAAAAATAAATAAACAAAGTAAAGTTATTAAAAAAGAAAGAGTGGGTTGTTATACAAGAACAAAACTGCATCCCCTACCCCTTCTCTGTCTTTTGTCTTGCCATGTGATCACTCACACCTTCAGTCTTGCCTTTGTGATGCCTTCTCCCATAAGACCCCCCTGTCAGAGCTGAGGTACAGGTAGTGCTAGACCTCCAGAACTGTGATCCAAATAAACTTCTTATTTTTATAAACAAGCTACCAAGTCTTAGTACTTTGGTTATAGTAATGGAAAGTAGACTAGACAGTGTTTTATTTATTTTATTTATTTTTACTAGGACATCCACTTGTTCAAGCATCATTTGTTAAAAAGAAAGTGAATTGTCTATAAAAAAAAAAAGAGAGAGAGAGAGTGTGTGTGTGTGTTTAGCTGAGCATGGTGGCACACACCTGTAATCCCAGCAATTCGGAGGCAGGAGTATCTCAAGTGTGAAGGCAGCCTCAGCAACTTAGTGAGGCCCTAAGCACCTTAGTGAGAATTTATCTCAAAGTAAAAAAAATAAAAAGGGCTGGGTATGTGACTCACTGGTAAAGCACACCTGGGTTCAATATGCAGTACCAAAAATAATAAAATAGTGTATCCTTGCCAATACTATGTTGTTTTATTAATAGCAATTTTGAGACTGGAAGTTGAGTCTTTTAACACTATTGAGTATCCCAATTAAGGTACGTGGAATGTCTTTATAATCATTTAGAAATCACTTTTCCTCTTCAATATTTTTAATCGTTAGTGTTCTTTCAATACTTTTGTTAAATTCATTCTTATGCATATATATAATACATGGGTACATATAAGAAAATATATATATAGAGAGAGAGAGAGAGAAAAAATCTCCCTCTTTTTACTTTCTCTCTCTCTGATGAGCTCATCAAAGGCAATTTTGATATCTATAAGACAGACCTAAAAATTCTCAAGTGAAAGAGAAATGTTGTATTTTTTTTTTTAAATCTCACCTGAGGAGATTTTATATATATATATATATATATATATATATATATATATATATATATATATATATATAATTATATTATATAGAGAGGGGGGAAGGAAGGAAGGATGGAGGGGGGAGAGAGAGAGAGTAGAGATATGAGGTGAGGATTTGGGGGTCTGTCGTGATCAGAGATGGCTTTGTAATCCAGATATAAATAATGGTTATAGCCGATAATGTAATAGTGAAAGTAATTTTATTTTTAAATATTGTCCATACTTTTTCAAATTTTCCAGAAGTTCGTGAATCTCTTTTTAAGTTGATGTCTTCCCAAACTTAATCAATTGGTGAGATATGAAAGAAAACATGAAAGGGAAAATCTTAGCAATAATAATTAAAGTTTTTATGCACTGCATACATTCTAGGTACCAGGAATTTTTCCTGAGCACTTTACATGTGTAGCCCCACTTAAGTCTCTCATTGACCTTGTGAATTAGGTCTATTATTATGACCATTTTATTGATATGGAAACTAAGGCACAAAGTAGTTAAATACTTTGTTTCAAGTCTCAAAGCTTACCTATGACAGCAATTATTTGAACTGGCTTTAGATTTCATACTCTTAACAATTTAACATTGGGATAAAATCAAAATATAAATAGTAAATATCTCTCATTATGATAAATGTTTTTAATCAAAATTATTTTCCTGAATTTTCTGAATGAGTATCAATAATATTGTAATTACTAACTTTTTTTTACAGATTTTTAAAATTTGTTCTTTTTGGTTACATATGACCATAGAGTATATTTGACAAATTATACTAACATGGAGTATATCTAATTCTAATTAGGATCCCGGTCTTATGGTTGACATGATGTAGAGATTCACTGTAGTATGTTCATATATGTACATACAAAAGTTAAGTCAGAATAACTTTTTTTTTAACACCACAGAATAATTTCCTGGTGGACTCCACTGTAAGAGATATTCTCATTTAGCTGATAGATCCTCCTCAAATTTACAGTCACCAATTGTGACTCAATGAGTAAAGATTTTTATTTTTTCTTAAAAAAAATCCTATTCTTTTACTGTAATAATAAATGCCACACTTAAAACCTGTATTTCATCAAAAACATAGGTCATCAGGACTGGAGTTGTGGCTTAGGGGTAGAGCACTTGCCTAGCATGTGTGAGGCCTTGGGTTCGATCCTCAGCACCACACAAAAATAAAATAAAGGTATTATGTTCAACTACAGCTAAAAAACAAACTATTAAAAAAAAGAACCATAGTTCATTCCAGTAGAAATTTTTGATAGCATAACAAAAAGTATACATTCATATATTAGATAAATATAACATTTAAAAAATAAAAGCAAAGAAAATTCAGATATTTTCAAATAAAAAAAAGACACACAACTCATTTTCTTTCTTTTAGATACAGTTAAGAGAATTCCTATGTAATATTTAGATTGACATTTTCATTTGGATTTCTTCCATTTTTTGTGCCTTGTTTGTGGACAGGTTTTTTAATGTCCTAAAGTCAGAAGGTCACTGGGAAAGCCTGTGCCCTATAATTAAAACTTGCTGGCCCTCTAGCTGTTTTGTTCAGCAAAGACATAGGGCATGATGTCTTTTAGAGCCCTTGCCCCTGAAATGGGAATAAAAGATTTTGACCTTTTCATATGGCATTCATGAAGAACTTAATTTATTTTAGGTAAAGAGCAAATGGAGCATTGCCTATTTTCAGTAACTCGGGAGTGACTGGAGTCACCTACAACTTGCCAGTCAATAGTCTTTTATGTTTTCCATTTAGAAGAGCTATTGTTATACTTGTTTCTAAACCACCAGTGGTCCTTAGCAAGCAACTTGGACACATGAAGAACTATGTGAACACCATTGCTGTGAACTACAGTATAAAGACCTCTATCTAGTATGAAAATTTCTCCTCCTCCCTGAATGGAAAGCCCTTCATCTTCAAAACTGAGAAATCATTCAAAAATTGACTTTTTAAATATAAAAAACTAGAGTTTCAGGCCTTCACCTGGGTTAATATTTAAATGTGAAAAAAATGGTTTAAGATCTATTTGATGTTAAATCAACTCCATAGGCAAAATGATATAGGCTAACCCCACTTACTCCTATATAAAATCAAGAGCATGCATAATCTATGCACCTACTTTTATTTTACAATAAAACATTAGGACAAAGATTAGAAATTGTTAGGAAAACAGTTTGTTACTTACATTTTAGTCTCCAAGTCACATTTTAAAACCTTCTCTAAGTGCTTAGAAAGCTATGTTCTCTCACTGGTTTTTGGAACCATAAAGAATTACAGTTCTAAAAATCCTATGAATTCACAATGTGTTTGAATTATCCTACCTTTGTACAGGCCAAGAAGAAGCCCATCTTATATGGTAAGTTTAATGACTAGGATTCACCACTGCTACTCTAAACAATCGATATAAATGGCTGCACAATTAGCCCAGCTGCAACAACCCATCAATCATGAAGACAAACTTCGAGGGACCAAAGCTATGGATTTTGCCTGCTGTGCTATGCATTGTTAACCATGGTGCAGACCTGGATTTAAACACTTGGGAATAGAGAGCCTGCCAGGAGGCCTGCATGTCCCCTGAGAAACAGTCAGCCACCATCAAAAAGGAAATTCAAATTCGGAACAAGTACAAAGGCCTGTTTTCTAAAGTCCAAATATACATAGGCTGGTCTTAGAAGTAGCATTATATGAGGGGCCCAACTTCTTGTTACTGCTGGCCAGAATGACAGTCAATTAACGCCTCTCCTAGTCAGGCCCCCTTAAGAGAAAAAAAAAGAGTGATTTAGGAATGATAGTGTTAGTGGAAAAGACAATGTGTTGATTTTAAAAACAGCATGGAAAGAGAAATTCTGAATGATATTAATAACTTGTGAAAATTATGTAATTTCAGAAGGCTAACCTGAGAGCAATCCACAATTTATTTTTAGAAATAAATGTGTCAGACACATTTATACAAAACCAATTCCCTAGCTCATCAAAGATAGAAACCTTGGAACTCTGTGCTACAGACACAATCTTAAAGAAATAGATAATAGTTTAGAATAAAATGAATATTCTACTGATGGCAAAAGTAACAATTCAACAAAAATCTCAAATAGAAATAAAACAGAGCTCCCTACCTATACAATATTCAACTTTATATGAATTGTGCAGAAGATTAAGGATAAATTCTGTGATGTATCATATATTAGGAAAATTTAACATACTTTGATAAACCTACCATTTTTCTATAAGTTCCTTTATTTATTTATTTTTTTATTGTTAAGTAAGGCTTTTTTTTTTAAATTTTTTATTGTTGGTTGTTCAAAACATTCTTGATATATCATATTTCACACTTTGATTCAAGTGGGTTATGAGCTCCCATTTTTACCCCATATACAGATTGCAGAATCACATCAGTTACACATCCATTGATTTACATATTGCCATACTAGTGTCTGTTGTGTTCTGCTGCCTTTCCTATCCTCTACTATCCCCCCTCCCCTCCCCTCCCCTCCCCTCCCCTCTTCTCTCTCTGCCCCCTCTACTGACATTCATTTGTCCCCCTTGTATTATTTTTCCCTTTCCCCTCACTTCCTCTTGTATGTACTTTTGTATAACTCTGAGGGTCTCCTTCCATTTCCATGCAATTTCCTTTCTCTCTCCCTTTCCCTCCCACCTCTCATCCCTGTTTAATGTTAATCTTCTTCTCATGCTCTTCGACCCTACTCTGTTCTTAGTTACTCTCCTTATATCAAAGAAGACATTTGGCATTTGTTTTTTAGGGATTGGCTAGCTTCACTTAGCATAATCTGCTCTAATGCCATCCATTTCCCAGTAAATTCTATGATTTTGTCATTTTTTAATGCAGAGTAATACTCCATTGTGTATAAATGCCACATTTTTTTTTATCCATTCATCTATTGAAGGGCATCTAGGTTGGTTCCACAGTCTTGCTATTGTGAATTGTGCTGCTATGAACATCGATGTAGCAGTGTCCCTGTAGCATGCTCTTTTTAGGTCTTTAGGGAATAGACTGAGAAGGGGAATAGCTGGGTCAAATGGTGGTTCCATTCCCAGCTTTCCAAGAAATCTCCATACTGCTTTCCAAATTGGCTGCACCAATTTGCAGTCCCACCAGCAATGTACAAGTGTACCCATTTCCCCACATCCTTGCCAGCACTTGTAGTTGTTTGACTTCATAATGGCTGCCAAACTAACTGGAGTGAGATGGTATCTTAGGGTGGTTTTGATTTGCATTTCTCTGACTGCTAGAGATGGTGAGCATTTTTTCATGTACTTGTTGATTGATTGTATGTCCTCCTCTGAGAAGTGTCTGTTCAGGTCCTTGGCCCATTTGTTGATTGGGTTGTTTGTTCTCTTATTGTCTAATTTTTTGAGTTCTTTGTATACTCTGGATATTAGGGCTCTATCTGAAGTGTGAGGAGTAGAGATTTGTTCCCAGGATGTAGGTTCTCTATTTACCTCTCTTATTGTTTCTTTTGCTGAGAAAAACTTTTTAGTTTGAGTAAATCCCATTTGTTGATTCTAGTTATTAACTTTTGTGCTATGGGTGCCCTATTGAGGAATTTGGAGCCCGACCCCATAGTATGTAGATCGTAGCCAACTTTTTCTTCTATCAGACGGCGTGTCTCTGATTTGATATCAAGCTCCTTGATCCATTTTGAATTACTATAAGTTCCTTTAAAACCCTGCTATGGCCGGCACTAAAAGATCACAAGTTAGTGAGAGTAACTGTAATCTTTTATGTGATTTTGCTGATAGAATTATTATTTTTTTAAATCTGACAATGGGAAGAAAGAAGTTATGTAATTCACTTCATACTAGATTATTCAGAAAGATCTCCAGTTCTTCACGTATTTGTTTTTTGTTTTTGTTTTGCTGGGGATCATACTCAGGGTCTTGTGCATGCAAAGCAAGCATTCTAGAAAAGTCTCCAGTTCCAATACAAAGCCGCCAGAGTCATGAGGTTCATAAGACAAGAGATTACCTAATTAGGGTAAATCTGGTTAACCAAGGATGACTGATCAGCACAATTAATGTTCTTTTGGAACAAGAGAAAATATTTGAATCAGGAAAAGTGAGCTGTTCTGTACATGACTTAATTTAAAAAGAGAGTTCAAGACATTATTTAGTCCCTAGGTTTGACTTGATAAACATTAATATTATTGTTAACAAGTTCATAAGAGATGAAATGGACTAATTTGAGAATTTGGAATAGTAATCTATTTATATCAATGTCTTTAAAAATTCTCAATCAATATTTCATGGGACCTGATTCAACCTGTTCAAGTAAACTGCATCAGGTGAGATAGACGGGTGGGGGGGTAAGGTCCTTCTATGGAGAAAGTGCTCTAAGCAGACAGCACCAGAGTAGGAAAAGCTCACGCCTGTATGCAGAAAGCTCCACAGATTGTATAATTAGGAGTCCACACAGTGACGCTCCAGGAAAGCATCTGATGCTGAGGAGTTTTAACACCAAAAATAGGGGCAGGGAAGATTTTAATCTAGTGGGTGGAGGACAATCTAACAGAAGTCAGTATGTGAATGTGTGGCAAGACAGGTAGGTTGCCACCAGGAAACCCTGTCAGGAGGCAACAGAGTTCCAGTTCCAGTCCCTTACCCCCAGGAAGAAAACTGTGGTGGATATTGCAGAGTGGTTTGCCCAAAATGGACTCCCACCTTCTTTCTGGTGTGGCTTCCTATACTGCAGAGGCTCATGAGCTAAAATCTACATTTCCCAAATTTTTGGATGTGATTTATGTTTTGTCAATCCAATGCCTTAATGTAAGACTTAAGCCCAGGGTTGGGATGTAACTTAGTGGTAGAGAACTTGCCTGGTGTGCTCTAGACCCTGGGTTCCCTCTCCAAAATTGCAAAACAAAACAAAACAAAAACAAAAAAACAATGAAACCCACAGCTGAAAGAGTGAAGAGAAATTTAACAATATGACAAATAAACAAAGCTAGTCAAAAATGGGCAAAGAACTTGAGTAGACATTTCTGCAAAGAAAATGTACAAATGGCTCTTATACAAATGGCTGATAAACACAGGAAAAGAAGCTCAACATCACTAATTATTAGGGGAATGCAAATCAAAACTACAATGATACCACCTGATATACATTAGGATGGCTATTATTGCAAAAACAAAATAAGTGTTGATGAGGTAGTGGAGAAATAGATACCTTTGTACACTGTTGGTAGGAATCCACAATAATATAGCATTGTGAAAAACACGAGGTCATTCCTCAAGAAAGTTAAAATTAGTATTTCCATATGATCCAGCTATTCTGAGTACAGATGCAAAAGAATTGCAAGCAAGGTCTCCAAGAACTATCTGTACACCCGTGTTCAGAGCAGTATTATCCACAATGACTAAAATGTGTAAGTGATCCAATTGTCTACTGATAGATGAAAGGATAAGCAAAGGGTGTTAAATATAAATAATGGAGTATTAGTCAATCTTAAGAAGGAAAGAATTTCTGACATCTAATGCCGAAGTCTGGCTGGGCACAAATGCTGCAGTCTGGCTGGGCACACAATCACGAGCCACCACACAGCTTGTAGATTCAAACAGCAACTCTTTATTCCCGAACTCACACCGGCACTCTACAAACACGTTCTGGGGAAATCCACGTTCTCTGCCCAAATCCACCTCCACTGGGCTTCTATCTCCCAAAAAATACTGTCTGAATCCCGTGAGAACTCAAGGGGAACTCAGGCAGCAGGATACGCCCTGTTCCCAGCAGGAATAATCTTAAACCTAGAACGCCCTAAACCCGATTATCCTAAACCGGGAACACCCTAATCCCGGATCCACCCTGGTCCTTGAGCAAGGTCACCTAACTGCAATGTCACTGCAAAATGTCCTATTTCCACGAGTCCTTCCACTAAGCAACATGGGGTACGCTGGCAAGGAAATTGTCATACCTACTTGGCTAGTGGCTCCCAGCATCTCCCCCCTTCTGATTAATTAAACAACAAGCAATGTGGCTTAAGGACCGTGCCTGGTAGGTTGTCCAATTCAACATATGGTTCTTACCCGTCATGGGAAAAACTGACCTTTAGGCGTCAGCCTCCTGTCTTAGGTTGATACCACTGCAATTGGATCATACCCGTCACTGACTACCGGTCCAGCATACAGCCATACTTGTGGATAGGTCTATGCACCAGTGGGGGGGTGAGGTTCTTTGCCTCACCTCTGTTGGCCCCCAAATTTGACCTTGGTGCCAGTGGGGGAGTGAGGTTAATGTGGCTTAAGGACCGTGCCTGGTAGGTTGTCCAATTCAACATATGGTTCTTACCCGTCATCGGAAAACTGACCTTTAGGCGTCAGCCTCCTGTCTTAGGTTGATACCACTGCAATTGGATCATACCCGTCACTGACTACCGGTCCAGCATATAGCCATTGGCCCCCAAATTTTAGACCATCACTAGCAGAAGGGAGGAGGATACAGAAATGCCACGACACCAAGCCAATTGACGGCTCCTTGGGAAAAATTGCATCACTGGTGACACCATCAGCAAAGATATGCCAGCACTACCACAATTAACATGGGGTGCGCTGGCAAGGAAATAAAAATTGCATCACTGGTGACACCATCAGCAAAGATATGCCAGCATTACCACAATTTGCTGCACCAAAGGATAGTTACATAGTCCAGGCAAGTTCTGCAAGCAGTTCAAAGCGGAGGAATCTATCAATATGTCCATTTCCTCCCAAAATCCGTTTCCTCCCAAAGTAAGTTGACTCCTTGATTGAGCATTACTTGTTGAGTTATATTCATTGATGCATCAGTTTATACAGCTTACTGTGATAGCTATCATAGAAGCTGTAGTTTGGTTTTATCTTTGTCTTCACCGGCACTGGGATGAAGATAGGAATTCTGGCAATGATGCTAAAGAGACATTATCCTGAAAAGAATTATTAAATATAATGAAAAGGAAAGGTGAAAGTAAACAAACAGATCTGTTAACCTACTTTAAAAATAATCCTTAACAGCTGTTTACCTAATTTAAATTAGTAAACAAACAGATCTGTTAACCACCTTTAAAAACAATCCTTAATAGCTGTTTACCTAATTTAAATTAAACCATTTAAATCACGTGAATAAAAAAAATAATAATAATTCGGATCCATTTTTTCATGAGCGCTCCTCATATAAGAAATATGGACATACGCACATACAGACATACAACACAAAACACAAGAGTGCACACAAACGTACAACACATAAGAAAATAGTAAAGGCCTTGTAGCTTTACCTAGGTGAAATCTCCATTGCAATGTTTAAAAACTCCACAGTCAAAAAATAAAACTGATCAGAAAAACATTAGCCTAGGTTTGTATGAGCTCAAAAAATAAAACAGAACTTTATGATGTGGGAAAAATGCAATAATAAAATAGATATTGAAAAAAGCACCCTGGTTAATCACTGTATCTGCTACAACACGAATGAACCTGAATATCGTTATGCTAAATGAAATCAGTCCATTCATCACAGAAAGACAAAGCTTGTATCATTGTGCCTATGTGAGGTACTTAGAGTCATCAACATCATAAGAGCCAGAAAGCAGAATGATAGGAGGGAAGAATGGGGATTCAGGGTTTAATTGCTATAGAATCTCAGTTTTATAAGATGAAAAGTTATGGAGTTGAATGATGAGGACAGCTGTACAACAATGTTTAAAGTGTGCCACACCACTGAACCATATGCTTAAAAAGGTTAAGATGATAAATTTTAGGTTATGTATATTTTACCGTAATTGTAGAAATTAGTGGGAAAAAAAGAGTGGAGGGTAAAATGGTATGAGATACCTATTTTTACTGGTGCAGATCAAAATGGAAATGCTTTGAACTTGAGATAGGAAGTTAATCTGGCAGCTTCCTGATTATGACCATGGCAACAGCATCCTGGGTGGTCCATACTTATAACAGGACTCGAGATTTTCCTGAGTCTCTTCAGGTTATAAACAATTTTAGAAGTCATTTACTATCCCCACCAAACAAATTCCTTTATGTTGACTTAATCTAGAACGTGTTTTGTTCTCTACGATTAAATTCTAATACTGCAGTTGCTAACTCTAGTGGTTCTAAGCAACAGACTCTCAAAGAAATGAGATTCTGAGATTGGTCAATTTGCTCACTTGAACCAAAGACAGCTAATATTCGGTTAACGTGATCCAATAGACAAGGGTGTATTCTGATGATGTAGTAACTTAAAATCTCACCTGTGGTTGTTTTGAATAAGAAGCCCATCAAAGGTATGATAAATTGGGATTTAAAACTCTCTGCTTAAGGCATGGCCAGATAATCAGGGAACTTCTATGGTTGCCACAGGACTCTTTTCTGTCTTTGCAGCAGAAGTGACAGGAGCCAACAAGCAGAACCAGTGTGTGATCCTTCAAGTTGCTGAACTGCACGGGAGGGCCTATTCACAGACTTCAGTGTCGAGTGTGAACAATAGGACATTTCTTGGAAAGATCTGGAACCAGACTATTGGGACCAGGAAAGCTGAAATAGGAACATTTGCCAGAATTCCAAGTCTATGAATATTTTAAAAGCCCAAATTACACAGGAGAAGCAAAGCGTTTCCTGTTTCATGAAGCTGCTCCTTTTTTATCTGAAGGCCGACAACCCCACTGGAGGGAATCAACTCATCAGGTACATTGGTCAGGGTTCTTCAGAAAAGACGGGACCAGTAGAATGTAGATAGGCAGGCAGATAGATAGATAGATACATAGATAGATAGATAGATGATAGGGATATAGTGGAAGGTGACTTATTGGAGAAATTGGCTCACATAGTTATAGAGGCTTATAAATTCCATAACAGTCTGTCTTCAGACTGGAGACCTTGGGCACCAGTACTAAGGGTCAGAGTGTCTGACAACCTCAGAATTTGGGAAGTTGATGTTGTAATTCCTAGTCCAAAGCCAAACTGTTGCATGTAGTGGGCCAGCTGGTGCAGGTCCTGAAGACCCAAGGTCATAGAACTTGAGGAAAAAGAGGGCAGGGGTGGGCAGAGAAACCTTCCTTTACCGTCTTGTCCTCTTCCAGTCCCCAGATGATTGAATGACACCTGCCTACGTAGAGGGTAGGTCTTCCCCACTCAGCCCACTGACTCACACACCAATCTCCTCTGGTAACACCTTCACACCTACCACCCTAATGCTTTGCCAGTTCCTTAGGGTTCCTTAACCCCATTGATTTGACATCTAAAATTAAACATCACCCCAGAAAATGCCAATCCCCCACCTGCCAAACACTCCCGTGTCACCTTCAGATCCATCACTGGAATCCAGTCCCAAGCATGGTGGCACCGTATAAGCACAAAGTCAAAGCTGGAGGGAACAGGCTTTCCCAACAAAAATAATTCTAAGATTTTGCTCATTTGCGATGTCAAAAACCTGGAATACACATGGGACTGGATCCTGACGGTTCTATTCCTTGAAGAGAGAGACATAATTTTAGATTGGGTTGAATGGCTTGCATTGATTGAGTGTACTTGCCAGAGATTCTGGGTTCAATATGTTCACTTGAGCAGCTGAAAGTGTTTGAAAGGAATGTGGGTGTAGCACTAGTTGATGCTTGTGATGCCAGTAATTTCTTGGGATAATGTGGAGAAATGGATGTAAAGATAAAAGAAACATTTCAGTGTATTTATCACAGTGAAAACCACTCATCTGTGCCTAGTTATGCCTCCTCGGAGAACCCAGAGGGAACTTCCTTCTTTGAGGCACAACTTTCATCAAGAAATACCTTGAAAATGCTGGAGTGGTTGTCTTCTGCAGCCGGACCTGATGGTAGGAGCTGCTGTCAAAGGAAAAGTGCTCGGATTTCTCTGGGGAGATGAGGTCTGACGTGGCAGAATGCACAGGGTGAGTTCAAGGATAGGACCCAAAGACAGAGGAGGGTATGGATCATAGGTAGTGGGGTTTGAGTGACAATTCCAGGGATCTTTGGCCGTGACTAACTGACCAATAGGCTCCAAGGACTAAAAGAGAACGTATAACTTGTCATCATCCTCCTTGATCTGTTGAGAGCCACAGCCAAGTCGGGATGGCGCCTGGCATTTTGCCAGATGGAGTGGTTGGGAGGTGACGCCAGCGAGCCATTGGGATGATGGTGATTAAGTTAAGCTGTGTATAATTATTGGGATGGTGACTGATTGCTGTAACTGGATGATGCTGGATTGGGGCAAGCTGTGTATTCAGTTGTGTATGTGGACCTCTGCTGTCCGGCAATGGGGCGGCTCCTGCTGCCTCGGGTGCCCGCTACTTTTGAGTTCTCGTGGAATTCCCGTTGAGTTCCCGTTGGTTCTCACAGAGTTTCGGTGGAGTTCTAGAGAGTTCCCGTGGGGTTCAGGCAATAAAATAGTTCCTGTTTGAACCTACAAGTGGCTCGTGACCCTGGTTATTTGTGCCCAGCCAGACTGCGGCATTGATCTGTATAAGCTGAAGTCAAAACAAAAACAAGACTCTAGGTGACCTTAGGAACTACAATTATGTTATGGTGCCTTTACCTACTCACAGACCCTCAGCTCATAAAGGAAGGGAAAACTAGGCACTCGTGAGGAATTTCCGGTGATGTGCCACAAGCGTGCACAATACCTCTTCTTTTTTTTTTTTTAATTTTTTTTTTATTGGTTGTTCAAAACATTACACAGCTCATGACATATCATCTTCCATACATTTGATTCAAGTGGGTTATGAACTCCCATTTTTTACCCCAAATACAAGTTGCAGAATCACATCGGTTACACATCCACATTTTTACATAATACCATATTAGTGACTGTTGTATTCTGCTACCTTTCCTATCCCCTACTATCCCCCCTCCCCTTCCCTCTCATCTTCCCTCTCTACCCCATCTGCTGTTGTTTAATTCTCTCCCTTGTTTTTTTTTTCCCCTTTCCCCTCACAAACTCTTATATGTAATTTTGTGTAACAATGAGGGTCTCCTTCCATTTCCATAGTTTCCCTTCTCTCTCCCTTTCTCTCCCCCCACTCGTCTCTGTTTAATGTTAATCTTTTCCTCATGCTCTTCTTCCCTGTTCTGATCTTAGTTGCTCTCTTTATATCAAGGAAGACATTTGGCATTTGTTTTTTAAGGATTGGCTAGCTTCACTTAGCATAATCTGCTCTAATGCCATCCATTTCCCTGCAAAATCCATGATTTTGTCATTTTTTAGTGCTGCGTAATACTCCATTGTGTATAAATGCCACAGTTTTTTAATCCATTCATCTATTGAAGGGCATCTGGGTTGATTCCAAAGTCTAGTTATTGTGAATTGTGCTGCCATGATCATTGATGTGGCAGTATCCCTATAGTATGCTCTTTTAAGGTCCTCAGGGAATAGACCGAGAAGGGCGATAGCTGGGTCAAATGGTGGTTCCATTCCCAGCTTTCCTAGGAATCTCCATACTGCTTTCCATATTGGCCGCACCAGTTTGCAGTTTCACCAGCAATGTACAAGTGTACCCTTTTCCCCACATCCTCGCCAGCACTTATTGTTGCTTGACTTCATAATGGCTGCCAATCTTACTGGAGTGAGATGGTATCTTAGGGTGGTTTTGATTTGCATTTCTCTGACTGCTAGAGATGGTGAGCATTTTTTCATGTACTTATTGATAGATTGTATGTCCTCCTCTGAGAAGTGTCTGTTCAGGTCCTTCGCCCATTTGTTGATAGGGTTGTTTGTTATCTTGTTGTTTAATTTTTTGAGTTCTTTGTATATTCTGGATATTAGGGCTCTATCTGAAGTGTGAGGAGTAAAGATTTGTTCCCAGGATGTAGGTTCCCTATTTACCTCTCTTATTGTTTCTCTTGCTGAGAAAAAACTTTTTAGTTTGAGTAAGTCCCATTTGTTGAGTCTAGTTATTAACTTTTGTGCTATGGGCGTCCTATTAAGGAATTTGGAGCCCGACCCCACAATGTGTAGATTGAAGCCAACTTTTTCTTCTATCAGGTGCAGAGTCTCTGATTTGATATCTAGGTCCTTGATCCATTTTGAATTTACTTTTGTGCATGGCGAGAGAAAGGGGTTCAGCTTCATTTTGTTGCATATGGATTTCCAGTTTTCCCAGCACCATTTGTTGAAGATGCTATCCTTTCTCCATTGCATGCTTTTAGCGCCTTTATCAAATATAAGAAAGTTGTAATTTTGTGGATTGGTCTCTGTGTCCTCTATTCTGTACCATTGATCCACCTTCCTGTTTTGGTACCAGTACCATGCTGTTTTTGTTACTATTGCTCTGTAGTACAGTTTGAAATCTGGTATCGCTATACCTCCCGATTCACACTTCCTGCTTAGAATTGCTTTTGCTATTCTGGGTCTTTTGTTTTTCCATATGAATTTCATGATAGCTTTATCTATTTCTACCAAAAATGCCGTTGGGATTTTGATTGGCATTGCATTGAACCTGTAGAGAACTTTGGGTAATATCGCCATTTTGATGATGTTGGTTCTGCCTATCCATGAACAGGGTACATTTTTCCATCTTCTAAGATCTTCTTCTATCTCTCTCTTTAGGGTTCTGTAGTTTTCATTGTATAAATCTTTCACCTCTTTTGTTAGGTTGATTCCCAAGTATTTTATTTTTTTTGAGGATATTGTGAATGGGGTGGTTTTCCTCATTTCCATTTCAGAAGTTTTGTTACTGATATACAGGAATGCCTTTGATTTATGCGTGTTGATTTTATATCCTGCCACTTGGCTGAATTCATTTATCAGTTCTAGTAGTTTCTTTGTAGACCCTTTTGGGTCTTCTAAGTATAGGATCATATCGTCCGCAAATAGTGATATTTTAAGTTCTTCTTTTCCTATTTTTATGCCTTTAATTTCTCTTGTTTGTCTAATTGCTCTGGCTAGTATTTCAAGGACTAAATTAAATAGAAGTGGTGAGAGAGGGCATCCCTGTCTTGTTCCAGATTTTAGCGGGAATGCCTTCAGTTTTTCTCCATTTAGAATGATGCTAGCCTGAGGCTTAGCATATATAGCTTTTACAATGTTGAGGTAAGTTCCTGTTATCCCCAGTTTTTCTAGTGTTTTGAACATAAAAGGATGCTGTACTTTGTCGAATGCTTTTTCTGCATCTATCGAGACGATCATATGGTTCTTATCTTTAAGTCTATTGATGTGGTGAATAATATTTATTGATTTCCGTATATTGAACCAACCTTGCATCCCAGGGATGAATCCTACTTGATCATGGTGCACAATTTTTTTGATATGCTTTTGTATTCGATTCGCCAGGATTTTATTGAGAATTTTTGCATCTATGTTCATTAGAGATATTGGTCTGTAGTTTTCTTTCTTTGAAGTGTCTTTGTCTGGTTTCGGGATCAGGGTGATGTTGGCCTCATAGAATGAATTTGGAAGAGCTCCTTCTTTTTCTATTTCTTGAAATAGCTTGAAAAGTATTGGTATTAATTCTTCTTTGAAGGTTTTGTAAAACTCCGCTGTATACCCATCTGGTCCAGGGCTTTTTTTGGTTGGTAGTCTTTTGATGGCTTCTTCTATTTCTTCCTTTGTTATTGGTCTGTTTAAATTGTGTGTGTCTTCCTGACTCAATCTGGGCAGCTCATATGACTTAAGAAATTTATCGATGTCTTCACTGTCTTCTATTTTATTAGAATATAGGGTTTCAAAATACTTTCTAATTATCTTCTGTATTTCTGTAGTGTCTGTTGTGATATTGCCTTTTTCATCCCGTATGTTAGTGATTTGAGTTTTCTCTCTTCTTCTCTTCGTTAGCATGGCTAAGGGTCTGTCTATCTTATTTATTTTTTCAAAGAACCAACTTTTAGTTTTATCAATTTTTTCAATGGTTTTTTTTGTTTCAATTTCGTTGATTTCCGCTCTGATTTTAATTATTTCTTGTCTTCTGCTATATTTGCTGTTGTTTTGCTCTTCCTTTTCTAGGGTTTTGAGATGTAGTGTGAGTTCGTTTATTTGTTGGTTTTTTCTTTTTTTGAGGAATGAACTCCAGGAAATGAATTTCCCTCTTAAAACTGCTTTCATTGTGTCCCATAGATTCCGGTATGTTGTGTCTGAATTGTCGTTTATCTCTAAGAATTTTTTGATTTCCTCCTTTATGTCTTCTGTAACCCATTGATCATTCAGTAACATATTGTTTATTTTCCATGTGATGCAGGATTTTTCCTTCCTTCTTTTTTCATTGATTTCCAGTTTCATTCCATTATGATCAGATATGGTGCATGGTATTATCTCCACTCCTTTATATTTACTAAGAGTTGCCCTATGGCATAATATATGATCTATCTTTGAGTACGATCCATGTGCTGCTGAGAAGAACGTGTATCCACTTGATGATGGTTGATATATTCTATATATGTCTGTTAAGTCTAGGTTATTGATTGTGTCATTGAGTTCTATAGTTTCTTTATTCAGCTTTTGTCTGGAGGATCTGTCTAATGGCGAGAGCGGTGTGTTGAAGTCACCCATAATTATTGTGTTGTGGTCAATTTGACTTTTGAACTTGAGGAGAGTTTGTTTTATGAAAGTTGCTGCACCATTATTTGGTGCATATAAATTGATAATTGTTATGTCTTGTTGGTGAATAGTTCCTTTTAACAGGATATAGTGTCCTTCTTTATCCCTTTTGATTAACTTAGGTTTGAAGTTGAGTTTATTCGATATGAGTATGGCCACTCCTGCTTGCTTCCGAGGGCCATGTGAGTGGTATGATTTTTCCCAACCTTTCACCTTCAGCCTGTGTATGTCTTTTCCTATCATATGAGTCTCCTGAAGGCAGCATATTGTTGGATTTGTTTTTTTGATCCAGGTTACCAGCCTGTGTCTCTTGATTGGTGAGTTTAGTCCATTAACATTTAAGGTTACAATTGAAATATGATTTGTACTTCCAGTCATGTTTATTTATTTATTTATTTTAGTTTGGCTAGTTTTTACTTTTTGGTTGTTTTCCTCCGCCTTTACTGAGATACCTCCCGCTGTTGGTTTTGGGCACTGTTTTTCCATTCCTCTTCTTGTAGAATTTTGCCCAAAATGCTTTGCAGTGCTGGTTTTCTGGCTGCGAAATCTTTTAGCTTTTGTTTATCGTGAAAGATTTTAATTTCATTGTCAAATCTGAAGCTTAATTTTGCTGGATACAGTATTCTTGGTTGGAATCCATTATTTTTCAGCGTTTGAAATACATTGTTCCAGGATCTTCTCGCTTTCAAAGTCTGTGATGAAAAATCAGCCGTTAACCTAATTGGTTTACCCCTGAATGTAATCTGCCTCCTTTCCCTCGTAGCTTTTAATATTCTCTCCTTGTTCTGTATGTTGGCTATCTTCATAATTATATGTCTTGGAGTTGGCCTATTACAGTTTTGGATGTTTGGGGTCCTGTAGGCTTCCAGGATTTGGCAATCCATTCCATCTTTCATCTCTGGGAAGTTTTCTAGGATTATTTCATTCAATAGGTTGTCCATTCCTTTGGCTTGAATCTCTGTGCCTTCTTCTATCCCAATGACTCTCAAATTTGGTTTTTTGATGAAATCCCATATCTCTTGGATAGATTGCTCGTGAGATTTAAGCTTCTTTTCAGTATTGACTATATTCTTTTCAAGTTGATAAACTTTGTCTTCATTATCTGATGTTCTGACTTCTACTTGATCTAGTCTATTTGTAATATTCTCGTTAGCATTTTTAATCTGGTTTATGGTTTCTTGCATTTCTAAAATCACTGTTTGGTTTTTTTTTTAAGATTTCTATCTCCTGGTAAAGCTCGTTCTTTGCAGTTTGTATTTGTTTGTTTAGTTGGTTTTCAAAATATACTTTCAATTCTTGGATTTGCTGTCTCATGTCTTCTCTAAAATTCCGTTCCATCTGAGTTAGGTATGCCTTGATTTCTTTCCCTGTCCATGTTTCTGATGCTTCTAGGTCCTCCTGTAGATTTAAGTTGTCCTGCATTATCTGTACTCCTTTTTTCCCTGTTTTTTTCATGTTGTTCACGTTACTTTCCAGCTCTATTTGACTGCTTTGTAACTGCCTTCTCCTATACATTTGTTTTGGCTTTGTTTATATCTGTTGTTTCTCCTTTGTGGTGGGAGATTATGCCTATAGATGTTGGGCTTTATTGTACTTTAGAGCTGATTCATTCAATTTATAAAGGGCTTCCGGATTTTGTATGCATATAGTGATTTGTTTTTTGTTCTTAGGACTTTATGTTGGGTGCTATGAAGGTGTACGGGTTAGTATGTCTTGGCTACTTTAGAAGATTGCTCTACTGAAGGGGGATGCTAACCGTCAATTGGATCAGGGTGTTGGTAGTAGCTAGGTATTTAGGAGCACTATAGACAGCCTCGAAACATTCACCTGTTTGCATTTAGACAGTTACACGAAATGGAGGACGTAATGCTTGGGATGAAAGTTGGGGGGAAGGGAAAGGAAGGTGCTCTTGAAAAGTAAGAAGGAGGGGGAATTAGATAGCATAGAGGAGAATGGAAAGAACAATAAAACTTGGAAGGGGAGAGAAAGAGGGAAAAAGGGAGAGAAAAGATAAAATAAAATAAGAAATAAAATTAGGTCTTAGAGATCCATTTTCTTCTCTTCCCGTAGGCAAAGCTGTGCCCTCCAGGCTGAGATTTGCCCTCAATGTGTCAACAGCAATCCCTGTAAGGCGGCTCCTGGGAGTCTCTCAATCCTGTTGGTCCAGAGCCGTTTCACTTCTACGGCCCCTCCTCCCCTTCCTCCTGCCAGCCAGCCAGGTCCTGTGCACCGGAGGAGGTTCTCCAAGGATTTGGTTACACTTTCAGCACCTCTGGGTGCTCTATTTCCCTAATGACTGAGCACTCTCTCTGTCATTCATCTAAGCCCCAGTGCTGTGGAGCTGTGTTCTGGGAGTCAATAGTTTAATTTTTCCTGACCCCTTTGGTGGGCACACCTTCGGAGTCTGGCGGCTAAGACCATTGGTGTCGCCACTGGTGGTAATGGGAGTTGGGGGTCGAGGATCCCATCTGCTTCCCTCAGCTCCTACAATCACGACCACTCCGCTAGCAGTAGGAGGAGTTGGGGGTCTGGAGTGTCCTCTGTTTCCCTCCGCCCCTACTGTCACGCCCTCTCAGTTGGCGGTTGGGGGAGTTGGGGGTGGGGAGTCTTCTCTGCTTCCCTCCGCCCCTACAGTCACGCCCACGTCACTGGCAGTATTGGGAGTTGGGGGTCGGGAGTCCCTTGGCCCTTACAGTCACGCCCACGGAGAGATTTTGAAGTTTCCCGGTTGTTTGTATCTGATGCGGGTGGGAGTCACACACCTGCCAAAGTAGATTCCGCTGGGAAGGAATCTCTTTGGCCGAACTTTGGTGACTTCCCCTCTCTGCAATGGCGGGCCCCTGCCTCCTTGCTGGAGTGTCCGAAGGGAGGGGTGGAACTGGCTTGTCTCTGGTCTGACCCAATCTCTGGTTTTAGTTCCCAGTTCGCTATTTCATAAAGGCTTGGTTAGATTTCCTTCACGCCGTCTCAGGGGGGGAGCCGTTTGCCGGGTGGGCGGGGCCGTTCGCAGTGGGGGCGGGGCCGTTAGCAGAGCTGGGAGGGCACAGACCGTCTGCCAGGCAGGGACCCTTCTGGAAGCGCAGGGCCGCTGGGGGCCGACTGCAGAGCCTGGGGTGGTGGCCGCGGGCGGGGTGCCAGCAGAGCCCGGAGGGCGGGGGCCCCGTTTGCCGGGTGGGCGGGGCGTTAGCAGCGCCGGGAGGGCACAGGCCGTTTGCCAGGCCAGGCAGGGATCCTTCTCGCTGCGCGGGCCGCCGGGACCGCCTGCAGAGCCGAGCCTGCGCTGGCCGGGGGCGGGGCCGCCAACGGAGCCGGGAGGGCGGGTGGGGGGGGGCGTTTGCCGGGTGGGCGGGGCCGTTTGCCCGGCCAGGCGGGGACCCTTCTCGGCGCGCCGGCCGCCGGGGGCCGCTTGTAGAACCCGGTAGGCAGTGGCCTCGTGGCTAAGAGCCGGGCGGGTGGGGTGGCCGATCACCGAGCGAGCGGGGCTGCCAGGAGAGCCAGGATGGCGGGAGCCGTCTCCTGGGCCAGGCGTGGACCCTTCTCACTGCCCCGGGCCGCCGGTGGCCGCTTGCAGAGCCGGTTGGGCGGTGGCTGCAGGATTGGACCTCTGCGCCCGCGGCCGGCCAAGATTCACTTGTCTGGGGCCAACTGTCACCTCTAATATAACTTACTACTTCCTGGCAGGTCTCCTTTCAGCGGAATTTTGCTAGAAGTTCCTCAGTAGGTAGAATGTAGCTGTTTTAATGGGTGTTTCTGATCCGGTTAATGTGGAGATACTGAAAGTGCTGCTTCCTTGCCGGCCGCCATGTTGGATCTCGCTGTAGATTCAATACCTCTTCTTTCTACTCTTCCTCTAAAAAGGGCTTGTAGTCATCTCTCAGGGAAGTGAACTGCCCAGATCTTAGGGGCTATTACTTATATGAGCTTTAGCTAATGTTAATTCCAGGGGGCCCAGAGTGCCCCTGTGACCCACTACTCAGAGGAGGCTTACTGGGGTCAGGGAGAGTAAGTGGAGGTTTGGTCTGTGTTTGCCCCACAATGGGTCAGTGTGGACCTGTTGGTGAATTTTTCTCAGGTTACTTTTACAGTTTTCTCATGTATCACTGGAAAAGACCATGGAGTGAAGATTCTGGAAGAGCAGGCCTCTGTGCTAAGAGTGTTGCCAAAACAGTGAACCCAAAGCGGCGCTATGTACCTGGAAGGGCTCTGGAGATGAACATTGCTAGAGAACAGCTGTAAAAGGCAGAGGTAGAAATTCTTATTACAACTCCAAATTTCCCCACCTCCTCATTAAACTCTTACAACTTATTTGGCTCTTTTTTTTTTTTTCTTTTTTGACCAGTGAGAAGACACTTTGGAACAATTATCAGTAGATTATCACAAATTCAATTAGGGAGTGATTCCAATGGATACTGCTGTTCCATATGTGGTTTATTTTCTGAAGCTAGGGATCACAGACTCTGATGCCTGATGTAGAGTTATCAGGTTGACAAATGCTATTTTAAAATACACCAATAAGAAGAAACCACAGAAGCTTTCGTTTCAACTGGCAGGAACAGCACTGGACCAAGGGCTAGATCATCTTTCTGGCTCTGCCTGATAATTTAATTCAGAAATGGGCAACTTTTCACATAAAGGGCCAAGTTGACATTTTAGGTTTTGCAGGCCACATATGGTCTCTGTTGCATATTCTTCTTTTTAAAACAACCTTGCAAAGTAAAACAAAACAAAAAAATAAACACCTTAGCCTGCAAGAGTCACAGAAAAAGGCTGCTAGCCAGATTTGGCCTTCAGGCTGTAGTTTGCTGATCCCTGACAGCTCATGGGGACCTTGGCTATCTCACGAGTCTGCAGAATATCATGCAGCTCCATTCCTTTGGTAACACTATAATGGTCAGCAAAAGTAGCATGTACTGCCTGGCATGCAGAACATAGCATGTACCCAGGATGTCTTGATAAGGTGCTTCAGTGTCAAAGGTGGAAGATGAATCCTGTGAAAACTCACTATCCTATCACTGCACAGAGCCAAATTTCAGAAAGTTAATTTAAATTTTGGAGTTTGGAAGCAAGGATAATCCCATAAGGAGAACTAGACACAGGTTCTGGGACAGATGAACAAGTATGTCTTGAGGCTGGCTCTTCTGATGTTGTGTGGCTATCCTTAAGTCCCCCCCCCCCCCTTAAGTGCCTGTGGAACTGAGAAGCTGCAGTACAGTGTTGAATGGCTTGGCTGCAGGGAAAGGAAGAACTCAGAGTCGCGAACCAGAGGGCTTGAAAAATTAGGTTCCTGCAATATTGATTTTGAGCCTCTTCACCAGTGAGCCATTTTTGATTGGGAGTATTGTCTGACACAGATAGAAGCTGGTAGAATTTCAACTTCAACTTTAATCCTCAACCCCCCCCCCCACAAATTCTGCATATAGGTAATACAAAAATAGCTATGTTCCAAGGGAATTCAAAAGGAAAAAAAAAACATTCAGAGATTGCTGAAATCTATGTACTTGTGCAAGCAGAGAGGACTTTTCTTCTTCATTCATTTTAAGAACCATTTAAATTGGTTTGTGCATAATAAAAATTTAGCCTTTCATCAATAGTTGTATAAATAAATTGTAGCCTCCGTGGAATATAGATTGTCAAGAGAGGATCAAGCTGTGGTTTACTATTTCACATAGTATGCTTTGTTTTTCAGAACTAATAAAAGCCACAACTGCGTGCTTTATTATAAAATGCAGAACAAAGACTGAGCAGTATTTCCCTTATTTTAGAAAGACAAAGCCCAACAATGAATAACATACAAGGAGTTTGACCTGAACAGTGAGAGAGTTGACTTCTCCATGCTGTGCTGGCTTAACCCCATCTTTAAGCATCTTTAAGTGTCGTCTGTAGTAGAAAGTACTTGAATCTCTTTGTTTGATTCTAGGACCATTGGTAAAAAATATTTCAATGTACCCGTGTTCACTAAATGCTATTTTCTTTTTTTTTAGTACCAGGCGGCGCTTAACCACTGAGCCACATGCCCAGCCCTTTTTATTTTTTAGAAACAAGGTCTCACTGAGTTGCTTAGGGCCTCACTAACTTGCTGATGCTGGAATTGAACTCGCCATCCTCCTGCTTCAGCCTCCTGGGTGACTGGTGTTACAGGTGTGCACCACTGTGCATAGCAAATGCTATTTTCTTACGTCTTTGAGGTGCCTTTGTTTCCTAAAACCTGATACTCAATTTCACCCACAAGTTGAAATTGACTCCCTGCTCTCAGAAATAATGCCAGACTTGCCTTTTCATTCTCTAGACAAGCATGGATTCCTGATCTCAGGCTCAGCAACCTGGGAGCTAGACTGTTGCTCTCTTTATTGGAGCAATGTTAACTTCCTCAGTCAATCTGATGCTGTCTTTTGCAATTTAGACTAAGGAGAATGGAGATCATTCAGTTAGTGTAGGAGAAGAAAGGGGAACCTGTAAAGAGTAGCACAGACAATGAAATTTTTTATGTATTAATAATCAAAGAGAAGGATTCAGAAGAGAGCAAAGCTTGGTCATGGATAGCAGAATCCCCCAGTTTTTCTGCACTTCTCCATTCAAAGCTGTTCAGTAGAAGATGACCAGGACACCAGGAACAGCAATATCAGCCACTTCTCTGACAGATTAAACTGAGAGATACAGAGAGAGAGGGGACCCACCAGCCCTGTCAGATACCACCGATTCCTTGTATTCCACACTTGCTCAGTGCACCTTGTCCTTGTAACTATCACTCAAATGTTTGTGACTCCTCCAGCCTCTGAGGATCACACCTTCCTTTAACAAGCAATGAACAGTTGGAGCTGGTATCCCATCTGATTTTAGGAAGTATAGTGGGCTTTTGATCCCAAGAATGCTCATATATTTTGTTCTAATCTGGGGAGTCCCCACAACCCATCATCTTCTGGTTCCAGCTCTGTGATGGGCTTCTCTAGAAGGAACAAATCATCAAGGTTTGACTAAACTTCTGTGGCTTCTCTTTACACTTCACAGATAGATGGTGAACACAGAAAGGAGGAACAGGGGAGAAGGGGTAGGCAAAGAACAGGAAACTTCCTAGGACTTCTTCTGAAGTATCAAGTCCTTCCACAAGGGGTAGTTGGGGTGAGGAGTGTTGTACTGGATATTTGTTTCCCTCCCAAATCCATGTGTTCAAACCCTAATCTCCAGTGGGAGGGTGTTGGGGCGGGGGTGGACCTTTGGGAGGAGCAGGAAGTCCTCATGGATAGGATTAGTGTCCTTATATAAAGAGACATGTACAGATAATCACTTTGTCTTGGCCACACGAAGACATGAGAAGACAGCTGTTTATGAAACAGGAGTTGGGCCCTCACCAGGCATCTATCTGCCAGTACCTGGATCTTGGACTTCCAGCCTCCAGAGCAATACACTGTTGTTGCTTAGGACACACAGCAGTCAGTGGTATTCTGCTAAAGCATTCTAAGCCAAGACATGGGGACAGGGGCAGGAAGGGGGGAGGGCCGTGCAGAGGGGACGCTACTTGGTCTGCCAACATAATTTGGGAGTACTTTTCATAGAGTTGCCTTTGATTATGGGTTCCCTTCCTGGAGTCCACTTCTCCCCCAAATCTTTTGAGGTCAAGAAAAAAGAGCCAAATCCAGTTTCTCTTTCATCTATAACCCCTAACCCCCAGTTCAAAGCCTGACTCCATGACATATAATCCTCTTCAGAGAACTCATAGGACCTGGAATGAAGACAGCCCATTATTATGGAGAGCTGTTTGTCTTCTATTTTTGACTTTCCATTATGGAATTGTATTCTTTTTGTATTGACCATTACAAAATCCCATCAAAGTACAATTTTTTTAAAAAAAAAATAAACAACAAACATATTCAGTTGCACAAATCAAGTCAAATTTCTGTGGAGTTTGGATAGGGAGTGTTCTCCAAAGGCTCATGCCTTGAAGCCTTGGTCTACAGCTGGGGAAGCTTTAGGAGGCAGGGCCTGGTGGGAGGAAGTAGCACTGGGGGCTGCCTTTGAAGGGCACATTTTGTTCCCTGATTATTCCCTGCGCTTCCTCTCTCTTTCTGCTTCCTGGCTGCCCCAAGATGACTGTGCTCCACCACATGCTTCCTACCACCATGTTCTGACTCATGTGTGTTCTGCCTCACCACAGGCCTAAAAGCAGTGGAGCTGACTGACTGGATTGAAACCTCGGAAACCATGAGCCAAAATAAATGTGTTCTTCTCTTGAGTTGATTTCTGTCAGGTGTTTTGTTACAGTGACAGAAAGCTAACAGCCTCCATCTAGAAAATTTGATGAACATTCACCATTTTTAAGTTCATGCCTTCTGCTCTCACTCACCTGGCCTACCCAATCTATTAAGATAAAAAAAAAAAAAACCCACAAAAAAACTCAACTTAAAAAAAATGTCATAGAGAGTTTTTGGGTACGAAACCAGAAAAAGCTAACTATCTCAGGCATTTTGTGCTTTATAGAAAGCTTAAAATGAATCACTCATTTGCTTTCATTATAACATTCAAGAAACTAAAATTCAGTCCTATAAAATATTACTTCATTTTAGACTAAATAAAATGGTTGTCTTTTTCACATTGATGAATTTCTTCAACTTTTCCCTTAGGTTTCAATGGTTCTATTTACTCATAAGTGCTGTATTTCAAAGGAAGAACATTTTTGAGCTATCTATGATTTCTCAGCTTTTACCTTGGAGAATATTGCAGTGCATTCTGTGTGAGAAGCTTATATTCTATTTACAAAGGAAAATATCTGTAACTTTATATCTTCCCATACTGTATTGTAGAAACAAACATGCCAGTGAATATAAAAAGTTTCTATAGAATTTAAAAAGTCTTTGAAAGGTTAGTGATTACACACCCACATGTACACACACACACACACACACTCATCTATTGTGCAACACAAGCCAATGCTTTAGCAATTATAACCCAGATGAATTTTCTTCTTGTGCTGACCCAAATTTCTCTGTATCTGCTCTAACATTGCGATTCTGAGAAAGGAAAGTGTAATGTCCACTAGAGACGGAAAAGGCTATGAGGTAGGAGGCTTCATGAACAGGGCAGGGGAGGAGAAAGCTGGGAGAAGAAGGAGAACAGGAAACAAGAATGAGAAAAGGGCAGGAGAAGGGATGTGATCCAAGAGGATGGGTCCTCTTGAGGTTGATTGGCAGTGGGGATCAGTAGATCACTGAGATCCATTTTGAGGATCCATTCTGAGCACATTTCCGAGAACTCCTACACTCAGAGTGGTGTAGCCTGTTAGAGAATATTGGCAGAGGAAGATGTTTTGTTGGAGGTACCATGAGGGGATCCAGAGTTCCTCCTGACCTTGTGAAGAAAGCAAAGTTCTGAGAAAACCATGAATCACAGGGCATCTCAGGACTGGGTAAACGCCATCTGAGCAGGAGGCCTCAAACAGCTGGTGGTGAGAAGCCAAGCTGGATCTACCTTGACTTAAAATCAATGTAGCATGAGGAGGCCCTGGGTTCAATCCCCAGCATAGCAAAACAGACAAACAAACTTCCCTATGCTCTCAGTTTTCCAATGCCTTCATATCTCTTCCCCCAAAACCATAAAGCAGGGTTTCTGGTTTCAGGAGGAGCTTTTAACTCAGTGAGGGAGAAAGATGGGTAAACAAGAGCCATTCAGTAAGTATTGCAACCAAGGGACGTGCAGGGTGTGGGGAGCACAGAAGAGGATTGATTGGCAGGCTTCTCAGAGCACACGATGCTCAAATCAGACCTGAGGGGTGAGATTCTCACCTGGTGGTCTTCATTCACTCCTGTGCTAGAATGCCTGGTGATTATATTTCTTGAAATCTTTCCTGTATTCAATGCCACCTCCTTTATGAAGATTTTTCTGATCCTTTCAAATAGATTTGGTTTCTCTTGCCATCTGATTTTCATAACATTTTGGCTTGCTTTATTGATACATAATATCTCAATTTGCTTGGAATCTGTTCCTATACTTGCCTTTGTCTTCTCTATTAAATTATATGCTCATCCCTAGGGTCCCACATCCCTGTACCTTGTGTGTACTAGACACTCAGTGAGTGTAATTTTAGAGTAAATCAAGTAGAGCATACTACTGGAAGGCTGAGGGAGACCAATTCTAAAGTTACTAAATGATGAAGGCAAAGTTTGTGAATTCTCCTTTTTATTTCCAGAACTAAGCACAATCCATGGCAAATAGTAGTTGCTCAATGAATATTTACTAGAATTAAGTTGAAGACATAGGAAAGGGAGGTATACAGATAATCTGGGAGTTGGAGGTTGTTTTACAGTCTCCATAACAAACTCTGGAAAATTCTCCTCCCGCACAGACTTTAGCTAAATTGTCTAGGACTATGTTACTTTTCATAGGTGCTGGCCAATATTTCTATGGCAAATGTTGAATTTTAGGTAATGGTGAAATAACCAGCCTACAGGACATAAATTAGGTTTCATGAGGAAATTTATTTTGCTCTGTCTATGTCCATCTTTTTTGGCCTCAGCAAGAGAATATTGGTAGAAAAAAAGAGCCAGATGAGTGCCAGGTCATGTCCTTATGGTACCTCAGAGAATTCTCATAGTCCCTCTAGAAGGTAGGTACTAATACTCCCATTTTATAAAGAAAACAGGCTCAGAAATTTAGAAGTACTTGTCAAAAGTCACATGGCCAGTGAATAGGAACAACACAAGTTGTCTGATTATGAAGCATAATTACTTCTCTGATGAACAAATGAAGTCCTGATGGAGAGGAATCTTCAAGGTCTGGATTCAATTAAGAGGTAAGGTCTGCACAACTGTTCTGACTTGCTCTGGTGATCAAACTGGGCTATTCCAGCAGAAATAAGGTTACCTGAAGATGGAAGAGATGGATTATTCCAGGAAGAGACATCAAGGTGATAATTTGACAAGATGATTAGATGTAAAGAAATTGCTAAAAATAAGGAAAGCAGGATCTGTTTATATGTTTAAGTGCGCAGTAAGGGATATGAATTAACAAAATGTAATAAAATGTTCAGAAATAGTCTATTTACTTCTAGAAAGGACCAGTTGTTCCAAACAATCTCCCTGATTATTGCAAACATTTCCTGAAATGTGTCCTCAATTTTATGCCACTTGTGACATAATTAGGTAATTTAAAAAGTGCTTAGTTGAAAATGGGACATCTGTTATGGGCCCAATTGTGTCCCCCCCTAAAAGTTCAAACATTTTACATATGACTTTAGAAATATGTAGTGTGAGAGCAGAATGTTGATATTCAATAAATGTAAAATCATATCACACTCATTTGCTTCATTTAAAAAAAAAAGCCTCTAATTTGCCGTGAAAAAAATAAAGCTACAGTAAACTGAAAAATTTAATTCCTTCATGGTTATTGAATCCCATGTCAAGAGGTTATAAAAACATACTGCTACTTTGTGGTAGTCAGCTATTTGTCACAGTGAATAAAATACCTGACAAAATCAACTTAGAGGAGGACAAGTTGGTTCTGGGCTTATGGCTTCAGAGGTTCAGTCCAGGGTGGACTAGCTCCATTGCTCTGGGCTGGAGATGAGTCAGATCATCAAGGCGGAAGGGTGTGGCAGAGAAAAATTGCTCTACTTGGCAGCCAGGAAGCAGAGAGCACAACTGAAGCCACAGGGGTGAAATGTAACACCCAAGGCGTGCCCCCAATGACCTACTTCCTCCAGTCACACTCCACCCTGCAATCACCACCCAGTACAATGGTCCTTTCAAATCATTAATCCATCAAATTGATTAATTTGCAGAGGAGGTTACAGACTCTCCTCATCCAACCATTTCACTTCTGCACATTCCTGCTTTGGGAGACACCTCATATCCAAACCATGGCATACTTCTGGGACAAGTGACCTTAGAGTGCCACCAGCAGGAAGGGGCATTCTGTCCCACTCAGTACTCAGACATGCATGTCATTCCCATACCAGAGACACGGACTCCTCTTTCTTCTTTCCTATTTCTTTCTGCCTTTTGTGCCACTGTTCATGAACAACAGGAGTGGGAGATAACAAAAGAGCAACTCACATCCTCTTTTCATTTGGGGCATTTTCATCCTTTCCTCCTACTTTGGCCCATCACTACCACCCACCTGGTTGCTATAGTCACTGCTATGAGAATGTAACTTGACTGCCATCTCTGGCTTGGTTGTCTGGTCTTGGGATTGGTAGTTGTGTCATCATGGTACTTCTGTGAGAATTTGGAGCTGGCCTGTGAGTTATGAAGTTCAAGGGTTGTTAGTAACCATGCAACTTAATGATCATCAGAAAAACAGAGAAAGTTATGAGTTTATGTGGGTAAAGAGAAGGAAGGAGGGAGAAAAGGCAGGAAAAGAGCAGATAGAGCAATGGGGGAAGTCCCAGCTGCATGTCTCTGTTTCTGGTTGTCAATGCCTGGCTTCATTCCTGCTCTTGGGTTCCATGAGACAGTCAAGAACTTTATAATAATTTAATCCTTTTACATAAGTTAGTCGATTTTTAAAATTTCTCATAGCAACTCCCCTTAACTTCCATACATATACACACAGATTATCTAAATATACAAATAAGAAAGTTCAACTCTTGCTTTTAATTTTTTAAAAGCTGGGATGAAGCTGGTCGCAGTGAGGCACACTGGTAATTCCAGGAGCTTGGGAGGCTGAGGCAGGAGGATCGTGAGTTCAAAGGCAGCTTCAGCAAAAGCAAGGTGCTGAGCAACTTGGTGAGATCCTATCTCTAAATAAAATAGAAAATAGGGCTGGGGATGTGGCTCAGTGGTGGAGTGCCCCTGAATTCAATCCCTGGTACCAACAAACAAACAAACAAACAAAAAATCCCAAACTGGGATGAAAACAGGAACTTGCTTTACAACATATTGTTAATATAAATGAACAACTATAGTTAAGAAAATACCTGATGTCACACATGGTGTTATATATTAGGAGATTTTGAATAGTAGAGGATTATAAAGATATAGATACCCACTGTGTCACATCAATCTACATATTTACATATGACTTTAGAAATATGTAGTGTGAGAGCAGAATGTTGATATTCAATAAATGTAAAATCATATAAAAAAACCTCCAGGAACAGTGAGTATACAGAAAGAGTGTGAGCTACCTCATTGCAAAGGAGGTGTGACATGAGTCCTGCAGATGTTAGATTGATTTTATTGCTTCAGACAGCAAAGTAACTACTGGGAATCACCTTTGACTTCTGACCATACAGAGATATTTCAAAAGGAAATGAAAAATATGTTGTCCTGCACTGGCAAATGGAGTTACGATCTGGGGACACAAGTGGCTAGAAGTTCAAGGTTGGTAAAAATAAAGCCTGAATGAGTTTAATCAACCATAGAAGCATCTGAATCCTCCAGGATGATTCAAGGAACATGCCACTAAATAACTAAAAAAGGTAAATATCAGGCTGATGGATGGAGTTTAAAAAATGCCATGTGGCATATACATCTGATAAAGTCCTGGTTTCTTTTATTCTCTCACTTTCTCTTTCCCCCCACCCCCCCTTTAAAGTTCCTATATGATCATCACAGGTATGTCACATATTCCTCAATGTCCCTGTAAAAAGTCCTGGTCAGCATGATCTATATCTGGATTTTTGTTATAATGGGGCTTTCTGGGTGTGTCCCTTTAAGTGTTCATTTCCATCAGTACCTGTACCTATTTTACCTCTGTTCTGAGGAGGAATGCTTTTGTATCTATGGCACTAGTGAAGCAGTCTTCATAAACACAATCTCCATTTAACGTTAGAGGACTTATATATTAATGACATTTTCAAGTTAGTGGTAAAGCTTTGGCATCCTAATGTTCTGATATTCTTTCAATTCTTCTGTATTTTAAGAGTGGTCTAAAGCTGTTACACAGCGGGAAAGTTGTACCATCTTTTCAGTAGACCTCTATGAACAGGACTTACCCAGTGCAGGAGGTGGGTGTGTTCAGTCCTATCCCATACAGGAAAACTCTAGCTGCCTGACCCAACCCCCAGTTTTCCAAGATCTGTCTGACAGTTTATCCCTCACCTCTCACTTGTCTCCATTCGCCATGGTGCCAGAGCAGAGCACAGCAGAGCAGAAGTAGTTTGGAGAGAAGGAAAGGTAAGGGCTGCAGGGACCGAGGGAGAAGGGGCCCAAAACATTTCTGGCCCATCCTGTTTATTAATCCATTCTATAACTATTTCTGGAAACTACAGCATGTTGGGCGTTGTCCCAAGCCCTAGAAGCAAAGCGGTGGCAACAAAACAAACCACCCCAAAACCAAAAACCTAAACAACCAAAGTTCCTGCCCTGATTGACAAAGCTTGTAACCTAGTGGCAGGCAAGTGCTCTTGGAGTGAATGGATGCCTAGATTCAGGCAGTGACAGCAGGGGTGACAGCTGGGGGTAGACACAGCTTCCCACGCTGTGAAACTGTTAAGCACTGACTTAACCCAAATTGATTTCACCATCCTGACTTAGGGATTCCAGGCCCTTCGAATGGCGAATGTCACACTTGTGTACAGCACTGAAACTCCATTTTATTTAAAATGTGAATTTAAAGAGCCCAGAGGAGAAAAACTGAGGGTGTCTTTATAGGCTGCTCTAAGGCACCTTTACCTTTGAGCAGCTCAGTCAGAGCCTTTCCAAGAGAACCGCCAGGTGGCACCTGTAAGGCGCAGATGGGGAAATCATTTGCCCCACACCCCACAGCCTGGAACCAGCAGGCTGCGTGCTTTCGCCTGTGGGCTTGTTGGCGAGGAAGTGGGGGAGTTTTAGTCTCCTTCCAGACTGCGTGATTACACACCCCATCTTCCTAACACCCCAAACACGCCGAGGGAGGACTTGTCCCCACGCACTCAGGCTGTCTAAGTCGTATCACAAGCTTGTTGGGAGCAAATCGGCCTTAGCCACCCTCTGCAACGTGGGGGACTCGCGGAGGGCGACTTTGGGTTGCTCTGGACTGGAAACCGAGTCGGTGCCCAAGTCTCCCACGCCAGACCCCCAGCTGGGGCAAGAGGGCTGAGAGGCAGGAGAGAAGCGTCCCAGGGCGGCTGCAGGCAGAAGTCCCCCAAACGTGGGACACTGCTTTACCTTCACCTCACGGCCTGGGGACCGTCAGCGGCCGGGGTCTGGGGCGCCTCCTCCTGCTGATCTTTTTCTCTGTGTTTTCTCCTGCCCCGGACTCAGCGTGGCGTCCCCCATCCCTCCTCATCACCACAGCAGTGATCCCACACGCTAGGCTGGGTGGTTGTCCCCCCGCGCAGAGGGGCTGGGTGCGGGGTGTCAGCACACGCAACCAGCCTGTTTTGGTCATTTCGAGGTGCGCGGCCAGGCCACCAACTCCGCTCCATCTGTAGCTGGAGGCAAGCTGCGCCAGTTGCGAGATCCTAGCTGCTGCCACCGCCTCTATTCTGTCGCTAGTGACATTGGGAGGAGACCGCTTGGAGAGAGCAGAGAAGGAGGAAAAGGGGCAAGGAAGGTGGGGGAGGGGGGAAAGTAGCAATTGTGCCGGGGGGCGTGTGAGCAGCCCGAGAAGCAGCCGCGCTGGTAACAACTTCTCTGGGGCGCGCGCGGCGGGCAGGGGAGCGAGCGCGGAGCGCGGCCCGAGCCTGAGCCCCGGGCAGCGGCGGGAGTCTCGGCAGCGGCGGCCCGCGCCTTGCGCCGCGACGTCTGCTAGTTTCCTCCGGGTTCTCGGCCCCGGGTGCTGAGCTCGGGTCTATAAATAGCAGGTTACAGCTCCTTCTCGGCGCGCACTCGCTCTCACGCGAACGCTGGAAAGTCAGGCTAAAAGTGTCTGCTGCTGCTGCCGCCCCCCGCTCAGCCTCCGGGAGAGGTAATTACCCGCCTCGGATCCCGGGGCTCGGTGGGGGATTTCGCAGGGTGGGGTGGGCGAGGGTGGGCGATCAGGGAGGCGTTGGAGCGTGTCTGAGAGCGCGGGGGCGCGTCCTGCCTTGGGGAGCCTGTGTGTTTTGCATCAAGTTTCTCAACCCTGCAGCCCAGATCGCCCCTCTAGCCCTGTCGCTTAGTGGGTAGGGGAGGGTGTGCTGCCTGTCTTTGGGTGTTGGGGTACTCCTGTCCCCCGCTTACTGTCTTGTCGAGCGCCCCGGAGCGCAAGCTTGTTCCTACTCACATTCACGGGCTCCCACTCTCCGGGCCCCCTGGGTAACTCTGAGCTCTGGCCTCGCTGACCTTCCAAGGCTGCGCCCACCTGCGCGGTCCTTGAGAGAAGCCCTTGTGGCCCAGGGACTTGCCCCTAATCCCAATCACAGGCTGCCGCCCCTCTGCCCCCCGGCCTCAGAACAAGGAGTCCTTAAAGCATTTAAGGGGTGGTGGATGCTGGGGTCCCAGTTGCCTCATTTCCTGATGTTTCCTAAAAAGCCCCTCTCTGTGACCATCTCTAGTCCCACCCCCAGCAACTCCTGAGAGCGTGTCGCCTTTGGGCGACTACCCACGCATCTCTTATCCTACTCCTGAGAGGTCTCACTAAGAGGTTAGCAAGGTGGGACTTGGCTGAAGGGGTGAGGAGTCATTGTTTGGAGCATTGCGCTGTAGACTCCTAAACCTCTTCGCGCCCCTCTGGCAGGGACCAGAGCTAGAGCAAGTCAGGAGCCTGGTTCTTCAATGACTTACAGGTTTGTAGCTGATATTAAGATGAAGATGTAGAGCTACACAAATCTGCGTTTGCCCCTCCTTGCACCTCTGAATTCTCCTCCCTTCGGAGTGGTGGTTTCTGTCCCTGAGGACCCAAGGAAGAGGGACCCAGCAGTTTCTTTTTGGGGACAAGAGGGTTTATCAGGTGAAGATGTGCATATTAGGTTGTTGCTGCTGCACAAAACATACTGGAAAAACCCAGTGGAGAAGGAGCCAGCAGTTTGTGTTTGGAAACGAGAGGCTTCTTAAGGGTGAGGTTGCACATATTGATTAGGTTGTTTCTGCTTCACAAAACTTACTGGGAAAACCTGGCAGGGTTTTCTGTTACTCTTGTTTCAATGATGCAGATTGGCTCTTTTTGTTTTTTTCCTTCTCCTGAACCAGGTTTCTCCTCTCTCTCTTAAATGTTGTTTGAGGTCATTACGTTTGCTGAGGCCAGGTGTTGCATTTTGCCTACCTCCCTCCTCTCAGTATTGTTTATAAAGCTGTGGTTCTATAAGTAAAAACCTAGAAGAGGGTATACATTTTTGTCCCTGTCTCAAGATGAGCAAAAGGAAGCCTTTTAATTACAGTGCACCTACATTTCAAAGACTTTGCTTGTAACAGGAATTTTCTTAATGAGTTCTGGATCAGAAATGGTAGTAACCTGACTCAGTGCTAAAGCAACGCATAAGGCGCTGGGAATCATCAACAGAGCAGTTGGCTGATAGTGTGTAAGAAGTTGAGTAAGGAGAGGACTGAGCAAGTGGGCATTTTCAGCTCCCTTGGTAGACAAGGTAATGTTTAGCTCATGTTCCTTTGCAATGTTCTTCAGTAAAGCATTGATATTAAACCAGTCAGTGATCAATGGCTGTGTGATTAGTACACAGGCATTAAAAATTGAACCTGTTGGACATGTAGTAATTTTAAATGCTTCTGCAATGGAATGCCTTTTTCTTTTTTTGTCTATTTCTTTCCAAAGTGATTTGGAAGATTGTCCTTGAAAGGTTATGAAATGTGCATGGGAAGAGATGTTAGATGCTTAGTGTTATTGGGAAACATACTTGCTGATTGAAATACTGCTCTGACTTTGGAGGAATATTCTCTTTGATTTGGCAAATCAATATTATTTGGGATACACTAATGACCAGTTAGGATGTGTATAATTATAGCAGCACTTTGTTTCAGACTCTGATATAGTATCAGAACAGCCAGATAGATCAAGTTTAGTTTTGTCTTTCCATATGTTTGAAGAATCATGCAAAGTTATAGACAGACAATACTCTTAAAATGTTGGGCTTGAGCATCACTTTAGGGATGCGAATTGACTGACTGACTTCATTTCCTATAAGATTTTTGTCAAAATTCTAAATGACTTTCATAGACTCATTAGTTAAATTTGATTATAAAATAATGCAATTATATTTTAATTTTGTGAAATGGAAAAACCATTAAACTCAGGGAAAGCCAGATATTTTGTTCAAAATTGTGCCGATTGAAAGTTGTTCATCTCTTTTCTGAGACCTTGGAGTATCTTCTAGTTTAAATAAGGTAAATCCCCACATGGGTAACAGAGTTAACTTGCACTACCTTCAGGCAAAATCCAAGAAGGCAAGTCTCTGAGAGACAGAGCAACAACTGCAAACTGATCCTATATCTCTTAGCAACCAAATAGATGTCAGTTTTCAGGTAAGCACTGACATCTGAAAATACAAAGCTAGAAAACTGATGGAATCATAATTAGTGAGATGCTTACTGAATATTTATTACTTTCTTTTTTCACTGTGAGCAGTTCCCAGTAGTACTAATATTAGGTATACAAATACACATTCTGTAATCCATAGGGAATAAATTATCTTTCACATGGGGCTTTTAATAAATAGAAATGTCCTGTTTTAAATAATCTCAAGTTAAATGTTCAGTGGAAAGCTGTATCAGTCTCTTCTGTATGCTATACCTTACTTTCTCCATGTGACCTAGCTCTCTTTATAAAGCCCCAAGGAATCTGCTCCAAAGGCCATGTTGTTACTGCTTTTTTTTGAATGTTGGATTAGAAATCCCTGATCAGAGAGTTTCTTAGGATATGCTCATAATCATATATACCTTAATACTCAGGCTTAAGAAATGATGCTATTAGGCAAATAATCTCATCTTAAACATTTATTTATAGATAAATCCAAATGGTGATGCTGTGATTTAATTTCCAGTGAAAATTCTATAGTCTGTGATTCTAAAACTTTAGATGCCGTGTGTGTGTGTGTGTGTGTAGAAATGGCATTAAGATAGGTGGGGAAAAATTAAGGGAACTTTTAGAGCCTCAAGCACAATTGTCATTTGAATCAAGTCTTTGTTACTTCAATCTTTTTTATGCTTTGCAGTCCTACGTAAATTAATAAATGCATTTTAAAAAGTGCTTATGAAGGGGTTGGGGTGTGGCTCAGTGCTTGCTTAGCTTGCTTGAGGCCCTGAGTTTGATCACCAGTACCAATAAATAATGTTTATAAAGTTTTAGGTATTATAACCATAATTTATATACATTTGCAACTGAAGCAGGACTCTCCTTATATAAGGCACAGTTGTATCAACTATCTTCAATTCTGAAATATTCTTGGAGATGATATACATAAGGCCAATGGAATGTCAAAGAGCTATAATTTTAGTATTTTTTTGGTCAATTAACTTCAAAATTTTACTGAACATTTGTTATCATGATAGATGTCATCACAACACAAGACAGTATATGTTTCCAAACTGAGTTTCTTCAGTTGCAATATCTTGAGTTGCAATTGTTTGAGCATTAGTCAACCATTCCAAGTAGGTTTGCCCATTGTGTATTGGGACCTTAAAATAGCCTCCTGCAGATCTAAGTGAAACAGTAAGGTGGGAAAGCTGATTAAATCTTGAGAAGTTTTCTAAATCATGTGGCTTTTATTGGAATTTCCTTTGGGAATTAATTAATGATTTTAACAGGGGATAGAAATATTTCTGTTCAAGGGAGTTCTATCTGTTCAACAATCCTTCCGTTTTTTCATCTATTGGTCTAGCCATCTATCTATTTTACCTGTTCTTCTGCTTATGCAAACAAAGCAATACAACAGGCCTACTAGTGAAGTTACCCAATGTTTTTCTCCAATGTTTCGAAGGATAGAAAAGTCTGTGTGATATACAAGCAGCTTTAATTGGCATGCTGATCCTGAATGATTGGAGTGACAACTCTAATGAAAAGCACCTTCCAAGTTAAAAATAAAAGTATAATTCTTATTTTTTTTCATGTGTCAGTTATGTATGGTGTATCATTTATTTATACATTTTAAATACTGTTAAAACAGAACCTAAGATTTTTATGTTTCTCAAAAAGGAGAGAGTTTTAAAAAAGTAACTATGATTTAAAGGGAATCCACTTAGTATTTTTCACTTTGAAAAACATAACAGAAGTGAGTCTTCCACCCTTCACTTTAGTTCTTGGGTACAATGCATGAAGTAGATCAGACTCAAGACTACCATTTTAGAATATAGTGAGTCAAATAAAATGTGGCCTCCCGACCATCACCAAGTCATCCACCACAAACTTTTCTTAATACTTTGAAAATGGTTCTCATTTCATTTTCATGGGCCTTTGCTTTTCTTAGACAATGATCAGAGATGAGCTCAACCAAAACACAAAAATTATTCATTGTGGGGAAAATAAAATAGAACCAAGAACCAGTGGCATTTTGAATTGAAGTTATAACCTGTATGGAGCAGAGATTTTAGCTGTGTTCAAGAGACCTTTACACTATCCTTAGTGGTTATTTAATATCCTATGATGCCTGTTTGAACATCTTCGCGTGCCACAGTAGTGAGATAACCACTATTCCATTCAGATCAGCACAAACCATACTCATAATACTTTGCATGGTCGATGAACAGTATAAAAAATTACCTTTAAATTGTTTCTGTTTATTATTAACAAAATCTGGGACTTGTATACTTACTAATCTAAGCAGATCTTTATGAGACAGATGCGATTTTTGTATTATGTGTAATTTCATGTACTCCCTATAGTCTTCTCTTGAAATTCTTGTGAATAAATATGTCTCAAACCTGTTTTGATGAAATTTTTCCTTTAAAATACAGCATTCCCACGTTCCTGAAACTGTTCATTGTGCAGCTGAGGCAAAAGAGACATTGAACACTAGGTGGCAGTGTGCAATGCTTAGAAGCCTTGCTTCTTTTAATCTCAGCATATTCATTTTAAGACTTTTAAACAATTTATATCATGAGTGAGTTAATGAAATTAAAGACAACAGGCACATAAATCCTTAGTAGTATATTTAGAAGATCTATTATTTGTAATACTTTAAAGATTTGATTGTAATATTTAACACACTCTGTTTTTATGAGGGGTCTGCTTATGTGAAGAACTGTCGGAAATTAATGGAATTAAATGTGTGCCAGAATTCTGTTTATGACTGGATAAGAGAGAAAGAAAATTAAATGAACATGATAGGAAAAAAACATATGGTCATTCAAAAATAGTGTATTAACCATTAATGATTTACATTTTAATCCTAATCTTCTCACAGCACCAGCTGAGCAAGTTCTTTTTTATTCCCCCCCCCGAGGAGTCAAAGGCTGTAAATATTTTTTCTGTATCTCATTGTCCTTGGATAATTTAAGAAGTCTAGATTATTTCACTGATGCTTTAGCAAACCCCTGAATGTCCTCTGTAATAGCGATGGTCCATATTGGATCAGCCATGTAGCTCTGTGATTTATGGATTATTATGACCACTTCTTCGTGGTTCATCTGAATGTAGACATTCCTATCTTTGGCTGGATAATTATGAGTCTTTGCAGAGCTGATCAATCTATTCCCTCTTCTGTACACTAGTCACTGTCCAGCCATCTGATTGGAACATCTAAAAGAATTGGCATTTCAGCCTTGCCCTCTCAGTGTGGCTACTGCAGGAATGGAGACCAAGGGAGACACTAGTCAAACTAACTTGGCAAAACTAAGAAGTGCACTACTAAAAAAAAAACTCAAAGAAACAAAACAAAACAAAACAAAAACCCAAAACTGATGTGTCAAAGCTAACAAGAAGAATAAAAAAAAAATTGGAGTTTATGAAGCAAATCATAGAAGTTCCAAATATAAATATCATATTTGTATCTTATATTTGGGCAATTATAGATAATATGTAATATATAACTAATAATATATAATATTATATATTATACAACAATAATATGTAAAATAATGACTACAGTAAAAACACTAGATATTTCACTTCAAAGTCAGAAATATTGGCATTAGATATATTAAATACTTGAATTTCTGAAAAACATGAAAGACATTATAACATTAAGAAATAGATTTCAGTTTTGTTCTGTCATATTTCTTCAATCACTAGAAGTGTACAGCAGTGTTCTTTGAAATTATCAGATAGGTAGTATATCCTTGATAAGCTAATTAATGAATTAGGCATCTTAGATAAAACAAATGTTGACTGCATATCTTGTTGCCAAGGTCCTCTTATGTAAAATTTCACATTGTGAACATGGCATATGCTTAGAATAAATGAACTTAGTGATACTCTAGTCAAAGCTAAGATTTTACCAGCCATCTTTAAAGTGCAGCATGTACTAATTTATAATTTTACAGTGGTGTAAATTTAAATCACTACCAGAGACTGGCCTTTTCGTGAAGGAGCCCAGTGGGTGGCCGGCAGCCACACTCCTGGGTAACACTATGTTCTGGTTGACTCATGACATCACTCTGGAGTTATCATTGGTGAGAATGTTGGAAATTTGGAAAGCTGAGAAATTATTTGGTTCTCTCCTTTGAGAATGTAAAAAATATAATTTTTAGATGCTGTAGAATTGATGTTTTGGATGAGTACAATTCTTTTAAATTTCAAAATTGATAATAACCACTAGGTATATATCTCACTGACATTGTATATATAAGAACAACTCACTAGGTATATATCTCACTGACATTGTATATATAAGAACAACTATAATTCCATTGTAGAGAAAACAAATAATATTTATCCAAAAGATTCATGCCATGTCATGTTTTCCATATGTATAAATTATATAGATTCCAAAACATCTGTATAATTTTCTTCATATTTGACACAATTTGCATGAATTTTTAAAAATTTACTGAGTTTTCTTTCTTGGGCTATGTTTCAAAGACTGCCTTCTGATTGATTTATGCATATCCCCTTTCACATTTTATATTTTGGGTGGAAGTAAAAAGTGATACATACATGGAATAGTGTAATGAGAAATAAATGAGCTATTGACTTTTTAATTGATGTCTGGGTTTTTTTTTTTCCTCCTTCTCTTCCTCCTCCCCCTCCTCCCCCTCCTCCCCCTCCTCCCCCTCCTCCCCCTCCTCCCCCTCCTCCCCCTCCTCCCCCTCCTCCCCCTCCTCCCCCTCCTCCCTCCCATCTCCCCTACCCTCCCCGCCCCCCCACCCTGTTTGGTTCTAGGTCTATGTTGGAATAAAAGTAATTGAAAGAGAAAAGACTAAAGTGGCAGGAAAAAAATCACTCACTGACAATTTTATTAGTATTTCATATTTCTTGAGTTTCCTATGATTCTTTTATAAAAGTTGAAGATTACAGTATGTTTGTGGTGTGTGTGGTGGGGCAGAGGGAGACGGGGGTGGGGTGGGGAATGAATGCTCTGCTTTTTTTTTTTAACTTGGAATTCTGTCTTTCAGTTCAGCTTAGATATTGACTGACACCTACGGTTTGCCAGGTGATAGGCTTTGTCCTGATTCATGAATACATAATAAAACTGCTTTCCCCCTGCTTGTAAACATTTTCCTAACTTTTTGAAAGTTGCTATCTCGTACTTAGGCATATGAATCATATTCAGGTGTTGAGCCTTCCCTGTCAGACTTTAAGATTACTGGCAATTATTATTATTATTGCTGTTATCAAACTGTGATGAATATTTTCCTGAATAACTCATTTCTGAGATTTTTTGCATTTTGTTGTTTTCTTTTACTGATTTTTAAGGAGTGATATATGTATAAGTCGTGTACTGCACAGAGGTATGAACCCCTTGAAAGCTTCTTTTATTGCTAAACTGCTTTCCAGAAAGCTTGCACCCACTTTCCCTGTCCCTGGAAATACACACGTCGCACCGCCACCCTCCCCAACATGTAGGGATGTTATTTTTTTAAAGTTTGTTAATTCAGGAGTGGAGGATGACTGTGATAACAACAAAAGCAAAAGTCACCTGTGCTACTGAGCTCCTGCTGAGGCCACCTGTCAAGGCCACATGTCATGCAAACCCGTGTCTACAATCATGTTTTTTGACTCTTGGCAATTATTCTAAAAAGAGGACAGGGTTAGCACTCCAATTTTAAAGGTTAGAGAACTTATTTTTTGAGAGGTTAAGTGGCTGGCCAAGACCATACAACTATTAGGCAGTAGAACTGGCTCGTGGACCAAGATGGGTTTTACTTTAAAATCTGGGCTTTAAAGTACCACATCCTTCTACTGTTGGTTGGTTTGGATGTGAGGTGTCCCCAAGAGCTCACATGTGAGACCATAGGAGAGGATTCAGAGGGGAAAATGACTGGGTTGTGAGAGCCTTAACCCAATCAGTGAATTAATCCCCTGATGGGATTAACTGGGTAGTGACTAGAGGAGGTGGGGCATTGGGGGTGTGGCTTTGGGGTATATATTTGTATTTGGCAAGTGGAGACCTCTCTCTGCTTCCTTATCATCATGTGAGGGACTTTCCTCTGCCACACTCTTCTGCCATGATGTTCAGCCTCACCTTGAGCCTGGAGGAATGGAGTCAGCTGTCCGTGGACTAAGACCTCTGAAACCTTGAGCCCTCAAATAAACTTTTCCTCCTCTGCAATTGTTCTGCTCGGGTCCTTGAGTCACAGCAGCGAAAAAGCTGACTAAAACATCTACAGTTCTTTGCTTGAGAGTGAAGATTTTGAAATGCTTATTCAGTGGCAATTCATATTTAATGGTGATTAATATCTCTAGCCTATTGGTGTATTAAAATCTTGGTTGTCCTTTCATCAGTTTTCAAGTGTCTTTTGTGTATTCAGGATAGGGACCCCGGTCATTTGCATCACCTAATATTTTCGGCATACAAGTTAAAAATATGTATGTGGTTAAATTGAATGTTGTATTTCTTCCACTGGGATTTTTGTGTGTGTGTGTGTGTGTGTGTGTGTGTGTGTGTGTGTGTAGAAAATACTTTCTCTCTCACAACAAGTTAAAATATATCTAAATTGCATCCACCTTAAAAGATCTACATCTAATTCTTTAATGTGTTTTCCTTTCCAGTCCATCCAGCATTTCTTGGTGGATAAGATAAGGATTAAAATGACATTCCTCCTAAAAATAATTGAGCATTTTTCAAAAGTGGTTTTCAAATAGCCTATCCATTTCCCACTGAGTTGTGGGAGATAGCTCCTACCACATCACATCATACCTTATTCTAGGTGTACACACCTGCAAACACACCTACTCTTGTATTAAGTGCATTTCTGGTTCTGGTATATTTATTTCATCCCAGTCTTCTGTCAGTTGTTTTATTAATATCACACAGGTTTAAGCGTCATTGCTATTTCCTTGACATCTGGTAGATTTATATCCTGTTCTTGTTAATTTTCTCTGTATATATGTATGTGTGCATGGATATGTATGTGTGTGCTTGCATGTGGGTTTTGAAGACATTCTCGGTGATGTTCCACACTCATTTTAGAGTAATTTTGTAAATCAACTCCCAAGTGATTTTAGATTTTAATTGAAACCTCACCGATTGAATAAATGGAATTGAGGAGAACTGGCAACTTTAAAAGATTGTCTTTGTCCAGAGCCTGGTCTAGGAAAGGTTTGGTTTTGGAGAGATTTCATGTTGTATACAAGTATTAATGCTAGACATCAGTCATTTTCCCCAAACGTTTACCTTTGATTCTCCCTTCAAACCAATGAAGGAATTATGTGCACAGCGCATGCTCCATGGTCTACCATGGCATCACTCAATGTCTGAGGTTCTTTGGGAAAGACACATAGAGCCCGAACACTTCTCTTTCCCATTACTAGTTTACGACCTTGCTCTCAGCATTTGTTTTAAACTATTTTACTTTAACCTAAGAAGTTAATTTAATATAAATATTTAAACCATCAGTATGAATAATAGTTTAATTTCCTAAACACATTACTAATGAGGTGTCATAACATTGTCCAAAAATATGTATTACCTTTGATACCAACAAAATAAAATGCAGCAAGCATTGGTTGGTGTGAGGTTTTGTTTCTTGTTGCAAATCTAACAAAATCACCTCTAAGATGATCGATTTTGGCCTGTTGCCATAGAGTGGCTAGGTTGGGCATCTAGCCTGAAGCTCTTGCTTATTTATGTGGATCTGTACTCCAGAGATTTTTTAAAAATGAAAATAGTCCAAAATGTTTTCATGTATGTGAGTTGTTTATGTCTTTCTTAAATGCTACATAACCATCTATTCCAGCTCTCTTCTTTTGACCTTGATGTATGAAACAATTTGTTTATTAGAATCACAGGAGAGAAAGGTTTGCCTTTATTTACACAAGTCTGCCTGATTTTCTTGTAGCTTAGATGTCTTTATTTCAGGCTAGTCACGCAGCATCAGGTACATTTGGTGGTGCTTATCTCAGGCCATGGTGCATAGATAAGTATCAGGAGGAGGGGTGGTCCTGCCTTCTCTTCTACATTCCTCCAACACCAGGGCAGAACTTCTGTGGGGCTGGGAATTGTGAGTGTAAGTCATGGGTGAGCTATGAGCCTTGGGGCTGTGGAAGAGCCATGCTTTCCTCCCTGCCTAAAACTGCAAAGGTTTCCACTAAGGTGGGCCACCCCATCAGAGTCTACAGACATCCACTTTCCATTTCATAGGTAGATAATGGAACTCAATGACAAATGAAAACAAGTGAAAAGCTTATAATTTGCCTCTGATAAGGTTTTCTAATTTCCATCCTTAGGTTGATATGTGGCTTTTTGGTTGAATGCTCGAAGCCACAGTACTAGCAGTGATAAAAATCCTTTTACAGCCTCCAGGGAGTTTTTTTCCCTACTTGTTTAAATTTCCCTGTCAGAATCTCTTGGTGATTTGTTGCTGAGAAAGAGTGCACAAGAGAGGAACAGTGACCAGTGTCCATGCTGCAGAGCAAAGAAATTGCAAGTGGTTTTCTAAATCACACAACATTCTACTTGGAACTCATATTCAAATATGCGTTTCGATAGCTTTTTGCTTCTAGCACACTGGTTCATATAAACACTGATTCTAAGAAAAATTACAAATTCTTGTTGCAAGGACAGTCTTAGTTGGGGAAGTTACCTTCAAGGAGTTCTAGTTTATTTTCATATTCCATTTTGGAATGACCCATCATCTTCTTAAAAAATTTGTAAAATTTGTTCTTTTTAGATATATAGGACAGTAGACTGTGTTTCGACATATCATACAGACATAGGGGACGACTCATCCTAATTGGGTTCCCGTTCTTGTGGATGTATGTGGTGTGGAGTTTCCCTGGTCATATATTCATATATGAACGTGGGAAAGTGGTGTCCGATTCATTCTCCTCTCTTTCCTATTCCCATCCCCATTCCTTTCCTTCTCTTTTGTCTAATCCAGGCAATTTATCACCATCTTCTTAGCACTGAGAAGTTCTGGTGCTAAAACCAGGAGGGACCTAGGCAAATGGGAAGGCTGGTCACCTTATCTCCACAAACATGTCTGAAGAGTAAAGGGAAAGTAATAGGTAGCAGTTTTCAAATAATCTCTTATAGTCCATATAATGGAGAGAGAGTTTTTTGGTTTATGAAAGCTTACTTGAACATTGCCCGAATAGTAAATCACCCCAGAGATTTTACAAATTCTGGGCTCACTGTCCTTTGCTGGCAGAAACTGGATATTTTTTATTTATGTACTTATTTATTCATAATTTATTCCCTGTATATTTTTAAAAATAATTTTGAGCTGACTTACAGGAAAATCTGAAAGATACCAAGTTTTTAATGGCTCAAGAATAATATAAAAGATTTGGGAGCTCTGCTAAAAGGAGCATGCCTTTAAAATTAAAATTGATAATGTGAATATTAGTCAGCATGATGTATGATTCTCTAGGTAGAAAAATATGTTGGGACAATTAAAATCACTACCTAGATTCCCATGATTTTTTGATAAAAAGGTAGCAATTATCTGAGCCATTATTTGATGTCATAAAGTTTCCACTGGACAGTGTGAGTGAGCTATTGATATAGAAGAACCCTGGACCAATCTAAACTTTCATTCAAGTTTTCTTTTACATACATGTTTTTGATTCTGGCTTCACACATTCTAGCATTAGATATAATTAACTTGCATATAATTAACTTGTTGCATTTATTAAAATGATCTGGACTGAGTCTTTGTTCTTCCGAATCTGCAGTCTAGTGATTTTGGCAGAGTCATTGTATTTTACCCACAGTTATGTGTTAGTCAGTTTTCACTACTGCAATGAAATACATGAGATAATAACTTAAGAAGAGGGAAGGTTTATTTTGGCTTATAGCTTTTGAGGTTCCAGTCCATGATCAGTTGGCACCATTGTTTTTGGCCTCTGGCAAGGCAATGACTGTTATGGGATTGCATCATGGAAGAAGCTGCTCACTTCATGGCATCTGGGAAGCAAGGTGAAGAAGAGGCTAGCATCCACAATCCCCTGAGAGGACGCTCACCCAGTGAACTAAAACTTCCACCTCTTACATTTCACAGCTTCCCAGTAGCACCAAGCTGAGGACCAGGACTTTAACACATAGGTTTTGGGAGACATTGAAGATCCAAGCTATAGTGTTTTTTTTTCCATCTATTAAGTAGAGATCCTAACTAACTGTATCACAAATTCGTAGTGAGAATTAAGTAAGATTATATGTAAAAAATGATATAAAAGATACCTATAAAGTTCAATATTAATAATATTGACATCTGCTAATATTATTCTGTTATGTTCTATATTCAGAATAATCATTTAGAGCTTAATTACAAATTTAAATGTATCCAAGAAAACTATATTGATTCATCTTTGCTGAAGGTAGATGGCAGAGTATTTTTAATAGATATTTATATTCTGTAAGTCAAAATTTTGAATTACAAATATAATCAATTGGTTCAACATGTATAATAAATAAGATGGTTACAGTTTTGTAGCATCCAAACAGAGCTTCTAGAAAAGATTATGAAAACATTAAAATGTTTTTAAAAACTGAATTTAAAAACTGAATCTAGACTGTTTTAGGCAGAGCAAGAGTACCAAACTTTTTTTAAAAAAATTGACAAAGCAGACCTATTCTTGTCACAATCTCTACTCCTCCCTATTGTCTTACACCTCACCCATGTCACTTGTGCTGGTTTTTTGCTTGGCACTTACAGGCATTTGACTTGAGTCTTCTAAACCAGAAAGTAAACCGAGTGAGTGACATATTCCTCCAGCATCTTCTGTGTATGTTATTACGTAAAACAAAGTTCCAGTAAAAGGTACACAACTTAGTGTTATGTTTTCTGGCAGTGATTTTGCCTGAATATATTCCGTGGCTACTTAAGGCCTATCACTTGCTTAAAACCAAGTGATAGGTTTGGCATTCTTTTGTGAAACGTAAGAACTTAATAAAGATTATCATTCACCTATTTAGTCATTTTCTAATTAAAAATTGAGGAGGCTCCAGGGGATTTCAGGTGAAACCAAGAGAATGTTTTTCAAAAAAGAATTCAGAGTCCACTCTAATGGATTTTAATATATAGACTCCTTATGCATAAGCTGGTTCATGGACACCCACCTGGCAAAGGAGTTATGGGGATTAAATAAAATAAAGGATGTAAGGCACAGTGTCAGACCATAAGTCTTCAATGAATCATAATTCTCTAAACTACTTTCTTTTCTTTTCTAAGCCACTATATTTCTGTGATTAATATTTTTATTATATGAGTGGATGAGGAATTGAGATTAAAGAGTTATCTGATGTAGTATTTTCTAAACTTTGGCAGTAGAGTTTTAAATGAATTCCTGTTACATAAAGTAAATATAAAATATCAGTATAAATGCAGTAAGTACACATTTTTAAAGTATGCTACGAAGAAAGTCAACTAATAGGAATAAGGAGATTCCCTGGCTGAAAATGAGCTTGTAAAATCTGTCTTCTAGATAATAGTTATGGAATTATTTAGTTTCTTTCTTGATATCTTTAATTTATTTATTTTTAGTTTATTTGGTATTTTTATTTTGAGTCTTTGTTTTTTATGTTTTCCTTCTCTACATTGCAGACTCTTTGAGGATGTGTAGGGTATTCAGTTAATCTTTGGGCTCAACGCCTGGAAGAATGGATGGCATATAGTAGGTCTCAATAAATCTACTTTTCTTTGATAAATAAATAAACGGTAGGGTAATTTTTTTTTATTTTTTATTTTTGTAGTTGTAGATGGACAGCATACCTTTATTTTATTTGTTTATTTTTATGTGATGCTGAGGATACAATCCAGTGCCTCACATGTAGGTTTTTTTTTTTTTACATTTAATCATGTATAAGTTTATTGAGAAATAATTCCAATGCCATTTAAAATTATTCTGAATCATACACAATTTTGAGCTTGCTAATACACTTTACAAATCTGGCATAATATTAACACTAAAGTTATATAATAATAATAGGAAAAGAAAAGTAACAGCCCAGTTTCTCTTACAAACATATATGCAAAATTCTTAATAAAAAAATTAGAAAATAAAACTTGACAGTGTATCACAACGACCTGATATATATACATTGCCAAGATGCAAAGATGGCCTCATGTCAAGACTCCTTTCAACACCATAATCCATTACAACAGTATAGCAATGGCTTAAAATCATATTAATAGATGCTGAAAAGGCATCTGTTTAAATTCAGCAGTCATTCCTAACAAAACCTTAATAAATAATAGGAATAGGAGGAAATCACCTGAATACAATAAATGCTACTTATCCAAAACCAAGAACAAACAGCACTGGAGACTCCGTTTTAGAACAATGTATCAGAATTTAGTAATATGCCTGTATTCGCAATTCTCACTTAAGAAATGTATGGCCCTCTACTAGAATTAATAAGAATTAGAACTGGAAAAAATTATATATATGTATATGTAGACATACATATATTTATACACACACATATAGGTATAGTTGTACAAAGAACTTAAATATTTTTAAATAAATGTAATAAGAAAGTTTTAGGATCTGTAGGAAGAGAATGATAAAATCTTATCAAAGGGCTACATCGTTAGCTAAGAAAACAGAAATGCATACCCAGTTCTTGAATGAGAAATCTTAAAATTACAAATATATCAATTCTGTGTAAATTGTTATACATATTTAATGAAACCAGGAACAGGACTAAGTTTTTTTTTTTTTTTTAACCTGAAAAAAATCATTGTGGTTTTTAGGGTCAGTCAGTAGGTAAAGGCATTAGAGCTTGAAAATGATAGTTTCCTGATATAATAAAAATAAATGACCTAAAAATGATGCATTTTGATAACACTCTAGAAGAATTTTGATCTATTAGTGAAGCTCTTGCTATATATACCAGAAGAGAATCTGATATTCAAAGGTTGGTCAGGTATTTGTGCAGAGGTATATTCCTTCACATATGTGGGTTTGTAGAAGTTATGGTGAAGGAAAATTGGTAAGGAGCCTGCATTTGTGGAGGGCCTGCCAGGTATCAGGCACATGGCCTTGAACATGGTCTACCTTTATGGAGGAAATTGTTGCATTAGCATTCGAGCTTCTTGAAATTGGGTCAGTGAAATATTTATCACTTTTTTTTTGGCACATAGATGATAGAAGACAATCGCAAACTTGTAAGTAGTGGTGTGGTTAGCTTTTGTCATTTTGGGGAAGAGCAATTTGTAGAATTGCTTATCACTGTCATCCATGAGAAGAAGGTTGAGGTAAATGGTTAAATAAAGGTATCTTCATTGGAACTCACCCATCTGTACTGTTTTGAAGAAAATAATAATAGCTAATGTTTATTTGACAAAACTGAGGTCTTTATTCAAGTCATCTTTTATTTCTCCAGTTGTGTGAGGTAGGTACTGATTATTCCCCCATTTTACAGGTGAGAATTGTGGGACAGCATGGCCCTATAGCATGCTCTAGCTACAGATTCAGGAAGAGGTGAATCCAGGCTCCTGAGCAAATGCTTTAGGCATCCATGTCTCAGGTCCTTAGAATACTGTGGTAGTCTGTCTCTTAGAATATCAGTAGCAAAAGTTGAGAGGGAGTCACAGTCTTCTTGCTGTTTCAAAGTTGAGTGTTCTTCATTGAGCTTCTATTGGTGGGAAGGAAATAATTGCCCCTTGGGAGTGGCTTGCAGCCAAGACTGCAGAGACAAGGAGCCCTTTCCCTAGTGTAGCCATGAAGGACCAAAGAGATTGACTGTTCTAGGCCAGGATGGAGTCTGGCTAAAAATAATGTAAATATCTAGAGGATCCCTTTATTTGCCATTTGCCTCTTCTTTAAGTTGGGGAAAAATGGTTATTTAGCTCTGACTAGACCCATCTGTTGAATATATACATAATAGTCTGAGGATCCAGTGATGATTATGAGCATAAAATCGTCCAGCAGATGAAAACCTTTAATCATGCACTTTGAACATTCCAGCCAATTTTTTTTTTTTTTATGGCCTAAAAGCATCCATAGTTGGAAGGAAACATCTGCTGTGTTGTTCATAAGAGCTTTGGAATCCAATATGCTTCATTTACACAGTCATTTCATGTGCATTGGGCACACTTAAAAATGTTGCTTGTTGCTGAATTTTCTATTCGGAACATTCCACGTAAGTAGAAATAAACATTAACCTCTGTAAAATCCACCAGCTCAAGCAGTCTATAGAAGCTGGTAACTAATGTAGAAAAACCACTGTACGTGGTGGACTTTTTTTCATATGTCTTGAGCACAAGATATATGTTTTATTTTTAAGAAGAATCTGTTTACACCGTATGGCACCAATGCTGCTTAAGTTTATTTGTACCACAGCTACTTATAGCACAGACATGATGAGAATTCATCTATGCTGTAAGAACATTTATTTGGAAAAAAATGAGCACACCTTGGGTGACAAGTCTCCATAAAGATAAGCAGGGATTCCGTCTCAGTCTGTGAAGGAGCCTCCATCTCTTAATGGAAGAGGAGCACAACTAGCTTTGCGAGATCATGGGAAGTTTGTTCTCTGATCTTTCTGATGAGGTTCATTTGCCGATCCCTCGACACAGAAGCTTAATCATGGGAAGAGGAAGAAATTCTTTTTGGGAAAACATAAGAGGAATGTGTGCTCTTAGCCTGATCATAATTCATTGACTGCACAAGGAGATCCGTACGTATGTGTTCTTTAAATTAATGGCTATGGAGGAAACTTTCTTCACCCTTGTGGATCCTTGGAGAAGACATTTGCAGAGAAATTCCTGGAGCTGCTCCCCTGTGGGGAGATTAATGGTTTAATATGTGGAATCAGACAACTCACAATTTCTTTGCTCAATGGCACTCTGAGCTGCACAGTCTTACTGCTTTATTTCTCCCTTATAGCTTATCTTTCTGGAAACTTCTTTAGGGGCAAATGGAGCCTCTAATGCAAAGCCACCTCTGCCCTAGACTTCTCGAGGACTCTGATCACTATGGGGAATCACCAAGTAATGTGACTTTGATATGATGGAATAAATATGTAAAAAGATTGAGATTTTCTATTCATCTACCTTTTTAAAAAATATTTATTTTTTAGTTGCAGTCGGACACAATACCTTTATTTATTTATTTGTTTGTTTATTTATTTTTATGTGGTGCTGAGGATCCAACCCAGGGCCTTGCACGTGCTAAGTGAGCACTCTACCGCTGAGCCACAACCCCAGCCCTCATCTACTTTTTTGAATTGACTGAGTGATTTATCAGCATAAGAGTAGGGGACCAGAAAATGGTGTGTGTCGGAGGACTGTATTCTTGGGTCCTCTCACCTCTTTCTTCCCAGGGAAAGTAGATAAAAGTGATCCCTTTAATGACTCGCCTCCCAGTGATGCACTCATGCATCTTGCCACCTCTTCCTTTCTGCACATCTGCACTAATCAGATGACCAGAGGGACCTCTGATGGCCGTTATTCTTTGCCTCCTATGTTTTCCCTTCTTCTCTGCCTCCTTCCTCTGACGGTGACTATATTCAAGATTTTCACACATCAGAAAGACTAGAACCCCTTTCCACCCCACATTCCTCTCTAGCTACTCTCTCTCTCTTCCTGGGAGAGCCATGCATCTTGTCGAAGATGGCCATTTTATTGTAGTCTGAATTTGGCTTCCACTTTAAAAAAGACTGCTTTTGTTAAGGTCACTATAAAATATTTTGTTACATTTCACAGGTATTTCTCTTTATTTATTTATTTTGGGTCCCAGGGATTGAACTTGGGGATACTCCACCCCTGAGCCACATTCCCAGCCCTATTTTGTATTTTATTTAAAGATGAGGGTCTCACTGAGCTGCTTAGTGCCTTGCTTTTGCTGAGGCTGGCTTTGAACTCTCAATCCTCCTGCTTCAGCCTTCTAAGCTGCTGGGATTACAGGCGTGCGTCACCACCCCTGGCCTTCTCTGTCTTTATTTACTTGATCTCCTGGCAATGATGGATCATGTGAACTATTCCTTTAAAAAAATTCTCCCTTTTTTTTTTTTTTTTTGATAACTGAATTTTCCTTTTCTTACATTTGATTTTTGAATATAAAAGTATCTTGCAGATGCAGACATACTGTGCAAGTAAAATAAATAAACATGCCCAACTATATTTCTCTGTGTGATTTTAATTGCATTAAATCATTAGATCAATTTGGGTAGCTTTGACCCCTGACATTGTTGATTGTAATCTTTGTATCCATTATGTAATGTATCTCTGTCTTCCATAGTGTTTTTCAACACAGTTCAAACATTTGCCTTGTTAAGATCCTCTATATAGCATGCTAGATTTACAGACATCTCATTTTTATTATAGTTATTTAAAATGGCATCTCTTTTAAGGTTATGTTTCGTTTATGGCATATATAAATATTATTGGCTTTTTTGTGTTAATCTTAATGCCAGCTACTTTGCAAAATTATCCTCATATTTTTATAACTTTGTTGTTTTCTAAATATAATATTTATTGTAACAGCAGTCTCTTGCTAGTTGAATAATGCTCTTGGTTTCTGTTTACCTTAAGCTGCTTTATGCAGAACTTGCTGTTGAATGACGGTATCACACAATTCCAACTTGACAGTTTTTCTCTCAGCACTTTGAAGATATCACTCCTCGGGTTTCTGGCTTCTATTGTTATCATCGCTGTCAGTCTAATTGCCGTTTCTTGGTAGGTTCTTTTTTTTTTCTGGTTTTGAGAAAGGCCAACCACAAAGAAGAGGGCAGACTCAGAAATAGCAGCGAGAGCCCTGTAAGTGGGGGAGAGGTCATTGGAGACCAGAAGGAGGTGGGGTGTGCAGAGTGGGCCACCTTGAGAGGAGCAGTGACCTTCTGTCAAGAGGCACACCAGCCCTGAGGACCTCACAAGGAAGGACTCACTCCCCCTCCGTGCTCTTATCTCCTGCCTGTGCTCCACATTGGCCAAATCCCACTGGAAGCCAGGCTCCATGAAGGTCAGTTTTTGGGGGGCCGAGAGCCTGGTAGGTGAAAAGAATGGATCTGGAAGTTAAAGCAAAAAATATCTATTTTTATTTTCAGATCTGTCTAGTAATTTTTGTTACTTCTTGCCTCTTTCTCAATTGTCGGTTTCCCTCTCTCATTTCTTTAGGCATCTCATACATCATTATTCATCATGTGTCTTGTCGGGTCTGGTATTTATATTTTCGGGTTGTTTCTATCCTCTCTTGCTCACAGTGGCTTGTTTTCTTGAGTTCATGCTCATTTTTCAATGTGAGCACGTTTTTGCATAAAACTAACGTGCACCATTCAACTCCGGCGACTTGAGTTGAGGATCTTTTCCTTCAAGGAGGTCTTGCCTTTGTTTCTGTGAGACATCACGGACCTCCCCCCACCCTTTTTGTAGGAGCCACGTCACTTAGATCCCAAATTCTTGTGAAAGAATAATTATATATACACGGTATTTTTTGAAGAGGCTGTCAATGGTTTTGTTCCTGTTCACAGCTCTGATGGAGATAAACAGATTTTCTCATCTGTACCTTCTTGAAGGGAGGAAGTCTTCTAGCCCACCCTTCATAACTGCTACTTCCCTTTTGAGTATGGTAGTTCTAGGCAAGGCTCAGATCATCCATGGCCTTCACGTTGATCCTCCAGTGCCTTGACTTTGAGTTCTCCAAGATCTAGATTCCTGGTTTTTGACATTTGTCCTATCCTTTCTTGATGTGCAGTTCATTTTAATTTACCATTGAAGGATTTTAATTTCTTCAAACCTGAGCCTTGTATATGGTAGGCAGTCTATCTGAAAATGAGATGAAAGAGATCCTGCTTATTCACTTCTGTTTGTGCCTTATCATCCGTCTCATTTCCCTGATGATTCTTTCAGTTTGGGATTCTTGAAAGTTCTGTCCAGTTTCCTCTTCCTATATCACCTTATCTACATCAATCCATATGACTCTAATTCACAGCCTGCTGTAATCTCTGTGTGCGCAGGGATTGGGTTGTTATTCAACCAGGATCTCCCTCGTGTGTAGCATAAAGTCTGGCACATCGCAGGAGTCCGGTTTGTAACTTGTTGTGAGTGAGTGACTGGGAGGACCATCGTGTGTCTGAAGAGAGAATGATTAGCTTGTTGCACTGTGGGCAGGCGACGGAATTATAATGGATAAATGCTCTCATCTTACTTCAGTTTTCTGATGTTTGCACTTCTCTTTGGGAAATGTATTTTTGGCTTTGTCTCTACCTTCCTGCTGTAGAAAATGTTAAGTATTTTTACCTTTTCCTTTAAATACATACATCTGTACATGAGCTTGTAGAATTCTCAGTAGCTTCAGTCAGTGCTGGGATTTTTTTTCCTCTCTGCTGAGGGTAATATTATTATATTATGATTTCCTTTGGTGAATGGTAATATGTAGAGGTTGGTCTTTTTTTTCCAGTTAACATTAAGACCTTCCAGTTTGTAGCGATGTTATTAAATTGGGTGGTTGGACATGAAGGCTTCGAGTGGAGCAGATAAAATAAAAATTAGCTTCTGTAATATTCAGAGCATGCAACACCTGGGTATATGGAAGAGTACTTTAAATGCATGGAGGGACAGAAGTGGGGGAAATCTATCACTAATGCATGACTCCTACGCCGACAGCACAGGGCTGGCTGGTGTCTTTAAGGTTCTTCCCACAAAGGACTTTATGGAGAACAAGTGTTTGCTGTGGAAAGACAAGCCTACTTCTTCTGGTCGTTGAAATAAAGACTTTGTGGGGGGCTGGGCATGCAGCTTAGTGGTGAAACACCTCGCCTGGCATGAGTGAGGGCCTGGGTTCGATTCCCCTCACTTTCGACAGGCCTCGAAAGTGAGTAACTGTCTGATGCGGTATGGCAGGGCCTGGTAGTGAGGCCTTGAAGACAGTGGCAGGGAGATGACTCTTGGAGCAATGGGAGCTGCAGAAAGGCATCAGTAGCCCTATGGACAAAGGGAGGCTGCTGCCAATTTCAGTAGCTGCAGAGGGAAAGCTATTTCAGCAACAGTGACGAGCTTCCAAGAGCTTTTCAAGATGAAAATGGTCATTGTACTTTATCTTGGCTATTTTGAAGAGCTTGCTGGGTCATTCATTCTAACTGTGTGTTTGAAGCCGGAGAGTTCAGTCTGTGAAGGCGAAAGTAGAGCGAACTCTTGTCAAAGTGAATGGAGACGCAGGCTTCCCTGGCTGGGAGTCTGCACCGAGAAACAGCAGTTGAAAAGAACAGTACGGCGGGCTGGGCCACCCAGCCATAGGGGAGACGCAGCCCCTCCAGGAGGTAGGTGCTGGGCACTTGCTACAGATTGGACTGGGGAAGGGTTGGGGAGAGGTGTTCCTTTTTGGCTTGCTCATTTGTGTTTGATTATTTCTTATTGTTTATTTTAAATGACACATAAAATGGTCTATATTTATGGAGTACCATGTCATGAACATTGTATGATACACAAAGCCAGGTAAACATAGTTATCTCCTCAAATAACTATCAGTTCTTGATGGTGGAAACATTCAAAATCCTTTCTTCTGGCTTGTTTGAAAACCACACAATGCATCACAGCGATCTGTAGTCACTCCATTGTTTTAGAGAACAGCAGAACTTATTTGTCCTGTCTAACTAGTAGCCCCTGACCAACCTTTCCCCAACCTCCCTCCCTGGCCTCTGCTAACCCCTGTTTTACTCTCAACTTTGATGTTTCAACTCCTTAGTTTCCATATAGGGGCGAGATCATGTGGTGGCTGTCTTTCTGTGCCTGGTTTATTCCCTTCAACATAAGGATCTTTAGTTCTACCCATGTTGCTGCAAATAACAGGATTCCGTTCCTTTTATCTAGCTCCATACTGTTCCAGTGTGTCTGTGTCCACATTTTCTTGATTTTTATTGAGTGATGGACATATTTCCATTTCTTGGCTATCATGGATGGTTCTGTGATGAACTTGGGAGACCGATGTCTCATCCATGTGCTGATTTCATAGTAGTGGGTTTGCTCGATCATATGGTAGTTCTATTTTTAACATTTGGAGGAACTGACACACTAATTACACAATGGCTGCACTAATTCACATCCCCACCAACTCTGCAAGGGTTTCCTTTTCTTCACATTCTGTTGCCTGTAGTCATTTTGGTAATAGCTGTTCTAACTGAGGGACATGATATCTCATTGTGGTTTTGATTTGCATTTTCCTGATGGTTAATGGTGAGCATTTTTTTATCTTCCAGTTTACCACTCCTTTGAAAAGTGTCTATGTACGATCTGTTGTCTACCTTTTAATTGGATTATTATTATTATTATTTGCCATTGAGTTGTTAAACTTCCTCATTATTCTGGACATTAACCCTTTGTCCACTTTCTGCCATGTTCACGTTGCTGATCAGAAGCGTTTTAGTTTGATGTACTCCCCATTTGTCTATTTATGTTTTTCCTGTGTTTGGGGAGTCGTCCTTGTCTATCCCAACGTCCTGAAATGTTTCCTCTGTGGTTTCTTCCAGTAGTTTCATGTCTTACATATAAATCGAATCCATTTTAAGTTAGTTTTGTAACTGGTGAGAGAAAGAGCTAGCTTCACCCCTCTGTGTGCACATATCTAGTTTCCACAGAACCATTTATTGACAAGATTATATTTTCTCCAATGAAGGTTCTTTGTGCTTTTTAAAAATATAGAACTGGGGATGGAACCCAGGGATGCTCTACCAATGAGCATATACCTGTTGATCATTTGTATTTCCTCTTTTTAGAAATTTCTATTTAATCTTTGGCTCATTTATTAATTGGATTATTTGTTTCATTGGTGTTGTTTTTGACTTTTTATATATTCTGGATATTGATTCTCTGTCAAAGGAGTGGCTAGCAAAGATTTTCTCCCATTTGGTAGGGATGGGAGCCGTCTCTTTTCTGTGCAGAGGTTTTTAATTCAATGGCATCCCGCTTATTGATTCTTGGTTTTTCTCTCTTAAGCTTTAGGGGTCTTGTGGAGGAAGTCAATGCCTGTGCTTTTATGATGGAATATTGACCTTATGTTTTCTTCTAACATTTGCATGGTTTCTGATCTAGTTCCTATGTCTTTGATCCATTTTGTTTTGACATTTGTGCAGGGTGAACGATAACGATCTAATTTCATTCTTCTATGTCTGGTTATGGATATTCTTCCTAGCACCATTTGTTTAAAACACTGTCTTTTCTCCAATATACATTTTTGGCACCTTTATCAAGTATCAGGTGGCCCTAAGAATTTGGGTGTGTCTCTGTCTTCCATTGCATTGGTCTTCATGTCTGTTTTGATGCCAACACTGTGTAGGTTTTGTGACTCTAGCTGTAGTATAATGTGAGATGGGGTACTGCGGTGCTTCCTGCATTACTTTTCTTGTTCAGAATTGCTTTGGCTACTCTAGGTCCTGATTCTTCAGAATGAATGTAAGGACTGATTTTCTAGTTCTGTGAAGAAAGACATTGGTAATTTGATAGAGATTGCATCGAGTGTGCTGATTGCCTCCGTATGGACATTTTTAATGTTGATTCTTTGAATTCATGAACACAGGAATATCTTCCATATTGTTTATACTTGGTTTTAAGAACATAGTTTAGCATGAGGAGAATGGTAAAGAGGTTGGGGCTCAGTGACTATAGGACTCAGAGATTTGGGGTCAGAAGGCAGAATCTTCAGCAACAAACATGAAGGACACTAACTTCTCAGGCAAAAGTAAGAGCCAGTGCTATTAAATCTTATATGTCGTTGTCCCGAAATATAAGAATATTTAAAATGAAGGTCTTGTCCTGTGAATATGAGCCTCTTGATCTATATATATATGAGCCTCATTCACTGTGCAGCCAAATAAATTAAACTTAACCACTTAAAACTTAAGAGAATTTACTGTGCTCAAATTTTGTCTACCAAATCTGAAAAAATGTAACAACTGTTATATATTTCATAGAGGACTTTGTTATGTAACTTCCACTAAAGCAACTGATACTGAAATGACATTGGAGCCTGTCAAAGGAGTAAGAAAAATAAAATTACAAATAAGAATTTAGAACAGAGCACAAGAACAAAAGGAATATGTGAAAAAGGATTTTCATTTTCCAAAACTGTAAAAACAAGAGATAAGACAAAGGATTGTTGAGATCCTTTCTATCCTGAGCATTATGTGACTGATAATATACATTTTTGCATTTTCTCTTTTTTTCACTGGGGATTGGCCTCGGGGGCACTCAACCACTGAGACACACCCCCATCCCTATTTTGTATTTTATTTAGAGACAGGGTCTCACTGAGTTACTTGGGACATTACTAAATTGCTGAGGCTGGCTTTGAACTCCTGATCCTCCTGCCTCAGCCTCCCGAGCCGTCAAGCCCGGCTGCATTTTATCTCTTTCAAATCCCAGAAGGATGACATGATTTACCCAAACATACCCCCTACTTGTTCATGGTATTTTCTCATTTTCAGTACGCTGTTTCTTTTAGCCCAGATTTGACTCTCAGATCCACATTTTAAGGTCCAGCCCAGGTCACATGTGAGATCTTATACCAAGCTGTCCCCAGGACCTCTAGCTGAAAGGGGTCCTGAGAGGCAGTGCACCAAAGCCCTTTGGCTCGGGTATAATTTTTTTCATGAGCTGCTTCATCATTGGCGATGTGCCCACTCTCAATGACTCTCCTCCATCCCAACCTGCTTGGCTTCAGGGAGTCCGGTGTTGGATTCCTGATGTACAGCACAGTGATTTGCACATAATAGCTATTTCTTATTCACCACTGAGTGGAAAGTCAAATAAAGAAAACAACTTACTGGTAGATTAAAGCTATTCAAATAAAATTACAGTAAAATCTTCAACCTATGTAATACACTTAGTCCAGATAGTCAAATTGGGTGGCTTGGGGTCTACATCATCTGAATAGAAACTTTCTAGGACATGTCTACTTCTCAATGATGATAAATTATAGTATCAAAACCCACGTTGTAGTAATTTAATAACTACATCTCTTTTAAAAGTACTAAGGCTGGTTGCAGGGATATATACCTGTCATCCCACTACTTGGAAGGTTGAGGCAGGGGATCAAAAGTTTGAGGCCAGCTTGGGGAATTTAGTGAGACTCTGTCTCAAAAATAAAAAGGTATGGGAGTGTAGTTCAGTGCTAGAACACCCCTGAGTTCAATCCCCAGTACAGAGAGGGGGAAAGAATACTGAGGCTTCTAGAAGTCAAAAAATGGAAAATAACCTATTATATTCACAAAATGCAAATAGCCTGCCCTTTAAAATATGTCAAAGGGAGCATGGTTACTAGAGAAGTCTGACATGTGCTCTGGCTTATCAAAGAGTGCTAGCACAGAAATCCAGGGCTGCAATTTGATTACACAAAATTGCCATAGCTTTCTTCCCATCCAGTATATTTCCTAGGTCAAATTCTCTGGTACTAAAAATCAAAGTGGCTTTAAAGGAAGTCCTCAATCTTTTGGTCAAGAAAAGTATCTCCAAATCCAAAGATTTTTTCTATTTTCAACAATTTTAAGTGTGTAATACTAAGATTGTTTCTCTCTCATCTTCAGATCTAGATTAAAAAAAACAGAGGAAGGAGTCTATTTTAAAAATTCATTTGTATAAAGTAGAATAATGTGGAGTTGTTCAAACTATCTATTTGTGAGGGAGGCTTTGGAAACCTGTTTCTGAATAAAGGACTGGGGAAGTGGATCAATTGAGATTGCCATGACAGATATCTCTTACAGAAATTTTCTCTCCCAATATTGTGGGGAGAAAGCTTTTGGATTGTGCCTCTGTAAGGGATGATTCATAACCGAGAAGCCGTAGCTCTTAGAGTTAGTTATGGTTAACTCTCAAACTTGAAGTAACTGCTTCTTTAATTGAATAGGTTCAAGACAACACTTAGCAACCACCCTTAGCCTGCTCTAGAGTGTTTTAAAGCAAATAGGGTATAGAGGGAGGAATGGGTGGTTTGGGAAAAGAGCCTAGAATATTGCATTAGTCAGGATTCTTCAGGAAACAAAATCCATAAGATTTACTAGATATACAAGGGGTGAATGATTATGGAAATTGGCTCACATGATTACAGAAGCCTAGGAGTCCTGCCATCTGCAAGCTGGACACCTGGAAAAGCCAATGTTGTGATTCCGTCTGAGTTTCAGGCCTGTCACCACACAACCACTGCTGTGTAAGTCTCAGAGTCTGAAAGCCTGAGAACGAGGAGCTGTCATGTCCAGGGGCAGCTCAAGAAGAGAGCCAATTCTCCCTTCCTCTGCCTTTTTGTTCTGTTTGGTCCTCAGTGATGGACAGTGGTCTTCTCCCTGAAGGGTGGACCTCCCTTATTCAGTCTACTCATTCAAATGCTAGTCTGTCCTAGAAACACTCTCATAGACACACCCAGGAAAAAAAAAATATTTGTCAGCTATCTGAGTGTGCCTTAGCCCAGGCAACTCGACACATGAAATTAACCATCATAAGGATGATCTGTCTAGTGGGGCGCAGCCTAAGCTTTCTCATTGCAGACTTCCAGGGAAGGAGAATTACTTTTATCCAAAGACATTATCATTCCATTTGGTACAACTAAAAGTCCATTGTGTCTCAAAGACAGCACAGTCTTTTGTGAATCACTTTTTAAAGTACAAGTCATTTAGAAGGAAAAAATATTTAGTGATTTATAGGATCTAGTAAACAATAACAAAGTACTTTAATAGAAAAAAGAATCTCCATTATTTAACATGATAAAGATTAATAGAGATCCAGTCTATGCTTTTAACCAGGCTACATATTAAAATTGTGTCATTATCTCCCCTCCAGTGATTTGTTTTGGGAGTCTCAAAACAATAGCTACAATTATGTTTTTGTAGAATCTTACATCTTAATTGTTCATATTAGAAGAAATGCTTTACTTTTGGAAGAGGTATAAATGCTGTGAAAGAGAAATAAAGGGACAATGCTTTCAGCTATATTGCACTACTACAAAAATTATTTATAGTTTGTGGAATGCATTTTGAGGGACTGAGATATGAGCAGCTTTTGAAGGAGAAAATACCTGAAAACTGTGTAGTGGAAATGTGGTAATCAGTCTATATTTCTAACAGGACAGGTAGGTCCTGTCCTCTGAGCTGTCACAGATGCACTCTCACCCTCTTGTGTTTGGGGGGACTAGTTTCAACTGGTGAGTTGGTAGCAAAGGTGGGATTTATGTCACTTCTTTACTTGCACATTTAAGTGCCAGCATGCCACCTTCCGGAGCACTTTCTTTCCCTTTGCTCAGGTCACTGACATCTTTTGAGATGATAGCTACTCCATGAACCCAGACCCACATGATAAAAGGTGTAGTGAATAATGACATCTAAGAAGACAGGAGGATTTGGGGGTTGTTTGTTAATGCAGCATAACCTTGCATGTTGACTGATACAGATGAATTCCAAACTGTAGGACCAGATTAGGATACCAGTGAGCAAGGACAGAATGTCCTCTTCCATGGTTATGTTGACAAGTTCATCATTTCCTGGGAGGCAGTATGTCCTAATGGTCAGCAGGGTCAGGTGCTGTGAGGCAGAGAGCCTAAGGCATTATTTCTTTATCTGTGAAGCAGGAATGATCAGCTCAGCACTGGCCTTCCGAAGATGTGATGATTAATGGAGATGAAGAACTTGTGCTTCAGAGTGCCACACAATAGACACCCAGTGGCCTTTAGTTTTTATTGTTATTTATTGTTCCAGGTGTAAGGAATATTTTATTCTTTCAGTGAAACATCCCATCCAATTGAGAAATAACATTTATAGTATTTTTGACAGGTGATTGTCCTGCTTTGCTTAAGTCTCCAGTGACAGGGTGCTCATGTGGCAAAGATGGGCATCTTCTCATAGCTCCCACGTGTTGTGTCCCTAAAGACAAAGATAGAACCACTAGCAAAATAGAAATTTTCTTTCATATAATGCCAGTTCCTTTAGCTGATCTGTAGCTGATTAGACTCTGCCATGCCCTTCTCTTTCTTTGCTGTATGCATGACTCATTTATGACATGTATCTAGACTTCCACCTGGTACCCCTAACTAAGCTGTGGCACTAACAGGAGGGCCAGTGGGTACAGAGGGCTTGCTTCCTGCCAGTCTGTATCCTCACCACAATTTTGTGATTGATTTTATTTCTGCCTATAATTTATGTTTAAGAAACTGAGAAAAGTAAAAAAAAATGTATCATTCTATCTACTGGTAATATTGTTAAATACATATTTGTGTACATATGGATAGCAGAAAGTTCACAGAAATGAACAGCATAATAAAAATATTTTATTTTTTCATGTCTTTATACATGTACTTTTTTGCATTACGATTCTTATTACATATATATAGCATATTTTTCATATCTCTGTATACAAAGTAAGTTGACATCCAATTCTTGTCTTCATACATGTACTTTGGATAATGATGTCTATCACATTTTGCCATCCTTGCTAATCCCCTGCCCCCTCCTTTTCCCTTCCACCCTCTTCCCTATCTAGAATTCTTCTATTCCTCCCATGCTCCCCCTCCCTACCCACTATGAGTCAGCCATGTGTTTTTTTTGGATTGGCTGACTTCACTTAGCATTATCTTCTCCACCGCCATCCGTTTACCTGTAAATGCCATGATTTTATTCTCTTTTAATGCTGAGTAAAATTCCATTGTGTATATATGCCACATTTTTTTTATCCATTCATCCAGTGAAGAGCATCTAGGTTGGCTCCACAGTTTAGCTATTGTGGATTGTGCTGCTATAAACATTGATGTGGCTGTGTCCCTGTAGTATGCTCTTTTTAAGTCCTTTGGGTATAGACCAAGGAGAGGGATAGCTGGGTCAAATGGTGGTTCCATTCCCAGATTTCCAAGGAATCTCCATACTGCTTTCCATATTGGCTGCACCAATTTGTAGTATGAGTGTACCTTTTCCCCCACATCCTCACCAACACTTATTGTTGTCTTCATAATAGCTGCCATTCTGACTGGAGTGAGATGATATCTTAGAGTAGTTTTGATTTGCATTTCTCTGATTGCTAGAGATGATGAGCATTTTTTCATATATTTGTTGATTGATTGTATATCCTCTTCTGAGAAGTGTCTGTTCAGGTCCTTGGCCCATTTGTTGATTGGGTTATTTGTTTTTTTCGGTGCTTAGCTTTTTGAATTCTTCGTAGAGATTAGAGCTCTATTTGATGTGTGAGGGGTAAAAATTTGCTCCCAGGATGTAGGCTCTCTGTTCACCTCGCTGATTGTTTCTTTTGCTGAGAAGAAACTTTTTAGTTTGATTCTATCCCATTTATTGATTCTTGGTTTTAAATTCTTGTGGTATAGGAGTCTTATTAAGGAAGTTGGGGCTTAATCCCACATGATAAAGATTAGGGCCTACTTTTTCTTCTATTAGATGCAGAGTCTCTGGTTTAATTCCTAGGTCCTTGATCCATTTTGAAAATATTTTAAAATTTGATAGTTGGTATCAATTTGAAAAAGAATATTAATAACAGTATATTAATGTTAATTGGGGAAGCAACAGTATAATGCAAGATATGTGTTTTTTATCATACTTATTAGTAATTTTTGGATTATTCTCAGCAACTAAGGAAAACAATTATTGTCCTCCAAAAAAAGGCATAGCCATCTTGTGGTGTCACTTTAATTAAGGCAGTGTGTATTTCTAACATAATGTGTGAAAATAGAAAACTGACAAATATATAAATTGAACTTGTTCGTGTGAAAGTAACATATAAATCAAGAAAATAAATTCACTCAAGAGTTTAGGCTGAAGAGAATATAAAAAATACGCTATCTCCAGTAAAGGATTTTTTATAGTGTTATTACTAAAAAAATGTGAACTAAAAATGTAAAAAGCAATTGACCAAGTTCTCAAGAGGCATCATAATTCCTAAGAGAAATAACTGACCAGACAGAAGCAAGCCTGCATATTGTGAAGATAATTCACACAGTTTGCTAATAAAATGAAGGAGGCAGATTAAATTCTTAACTGACTAACTAATAAAGTTATAATAGAAACCATGAGAAAGGGTCCTCTTAAAACCCATTAAATACACAAGATCAATTTCATAAGACAAACACAAAATTAAAATTGGAATGAAAGGACTCTGACTTAGCTAAATATATTATTTCCTTAAGCTTCTAGAGCCAACTTTTCTATATTAAGAGCTTAAAAACAAAGAAGAGCACACCAACCAACTCTTCTTGTGGAAAGAAGCTGGAGGAGCAAGTGTTAGAGAACACTGCAATCATTCATCTGATAAAACACGCACATTTTTCTTCTTACCTTGTCATAGCATGGACAGGCAATGAACTGGTCAAATGAAATAGGTGACGTCCTGCTTTTGTGTTCAATCTCTTTGTATTTCTAAAAACTTGCTAAAAAATCTATTAAATTCATGTGAAATATAAAATGAGATAGAATTTAAGGCCAAAAATTTTTTAGATTTTGTGTTGGTAGCTGCACTTGGAGATGCTCCATTTTGGATTGAGTTTGTGGGACTGAAGGCTGATTTGGGTGCCATGATTTATTGGGCCTTTATTAAGCTGTAAGGGAGGAGGTGGTGCAGGCTGGGGAAGAGGAGGAGGAGGAGGACTGATCAGAATGTGGCTTTACCTTGGGCTCACTGAAGTCAATTCTAGGTGACTAGATGAAGACTCGCTGCTGAGCAAAGGGAGGGACTGCAGAGGCAGAAGACGCGCCCGAGACCACATCACCCTGGGCCATCAGCCCAGCGTGCCAGCCAGTTGTTGGTTGTGAGCTGTGTGTGTTAACCTCCCTGGTGAGTTGGCCCTTGTTGGTACTTGGGGTCTGGGTGGGGCATCAACCGCAGCCTTTACTACATATATATTTGAATTTTTGTTTTTTCCAGTAACTCTGACCTTCAGAAATACCCTTTCAATAGGCCTTGCTAGGGAGAGAAGGGAAGCAGATAGAATTTGTAGCCCTAAACAGTATCTAGTGCTTCACCCAGTTTTGTAGACAGCTATGGGTTTGGATGAAGAGGGTAAAGGTATTCATTTAGAATTCAGGTTTCATCCTCCACTAAGACTCCCTGTGAATTTTCTAGTTGCCTTTTTAAGATCTCCTGTTTCATGTGCTCTGTTTTTACCCTGTTGCTTGGTGACTCGAATGTGAACCTGACTCTCCTGTGTTTCTGGTGTTTGAATGCACTGGATCAAACAATATCTCATCTTCTGCAGGCCATGCGATAAGTACAGGAAAAGAAATGGAAGAGCCTAAGGTGCAGCCATTTAGGGGTCTTGGTCTTTGAAAGTAAAGTTATTTGTTAAAGTGTTAAAGCTGTTATTTTTACCAGTTATCTATTCCTCAATTTTTTTTTTTTTTTTTTTTGGATACCTGGGATTGAACTTGGGAGCATTCAGCCACTGAGCCACATCCCCAACCCTTTTTGTATTTTATTTAGAGACAGGGTCTCACTGAGTTGCTTGGAGCCTCATCATTGCTGAGGCTGGCTTTGAACTCTTGATCCTCCTGCCTCAGCCTCCTGAGCCTCTGGGATTGCAGGCCTGTACCACCATGCTCAGCTCTTTCCTCAATTATTGATCTTTCAATAATTAAATAAATACCTTAAAGCATTTCTAGATAGGTTGGGAATATGAGTGTCTTGGCTGCTCTTTCTTTGGAGTGAATACCACAAAATAATCCTATCATAGGGTGCCAAGCAGAAGCCCTTCATTCCTCAACAAAGATTCATCTTGAGGCTCTGGGAGCCAAATGCTCTTCAGAGTGCTGGGCATATGGTAATAGACCAAATTGGCAAAGGCCCTGCTGCCTTAGCATTTGTGTGCCAGTAGACCAAAAACTCATAAACACATCAGTGGGAGGGCTACACTATGGATAAAAATAACACAGGATGAAGAGTTAAGGAATTGGAGTGGCTGCTGTTTTATGTAGACCTGTGAGGGGCATGGGTTTTCTGACACAGGTGCAATTGAGGAGTGAGCTGAGGGAGCCATGCAGTATGGCTGGCCATGCTCAAGAAAGTGTATGCAGAGAGGGACTGGGCTGCAGCCATGGGGGCAGGAAGAGGTCCTAGAGGATCTCTTAGGCAAAAATCTGTTTATTGCTAATGTTGAATTAGTTTCTTTTTCTTGGTGGTGGGGATTGCACCCCAGAAGCGTCATACGTGCTAAACATGTGCACTACCACTGAGCCATACCCCTGCTCCATGATTTTTGTTTCCATATTGTTAGTGAAATTTTTATTAAAAAGATTTCGAATTGTACAGTTAATTTGCCTTCAAATTTTGACTCTTACAGAAATTGGGATTCTGCTTAAATATGGGTAGTGATCTAATTGGAAATCTATGTGCATGCATGTATGTGCTTGTATATTTAAGTTGCTTTCTTTTTTTTTTTTTTTTTTTTTTTTTTGTAGAAACACCTTTGAGCAAAAAAAAGAACCAGAGAAATTTTACTTTGGTAAAAATGCCAGTAATGGTATAAAGAGCTGTCTTTGTGTTTCTGCGAAAGCAGGCCTTCTCGAGGAAGAAGCGGCAGTCTTTGAAGTTTGGATATCAGAGAAGAAGAGAAAGCTGGCCAGGGTAGGGGATTAGTGGACTGAGAGGCTGTGTAGGAAGTTGTCCAAGGTCAAGGGGCTTCTCTCGCCTTTCCAGGTAACACGAGGAGGAGCTGCTGTCTTACTGGCTTTTCATTCTTTAGCATTATTAAGGCTCCATTTTCTTACTACTTCCTCCCTGATTTCCCCCGACCCCTACCCCCACCCCTGGCCCCATTTCTTTCTTGTTATTTAAGCTCCCCCTAACCTTCTCTATCTCCTCTCTTTTTTTGGTCTCTTTCCCTCTATTTTGCTTTGAATTTCCAGAAGACTTGCCATTCATTTCTCTTATGTCTAGTGAAAGGAAACCCACAAAAGGCCCAGAAAAATTTACCTAAGAAGTCCCAATTTCCTGGTGTCTTTTGTTGTTTTGCCTTCCTCTCTATGCCTGTATACAGTAGTCATAACGTAGGTTTGGTCTGTTTTTATTTTCTCAGTCCAGATACATGAGCGGTACACTGTTTAAAGGTCAGCTCTGCAGGAAAGCTGACATCCTGGGTCTTCACCTCTGGCTCTGGGTCATGCAGGTTGGCGGGCCCAGCATTCCATCAGCTCCTCGACATTCTTTTTTAAAGGTTTGTGACCCAGGCATTGTCCTCAGCCTGTCACTGACCTGAACATGCCCCTTGGAGAAGAGATGGATTTCATCCCCCAGAAGGGGGAGGGGGTGGCTGGGAAGTCTGATGCAGCTGCGCCTTCACAGATGAAAGAGGCCCTGTGCACCTTGGCTCTGCCAGCACCGAGCACTGGGGGAGGCTAGGGAGGGGAAGGGGTTGCGGCAGGCTGCTCACTTGCATTTTGGAAACTCAACTCGTCAGGTCTGTGACTGATAATTTCATTTCACACATCTTTAGTTTTATGTTGCTCTTTAGCCATGGCTGGAAAGCTCACTAAAAAACTTTTATCCCAGAGTCAGAATGATCAACCACCTTGCTCAATGAGTGAGTGCAATGCAAGGCATCGGACGGATCAGGCCTTTAAACAGCAGAGATGATAATTAAACCCATCCCTGCTATCCGCATCTTAATTGTTACGTGCTTTGTAGTTTTGTGCGTGTGACATCCATTTTGATATGGAAGGCCTGGTATGTATCTGCATTTTAGAAAGTTCCAATTAAGAGCAACCTATTCTTCTAGGAATCTCATCTGTGTGTGTAGCCATCTCATCCCCTGCATTAGTTTCGGAGGGCTGCTGTCATAAAGGACCACCAGTTTGAAGACTTGGCATGACAGAAATGTATTCTCACAGTTCTGGAGGCCAGGAGTCTGGATCAAGGTGCCAATAGGACTGTGCTCTCTGGAAGCTCCAGGAGAAGGAGCTCCTAGATTCTGGGCGTGGTTGACAGTTCCTCACATTCTTCAGCTTGTAGCAACATCACTCTGTTCTCTTCCTCCATTGTCACCTGGTGCTCTCTGTGTGCCTGTCTCCCCACCTCTGTTGCCCCTTATCATAGGACAGCAGTCATTAGAGTAGGGCCCATCCTAATTCATTATGGCTTCATATTGTCTTTACTAATCACATCTGCGAGAACCTTCCAAATAAGGTCACATTATGAGATCCAGGTAGACACTTGGGAGGACCTTCTTCAACCCAGCACCCCCCCCCCCCCACTAGATTCTAAATTTATTTGAATGCTAATATCTTACTTGTTCATATCTATAGTAGCACTTGGAACTCAGTTGCTTAATACATGGTTGCTAAATGGCAGTTTAAACATTCAAATATACTACAAAAAATGATCAGATGCACATAGAATCTAAGGACATTTCTGTGAGAGAATAACCATTGTCTTTTATAATTACTGGACATACATACACTTATTTTCATAATGATCAACCACCTTGTTAAGTGAATGAATATTATGCAAAGTACAGGAAAAGGCTTATAAACAGTGGAAAAATGATTAAATTGTGTGTGTGTGTATATGGATATATGTATATTGATGATGTTTATGATTTTCTAAAGAAGTTGGGCACTATGGAGTCTTACTCTTCTTCTTTTTTTTTTTTTTTTTTTTCAAGATGGGAAATAATTGAAGCCAGTTGCCTAAAGGAAATGACTAAGTAGATCCTTTTCCCTTCTCCCCCCAACTTTTAACTTCTTCTCATAGTATATTTAACATAAGGGCATGGCAAGTATGAAAATGTATAAAATTAAAAGAATATCATTGCAGTGTTATTAATAAAATAAGTTCTTATGAAATGGAAATTGGGACCTTTGAGTTTAACCTGTTTGAATTCATTTTGAGAAATGTCTCTTTCTCTCAATGTTACCATCCTAAGGATAGAGAGTGGCAAAATATCCCTTCTACACATCTCCTTGGCTGAAGAGTAATCCTGGTAGGAAGGAGCAGGCATTCCCCCGGCTGTGGAGGAAGACAAGCGGAAGACAGGCATTTATCTTCTGTTCTCAAGTCGGCCTGATCACTTTTCTGACATCAGTTTGTTGCCACAGAAACCCTGGTGGTGACACAAATTTAGCATTTTGACTTAATAATAAAAAGCAGACCTTTATTTCATTTTCTTTACACAGTAGGTAGACGGGATCGGCTGTGAAAAGAAAAAGCATCTTGTTTGTGTACAAAGCAAGCAATTTGCAAAAGTGAAGATAAAATTAATAACTACTCGTGGAAGAAAATGGGTTTTCTGCGGTAGGTTTTCATCTGCCCTTTAAAGCAAGACGTCTGAGTTTTTGAAATTAGCTTCCAAACAGTGCCACCTGATTTGTAATAAAGAAAACATTTAAACAGAATGAAGCTGATACATAAAAAAATATATGTGGACTGAAGCAAGGGTTTGTCAAGCTTTCCTTATGTCTTTGTGAAGCTGAAAATCTAATGACAACTTGGCCCCTGTAGAAAGACCCGGTTTGATTTGCTTTTCTCATCAGAACTCACATTTAACAAAGTGAGTAGCCTGAAAGGTGTTTTGTTAAGCTCAAACATGTGAATGAAACAATTGAGAGCGATTTGTGCAGTTTTTGTGAAAAAAATCATTTATTCTAGAAAAGTTTTAGATTTACAGAAAAATGAAGGTGATTCAGTTTTCACGAACCCCATACCCCATTTCCCCTATTAATAACATCATACATTAGAATGGTACATTTGTTACAATTAATGAACCAATGTTCATTATTAACTACAGCCCATACTTCATATTTCTTTAGAATTTTATCTAATGTTCTTTTTCTTTTCCAAAACCCCATGTTGTACATCATATTATATTTTAGTTGTCATGTCTCCTGAGTCATGACAGCCTCCTGGCTGTGACAGTTTCTTAGCTTTCCTTGTTTGTATGACCTTGATGATTTTGAGGAATATGAGTGAGGTGTGCTGTAGGGTACCCCTCGACTGGAATTTGAAATTTTCACTTGATTCCACTGAGCTTAAGTGTTCTTAGGAGAAAGATGACCGAAGTAACATGCCCTTCTGATCACCTTGTGTCAAGAGCGCATCTTATCGCCATGACTTCACGGCTGACCTTCATCTCCTGGTGAGCTGGTGTCTGGCAGGTGTCTCCCTAGAGCTCTCAGCACTACTCTTCCCCTTCCTCTGTTCCATCTTGTATTCTTTGGTTGGAAATCACTGTACTTAAGGAGGATGTACAGGGGGTTTACTCACCATATCTTTGAGGGTGGTATGTCCATATATATCACCTGGAATCTTTCTGCTCAGGAGATTTATCCTTATTTATTTTATCATTTATTTATATCACTATGGATGCATTGATATTTTACGCTTTGGGTTATAGTCCCATACTACTTTATGATTGTTGCTCAAATTCTTCCAATTTTGGCCATTGAGAACTCACTCAGGTAGCTCCTGAGTCCTGTGTAAAACTTGTAGGTCAGCCAAAGTGAAATTAAATAGTCCACAGCAACTCTCCCTCTTCATACACTAACTCTATAATTTTGGAGAAGAGGACAGTATTTGACCAAGTGGTAGGTAGCACAACCAGATAGTGATACCCATTGTCTATCTTTGTTTTGATTTTTATCTCAGAATCTGGTTCATTTATACTATTTCAAGAAAAATAGACATATTTAACAATTTCTGCCAATGCATGCTGTGGTTTGGATCTGAGCTGTCTCCCAAATGCTCCTGTGTTAATGCAGGAATATTCAGAGATGAAATGATGAGATTGTGAGAGCTGTAACCTAATCATTCCATCTAAGTTTGAATGCACTAAGTAGGGGTAACTATGGATAGGTGAGGCCTGATAGGAGCAGGGGGGTCATTAGAAGTGTGTCCTGGAAGGGTTCATCTTCCCTAGGACCCCTTCTTCCTCTGCCTGCTTCCTGGCCACCCTTCTGCCCCAGTGTTCCGCTTCACCTTGGGCCTAGAGCATTAGAGTTTGACAATCGGGAACTGAAATGTTGGATCCATGAGCCCAAATAAATCTTTCCTCCTCTGAGTTATTTTTATCAAGTATTTTGGTCACTGTGACAAAAATCTCACTAACGATGTATTTAGAAATTATTTCATGCTTTAAATAGTTTATTTATTTTTTTAGCATCTAGGGCTATTGAAGAAAAGACTGGGCGTAGTACTTGGTGAAGGAACCTCCTCATTCCCTTTCCCTACAGCTCTTCATTGTTGTTTTGCATAAAGATACTGTACTTAAATTACAGTCTCAAAGGAGGATATGCTGTCCTCCCTTATCCCTGTCATCTGCTTTCTTGCCATTCCTTTCCTATAACGGAACACCTGAGGTAGTCAGCTTATCAAGAGAAAGGCTTAGCTCAGTCTTGGAAGTTTCAGTCCACCATCAGTTGGCATTGTTGCCTTTGGGACTGCAGTGAGGCAGCACAGAATGGTGGGAGCAGATGGTTGAGCAAAACTACTCACCTGATGGCCAGGAAGCAAAAGAGAGGAAAGAGAGGGTTCCCAGAGTCACTTATGAGTGTGCACCCCAATGACCAAAGACTCCTAGGCCCCACCCACCTGCCAACTGACCCACCACTTCCCACTAGCCCCACCCTGGAGAGAAAACCTTTTACACATTGTCCTTTGCAGGACACTTGAACCAAATCAGAGCATCCCCTCTGGACTTTTGCTTTATAATGGGGACACCCCGATAGGTCCCTTTTTCTAGCCACTATCCTGTAGCAGCCACCTTCAGCCTACAGCTGTCCACACCAGGACAGAGGTTGAGACTTCTGTGTGACATTTTCTTCCTTTTAGCAGAAAACCCAAATTGGAAATGGCCCCATGACTTGGAGCCCAGAGTTTCAGAGTTTGATTAGAGAAACTGGTATCATGATGTTTAAAGTAGTTACAAAGTAGTTACCTGTGTTTTATTTGGTACTAGAATTTCAATTCAGAATAAAAATACTGCCCAGAGACACAAAATGCAGCATAATAAAAGGAAGTAAGGGAGAAGAGGCGGAGTTCTTCAGTCACTTTGTTGTTCTGTAGTTTAGAAGATACCAGTATATTGTAAATCATTGATTTAGCATTCATTTATTTTGTTGGCGGTACCATGGTCTTTTAAAATGAAACTTTTTATTACCTTGAATCCATAAGCTGTGTCACTAGAAAGCTTTGCCAACTTCTTTTATGTGATAGTTTATTTCTTTATCTTGTTATTGCCAGTGACAAGGCATAGAGCAAGGCTCAATTGAGTAACAGAAACTCCATCCCACTGCTTGGTAAAGCAGGAATCAATGTTAGAGAAACATGCTGTTAACATTTCTTCACTGCAGTAACCCAGCTGCCTCCTGCACGTCAACTGGTCTCTGTTCACCCAGAGATTTTCAGCTCCATGCCATGACATGGAGAGGTTTTTCCTGAAAGATCATTGGCATTTCTTTATTTATTTTTATAAAATGACTGGTGAGGAATGACAGAACACTTGCTATAGAATTACCAGGATAAGGTAGTATTTTCTACCCTAAGTTGACATCATGTTGATGAAAGGGTTTCAAGATGGTATCATAGTGTTTGTTATTTTTACTTATCATTGATTATTTGTTTTGAATCTCCTTGTGGAAGAGGCTCTCTTTATACTGGAGCTGTTTCAAAACTTCACTTTTAACATTTTTAGGACTTAGATCACAAGCATCTAAGGAGAAGGTGAAGTCAAACATTTGACATTAAGTACTTGTATTGCTGGGTGTTATGAATATCAATCAGATATTGATCACACAGTAAAACTTTTATTTTTTGGCATTTAAAAGATAGGTGAAAATCTCCCATCTGTGACTGGGAAGATGTTCCAGAAGGGTGTTTTGATAATTACAAGGGATTATCATGCTTTTACAAATACAACCTGTCAAATCCACACAGCTGAAGAATGTGGAGATTCTTGGAATCTAAAATTGATAGATTTGGGGCATCTATTGCTAAAAATACTTCATTAACATTAATCTTTATACCTTGTTTTATTATAAATACGTATAAGGTACCAGTGAGATAGAGGAAAAACTAGAAATAACTGTACTATGTTGTCCTTTAAGTGTTCATGTTTTTGTGTTGCAAAATGAATAGCACAATGCTCACACCTGTTACCTCACGTTAAGCAAGAAAACAAATGTTTGCAAGAATGGAAATGAACGGATTACGAGGAATCCATGAAATCTGTGCATTTATTATAAAGGCATAATATTCTAAATTTAAAGGGGGGAAAAGCAAGAGAAAAATCAAGATGTTTGATGATGGAGCAGTTGTCAAAGTGTGTAGAGCTGGAAGCTAATGCAATGTCTCCGCTTGGGAACTACAGCTGTGAGAAGAACTTGGTCCAGGGCGAGGAGGAGAGGCACCCTCCTGAAATCCCAAACCCTGTATTTACCATCAAGTTTAAAGCATTTGTGCACATTGATAGGCTTGTCATTTCCTGAAGGTCCACTGTCACTGTATTGCAGAGATCAGCCCAGAAGTGTGCAGTCAATATTGGGGGTTTTAATTTTTATCATGAGGCTCTATTGCTCGTGATATTTTAAGCTGTTTGGGAGCAGAGGCTGGATAACTGCTGATCTCACACATCCATGCAATTCCCATGGTGTCTTATACTGAGGAGTTTCTCAGTGATTTTTATGTGAGATTGAATTATTGACCTTGGATTTAGGGAGAATGAGAAATGGTGAGTGATAGTTGAGTATATATTTATTCAATTAATTAATCATTCAGTGGATAATAGTTTTAGGTCTATGTGCTAGCACGGTGCTTTTCTTTGCAGATAGATTGTTAAGCAAACATAGATACTGGTCCTAATCCTCATGGGGTGGGGACTGATGATTGTGCAGGCAAACTTTAAAGAAATAATCATCTGACTCAATTATTTTCCGTGTGATACATATCTTAAGACTGCTTACCAAGCACCATAAATTGTAATGTAAATTGTTGGTCAAATCCTTCCACTGATTTTCAAGTCATCAGTTGATTTTTTAGATAGTGTCAATGTGATATTTTGTTCGGGGGAGATGTTCATAACCATGATGCCCTTTTCTGAATCATGATATAGAAAATCACATCAAACTTTCCAGTGATCTCCTCACCGTCTCCCCCTAGTCAGCTTGTCCATACATGTGGAGCGTGGCTGGCCCTATGCCCTTGTGTAAGGGCAGGATACACACTTGAGTGTCTGTGATTCTCTAAGACTGAGATCCAGGGAGGCCCTACTGTGGTCGGTCAGTAGCACCTGCTGCAGTGCTTCCTGTTGTGCCCTCCACACCCCTTTATGCCTGCATCATGCTCCTTGGGGCAGTGACAGCCACTTCCCATGACTCATCTGTATGCTGTGCAGAGGTGTGGGTGAAGCTAGAGGACACACCTTCACCAACATTGCATCTGTCTCATTTTCAGACTATGCTACCAAAGCAAGATCCTTTTAAAATTTTTACTTTTTAAAAATATTTTCATTTCTGGGTGCTGGGGATCAAACCCTGGGCCTTGTACATGTTAGACAAAACACTGTACCACTGAGCTACACCCCCAGCCCTATAGCAAGATTTTTTAAGTGACTCCTTATAAAGCAAAAAGTCTAGAATTTAGTGATTGGATTGAAAGTAGATTAATAATTTAATAACTTGTGCAGAAAATGTCAGTTACTGCATTTAAACAATTTTTTAAAAATACATATTTTTTACTTTTAGCAGGGTTATTTTTAATCTTGGTTTCAGAGAATATACAGAGACCTGTGAGCTAGGTGACGATGATCTGGGTGTGTGCAATCTCATGCCTCAGCATCCTTCCACCCACCACCTCTGCACTAAAGAATTTTGTGATCTTGCTTTTGAGACATTTCCCCATTTGATGAAAATCTTTCTCTCAAGATTCTTGATGATTGACTCTTGGTTTGCAAGGATTAAGAACTGAAGGCTCCCTTGTTGCTTGGAAGGCTCAATCGTAGGTAGTCATGGTCCACATGGGAAGGGAAGAGAAGGATGTAGATGTGAGGCTGAATCATGGGTGGTAACATGAGGTTTCATGAATGCATGGGGCTTTAGTTGTGGTCAGTTCCTGAATCATCTCCAGTTACTGGTGCACCATGATTTTGTTTTTTTCCTGTCATTTTTAAGCCTTGAGTTACACAAATGACAAGCAACTTAAAGAAAAAGCAAAGAATGATGAGCAACAAAAGAGCAATGTAAAGTTCTGATCTCGGGAGTAACCCTACTGCTGATGGTACCCAATTAAATATTGGATTTGGGTTTCAGGACTCTTTGGTAAAATGTGTTTGGCATAGAGGGTTTAAGGTGGAGAAAGGCACTGGTACCAACTAGGACCTGGTAAAAGTGAGGTCTGATTTGAATAAATGTCCCAAAGAATTTAAAGGATGAGGGAAGCTGACTTTTTCTTTCCTCCATGTTTAAACTACCATCAGATTTTATCTTTGGGAACTTGAGTCAATGGGTTTAGGTTGAGGGTTAAAAAAAAATGTTTACAGAAATCGATTACTCCAATTTAAAAAAAAAATCTAATTTAGTTTCATGTTAATTAATTTATGGTTTTCGTGATTTTGTTTAGCGTTTTTTTGTTGTTTATTTTATTCTGGGGATTGAATATAGGGGTGCTCTAGCACTAAGCTATATCCCTAGGCCTTAAAAAAATTATTTTGGAACCAGGTCTTGCTAAATTGCGGAGGCTGGCCTTGAACTGGACAATTCCGCCTCAGCCTCCCACCCAGGTTTACAGGCATGCACCACTGCTCCTGGCTTTGTTTAGCAGTTTTATGAACCAATTAATTTCTTTCCTAGAGTTATAGAAATCCTTATAGAGTCCAGTGTATTATCTCAAAGTTACCAGTCACCTATAATTTTCAGAGTTCTTCCATTCTTTTGACGAACCTTCTTGGAAAGTTGTTCTTCTGGATTAGGATTGCTTTCACAACAGTATAAAACAATCGTAACTGTGAACAAAACTTAACATGACCATGGTTCAAGATCTGATGACTACTCATAACTGGCAAAGAAATTTGGTTGTTTCTGCAGAATACAATAATTTTTTTTTCATTCAAATAGTGACTGATAACCTACAGCAAGGCAGGTTTTTAGAAATGCCATGTGATTTTTGTAACACAACAACAACACATCTGTATAAATATAAGTCTAATGTATATCTTTTGGACTTTCAGTGGCCCTCTGGCAATCCCAAAGTTAGTTCTTGATATAAAAGTTTTAACTTTAGAATTTGATTTTTGGGAAGTTTGTTAAAAAAATCAAGATGTTTAAGACACCATAGCATGACTTGGTTAATCAAAAAAAATAACAATAAGTTATAAAGTTAACTATGTAAAGTTACGGGGTTCTAGCAAAAACTTAGCTTTTTTTTTTTAACATTGCAAAGACTCACTTCTGTTAAATAATCAGAATATAATAAAAGAGCACCAAATATAAGATTATCTGATTAAAGTACAGAATTTTGTTTCCTAGGCCAGTAACCTAAAAAGTGAAACAAATGTACAAAAACCCCTTTTCATTATTTCCTATTCATACAAGCAAAACTCTGAGAAAACCTTATTAGTTTAACACAGGACATTGTGGTTTTGTATCAGTGTACTTTTTAAAAAAATTTTTTTAATCATACATGACAATAGAGTTCATTGTGACATATTTATACGAATATGGAGTACATCTTATTCTAATTAGGATCCCAGTCTTGTGGTTGTATGTGATGTTGCGTTTCACTGTGGCGTATTCATATATGTACTTTGGACAGTTCAGTCTGATTCATCCTGCTGGCTTTCCTATTCCCATCACCCTCCCCTTCTCTTTATTCCCCTTTGTCAAATCCCAACTACTTCTATTCCCTCCCCCACTTGTTGGAAATTAGCATCCACATTGTTCCTCTTATCTTTTTTGTCCATGAAAGTTTCTCTCTCAAACAAAAATTACTTCCTCTTTCAGACTTTTCTCATTAAAAAAAAAAAACAAAAACTTTCTCATACTGGCAACTTTCTTTATAAAATACGTCTCACTTTCCTGACATATGGCTGTTTCTCTTTTTTAGTTTTACTACCTTTTATAGTAATCTTCAGCAGCTGTGAACCAGCACCCTTAAGACCAACACCCATTTATAATTTCTAGAAATAAATGCATTTTCATAACATAACCCTGAATGTGGAAACAGACTCAAGTATATTTAGCCCTTTTCAAATCATGTAAAACAAAATGTTCAAGTACATATTAACTTTAAACTTGCTTAATTATTGATGTTTTAGTATTTTAACTTAGAAATAATATAGATGTCTAATTAATATTACTTAATTTAGTATTAATGTAACCTTAAATTGTTTCCAAGTTGCATAAACTAGGAAAAATGTTTGTTATTTATGAACACACATCTATTTCTGTCAGTTTGGTATAATGTAGACAGTTTGGTATAATATAGACAATATACACACTCATTTATAGGCATAAGGATATATGCAGGCTTATCATACAATATATAACTGTATACAATATATAAATGTACAATAAGGATACCTAAAGAAAAAAAGATCTGAGGTTTTCATTCTGGTTTTTTTATTTGCTGGCTTTTAAGTAAGCTTTTTTACCCTTAGACTGATTCTTATTGTCCCAGGTGATTTAGATCACCGAGACAACCCTAAATTTGCATTTTTAAGGGTATAACTCTGGTGCAACAAAACAGAAATTTTACAGTTAAGGAAACAACTTAGCTCTAAACACCACTATTTGCAGAGACTAGCAGGGCATAGGTAATGGCCCAGCTAAAAAAAAAAATGGCCAAGGGTGAGGCTTGTTATTGCAGATTTAAGTTAATGTCTTTTCCTATTATTCGAGTTAATGTGCAGAGAGGGAGACACCCTTATAAACGGAAATTTGCCTTATAGATATAAATAGTTTTTAAAAAGCCAACTAAAATATTCAAAGTCACCAGCTTGTTTTTTAATTAGATGACTGACTTTGGGGCATACTCCTTTAAAGACTAGGGTAAAGAGCCTTATCTGTGCTCATTTGACTGGAGGGAGTCTTGGGAAAACCTCTTTAGTGCTTTTAAAGGCTTTCTTGTTTTAATTTATTATAGGGTTCAGTCATTTTAGCAGAGAATCTTGTACAGAAAGGGTTTTTAGAGACTGAAGATTTCCATAGAAGCTTAAATCGGGGTGTTCTGGTTGTTTTAGTTCTATTTGCTCTGCTTTGTCCAGGTTTAAAAACATCATCTCTCTCTGAGAGAAGGAAATGTGTACATTATGAGTTTCTGGGAAATCCTTGTGGGGAAGGTGTATGGTCACAGATGAGATGAACAGAAAGGAGCAAGAGCCCAGGACATACCTGGAACTGACTAGGGACCCTCCCATTCCAGTACCTGGAGGAAGAAGATCTTTAAAAGTGGTGGGGTGGGATCAGAAAGGATGGCTCCAGCCATGTCTGTTAGACCTGGGGCCATTAATAATGGACATTTAGTTTCCTCTAACATATTGGTAAAAAGGCAAGGGAAGGCCTCCTGTGAATCCTGGGAGCATCCATGGAGATTAAGACACTGTCTTCTGTTTTTATTTTTTACTTTTTTTAAGGAAGGGAGTAAGAAGGAAGCCACACCTTCCCATCTGGGTCACCAAAGAATGCCATGGTTCCCTGACCATAATCGAACCTGGACCATTAGGATCCCTGACCCCCAGGGGCTGCAGTGGCGTCCGTGGCAGGAGGAGATATAGAAAAGGAAGCAGCTCTAAAGAAGTTTTAGTCTAGAGAGTGTCTCTTGTTATTTTTGATTTACTGTTTAGAGGGAGCTAATCTTTTTTTTTTTTTTTTCTGAGCTGCATTTAGAAGCTCTTAAGTATCATTGATAACCAATACCCACTTTTTTGTTTAGTTGTACCACCTAGGCCAGAGGCCATGTTCTGGGGGTCCAAACAAATTGGGTCCAGCCAATCACCCCAAAAACCAAATGGAAAAGTAATGGTGAAAAGCAGGAAAGAGCTTTAATCAATATTGCAATATGGGGAAGGCAAATAAGATTGAGTGTCTCGGTCTGTTGTTGGGGTGCTATCAGGGGTTTTAAGACTTAGAGGAAGAATTGGGGTAGAAGGCAAGAGGTACGTATGATGAAGCAATCTTGGTCAAATTGTGATCTGGTCGACCATAAGCTCATTTCTGATTCCATGAGTTGGCTCCAGGAAGTCCTTACCCCTTGAGTTGCAATCTCCACTTGCTCTGAAGGATGCAGGTGTTTATCCATCAGAGATGTGATCTTGGAAGGTGTTGATTTGGTTTCCATGAGAAGATTGCTCTTGCTTGGGGATGTGGGGAGGGTGTGATATCATCATTGGTGATCTGCCTACAAGGCTCTGGTGTTCCTGGAAGGATTGGGGCAGTGACTAGAGACTTCTAGGCACCCTCCAGGGGTCTGGAAAAGGACACTGTAACAGTTGGTTGATTGTCTCTGAAAATCTTGAAAATATGTTACTTGCTCTTACGTTGGTGCCCTTAGTCCTGAACAGAGTCTGCAGAGGTTAGGTAAGCTTAGGGCTAACCTTATATTACCATGCCTACATGCGGAGCTGAGCAACCCAAAATTTGAGGTAATAAAGGAGCCAGAAAACAAAGGCAGAGATGCCCAGCATGCCTAGCTTTTATCCTGCTTTTAGTTACCCATCGGGCATCTGGAGACTCAAATGAAGATTCACTATAGTAAGCAAAATCAGCTTTTAATTCTCTGTTATAGTTTTAAAACTGAATTTTCTCAAATGAATGTAAAATATGCCATTTTTAGAATATCAGAAGATTCCCATTTTGGCCATTTGGAGTTTAAGATTATTTTTAGTCAGAGTATACCATTTTTCTAGGTACTGCCAAGATAGGCATTATCCAGTGTTATGCATAAAGGCAGCTGGAGTGTTAAAGGGAGAGCTCAGGCTTTGATGAGCAATTTTCTATAATTTTAGAATTCTTTGAGATGTGACCAGTCTGCTGTATTTATGTGCTGTTTGTAGTTCCACTCCTCAAGGTATCACCCTCTAGTCGATTTTGCTAGTTTACATGTCTTGGAAACAGAATTATCTTAGAGTGAGCAGGGTGCTAAGGTGCCAGGTGACCAGTTTTTATGTGCACTTCCCAGCTGCATGAATGTCCCTGAGATGTTCTTCTTTTATGGGAATCCCCGTGAGCCTGCTGCATGTCACTGACAGTTATCCAGAGGCTTCTTCTAGAGCCCTTGTTATCTACTTGCTGGGCTGGAAGCAGCAATGTGATTTAAAAAAATTGGAGCAAGATTTGCTCTTATGTTTTTGTTGGGGTCAGACTAAAGAGAGGGTTGGTCACAGAGAAAGGCAGATCCATAACACAAAGAAATCAACTGCAGTTTAGAAAGTGCTTATACTAAATGGGTGGAAACAAAAACCTAAGCCTCCTTACCTGTAAACAGAGCAGCTCCCCTCTGATATTGAGCCTTCTGCAAAGGAAGGTGGAAAGAAGTACTCATCCTTTGGAGACAGAAAATAGCTTGAATAAAGTCCAGTCTCAGCCCAAGATCTGGGCGACTTGAGCATCTGAAAGGACTCACAGCAACCTCCAGCTGAGTCCCTGGAGTGGGAGGACACACTGGGTTCCACCTCCGGTACCAAGAGCTGAGTCTGCAGAGAGCTGACAGGGAGGCAAGGAAGAGTCACTTCAGGGTCCATTCGTAGTCATCAAAAATGCCAACCCAAAGGACAAGTTGAGGCACATTAAGTGTGAGAACAGAGTTTATTTAAGCCAAAATGAGAATGGCCATCCATGAAGAAAACAAAGCCCAGAAGCAGCTCCTCTATGCTTAAAGGCAAAGAACTAACTTCTGGATGTGTTTGATTAGTAAAATCAAGAAGTTCTACTGTTAACCAATGTATCTTTGTTGAATGACAGTTTGTGTGCAAGGTCGTTTTCTTTGGGACAAGAAAATTAGAAGTCTGATATAAGCATAGCATACATATGATACCAACAAGATTTGGTCTTAGGAAATTGCTTTAGTGGCTTTGGGATTACACTCAGTGGTTAATAATAGCCTCATACATGACTAGACCTATAGTATAAGTGTAAGTTTACAGGTTAGTCGATTATGTATTGAGATGACAATAAAAGGAGCCCTGGAAGGGTCCTTTGTGCTCCACAGGAATTAAATATATGTAAACTAAGCTACTTTTACAAAGTCTCTGGTACAGTAGTAAAAACATGGTCATGTATTTTAGCAGCTGTCTCATAATCGAACTGTTAATCTTGGTAGATTACTACTCATATTTATGACAGTAAAATATTTATATTCTGACTCCATGAAAGTGTAGTTCAGGGTTATGGGTAAAAAATAAAAACCCAGATAATGTAGGAACAAAAGCACATTCAAAGCAGTGTGGACTCACAGTGAACAGAGGGGATGTGTACTATCACAAAATTGAATAAGTAATGGCAGCATCATTGATAAATCTTTTGGTAATGAATTCCCTTTCTATTTTTGTAAAGTATACATAAGATAAATTTAAAAATGTTGGCCATTTTAAGTGTGGTTTTTAAGTTCAGTAGCATTAAGTATAATTCAAATTGTTGTGTAAGTCGATGGCACATTCTTAAGACAAAGGTTGTGTTATGTCCTGTAGGTTTTTAATTATTTAAACAAGAAAAAAAAAAATCTTTTCCAGAGACATTGACTACAGCTTGACTGTGTCTTGCTGGACTCAGGGAAATCAGTCATAAAGAGGACACTGGGAAAGGAAGAATGTGGATAATTTATATAATTTCTATCATTTTGAAATAGGTCCCAGTGAAACCAGCGTTTTGAGATGAGACTAGATTCTCTGTTTTGCTAGTTTCCTTCTGGGTTCTTGTGTCTCTCAAACTTGAAGAATAAAATCCACAGACAATAGTGGAAGGGAAGAGTAAACAGAGTAGGATTTATTTAAGCGAGAAGAGAGAGAACTCTTGCCGTGTGGGAGGGTACCTGATAGCAGGAAAACCCATGTGGGAGTGCCAGCTTAGGGACTTACCTGGTTTGGGGGAGAGCATGGATCCAAATCTGTTAAACAGGCATTGAAACGTATCGAGGATGATGGTTGTGTCCGTTAGCCCGAGTTTTAATCCTTCCTGCAGTTGCCATTTGGGTTCACTCCAGCCTTTGTTTTTCCCCTGTGTCTGGGACAAGGAGTTGGTTGGAGTGTTCCCACAGGTGAGCCTCATGGTCTCTCAAATTTGAAACAGGACTTGGTGGTGCCCATTAATATTTCTGTTGGTTAGCCTTCTGGTGTGGTCAGTGTCCTTGGAATAAGAGTTTAATGGGGGCCCACTGCCTGACCATTATCTACTCCTATTCATCACCCCATCTGAGGAATTTACTCTAGCTGCTGTTAGAGGAAAAAGGGACAATGACTACTCTGGCTGTTTCAGACTGAGAAGGGGCACTGAAAGGGAATGGCAGTCAGGGTCCTTCAGAGAGGCCTGTGTAGGGGATCCCAGGGGAAGGGGAACATGGTGTAGGATTCCATGTGTATGGCCATTTGGAGCTTGGGCATCTTGGACATTGGGGCAGTCCAGAGGTCCATAATGGTGGTTGGTGAGTGACTGGACCAGGCATTCATAGGGCAGGGAACATGTTAAGACAATAAACAAGATAGCAAAGCATTTTTTTCTGTAAAATGAATAGCACAATAGTAATTATTAACTAGTCCCCCCAAACTATGAGGACAATGACATTAAATCTTAGGGTGTGGTCTAACATGCTACTGACTAGTGAGTGGAGACCATTAAAGACTTTGGAAACATTAGCAGAGTTGTTAAAAACATATAACATAAAACACTTAGTTTGTATGATGGCTTAGGTATCTTCTTAAGCTAAAGTGTCATGGATTTCTGTAAAATAGCATTTTCATGAGTGTTCCCTATTTTGTAGAGCAATTTCTTGTAGCTGTGTAACTTCCCAGTTTTACTTACTTTTGAGAGGACTGATACGTGTACATCTCAAGTTATATTACAAACAAACAATAAAACAGTGTCTTTCCTAAATGTCCATGTAGGACTGCACTTTGGTTATACTTTCCTGCTAGGTATTGATCAAAGTTGCTCAAAATCAGTCTTGTTCCTATTTGCTGTTAAGAGTCAGCTGAGATTTGTCAGGGTCACTCTTGGGAACTTTTGAGAGGCCTCCTGGCTCCTTTAGCTTTCCTCTGCTAGCTGTGCCATCTGCCAGGATGGCTCAGGATCTTTCTGACCACACGTAGCTTCCCTTGGAAGTATAGGGGACATTTCTCTCTGCAGTGACCCTGCTTTTTGCAGAATGTACACTGCCTGGTTTCCTGTTTTCTATGGTTCCTGATGCCCCTGATTGGGAGGTCAGGTGACTTAAGAGTTGCAGGGCCTTTAGAGAAGTCCCATTGTTCCCTGAGTTTTGCTGATCTAAAGGGCAAGGACCAAAATATTGGCTATTTTTTCCTTAGCCCTTTAACTTCTTTAACTTTGAGCTCCAGATTTTGTTTTTAAATATCTGGCAGGCCAGTTTCACCATTCTTAAAATGGGAGTTATAGGTTCAACTTAAGTGTCTATAATTTTATAGTAGTCCCTTTTGCTTTATTAGGGTCAGTATCCGTACTGGATATTGGCATTATATCTTATTTGTCCTGTAGCTGATGAATTATTGTCTTAACTCAGGTTGTTGTGTTAGAAACTACAGGCAACAGTTATAAAGTTTTATAAGGAAAATATATAAAAAAGTGAAATTAATAAGAGAAACAGTGTTAGTGATCAGAAATAGACTAAATACAAAAAAGTAAAATTAATAAGAGAAACAGTGTTAGTGATCAGAAATAGACTTATCTAACATATACATGCATTTCATTAATATGATAAAGTCTTTATGTACTCAGAGAAAAGAGATTAAGCCAGGTTTTAAATGTGTGTCCTTTTTATAAAGAGACACAAAGTATAAAAGACAGCACTTATTAATTATCTTACTTTCACTAGACTTTCATAAGCTTTCATTTTATAAACTTTTACATAACACTTAGACAAAGCTTGAAAATTCATTTCTCAGATATACATGCATCTCTAGTCACACATATCTAGGTGTCAACTATATTGTATAACATGAAATAATAATATTATTTAACAAATTATAGAGTAATTAAGACCTTAAAATAAGTACAAACCCTAATTTAAGACTGTTTCCCTAAATAACAGACACAAGTATTTATCTTGATAGATAAGCATATCAATGTTTTAAGAGACCCTATTGTTAAACCTAGAAAATTAGACTTTGCTCTATATAAGTACATTAAATTTTGACCTTGGTGAAACTGTGCTAATTATAGTTTACTTAGTCATATACAAACATTCTGAGATTCACTTTCTTTTGTATCTTATTTATTCTTTAACTTGTTTACCCCACAAGGGAACCAAAATATAACACCATACCTATGACTTTCTTATCTCTTTCTTAAATTTACATTCTGAAACAATCTTTATAAAACTTGTGAACTTAACCAAATTCCTCCTTTTTATGATATGAAACACTTTGCTTTTTAAAAATAGTGCTTAAAACACAGCTGAAACTTTTGTATTCTTTGCATATAGAATACCTGTTAGAATTCTAACTCTTAGTAATCTTGCTTTCAGTGAAGACTCAGAAACAACACAATCTTAAACAGTTTTTCCATTTACCAACAACTTACAAAAATACATTTAATAGACCCAACTATATATTGCCTTACAGAACTCAAGAAGCCAAGAGTCCTTGAACTTACATTCAGGAGTTGCTGCTGCTTTACTATTTTAACTTTGTAAATTAATCAGATGTCTCTTCTAACAAACACATTTAGGAAGATTAATCCCATTTATGTTAAAACAAATTTGCCCATTTTAAACTTAGGTTACCCACAAAAACCAAGGTATCAGAAAAGTTTAGTTAATATTTTTAAGCCAGTTATTCCTGACAAAGAAAAATCCTTTAAAACAATGGACATTGCAATTTAAAAAGTTCATGGAAATCAACACTTTGATTGGCAACCTAGAAAAATGTGTGTGAGTAATTTCAAAGACATCCATACTCTTACTCAGTTTTCAATGTAAATTGACCCTTTTTGGTTTAAGTGCTACTGAAGTCATGTGAACTGAAGAGGCATTTGGATCTGTTTACTGAATTTCTGAGTACTAATTTATCTATAAACAACCTTGATTCCATGTCCATGGTATGGTCATAAGCACAGGAAGACAACTTACAATGCACAGGTGTGCACATACATAAAACAGGAAACAAAGATCTTGCAGCTTTTTAGCAGGTACTAGATCTCCACAGGTAGGAAAAAAACAGCTATAGATGTTAAAGTCTCTATTAGACTAGTGTATATTCTACAGTGTTTGAGAAACTTTTCTTTGCATTTGAGTCAGCACTTTGATCACGCGATGATAAAATATCAATAGTTTGTAAAGGAAAACTTAAGTCTGTGAGTCAGTTGGTCATCAGTTGTTCACATTTACATCAAATGGGCAGTGCATGAGCAGTTACCACAGAGGTTCATGGAAATGGTCAAGGGATGAAACCTGTCACAACAGCAAACATTTGTCCTGATTGTACTTGATGGTTTTAGAGACCAGCAGGATTCTGCAGCACTTCTTTGAACAGCTAGAGTTTTAGAAAACCTTTTTTTAAAAAAAATTTTTATCAAAATGAAAAATGAACACTAATTTTTAGGTATTAAGGCAATCTATAAAGTCAGGGTAAAATTTTAGCATTGCTATTTAGTCCTCTTAAACATCTTATATTACATAAATGTAAATTGAATGTGAAGTAATAATTATGTTTTAGAATAGTAAGTTTGATATGTTTTTGTTATAAATGAAAATGTTGTTAATTTTCTATTTTTGCTTTTTTAACATTAAAATTCATTGACTATTTGTAGGGTTCTAGCATATCAGTTATAACATCTACTGATAGGATTATACTTTCCTTTTATTCGAAGAGAGGTACCAGGGATTGAACTTGGGGGCACTGAGCCACATCTGCAGCCCTATTTTGTATTTTATTTAGAGATGGGTCTCACTGAATTGCTTAGCGCCTTGCTTTTGCTGAAGCTGGCTTTGAACTCACCATCCTCCTGCCTCAGCCTCCTGAGCCGTTGGGATTATAGGTGTGTACTGCTGTGCCTGGCGAACTTTCCTTTCTTAATAATTCTCCAATCTGGGATGAATGGTGAAATCATTTATATACAAATATTACTGAAAAATAAAAATTCCTTGTGTCTTTTTTAATTCACAATTTGAATATTTGATTATTAATTTTTGGAGTCAGACATGGTTGCTCACACCTGTCATCCCAGCCACTCCCAAAGCAGAGGCAGGAGGATCTCAAGTTTGAGGACAGCTCCAGCAACTTAGTGAGACCCTGTATTAAAATAAAAAACAAAAAGGCCTGGGGGTGTAGCTTAGTGATGAAGTGCCTCTGAGTTCAATCCCCACTACCAAAAAACATATTATTAATTTTTGAATGCTATATTTTAATATTAAAAATGTCACTATTATTTAGGATAGCAATTTTAGCAGCTTAGATACTGTCATGTCATGCTAAAAGATATAGATAATTTTTATTCTAAAATTTTTTAGCCTTTCAAAATCTTAACTATTTAAAATAGTGGGTCATATAAATAAATAGCCTGGAAATAGAAAAATAAAACGTTTTAAGAAAATGATTTCTTATGTGGTAGTTTCTGTATGGGTCATGAATTATTTGAATGAACACAATGAGAGGGATTTGTTTGCATTGTCAAAAACTGTTTTTCAGCTAAACTAGCTCTATGAACTAGCTCCTCCTTATTCCTACCTCCAAATGTACTCAGAGAGTCATGAATTATGTATGGATGTTATTTAAAGTAGTTTTGTCCAATTGAAAAAGGTGGGTACAATTGGAAGTACAACTGGGATGAGGTCCTATCTGTAAATAATGGTTGTGTGCTGTTTTCATCCTTGACTGGATGATTCTTTGAGTCTGAGAACAGGTATTGTATATCCTTTGAGCCTTTCTCCATTTCATTTTCTTTCATCTCTTCATCCAGTTTTCAATCTTAGAAGTCTTGTGAATCCTCTGCCTTTTCACTTTCTATTTAAAACATCAAGTAAGAATCCTAGAGAGTCTCACCTGTTCCGGAACCTATTTGATGATTTTTTTTGAATTATTATTTGGTAAAAGAAAAGAAGAAGAAAAGAGAAACTGTTTGTCCCAAAGGAAGTATGTAGTTGGTAGGTGAATGTTGTGTATGTGTGTGATCATGAAACTCAGTGGCAGCAAGACCCATTTTTTTGGGAAGCTAGTAAGAGTGTAGTAGTCTTTTATTTTGTGTAGTTAATGGGAGATGATGGAACTTGGCAACTTAAATATGTATTATAACGTTGGAAAATCCAAACACCACCTGTGGGACCTATAAGAACTCACATACAAATAAATTCTGGATAACATAAAAATCTTGTTTTCACATAATTCTAACATTAGGATATTTAGGTCTAATATTATTTATAAATGTTACCACAGATCAAGGTAGATGGATTCCTACACCATTATTATTATTATTATTATTATTATTTATTATTATTATTATTATTATTATTATTATTATTATTATTATTTTCGAGCTAAGGTATTGTCAGGAATAGGTTAAATGATGTTGTGGACCATCCAGTGGCTACTAGGTATCACTAAGTAATTTTTGTGCATGTTGCTGGGTGGGATGCAAAGATGAATCTTAGGGATGCATCACTGTTATCTCAGTAGACAATTGCAGTTTTTGGGTTTTCCCTTTCCATTGCAACTTCCATCCTGCTAACCAGGTGAGCCATAAATTGTTTCCAGGTTCTCCTTGGTGAAGACTATTTTGGCTCCACATCCCCTGAGGATAAAGTCTAAACTTTATAGCATTAACTGTCAAGCCTCTGGATAATCTGATTATTGCCCTTTCCCCTAATATTCCTCTGAATAACACTTTTCATTTTAGTAACAAACTTCTCCAAACTCATCTTTGTGTTACTTTACACATTTGTCAGTTTGTACATCCAATTTCTTTCTCCTGGAACTTTCCCCTTCCCTGTTCCTATTATCCACCTTCAAAGTAATGTAAGACATCACGTCTTAATGTCTTTTGGCGTATGTGTTTGGTGTACTCGTGTACAGGCGTATAGGTTTGTATGTATCAAACACTTGAAGCCAGCCTTATCATTCTTGCTGTCATTGAAGGTGACAGCTTCAGCTAATAGTTAGACTCAGCACTTATTGTTCATTGGATCATATTAGGTTCAATTGATAGTGTTTACATTCTAGCTATACACACACCTACATACACATCTGTGCACACACACTCTTGGTGAAGTGAAAAGTATGTAGCAGTTGAATACACCACCACAATCCTGCATTATGGTCATATATGACTTTTTGCTAGATGACCATCTTGAGAGGCAGGCACAATTATGGGAATAGCAGTGTTTGGAAAGCCTGGGCTGATGGTCCTGTTCAAGCTCTGGAAAGACTTCACATTAGGTTTTTCTTCCCCCATTGATTCTTCAGCTGTTGAAGATTTTATTCAGATGTGTTTCATAGATAGGTGTTTCTTTCTTTAAAAATGTTTTTTATTGGGATTGTATAGAATCTGTATAAAGCTTTTGGTTCTGTGGCCATTTTGACAGTATTGATTCTGCCTATCCAAGAACAGGGGAGGTCCCTCCATCTTCTAAGGTCGTCTTCAATTTCTTTCTTCAGGGTTCTGTAGCTTTCATCATAGTGGCCTTTTACCTCTTTGCCTTCTTGGTTAGATGTACTCCCCAAGTTTTTTTTTTGTTGTTGTTGTTTTAATTTATTGTGAATGCCATAGTTTTCCTGATTTCTTTCTTTCTGAGCTGATTCACTATTGGAGTATAAGAAGGATTGATTTATGAATGTTGATCTCATATCCTGTTACTTTGCTCAGCTATAGAAATCTTCTGATGGAGTTTTTTGGGTCTCCTAAATATGGGATAATATCAGCAAAGAAATAATTTGATTTCTTTTTTCCTATTTGAATCACTTTAATTTCCTTTTCTTACCTGTTTGCTCTGGCTAGAATTTCAAGAACAATATTGAATAAGAGTGGTAAGAGTGGACATGCTTGTCTTGTACCTGATTTTAGAGGAAATGCTTTCAGATTTTTCTCCATTCAATATGATGTTGGCTTTGAGCTTGTCACAAATATCCTTTAAAATGTTGAGGTAAAATCCTCCTATCCCTACTTTCTCCAGAATTTTTTTTGAAAAGTTAATTTTTAATAGCTGCAAAATAACCAAGATATAAAGTATATTATTTTTATATTCCATTATTTGTACATTTATTTCCACTCCTTACCTGTTCCAAAAATTGCATAATGACCATCTTGACATAAACATTTATTATCTCCATCTCATTATTTCCTTTGAGTTCATTCTTAGAATTGAAACTACTGGTTCATTTATTCATGTAATCATTCCTGCAACAAATAACTTTTTGAATGCTAAATTTATGCTATGAAACATTTTTAAGGTTTTTGATATATATTGTAACATTGCTATGCTGAGTGATTATACCAATTTACTGGTGGTCATTCCAAATGTAGCTCTTGACCTTTATGCCTTGATTTATAAATTTTCCAGCATTGTTAATATGAGTGGGTGCTGGATATTGTCAGAGGCTCTTCAGCATTTATTGAGATGATCACATGATTCTCATCCATAATTCTGTTTATGTGCTGATTTTATTTATTGGTTTGCATATATCGAACCAATCTTGCATCCTCAAGATAAAACCCACTTGATCTTGCTGTACTATTTTCTTGATGTCATTTTGAATGATATTTGTTAATATTTTAAAATTATTTTTAGCTATATGTGACAGTAGAATTTTGGGGGGCCAAATATACATACATGAATATAACTTTTTCTATTTAGGATCCCGATCCTGTAGTTATACATGATATGGAGTTCTCCTGGTTTTGTATGCGAATACAAGGCTAGGAAATGTTTCCTCTGATTTGATCAAACGGGGGAGGTTGGGGAGGGGAATAATAGAAATCCACTGGATGAAGAGGAAGGGAAGAGAGCGGGGAACAGGAAAGACAGTAGAATTAATCAGTCATGACTTTCTTAGCCTTGAATTTGTATACACCACCAGGGATTTGTTAATATTTTATTAAGAATTTTTGCACTATGTTAATCAGGAATATAGGGCTATAATTTTCTTTCCTTGATGTGTCTTTTTCTCATTTTTGGTGTCAGAGTGATACTGGCATCATAGAGTGAATTTGGTAATGTTTCCTCCCTTTCTATTTGATGAAATAATTTGAGGAAGACTGGTGTTAGTTCTTCTTTAAAGGTCTAGTAGAACTCAGCTGACAATCTATCTGGTCCTGGGCTTTTCATTGTTAGAAGGCTATTTGTTGATGTTTCAATCATGTTGCTTGAAATTAGTCTGTTTAGGTTTTTTTTATCTTCCTAGTTCAATTTGGGCAGGTCCTATTATAGTGAGGAATTTGTGGATGCATTCTTTATTTTTCAGTTTATTGAAGTATAAGGTTTCAAAATAACTTTTGATGATTCTCTGGATTTCAAAAATGTCTATGGTGATACCTCTTTTTTCATCTCTGATTTTGTTGAATTGGGAATTCTCTCCTTTCATTTTTAGTTTGGCTAAGGGTTTATAAATCTTATTTATCTTTACAAAGAACCAACTCTTTGTTGATTTAATCTTTTGTTTTTTTTATTCTCAATTTAATTAATTTTGACTCTGATCTTAATTATATCTCTTACCCTGCATAAAAAATCCAATAGAAGTGGATCAAAGACTTAGGAATTAGATCAGAAACCTTGAAAGTGCTAGAAGAAAACATAGGGTCAACAGTCCAATGTATTGACACAGGCACCGACTTCCTTAACAAGGCCTTTAAAGCTCAAGAAATAAAACCAAGAATCAGTAAGTGGGATGACATCAAATTAAAAATCTGCACAGTGAAGGAAATGATTAAGAGTGTAAAGAGAGACCTTACGAAAATGGAAGAAAATCTTTGCCAACTACTCCTCTTGTAGGGAACTGATATCCAGAATACATAAAGAACTCAAAAAGATTATCACCCCAAATCCCCAAATAACCCAATCAATAAATGGACAAAAGAACTAAACCAACCCTTCTCAAAAAGAAGAAATATAAATAGCCAACAAAATATGAAAAAAAATACTGTTGAACATCCCTGATAATTAAGGAAATGCAAATCAAAACTGTATTCAAATTCCCATATCATTTCAGTAGAATGTCAATCATCAAGAATTCAAAAAATAACAAACACTGGTGAGGATGTGGGGAAAAAGATGTACATTGTTTGTGTGACTGCAAATTAGTACAACCAGTATGGAAAGCCACATGGAGATTCCTCAAAAGAATGATCTTAGAAGCAACATATAATCCAGCTATCTCACTCCTTGATATTTATCCAAAAGAATTAAAATCAGCATAGTATAGCAGTACAACCACTTCAGTGTTCATAGCAGCACGATTCACAATAGGCAAATCATGGAATGAGCCTGGATGCCTGTCAATAGATGAATGAATTAAGAGAATGTGGTGTAAATATACACAATGGTAATGATATGAAATGATAGCATTTGCTGGTAAACAGACAAATGGAGACCATCGTCTAAATGAAATAATCCAGACTCAGAAAAATCAAGGATCAAATGTTTTCTTTCCTATGTGGAAACTAAAGCAAAATAAGGCGGAAAAAGTGGAGGCATCAGATTTCTTTGGAATAGAAGATAAGTGGAATAGAAAATGAAGATTGAGGAGGAGGAAAGAGAAAGGGGATAAAATGCAGAGTAAATGTGACAAAATGATGCTATGCACATATATGTAAAGGTGGCACACTGCAGTATATTTATATATCTATAAAACACCAATTAAAAAAGAAACAATAAATAAACAGAAGGAGACCAGTGGAGTGAAGGAAGGGAAGTAGGAGGACAGAGGTGGGAAGGGCAAGAGGAGGCTCTGGGGACTGAAATGGAATAAATTGAAGTCCGTACCTGTATGATCATGTCAAAATGAACCCAACTATCATGTATAATCATAATGCACTAATAAAATAATTTAAAATGCATTTTAAATTTAATAAATTATGCACACACATTGCCAAGCATCTGAAAATATGAGAAGGAATATGATATTCGAAGTCTTTGTCTTCTGTTTGTCCAGTTCCCATTGACCCTAGGAGAGGAAGGTCATCCAGAGATTTGGTGTGCTTGTAAAAGTTCCTACACACATACTTTAGTGTCTTTTTTTCCCTCTATATTTAAGCAAAGAGTATGAGATAGTTTTTCATACTTTTCTATACCTCTCTGTGTTTGCTCAACAATGTGTACCTTGGGGAGATTTTCCTAAGTGAGTATATTGTTCTGGATAGGTTACTGTGCTGATCCTAAAATCTATGTGCCTTGACACAACATAGGTTTACATGGAAGCCATATTATATGTCTGGTGGCCAGACACGGTCCTGGCCTATGCCATCATCTTTGGAGGATTTGGTTGATCATGGAACATTGCCAGGCTCATGAGAGATGGGGGAAAGGCACTGGAAGCTCATGTTGGCTCTATATCTTGTGTTTGGAAGTGATGCATGATATGTACCCACATTTCATTGGGTGAAGCAATCACTTGCTCTCCAACATTCAACAGGATGGGGTGGTGGTATCCTCCTACAGGGTAGGCATCAAAGTAGTAGAGTTGAGAACAATTCCAGTCCAATCCCAAGGACCACCTCATTGGTTAGAATTTAACTAAGTTTTATGGTAGACATGAGGTTCTTTTAAATCTTATTGCAAATAGTCTCTATAGGTGTCACTTTCACAGAGTGTGAGTGCTACTTTAGGGTGAATTCTGAATCTTGGAATTGCTAGACTAAAAGGGTATATAAGTTCGTAATGTTGGTTGATACTGGTGACTGTTCTCTGATTTGCATCAGCAGCATGTGAAGGTGAGCATGCGTGTGTGTGTGTGTGTGTGTGTGTGTGTATACTCACTACATAGTGTATCAGACTTTCTGGAATTTAACAAATCTGTCAGTTGTAAATGATATTCAAACACAAATTGTAAAATGTTTCACTTGTACATATTTATGGGGTATAGTGTAGTAATTTTATACTTGTATAGGGTATGTGATAATCAAATCAAGATAGTTAACATTTCCATCTCCTTGAACATTTAAAAAACTTTGATTAATGCATAATAATCATGCAAATTATGGGGTAAATGTGATATTTATATATTTTTATACACACACATAATATGTACTGATCACAGTAGGATAATTAAAATTTCTACCTCCTTATCATTACTTTGGTCCCAGTATATTTTTAGTTGAATTTTTCATAAAAGGTTAGATATCATTTAATATATTTGTATTTACTGAAAACAGTCTGTCCATGTTCATGGACTATTTTTCAACTAGATGGTTGATTAATATTTTACTTGTTGATTTATGGAAGTTTATGTTTTCTTAGTATTGGTAAATTATGGTATTGTATATCTGTTCTTTTGTTTGCCTTGAAATATGGAAGTTTTAAAAAATTTCAGTGTAGTTAAACTAATCATTTTCTATGTGTTCTAAATTTTGCATGTATTTATTTTCTGTTCTATGTAACAAGTGGTTACAAATTTAACAGCTCAAAGCAACATACTTTCTCAGTTTCTGTGGGGTCAGGAGTCCATGCTCTGCTTGATGGGAACTCCAGTCAGGGTTTCACAAAACAGCAATCAGTGTGTCAGCTAGGCTGCATGCTTGGTGTGGAGACCCAGCTTTGGAAGGATCCACTTCCAGGCTCACTCATGGCAGAATGACGTCCTTTGCTTATTCGGGACTTGTGGAATATTGCAGTTTTGGAGGAAAAGGCAAGACTAGGAAGATTGTTGTTGCACTCTTACGCTTTCATAAGCACATAGATGAAATCATGTAGATTCTTTCACCATCGTGACATTGCCACATCGTGTTTATCACAAGCAAGTATAGTTCCCACACACAGTCTAGGAAAGGGGATTGCACAGACATGAATAGGAGGAGGCAGGAGGATGGTGGCAATTTTACCTCTGTCCATCACAGTGACTGTTAGAAGGGAAATAGAAAATTCCATGTTATAAAAATTTCATCATGCTGCTAATTTTTCTAAGGTTCATTTATTTGTATTTAAGTCATTTGATTCATTTGGATTTTTTTCTGTTGTAGTATATAATGTATGGTCTAATTTAATCTCTCTTTGAGACCCATGCAGGCATTCCAAAATAGTTAGTTACAAAGTCCAATTTTCCCCACGTCATTTGTATGCCAGTTTTATCATATATAAAATTACTTAATTATTCAGAACTATTTGTCAGTGTGGCTCTCCAAAGCTATCTATATCCTAATTTCTGAAAATATTTCTGTAAATGTTTTACATGGCAAGTGGAATTAAGGTAGCAAATGCAATTAAGGTCACTAAGCAGCTGACCTTTAGATGGAGGACCATTCTGGGTTACCTGGGTGAATGCAGTGTAGTCACAGGGTCCTTAACAGTGAAGGCAAGAGGTTGAAAGTTGGGGTCAGAATGATGTGACTTGGGAAGGACTTGACAAGCTATTGCTGGCTCTCAGTATAGAAAGGAACAATGAGCCAAGAAGTTCAGGTAGTCTCTAGATTTATAGAGATTTCCTTTGTTTTTATTTATTCAGCTTCAGAATCAGCTTGTTCATTTCCAGGGGGGAAATTCATTGATATCTTATTGGTATAATTTAAATTTTATAAATTAATTTAGGAAGAATTGACATTTAATGACATTTATTCTTTTATTATTTTTCAATTACAATTTCAATTCATGCTTAGGTTGTCCGAATAACATTTTACGCATTTACTTGAAAAATAATTTCTAATTTTCTCTGTTGCTTTGTTGTCATACGTTGGATTGTCCATTTCATTTTAACTTTAAGTTAACCTTTATTTGTGCAAACAATAACTATTGCTTTCTGTATATTAATTTTGTATTCATGTACTTCTCTAAATCTTATGTTCATTTTGGTGGTTTTCTACTAGACTTTCTAGTTGTATATCCTCTTACCTACAAGTGGTTATAGTTTATTTTGTTCATGATTTTACATCTATAATTTCTTATTATTTCTAATCTATTATCTATTCCGTAGAGTGTTAAGTATTGGCAGTGATGGTGTGCATCTTTTTATGTGACTGTAGTGGGGTGCCTCTAGTGTTTCCCCAAAAAGAATGTTTTTGAGGGAAATCATCTTTAGGATTTTGCCATCAATTTCTATTTTGTTGAGTACTTGGCAAGAATGTGTATTTATTGCTGGGCATGGTGGCTCATGCCTGTAATCCCAGCTGAGCCTGGGCAGGAGGATCACAAGTTCAAGGCCACATTCAGCAACTTAGCAAGTCCCTAAACAAATTGGCAATACCCAGTCTCAAAAAATAAAAAGGGCTGGGGATGTGGCTCAGTGGTTTAATGACCCTGGATCCAATCTCTGGTATAAAAAAAATGTATACTTATTGATCAACTGGCTTTTCAGTGTCTATAATGAAAACCTGGTGCCTCTCTGAACATAATATAAGAATTCAATTATTTAAAAATACCATTTTGATGTTGTGTAACAGGAATTTGGTAGGTATATGGAATATAGTGGTGAACTAAGCAGATAGGTAGTCCTACCCTCTTAGTTTATATTATGGTGGGAGAGAGACAGAATGAATAAAAAGTCATGATACATAAATAGTTTGAGTTTGTTGTAGGAGATGATATTACCATGGTATAACAAAAAGAAGACACAGGGTAAGGAATTCAAAAGTACCACAGGTCGGGGTGGGCAGCTACCACTTGAAACAGGGCGGTAGATATAAGTCTTATTGTGAGGGTGACCTTTAAGCAGATATTTGGGGTAGTATTCTAGACACAGGGTACAGCAATGCAAATATTACAGGGCAGGATGTTTCTGGATTGTTTGAGGAGCAGTGTCTGCCTGCCCAGGGTGATTCAGATGAGAGTATCAGACGCAGAGCTGCAGCTTCCACATTCCATGGAGCCTTGGAGGTCAGTGTGAGAGTTTTGGATTTTTACTCTCAGTGAAATGGGAGCTCCTTGGAAGGCTTAGAGGAGAGAAATGACATGATCTGACTTCATTGTTGAAATGACACACTTATACTATTAGTACATTTCCTAATATTGGGTGATCTTGGAATAAGCCATATTTGGTCAAGATGGCACTGCTCATCTTTTTGAAGTAGTGGTAGTTTTTGCTTGCTGCTGTTTTCTTTCTGATTTTTACATGATATCATAAATGAAGTTGGTCTGGAGGGCTTATGTGTATGCTGGAGCAATTCCTTATTGAGGATTTGCCACAGTCTGGCTGGGCACAAATGCCGCAGTCTGGCTGGGCACAAAATCACGAGCCACCACACAGCTTGTAGATTCAAACAGCAACTCTTTATTCCCGAACTCAAACCAGCCGTCTACAATCACGTTCTGGGGAAATCCACGTTCTCTGCCCAAATCCACGTTCTCTGCCCAAATCCACCTCCACTGGGCTTCTATCTCCAAAATATACTGTCTGAATCCCGTGAGAACTCAAGGGGAACTCAGGCAGCAGGATACGCCCTATTCCCAGCAGGAATAATCTTAAACCTTAAACCTGGAACCTAAACTGGGAACGCCCTAAACAGGATTATCTTAAAACCGGGAACACCCTAATCTGCCTTGGTCCTTGAGCAAGGTCACCTACATTCAATGTCGCTGCAACATGTCAGCAACATGGGGTACGCTGGCAAGGAAATTGTCATACCTACTTGGCTAATGGCTCCCAGCAAGGATTAACATTTGTGTTTTACTCATTTATTATGGAAAGAGTTGAGAGGTTTTCCTTACTTTCCTGTTTTGTAGTGTTTAAAGAGAATTAGCATTATCTGCTTTTTTATTTTTTAATGATTTACTGGAATTCTCTTGGGAAACCAGAGACATTTCTTATCTCTGTTCCTGCATTAGACCACAGAAAGGAAGTCTTTGTAGGGTTCTATCTAGCAATTCAAATGTAAAGTAGTAGAGATAGCCTTTCCCCCCTCTCTTATATGAAAAATGGTAAAATGAGGCTTGGGAAAGTTATTTGAATAACAAAGAAACAATTTAAAACAATTTATTGATAATTTTCATGCAAATTTAATTGATGAGAAGTGTTTGTTCAGCATCTACTTGAAATTGTACTATACCTGTTAACTAATTGATGTTTGTTACAAAACCCCATTTTATTGCATAAAGTATTTTAAAGAACTGGTTCTTGACATTTTCTGCATCATATCCTACCACTTTATTCAATTTTATTATTTTGCCTAGGGAAAGTGGTCCATACTACTTTTAGAATTATTACTAAAACAGCAACTTAAAGAGGAGAAAGGAATGTCCAGGCTAAAAGAAGGAGGCTCCAGCCTTAGCGGGTAAGTGAGTTGGCCTAGGGGCACGTCCAAGAGAGTGTCTGTATCATTTTGGTCAGTCAGCTGTTTGAGAAAAATCCTGGAAGCTTCTGGAATGCTTTCAGCTTCAAGAAACAGCTTGAATGAATGTGGAATAAAAAAGGGAGGTTATTTCCCCGCCGCCCCTCACATCACAAGTGAGCAGATGGGTGACTCAGGATGGCTGCAGTGGGCTGCTAGTTGCCTTTGGGAAGGCTTCTCTGTGATTCCTCCCCTTCTCCTGCCCTCACAACATAGCTGCTACAACACCAGGCATCATGTCTTCTTACCAGTTCTCAAATTGAAGAAGAAAGGGATAAACTTTCCTGTATTTTTTTTTTCTTTTTATCAAGAAGTATACCTTAGAGATATCATGACTGGTGTGAATAGGTCAAAAGCCTACTGAACTTTCTCTGGCAAAAAGAAGTGGGATTGCTGTGAATTCCATGTACGGATCATGATTCATTCCCTGGGGCTTGCCACATCACTGCCCCAAACCTGAACCAAAGTAGGCTCCCGTTAAAAAGAGGAACATCTCTGTCCAGCCCTCAGGTGTTACCTGAAAGCCAAATTAAAGTGACCTGTGTCAGGGGGAGATGGAATTGCCTGTGACCTTTTCATTTCTGTGTTCGTCTGTCCACAAGTTACCAGGTGCTGTCCACTGCTCCCACCAGGGTGTCCATCTGACCACATGTTGATGGTACATAGGTCCATTTCTGCACGCTCTCCTGAGCTCCGTCATGCATCCTTCTAACTGGGAGGTGTTTCCAGTTGGTCTCCTACTTAAGAAACTCAGCAGGTCCACAGCTGAATTGATCTTTTAGACCACTCTGATGTCTCTTGGGTTTCTCACTCCAGAAGATGACTGTATGCCTTTCTCACTAAAGTCAAATTCTGTCTTCTGTTTTTTCACTAATACTCATACTGAGTTGCTGAATTTTGTGATCTTTGCCTTCCAAGTCTCTCAGATTCATTTATTTATATCCATCTTTGCTAGTATTTGGGGGCTGCCATAACAAAGTGCCACCAACTGTGATTTGAACAACAGAAACTTATTTTCTCACAATTCTGGAGCCTGCAAAGTCCAAGAATCCAGAAGTTTTTTTTTTTTTTTTTCCATGAATCCTCTCTCCACATTTCGTAGATGGACATTTTCTTGGATCCACACACTTGGTGTCTGTGTGTTTAAATTGTCTCTTAGGACTCCAGCCAGATTGAATTAGAACCCACCCTAATCAGATTGGGTTAGGACCCACCCATGCCCCATTCTAACTGAATCACCTCTTCAAAGGCCCTGGCTCCAAATACATTTACATTCTGAGGGATTGGGGGCCAGGTCTTCAACGTGTGAATTTGGGAGGATACAGTTCAGCCCATAATACTGTTCCCAAGACTGTTATCATTTCCTGCCTACATTACTGCAACCACCTCTTTTTTTTTTTTTTTCCCCCATTCATGACTACTGCCAGTTCTTATTTTCCAACTATGGTCTTCTTTATGTGTCGTCATGATCCTCCATGTTTAAGTATTTCAGTGGGTTTTTGTTTTTTGTTACTTTAACCTGATGCACAAGGCCCTTTGTGATTGGTCTCTGGTCAACAGGTTTTTTTTTTTTTTTCTTTAATCTTTCTGTCTTTATTTCTGGGCAATTCCTTTTCTACCTTATTCTCCAACAAATCCATTTTCTGAACATAAGGGTCTATTTGTTAAGTCCTCTAAATGACCTTATCTATAGACACTGGGTCCTCAGACACTCCCTTTGTCTATAACTTATTTGCAGTGTGGAATAATATGCTGTCTTATGTCGCTTCTATCTTAAGTCATGACTACCATCCAGTCACCTTTGTTCAGTTAATGGGACTAAAGATATTCTGCGTATAGTACTAGGGAGAAAATACTGAAAGGAGCCTCCAAGATTTGAAACTCAAGTGTTTTAACATAAGTCTCAGAAATTAAAGTCAGTATCATGTTGTGTTTTCAGGGTTACATGCTAAATAATATGATAAAGTCAGTCAGTGCTTCATTTTTTTAGAACTTAAACTACTAAGTGATCTATGGAAGTCACTGGGTCTTTTTCATTTCTTTCAGAAATCTGCACATAAAATCTCAGCGAAATTCCAGTTCTTTAATATATCTTGAAAAACATGATTCTGTGTATTCTAGTGGTCCAATTTCCATTTGATCAGATATACACCATTACCTTAACTTGATGCTATGCCGGAATCATTAGGATCAGAGAGGAAGCATGATTTGTTAGCCAACCTTTTTAATAGCCTTGTAAATAAGCACTGGTGCTTTGTAGTTGACTCAGAATCTTTACCTGCTCTGCTGCTTCCATGGAGATACGCTGGCCATAAAAGGAGTGAAACCAGTGGTGCTGTTTGTTTGTCTGGTATAAATTATTACTCACTTTGGGGAGAAAGGAGGATGCTATTTCTAAGGCTGCTGTATATACATTCAACCTAAAAGGCATCATATTTTCTCACTTATTTACAAAGAACTAGGAAAGAAATCTCATATAGACTCTTGTTTTTTAGTTCATGCAGCAACATTTTATGTAAGTCAGAGAATCGCCCTTTCTTCATTTACTTACATTATAATGCTTTTCCAGTTGTATTCAGAATGATCTTTATATAGTTAAAATTGATTGGATACTGCTTAGATTCAGTATTAATACTTCTGGAAATTTAAGATAGGAAATAATCCAATAGAGGAAATGATCATATGCATACTGTTTTATTGCATCATTATTTATAATTTGAATAATGTAAAAACTGGAAGAACACTAAGTACTTAATAGTAACAAGAGGTAATTAAAATCTGAAAAGGAAAACATTAAAAAAAAGGTACTTAGGAGGTTTATATATTGGATAAATACTTTTGTTATAATATTTAGTAAAAAAACAACAGGGAACAAATTTGCTGATACATTAGACCAATTATTAAAAACATAGTGTGTATACAAAGAAAATATCAGAGGAAATCTATGACAATATTAAAACTGAATATCTGTGGATTATAGAATTATAAAGATTGTTATTTTTTCTATACTTTTTCTCTATTTTCTGACATTTCTACATTGGTTATAAATTATTTTTATAATCAAACTTTCTTTTAAGTGGCATTTGAATAGTTCCTTTAACAGCCTGGGAAATATATTCTATGCAAAATATTAGTTTTGGTGTTCTTTCAGTTATATTAAGCAAGAAACACAGTTGCCAAAAAATCAAAAGGGCTTGCTTCCAAAGAGTGGATTATGATCATTTGTTCTATGTATTTTTCAGAGTTGCCCAGTTTCCCCACCATATATATTCTTTTTTTTTTTTAACACATCTAATTGAAAATTGGTGAAAAATGCATACTACTATTGTCAGGACCAATGAGCTTCAGAAAGTAATGGGGACAAAGCAATCCAGAAATATGTACACAGAAAGGAGAAACAAGAGAATCATAAGTTGCAGTTGGAAAGAGTCTTAGTAGTAGAGCAGTTATAATGGAGTTTGAATTTGAGAATTCCTTTATATTTCATCTTTTGTGGTGATGTTTCCATGGGCATTAATCCCAATCTTTGAATCTTATATGTCTGTGTTTTTTTTTTATTACATTCATTCTTTCTTTTTTAATTGATAGGGTTTATGGGAGAAGTTCAGTAATATCAAATTGTTCATCAAATATAGCTCCAATCTCACAGTGCCATCTTGCTATTTCTTCAAACACTTTCGCCATGCAAACCATTTCTAGTTTTGGTTCTTCTATCAGTTAACTCTATAACTTTAAGTCATATATGTACATACTAATTGATTTACCAATTTTAGGCATCATCTGCACTTCCCACAGGGAAGTATGACAGTTTATCTTATTATACAATCTCCACCTAACAGTTCTATTTCCGTTATGATTTTGAATACTTCTAGACTTCAGAAGTGTCTTCATTTATGGATCTCTGTTGCTTTTGATAATCTACTTCCGTTTTGACTTGTTCTCTTGTGTTTACATGGGATGGAGGAGGACATCTGTACTTCTCCTCTTCCCTATACATTTATCCTTCTCCATCTTTCAACCTCATTAGCTCTGACTCTTATGCTATTAAGGCAGATAACATTCACACTATGTTCTATGAATATGAAACCACATTAGTTCTTTCATGTTTTAAGTAGATTCTTAATGATGAGCCAAGGTTGGCTTCTTTGTTCATGGGCCAAATCACTCCCTTCTCATGTGTCTTCACTCTATCATCAAAGTCAAATGGATATTGTCTTTTTTTCCCTTACATTTCTTTATCTACTAAAATCATGGCACATCCTGGTTTGCTTTATGTGAGACAAAATAGTTTTATGTTTTTCTTTTTCCTAGTGCTTCTCTTCCTCCCTTTCCTCCCCTCTCTTCAGGAACAGTAAAGGAATATATGCCATTCCCAAACTATCACTAATCTCATTTGACTTATTTTAAAATATTGATTGGAAACTATGTCATTTTTCTTATTTTGAGATTTTTCTACTGATGGCCCTGCCCTGTATCTTCCCATCTTCAATAAAACTAATTTTGCTGTTTACCTGAAATGTCCTTGTACTTAATTCTGGTTTATTTCTGTTTTTCCTTGTGTATTTCTCTTTCTTGATTTCCATTCTTGTTTTCATGAGCCCATCCTCTAGTGACTTCCTCAGGAGAGTATGTGAAATGTACATTTTTTTTCAAATTCTTGAGTTGTCTGAAAATTTGTTTATTTTATCTCACAATAGGAAAATAGACAACCTTGGTTTCAAACAATTTTCCTGTAAACTCTGAAGACATGATATTATTTCCTCACATTTAGTGATGATAATAGAGCGAGTATCATTCCTTTGTGAGTAACCTGTTATTATTTTCTTTCCTTTTGGAGCAGTTAGGATATTCTTTTGTGTCACTATAGTATAAAATGACATGAAAGTCTGTCTAGTTTTATTTTTTTTTTGTCTTTTATTATTACTTGGGCTGGGAAATTTTTTTATTCCTTCTAATGTGAAAACCTCTTTTCTGTCTTCCTTGGTAGAACTTCAATCACTCAGATACAGATCTTTTATGTCTATTCCCTCTTAGCAAAGATTTTCTTCTTTTTTTCTTTGCTGTGTGTTTTGGGAAAATTCTGTGACTTTATCTTCTAGTTTCCTTCTTGGTAATCATGATTGACATTGATGGAGGCTTTTGTGTACTCTGGAAACCCAGGAGACTTTTTGTGGTTTTATAGATGCTGTTTCAGAAGGTAGCAGAGTGTAAGGCTAAGTACAGATTTTGGAGGGAGGAAGCCCAGGTGCAACTTGTGGCTCAGTCACTTACTATGTGATATTAGAGATATTTCTTAATGTGTTTTGAATCTAGACTTTACCATCTCCTCTTTCATACGGGCATTAGGAAGATTTAATTAGATCAAGCATGCAAAATTCTCAGTTTAGAGCGTGGTACATGGTTAACATTAAATAAATGCTAGCTTTTTATATTCTCAATCTCATTGATGAAGATAATCTGAATTTTGCAATTTGTTCTAAAACCAATTTTAAAATTTTAATTGTTTTTCTATTATATGTCATCTCTCTTTTATGAAATAATGCATGTACTTATTTCCAGTTGTTCATGTTTAATAGTATAGAACTAGACTGGTCATCTATGTAGGTAGTATGATTTCTTTTTTCTCTGATTATGTGTAGGTGTGTGTACACATATCTATTTTACACATAATTTCTCCTGAATACAGAAGCTTATTGGCAACTCTATATGTAGATGGGTCTCTTAAGCCGTAAGTCTGTATTCTAGGGTAAATGATCAGAAAATGTCCTCTTAGGCTGAGCACTTATAAATGCTATGATAGACAGGTGCCCACTTCAAAATCAATAGTCTAGTTTTTGCACAGCAGTTACTCAAATCTTCAGAATGGGTCCTCTGAGTTTTTTTTTTTTTTTCTTTTTGCCTGAATATAAAAACCTGCTGGTAGCTTTTCCAGTACATCTTGGTAGGGCGTGAGCTCTCTTTGCTGGGACAGCCTTCCCCTTCCCTTCCTGTTCCACATTTTCTCTTCATCAGCTGCCCTTGCTGACTTTGGTGCAGATCCCACTCAAGGTTCTCATTTCCTGGCTACAGTTTCTCCTGCTCTGTTTGATTCTTAACACATCTCACAACTTTCCCTTCTTAGGATTTCAGTAATTTGACTGTGGAACCCTGATTCCTCTTATATATTTATTCTTTTTTTGTGTGTGTGTTGAATTGTGTCATTTTAATGACACTGTTGTCTTTGGACAAATGAGAAGCAAACATTGTGCTCTCCCCTTTAACGGAAACAAGAATCCTCAGGTCTGTTTGCTTCCTTGTTAATTCATTAATTTTAGAGACAACCATTGACGGTGAAAAACTAGCATCTTGTGAACATACACAAATGAACTCATCCCATGAGGCAAGATGTTGAGGTACAGCACTGATCCTCTGAGCTGTCCCTCTCATTATATATGAATACTGTGGCCAAGATGTTATTACTTTTTATCTTTTCAAGTGCTGAGGCTTGAACACAGGGCCTCTCACATGCAAAGCACATGCTGTATCACTGAGCTCCACCCTAGCCTGATTGAATATTGCAGCTAAGTTCAGTGATGAGGGCTTCATTTTGGGAGGAATGGATGTAAAAACAGAATGAATGTGGAAACACCTTACATCACCCTCATTTTAGATAATATTCTTAAATTGCAGGTAATGACCTAGATTAGGTAAAAACATGTAAGAGGTACATCAGATAGAGTCTGCAAACTTGGGGATTTTAGATAGAGAATTTGTGGTGATGAGAATGACAAGTATGTTAGATTTAAATCTTAAGTATTAAAGCAATCACTTGTGTACCTACTGCGCAGGTTGGAAAGAGGATCCTTACCTTTGCTGCTCCCTGGGGGCACATCACATTGCCACTCCCCTCTGTGCCGCCTAAGAGGTAAATACTGTTCTGGATTTTGGGGTCATAATTCCCTTGCTTTTTCTTCATGGTTGTAACTGTATTTTCCTATTCCTAAACAACATTTTTTTGTTTTTGGTTCTTAATGCATTTGAAGTTACATAAATGAAAAAATCATGCTTGAATTCTTCTGTAACTTGCCTTTTGTACCCAACATTATATTCCTGAAACATGAGTGTGGTTGTTCATTTTAGAGTTCATTCATTGTCATTGCTATGTAATTATGCTGGTCAGCTTTCCATTGCCTTGAAAAACACCTGAGGTACAGATGATTTAGAAGGAGGGAAGATTTATTTTGGCTTGTGGTTTCAGTCCACAGTCAGTTGGCTCTATGGCTTTGGGACCTGATTCAAGGTGTAGAACATCTTGGCGTGGAGCCAAATTACTCACCTAATGGCAGCCAAGAAGCGAAGGATGGTGAGAGGGAGGGGCAAGTTCACACTGTCCCCTTTAAGGGCACTCATCCAGTGGCCAAACTTCCTTTCATCTCCCAAAAGTTCCACCACCTTCCAGTGGAACCACAGGCTGGTGACCAAGCCTTTAGCACACGGGCCTGTGGGAGACATTTATCCAAATCAGAGTAATAGTAGTGCATGAAATGTGTCAAAATTTGTTTATCAGTTCTATCCACTTTTGGATTATATTTTATCATTAGAATGCTGAATGCATATTTTTGTGAAACTTTCTCTAAGATACATCTAGGAGTCCAATAGCTTACTTATAGAATATACTTATACCTACAACATAAGGCCAACTTGTTTCTAAATTTTATCCCTAAATCTTTGGGCCATTTTTATAGTTTTTGTGAAGACTTGACATTTTTTTCTTGTGTTTTTGAGGTACTGGGGATTGACTATAGGTACACTGTACCACCAAGCTACATCCCCAACCCTATTTATGTATTTAATTATTTTGAGACAGGGTCTCATAAGTTGCCAAGGCTGGTCTCTTGCCTCAGACTCCTGAAGCAAGTCGTTGGAATTACAGATGTGCACCACTGTACTTTGCTGTCATTTTTCTTATTAGTTTACCATTTTCTGCTTGATTTGCCATGTGTGCTCTGCATATTTTATGCTAGTATTTTAATTTATGACAAATGTCATCTCACAGTTTGTGATTTGAATTTTTACTTTCTTTATATGATTTTTTTGATGAAGAGCAGTTTTTAATTTTGTTATAATCTAGTTTTTCAGTATTTTCTGATTTCAGGCTTTTACATTAAAGAAATTATTCTCTACCTTACGGATATTAAAACTATTTTTCTTTAAACATTTTTTGTTTTTATCTTCTATATTTAATTCTATGACCTATTTTTTTGGCGGGGGGTATCACTAGGTGTCAAGTGTGGTGGTTTTTCTCCTCATTTTGTCTTAGTTGCTTTTATTGATTTCTGATTCAGGACTATATAAATGAAAATTCCACGTGTTTGATTCTTGGTACAATATGTTGCCTGTTTTGTGTATCTATCCCTGATTCATTCCATCTAAAACTATAGCTTGATATTCTTATACCTTATTTGTAGCTTAAACCTTATAAGTCTTTTGATTTCTGGCAAAACAGATCTCCTCCCTTGTTTTTTTCTTAAAGTAGCATCTTGGCTATTCTTGGTCACTTGTTCTTCCAATAGAAAAATGTTAGATTGGCTTGTGTCAAGTAGATATATAGGTAGGTAGGTAGGAAAATAGTCACATAAGTAAACAGACGTAAACAGCTACCGTAAATGGCCCATGGACTCTTTGGTTGTAACTGTATTGATTCTATAGATCTATTTGAGTAGGACTAACATCTCTACAATATATAAACTCCCAATTCACAAACATGGATTATCTATCCATTTCTTCAGTATTTTGGAATAAAGCTTTAATATTTTCTCATAAAGGCATTGCATATATTATTCAATATATATTCCAGTGTGTTTTTTAAGTGCTTTGTAAAAGAGGTTATCTTTGTTAAACGTTTTCTGACTCCTTGTTGCTGGTGTGTTTAGAAATACAATTGAGTTTTTTTTTTTTTTTCTTTATTTGGTACCAGTGATTGAACTCTGGGGCACTCAACCACTGAGCCACATCCCCAGCCCTATTTCTGTATTTTATTTAGAGACAGGGTCTTGCTGAGTTGGTTAGCACCTTGCTTTTGCTGAGGCTGGCTTTGAATTCACAATCCTTCTGCCTCAGCCTCCTGAGCCCCTGGGATTACAGGTGTGCACCACTACTGACCAGCACAATTGAGTTTTAAGTGTTGATTTCATATTCAACAGTATATTAAAACTGTTTCGGCAATCCTTGTAACAAATACAGTGTGCCTTATTTATTTATTTTGTGTGTTTGAAGTTTGGTATGACAGTTCTCTATGCACAATTGATTAGCACACTTGGTATTTCTGCCATTCTTTGACTAAGACTTTGAGGCCTCTGAGGAAAATCATTTTCTTACTTGCAGGGCTTGAACCATAGTTGCTGGAACAAGCTTATCATATGCTTTATTTTGCCATTAATTTGCTTTGTTCTTTGATATTTGCATTGAAATAAGCTCCCTTTCACAGTTCTGCTTCTATGTTCAGTTTAATGCTCTAGTCAGTCCCCGTGTTCTAGTAATTTAGAGTCTGGTGGACATTTTGGCACATTCGTTCCTGGTTAATTCTTCCGTGTTGCTAAAGGGAATTTATTTTCTTCAGGAAGTTCCATTTCTGATGGGCAGTAACTGGAGCAAAACACTCTGTGGACATTTCATGTGTTTCAAACTTTGGGTATAAACAAATAAATATGAATGTCATTGGTGTGTCACTGATTCTGTACATGTTTGCCATTTATTCCATACTTCAGGAAGCATTTTAGTACAGTCATAGGTAGAAGGTTAGTATGTTTCCAGAAGAGCAGTAGGACCTTTCAGCTCCTGAGATTGGTTACAGACATCTATCGGCTCATGGGAATATGGGGAACAAGAGTGGGGAATAGACAATGTTTGCATGGCTCAATTCATCCAGAGATTTATTTTGGTTACTTTTCATCTTGTGTGTCTAAAAATATCTTGGACACTTGATTTTCAGTTTTGAAAGTCAGAGCAGTGATTGGTTAAGTTTGGTATTGTTTGCATGTCAATACTTTACCTATGATGTGGAGCGCATCCTCTGTACTTGCTGGGTGGCTTGAAAAGGCTGGCATGCTAAGTGTGCGGTTATTTTCCATCTAAGACAACTCTCAGGACATCTCCATTCCTAGGTCAGTGAGAATATGGCCACAAGATGTTACTTTTTCTGAGCCAATGGTAATGTTTTCATTTCTTAAACAGTGTCCCTGTTTGACTTCACCTTATAGCAATTTCCATACGCTAAGAAGAAAAGACCTTAGGGCCATGATTAAATAAATTATCATATTCTCATATGATGGAAATTCATGCAGCATCTAAAAACACTGTAGAAGAATTTTTAATTCAGGAGAAAATGTTCTTGATAAAAATACTAAATGAAGTTAGCAAAACAAACTATTATGTGTGATCTATATTAATATTCATTGAGAAATTGAAAAACACAAGTGATTCATGTATTTTGTTTCTTTTCCCCAAAAGTTCTGTCAACTTTGTATTATTTTTCCAGTTAGAGAGATTTTTTAAAAATAAATAAAATTTTATTTTTAGAAAAGAAAATACAAACAGTAGGATTAACTATGAGGTACTCTAGGGCTATTTACTCCTGAAATTTAAAAATTTAAAGTCACCTTTAGGCAATTAATTCACTCTTGGCCACTGCAGTTTGAAGTACAGTTTCCTGTCAATCATGCCTAGTGGCCCAGGTTGCTGGAGGTGGGCTGTAGGCAGTGCAAGATAGGTGACAACAGCTGGGTGGGAAATCAGTGTTTGTGAGGATCGGTTGGTAGTGCCTGGTTTTAAATAGCAGTCACAGGTGGGAAAGCAGCAGAGCCTGAGGCTTAGAGCCCAGACTTTACTTGAGGGATGTAACCCTGGAAATAATTATTGATGAAAAGAAGACTGTTTTTGATCCCCAGGGATGTTGCACAGGGAGCCAACTTACTAGACATCTACTGTAGGAAGATCATGGGTGTGATACTGAAGTAATGATTGATCTAGAGTTCCATCATCAAGAAGAGTCAAGAGCCACATTCTTGTAGGACCTGGGATAAGCTGGTTTGAAACCTTGAAGCAGAGAGACCACTTACAGGCTTCTTCAGTTCTAATCCCCACCCAACAGGTGTGCCCCCTGCTGGCTGTCCCCTGCACACACCTTTGTTGAAATTCATCCTGAGGTCCAGGCAGTGGAGAGTGTATTAATGCCATAGGAAGAATCCCATTTTAATTGCCACTATTTTAATTTCTGCCTCTCTAAAATGGAACCATTTCCTTCTCCTGGCAAATTGCCCATTGAGAAGGACACTTGCTGAATTGCTAAAATCAGATGAAATAAAACAAAAGCCCTTACAGAATAGCACTGTTTAGCAGTCTCTCTACATATAGCAGTATATTTCTGAAGAGAAGTTTTTGATGCTTTGAAATTAAGCTTTGGTGATAAAACTAACAAGTCATGCCCTTTCTTAGGCATCTCGTCTTAGACACATCACTTCTATATCCCAAGCCTCTGTTCCTTTGTGTATAAAATCATGGTCTGTTTTTACTAAGCTGTGAAGTCCAAAGTCAAAAGAAGACGTATGGAAAATCACCTGGAAAAGAGTGAGGTTTCATGCAAAGTTTAGGTATTATTGTTCTTTAATGCAGAACATGCTTAAATGTAGGCAGGTTTTGAAAACCTTATGATATTGTTTTTAGTGTTAGAGATTCTGATGGAAGGAAGTGTGGCTCATTAACAGGTTATGCCCACTTAGGATATTGGGCTAAATACTTCCCTCATTTCAAGATTTTAAAGGAAAAGGAAAAAGGGACACTTCTAGAACCTGGTTCATTTTCTACATAAGAAAAAAATAGGATCCCAATCTAATATAATATACTATTTTTATCATAGAAAGTTACTTATATAAATAAAATGTGAAAATTAGCATTTAATATTTTATCAGATTAATCATATCAGTTTTTTTGCCCCATGTGTGTTACTTCTTCTAAACAAGCCTCCTGGTTTGATAACATATCTGTTGAAAGTTTCTCAGTTCCTGTAAACTTTAATGAGTATTCACTGTTACCTACTAAGAGATGCTGCAGAATGAAGGAAAAAACCCTCTTCCAGAAACTGAGATTTTTAAACCCACATCTAACTTTAAAAGTCCATCTTCTTTTACATAGGCATTTTTAGGTCATGATTTTATTATTAAGAACTATGAAGTTAAGTGAAATTATATTTGAGAACTATCTTGAAGTCCTTGGAATAAAGATGCAGTATTAAAGTTATTAATATTTGCTTCATTTTAAAATTAATGTGTGCTTTAAATTTCCCAAGTGCTCATTGGCTGGATGTTGTAATTGTTGGGCACTCTGCCTCATGGGTCATCATGTTTGGAACTTTGCAAGTAGGGGTGATGTCTACATTGCTTATGACTCTACACCATTGGCAATGCTCCACATGCTTCCATCGGACCCCTGGGACTTTCAGTCTGAATACTCTGTGCACTCATCACAGTTCTGCCCTCCCTTCCTTCTACCTCTCTAACTCTTGCATTAGTTTCCCTACGACATATTTTTTGGCTCAAGTCTTGACCCTTCTCTCTGAATTTATACAGCAATTATATTTACTTAGTATTCATTGTAAATTACTAGTTTTTGTATGTGTGTGCTTCCCCCAAATCGACAGGTTTTTGTGGAGAGCGGGGCAGTAAGCAGGGCAGTTGAAGCACTTCTAGGATTTTTTTTTTAATCCTTTAAGCATCAGTGTAGTACTTTAACCAAAGTAGAGTTTGGATGTAGATTTGTTATTAACTATTATAATTTCCAACAACTGTTTCATAAACTGAGGGACAGCTGATTACCATGTCATTAAATAAATTAGTCATATGAATAGGACTAGAACCCAGCACATAGGTGTCTTAGTGTGTTTTGTGGTTGCTGTAACAGAATATCCACGACTGGGTAACTTCAAATGAAAGCAATTTATTCCTACAGTTTTGGAGTCTGGTAAGTTAAATATCAAGTGCCAGCATCTGCTGAGGGCCTTGTTGTTGCGTCATCCTGTGATAGGACGTGCAAAGGTGAGAAAGGTAGTGGGTGGGGAGCGGAGGGAGGCAGGGAGAGAGGAGCAAGAGAACATGTGCAGATGTAACCGGAGTTCTGAGATGAAACCCGATTCACTGCTTGTGCTGGCAGCTGGGTCCGCAGGCCTCTGCAGCCAGCAGGGCTGCAGCTCTTAACAGTGGCCCATGCCCTCGAGCATTGCAGCAGACCCCAGCAGCTCACCGTCTTCTTCTTGAGTTCTTGTCTTGTGAATTCTGAGAATGAACTCCACAGACCAGGATGGGTGAGTGTAATAGTAGGATTGATTGAAGAGCAGGAACAGAACTCTTGCAGTGTGATAGGGGACCAGTAGCAGGGTTTTTCCCTTGGGGTGTGCTGTCTAGGGATTTATATAGCACTTAGTTCGCTGCTATTGGTCCAAACTTAGGTTTTAGAACCATACTAATTCTCTTGGTTCAAATTCATGCTGATTAGGGCTTGGAGACATAACATGATGGGTCAAATCTTGAGTCCCAACTTACTTCCATTTTCTTGTACCAGGTCAGGAGGGAGGAGGTTGAGGTCTCTGGATGGGGCTGCCGTGTTGTGTGGAGTGGGTTTCTGCAGCAGGCCCAGGCCTGGCTGCTGAAGGGTGACAGGTTGGCAGACCTTGGCTCCCCTGGGTGCTGGCTCCCGTGCCTGCTTGGTGGGCTTCATGTGGCCATAGTGCTTGCTGCTAGTGCTGGACCCATTTGGGCCACTGCTCCACTACTTTACTGCTGCTTCTCAGCAGGGCGTAGTAGGCCAGCTATGCGTCTTGGCAGCCCAGGAGCCGTGTCACAAGCACATCCTTATAATCTATAAGGAAACTGCTTTCATGATAAGGACATTATTTTACTCACTAGGGCAGAGCCCTCCTGGCCACTCACCTCTCATCCGGCCCCACCTCCCCACACTTCTTCACTGAGGATTAAGTTTTCAGCATACCCATTTGGGGGACATATTCAAATAGTAGCAATGTGATTTTTTTTTTTTTTGAATCATCCTAAATCTGGCATCTATTTCAATAGATTTTAATTTTTCTTCTCTTTCAGATTTTCGGAAAAATAAAGAATACAGAGAATTCCTGTGTACCTTACACGCTTTCCCCCATTGTAAGTAGCATTTGATGTCATTAGTGAACAAATGTTATTATTAACTGAAGCTCATAATTTATTTGGATTTCTTTAGTGTTTAACGTCTTTGTGCTTTTCCAGAATCCCATCCAGGGTACCACTTACATTGAGTTGTCAAGTCTCCTTAGGTGTCTCCTGACTGTGACAATTTCTAGCCTTCTTCTTGATTTTTATCACCTTGACAGTTTAGAGGATTACTGGTCAGGCATTTTGTAGAATGTCCTTCAATTTGGATTTGTCGTAGTGTTTTTGTGATTGCACAGGAGTGATGGTTTTTGTGGGGGAAGGAGGTTGATAGGAGAGGTAAAGTGACACTTCCATCACATCGTGTTGAGGGAACATGCTGTCGACATGATTTACCACTCTTGACGTTGACCTTGATCACCCAGCCGAAGCCCAGTTTGCTAGGTTTCTTCAGGTAGAGTTACTTGTTTTCTCTAATCATTTTTGTTCTTTTCCTGTGGAAGGAAATCACTATGTTCCTTCCATACTTAAGGAGTAGGGAGTTATGCTCTACTTCTTTTATGGTGGAATAGCTACATAAATTATTTGCGATATGTCTCTTATTCCCCATTTGGCAATTCAAAATTAATTTATATCAATATGCACTCTTGACTTCTTATTTAATTCTCTGGGTTATACTCCAATCCTATTATATTTGTTGCTTAAATTGTTCCAGTTTTGGCTAAAGGGAGCTCTTTAACTTGGGTCTTTTGCCCCTTTTGGTGTATTCCCCTCAATCCAGAATTTTGTTTTATTTGTGAACACTTTCTTTCTGTCACTATAAAGTGCTCTGGGGTAGTGTTTTTATTTATTTATTTTTTAGTTATTGATGGACATAATAACTTTATTTATTTATATATACATTTAAAAAAAATTTTTTATGTGGTGCTGAGGATGGAACCCAGTGCCTCACACATGCTAGGCAAGTGCTCTACCACTGAGCCACAACCCCAGTCCCATCCCTAGAACCTGCCATTTCTCCAGAGATTTCCCTTTGTTGGAGAAGGATATGAGAGTGGGTGTTGGATGTTTGTTTTATTTTATTATTTTTACCTTGTTAGGCCCTCGTAGTAGACAGAGAAAGAAATATGTGTGCATACTAACCTGGGAGTATGAATGCACAGACATATGTGTGCACATGCTTCGCCATACAGAAGCATGTTTATATTAAGCTAACAAGACTTCCTAACTGCTGGCTCAATCCATTACCACCTGAATTAAGTCTAGCTTCCTTCTCTTGCTTTTCTGAAGACTTCCACCCTGACAGTGAGATTCCTGGCTGGCTCCCACCATTTACTACCCATTTCCTTAACTATTCAGTTCCACTATATTTGGATCCCTGTGTCAGAATTGTTCAGTTGTTCTCTTGGGAGTTCTCTAGCTCTTTATCAGAGCACAGGGCTCATGCACAGTTTCTTTTGCCTTGAGTCTTGCAGTCTCTATTCAGGTTCAAAGTCACTTAAGCTGGCATTTTTCCCCCCATCTCTTCCCCCCCCACCCCTTTTGGAGAGTTTGTCTCAAAAATTTTGTAATACATTTAGAGTCTCTCATCATAGTCTACATGACTTCCTTGGATACTCTGACTTCCACGGTAATTTATTTAAAAATCTGCATAAACTACATTTATTCTTGGTGCTATATGGGTTTCAAAACTGCATGATGTCATAAGTTCACCATTATGGTATTGTGCAGAATAGTTTAATCACCCCCCAATATGCTTTTCTTACTTATCCCTCCTTGTCCCCTTTGGAGCTCCAGGCAATCACTGATCTTTTAAATATCTCTGTAGCTTTGCCTTTTCCAGAGTATCATACGGAATCATGCAATGCACAGCCTTTTCCAGGCCAGTTTATTTCACTCATCAGTATGCACCTGTGTGATCATGACCTGAGAGATATTTCCTTTTATTACCAAATAACACTGTTTTGAATGAATATACTAGTTTGTTTGCAAAAGCTTAAATTATTGATTTTTAGATGTTTCTTTTTTAAAATGGATTCCTTTATTTTTTCCCCCCTTCCACAGGTTAAAATTTTATTATTAAAGACATTTTTATTTACAATTAAAAATAAGCAATCTGGATGTATTCATTTTATACTGAGCACTCCTCAATGTATGAATGCATTTTTAAAATTTATTTCTTACATACATGACAATAGTGGGATGCATTACTTTCGTACTTATCCATTCACAGCACAATTTTTCATAACTCTGTATATAAAGTACGTTCATGCCAAATTATGCATTATACATGAGCTGTCTTATATTTTTTGCATTACAATTCTTAATACACCTTTATACCACAATTTATCATATCTCTGTTTGTATATAAGGTATGTTGACACCAAATTCACATCTTCATACATGTATTTTGTATAATGATGACCATCTCCTTCCACCATCCTTGCTATTCCCCTTCTCCCTCCCTTTCCCTCCCACCCCTATTCCCTATCTAGAGGTAATCTTCCTTCCATGCTCTCCCTCCCTATCCCACTTTGAGTCACCCCCCTTATATCAGAGAAAACATTCAGCATTTGTTTTTTATTGGGGGATTGGCTAACTTCACTTAGCATAATCTTCTCTAATGCCATCCATTTCCCTACAAATGCCATGATCTTATTCTTTTTTTAGTGCTGAGTAATATTCCATTGTGTATAAATGCCATATATTTTTTTATCCATTCATTCACTGAAGGATATCTAGTTTGGCTCCACAGTTTAGCTATTGTGAATTGTGCTTCTATAAACATTGATGTGGCTGTGTCCCTATAGTATGCTGTTTTTAGGTCCTTTGGGTATAGTCCAAGACGAGGAATAGTTAGGTCAAATGGTGGTTCCATTCCCAGATTTCCAAGGAATCTCCATACTGCTTTCCAAATTGGCTGCACTAATTTGCCTTCTATTAGACACAGAGTCTCTGGTTTAATTCCTAGATCCTTGATCCATAAAATGGATGACTTTAATGCTAGAAGTTTCTCTCTAGGTATAGCTATCTGTGTATCCTACAAATTTTGATACTTTCATTTTCATTTCAAAATGTTTATTATTTTTTTGAGACTTCTTTCTTGATCCAAGGTGTTATTTAGAAGTGTGTTATTTAATATCCAAATATTTTGGAATTACATTTGTTAATTTCTAGCTTAATTTTATTTTCATCTGAGAACATTCCTTGCATGATTTCTATTTTTAAAAAGATTTTCAGGTGTATGTTATGGCAATGCCAAGTTGAGAAGTATGTATATGCTGCTGTTGTGAGACTAAGGAGCCTATTAATATCAATAAGGTCAAGTTGATTCTACAGTATAATTCAAACATTTCCTTATTGATGTTTAACCTGCTAGTTCTATGATGACTTTAGAAAGCATATCAAGGTGTGCAGCTGTGGTAGAGGATTGTTCTATTTCTCCTTGCAGTCTTATCAGTTTTTGCTTTATATATTGCTAAAGATCTGGTGTCTGTTGTATACACTTTAAGGAGTATTATATCCTCTTGGAAATTTTAACCCATTTGCCATGATGTAATGCCTATTTTTAGTTTGAATAATTTTCCTTCTGCAGACTACTTTGTAATTGCTACTATAGATTTGTGTTTATTGGTATTCACATGGTATGTCTTCATTTTTTTTCACTTTTAATATATCCGTTTTTATGTTTAAATAGGATTTTATATGTAGAACATTTAGGTGTCTTTTTTAAAAAAATTCTTCCTGGTAGTCTTGGTGTTCTAATTGCTGCATTTAGATCATTCACATTTAATGTGAGAACTGACACAGTTGGAGTAATATTTAAATACATCTGTAACTATTTTCTATTTACTGTTTTAGATATCTTCTTTCTATCTTTTTCTCTCCAGTTTTAATTGAACAATTATATTTAAATACATCTATAACTATTTTCTATTTACTGTTTTAGATCCCTTCTTTCTATCTTTTTCTCTCCAGTTTTAATTGAACAATTTATGATTTCATTTTCTTTTCTTTCTTAATATATCAATTATACTGCTTTGAAAGTTTGGTGGCTCTCCTAGAGTTTGTAATATGCATTTATAGCTAATCTAATTCATTTTCAAATAATACTATATGGCCTAATGGGTACTTCAGGTACCTTATAACAGAATATACTCATCCCATCTCTTTAAACATTGTTAGCATTAATCTCATTGTTCACATATAATAATGAATGGAAATATTGTGAATGTTGTATTGAACAAGTAGTTATAAATTTAGAATAAGAAAATTACAAAATATTCTATTTTCTTTTATTTCTCTTCTGATGCTTTTGATTTGAATATGTAGATTTGAATTTCTAACCTATATAATTTTCCTTCTCCTGAAGACTTCGTTTTAGCCAGTTAGATTTTCTGGAAGTGAATTTCTTCAGTTTTTGTTTGCCTGAGAAATTCTTTATTTCTTTTAAAATATTTCACTGCATGATTTCTGGTAAGAAATATATAATTATTATTATTTTTCCTTTAAAAGTAAGTTGTTTTTGTCCTCTGACTCCTTTCAGAAATTTGTCTTTGGTTTTCTTCTGTTTTAATATGATATGCCAAGGTTCAGATTTTGGGAGGATTTTATCGTGCTTGATCTTCTTCAATCTTGGTGAATTTATGGTTTTGGTATCTATCATTAATTTTGGAAAAATTTTGGCCCTTTATGACTTTAAATATTTCTGTAGCTCTTTTATTTTTTTCTCCTTTTGGAGGAATGGAATACCAATTGGAATATCATAGACACATTGGACTACCAATACATAATTGAAATATCAGTTATGCCCATTTTATAACTTTGGAACTTACTCCATATTTCTTTTTTATCTTTTCTTTCTTTATATTTTGGCTTTGGAAATTTCTATTGTCATGTTTTTAAAATTTACTGATTGTTTTCGCACCCAGGATGGTCTATTTATTGAGAATTCATTAAAGGCATTCTTCATTTCTTTTACAACGGTTCTGATTTCTAACATTTTATTTTAATTCTTAGAGTTTCCATATTTCTACTTGCATTGCCAATTTGTTCTTACATGTTGTCTACTTTTTTCATCAAGTTCCTTTACCTGTGGTTTCACATTTCCAATCTGACAATCAATATCTGTTTCCTGTCTGATTCTCGTTCTGACAGTAGCTTTCTTTCTTCAGAATGTGTTTTTTTTTCTTGTGCATTATTATGACTTGTAAAATTTTAGTGGGTATGGTATGTTGGACAATAGCCTTGATCGGGAGGTTTGTATTTCTCCGGCAAGGAACTGGGCTGTGTTTAATGTTCCTAGAGATATAGGTGCAAAAAGTTTGTTTCCTCTCATTTCCCAGTTTTCATCTTCTTGTTTCTCGTTGAGCTTCCTTGAAAACTCCCTTTAAGTCGACCCTGTGTCTTGCTGGTGACTAAGTTGTCATTCACTCTTGTTATGCTGGAACCCTGTTGATATTGTGGCAAGGGTTGGGGTAGGAACAATGCTCTGTAATGCTATGATTGAATGCTCTGTAATGCTATGATTGAATCTCAGTGTTTTAATGAATCTATGTTCCTGTCCTCCACAACTCTTTCTTCCTTTTCTTTCTTTGTTCTTGCCTTAAGTGAGACAGGAAATCTAAAGGGGGTGCTGGTTGAATAATTGTTCTTCTCCAAGGTTGGACAGGATCTGGTAAAGTCTTTTCCAGCATGTTTTGGAAAATGTTCTAGGTACATTTTAAAGTAGTCTCACTCCTCTTCCTTCTCCCCCAAACATGAGAGGGTTTTCCTAGGATCTTCATTGTGATGACCTGGTACGGTTCCTGGAGGTGAAATCTACCATGGTTGGGGGGCTCTCTAGACTCGGCCTCCAGAAGTTTCTCCCTGTGAAGCTAGCCTCCACTCAGCCCCCAACAGTGTATCCCAATAAACATTTAAGTGCTTCTAGCAGTTTACGGTTCCACTAGCTTTTGCTCCAGGTAAGTTATTCTTGTTTGTGATCCTCTATATTTGGTTATCCTTCCAGATCACGGGGTGGTGGTTTGGCATGTGAGCTCAATTCTCTAATTGGTCAAAAAGGTTCTTGATTTTTAGTTTGTTCAGCTTTTTTTCTTGCTGGAAGTATGGAAGGGATGACTTTTAAATTGAAAGTTCCTAGCATTTTCTTAGCCTTGAAAGTCTTAAAATTTCTTCTTTTTTTTTATATCAACACTATAATTAATTACTGTGCCTCTTATGGGACTAGAACACCAGAACTCTTTCCTCCCATCTGACTTGGTACCCACTGGCCAATGTCTTCCCCTTTCTCCTCTTCTCATCCTCTTCTCCTCTCAGCCTCTGGTAGCCCTCATTCCACTCTCTACTTGTATGAATTCAAGTTCCTTAAATTTCACATATAAGTGATATCATATGGTCTTTATCTGTCTATGTTGAAATATCCCACAGTACTCTCTAGATGTGTGCAGTTACTGTTTATCAATTAAAAATTCTTCTTACAAAGCAATTTGTCTCATTGTTTATGGTCCAGTGATGGACCTTTATCTGTTCTGAATCATTCTGCTGGTCCTTTCACCTGCTGGGCCCTATTTGGAATCCTGATCCTAGTGCTGAGCCCACCTTGAAGATTCACAAGAAAAAAGTGGGGAGAACTGGGAAAAGCATTATTGCACTTTCTTCTTTCTAATGCATATTTATGTCATTTTAATGTTTTTCAGAATACATGGAGCATTCTAAATTTCTGCTTATCATAATCCCACTGTAGAAAGATGTGGTATTTTAAAAAATTAATCTTCCACAAGGGATATATAAAAATAAAACTAGGAACTAAAAGCTAAGAAAAAGCAAAAGGGAACCAGGTCAATAAAAATTGTGTTTGCCTGGCACTTGGTACTCCCCATAACATAAATAATGCCAGTATGGAAGATGTCCAATTTAATTTAAAATAAGGTTACTTTTATAAAGCTAGCCCGACAAATAGAGGGAATAAGTCATTCCCGCTGAACCAGTGACCAGCAAGTAAAGTAATGGCCTTTCTTTAGTAAACCTTAAATGACAGTATTCTTATTGCTAAAGTGTTTATTTTCTAATGACAAGTCCACTTTCATGGGATTTTCTTTGATTTTACTGTTATGTTTGATATGTTTAATATTGCAATTCCAATATTGCATACCTAAAATGAAGATTGACACCTTCATTTATAAATATCAATTCCGACTGATCCTATACATTCTATCATCTTTTCCATAATCTCCTTTCCAGTTTGTAGTTTTTCATCTTTGTTTTTTTGCATATCTATCTACCTTCACTAAATCTCAGATGGGAAATGTTTACCAAATCCAAGCACAATCATACACTTCATTTTTGCATGTTACCTGGTCAAGGAACAACGTAAGTGCTTATGGCACCAGAGAAACCACCACCTCTCAAGGTGACTGAACAACCCTGCCCCTATGAGGTTTCTTCCAGCTGTCCTCTCCTATTTCTACCCACAAGGAGTGGAAGTCTGTTTTCAATAGTACAGCCCATAGGTGGGGTCGTGGTGAGCCCTCCCTGGAAAGAGAATCAGCACTGGGAAAGCTGACTCATAAGTCAAGGGAGATTTGTGAGGGACATTCAGAGTGGGAGTTTTCTGATGATTTAGAGGGAGAAGCTCCCCTAATTGTCCCTAAAGGATGAATGCATGAGTCAGCTTTTCATTGCTATGACTAAAATACCCAACCAAAACAACTTGGAGAACAAAAAGTTTATTTTGGGCTCATGGATTAAAAGGTTCAGTTTGTGGTTAACCAACTCCATTGCTCTGGGCCTGTGGCAAAGCAGAACATCATGGCAGAAAGGCCTGGTAGAGGCTGTGTGGCTTATAGCAGCCAGGACACAGAGCCTGAGGAGCCAAGGACAGGATGCAGTCCAAGGCTACACCCAGCAAACTACTTCCTTCAGCCGTGCATAACATAGCTACAGTTACCCCCGAGTAGTCCACTAAGATTATTAGTCCTTAAGTGGATTAATCTACTGATAAGTTGTAGCTTTCATAGTCTGATAATTTCACTTCTGAACATTTCTCTATTGCCTAACACATGAGGCATTTTTTAGACCCAAAGGTTAACAGTGAGTGATATACCTCATTCTATTCCCACTTTCATGACACCACTCTACACTGATGTCCAGCTGCACCACTATCCTGTTGAAAAATCTAAATTTTAAGACCATCTCACATATATCTAAAGAGCCAAAGCAGCGATACTGCCCATGATTAAAGCACTTTTTAGCTCATGAGTTCAGGGAATATTATGAGATTGATTTCTTTAAGCCTCTGAGGTCTTGAGATAAATGAACACACAGACGTTTCTCTACATTCTCATTAATTTTATATTCATAACCCCAAAAGAAACAATCACAGAGCTTCTGAGACCTTTATGAGAAGTACATTAAGATCAGATTCAGTCTAGACAGAATCGAATTTTTGTTTAAATTGAAAATTCTTTTCCTGGTGTTTATTAATGCCTTAATTTCTTAGAGCTAAATGTGTCCTCAGCATGTATCAAGTTTGAGCATAACTGTGCTTTTCTGTCCTGTTTCCCATCTTGATTAAGTCCTGTTGGTTCCATCCCTGAAAATTCATGTGAATCTGCCCTCTTCTCTCAATTTCCTCCGATACTCAGCTTCAGTTGAAACTCTTATTACCACTCTTCGGGGATTTTGCTGAAGGTCAGAGATGAGAAATTTTACTTGATTTGGTCATATGTGAAGATACAGACACTTAGCTTTATCGAATTGACATTAATAAACTGTGAAAATAATGTTCATTGTAAAGAAAAGATGTAATTCTCTCTAAATTGAACCTGAATTTATTTGAGCTGTCATTGAGATGCCAGAGTTGCCCTATTCTTTCTTGGCTACGAATATAAAATTAATGGTATTTATTTAATAAATATGAGCCCTTTTCTCTGAACAATGCTGTGGCTTGGGACACTTCTTAGATCTGCTGCCAGCATGTTTTCTGGCCTGACCCTCTTAAAGTTTCGTCTCTTCCTCCCTTTACTATCTTTTACCTCTGAGCCACTGCGACCCTCATCCACTGCCTGGTTTTAGTGTCTTCTTTCACATTTCTTTCATCCTTCCTGCTCTCTTTATTGAATTCCTTTCCTTGCATTGTTCATTTCTATATCATCATGATCAAAAGTCTAGTTTTCTGTTCTTAAAAAGTCAAATATACAGCCTCCTGAGCTCCTGGATAGAACATGGACCTACATCTCATGGCTTCAGGCACCATTTATTCTCTGAACATGCAGTGTAGAAATAAAGTAAAATAAAATAAAAAGGATGCTAAACCCATTATGTTCTCAGTGTATTCTGTTCAAAATAATGAACTCGAATAGCTGGGAGTTATCGATTTATAGGAAGAATGGAAGGAAAAGTTTTCTGACAGGACAGAAACATACAGTATTCATGCATGGACATCTGCTTTCAAAACCTCGTTTGCTCCATCCTCTTGCTGCCTTTATGTCGTAGATTTGTGCAGACTCCAAATTATGTGCACACTGTATTCCAAAAGTCTGCTTATTGAAAAATTATATAATAAGTCCTAAGATAGTGGGTCCTAAGGAAATCCACAAAATACCATCCAACTCATAATGAGTTCAAGATAGAATTTTAATGCCTTCAATATTTGTAAGTAGCATTCATAAAATGGTTTCAGGAAAACAAAATCCCTGAATCCTATCTCAGAACGCCAGAGACCATTTGCTGTGATTCTGTTCGTGACCGATTTCGAACCAGTGAACCACCTAAAAATCAGGCTTTTAACTCTACTTATGTACATGAAAAGTTACTTTTGTTGTTCATATTTAAAAAATATAAACCAGTGATTCAGCAGACTCTCTAGCGGCTACTTTGGTTCTTAGGCTCATGGGGTAGGCAAACAGTTCTGATTTAAACCCTAATTTCTCTGACTGTATCGATGAATCCCACCTCTAATGTGAAGTCCTATGTTGCTCGTACAAAATTTTACATGACAGGTCAGGGAGTAGCAAATAATAAAATGCTGTAGGATCCCTGCCACCACCACTATCAGAAAAAAGAAGAGAAAAAAAAAAGGAGAAAGAAAACAAAATATAACCTTGTACATCCCTGGAAGGAAAACTCTATGGAATTATTACTAAAAATGGCTCCCTACTAAGTGGTGATGGTGCTTGTCATGTTAGAATCACCACAGAATTTTTCAATGTACCCACCAGATCTATCTTACAATTGTATCTTACAATCTCTCAGATCCACCCAGCTGAGAACTTACCATGCTGCCATCGTTGGCTTTGATGAAATGTGCTATGTTGCTCACTTGGACTGGGTGGGGGAAGTTCTCTTGCTAGCAGTTTGTAAGACTGGGATAATGCAATGATGAAGATCTATGCTGGAAAACTTAAAATGCCATAAAGTTTTATGTAAATTATTGATTTTAAGAAACAACAAAGCAGAAATAGGATCTGGAAACCAATAACAAACCTCAAAAGAAATAACATTTCTGGCTTCACCTGTAACTAGTGTCTTTGGACAACTCAAATTATTATATTTGCTGTGTTTGGGGAAAGAAAGATGAGTAAAATAAGTTATATGTCTGTTGAGGCTGATAGTTCAATAATAAGTGTGTTTAGTCAGCTTTCTATTGGTAGGACAAATAATTGAAATAAATCAAGTTACAAAGAGAAAAGGCTTATTTTTGCTTGCATGAATGTTTGACATTGTTGTCTTGGGTTTGTGACGGTATATCCTGGTGGAACTGCTCTCCTCTTGGCTGGGAAGTAAAAGAAAAAAGAGGAGACTGTGGTTCCACAGTCCCCGTGGAGGACATGCCCCCAAGACCTAAATATTTCCGAGTAGCCTTACCTGTTAAAATTTCTACCACCTTCCAACCTCAGCAGCTAGGGACCAAGCCTTTAATGCATGGGCTTTGGGGGACATAAGATTCAAACCATAGCAATAAGACCAAAAGGAAGAATAAAAAGAATGAACATTTATTGAGTACTGTGTTAACTTCCCATTGCTGTAAACAATACTTGAGATAAATTAAAAGGAAGAAAGGTTTGTTTTGGCTCATGGTTTTACAAATCTCCATCCAGGGTTGTTTGGCCTGTTGCTTTGGACCTTGATACATTATGGTGTAGAGCAAAACTGATCACTTTGTGGAAGCAAAGAAGCAAAAAAGAGAGGGAGGGGCTGGGGTCTCAGTATCTCTTCAGGGGCATACCTCCAGTGACCTCACTTCCTCCCAGTAGGCCCTGCCTCTTGAAGGTTCCATTACCTCCCAACAGCTAGGTCGGTGACCAAACCTTCAACACATGAGCCTTTGGTGGACATTCAAGATCTAAACTGTGGTAAATATACCATGTGAGGACTTCCTCATTTATCATCTCGTCCTCTCAATCTCACAATAAACTGCTGCAAGTAAAGTTTGCCACTTTCTATGTATAAATTCCCTGATGCTCAGTTGATATAATTTGCTCATGGCTTATCCAATATGGTGGTAAGATCTGTCCTCATGAGTACATCTGAGGCCTCTGCAGTTATAGGGGCCTTGTTCTTAGTTGGGCTTCATACTTGGTGTAAAGCTCTGCTATCAATCATCATCTTGAAATTCTTAAACATTTTGAACAAGGGCCCTATATTTTCATTTCATGTTGGGCCTTACAAGTTAGACAGCCAGTCTTGTTGGTGGGCTCTGCCAAAGTCTGTCCATAGACATTCCCTAAAGACTAATCTTGAAAACTACCAAGCCCTTTAAGTCAGACTGAGGGAAAGAAAAGCGGCCTCAGGGCTGGCACAACAAGAAATTTATGCTCTGGAAACAAGACACTAGTCCTAAAGATGTATCATCCTCAGAAGAAGAATTTTTTCCCCATATGATAATACAAGCCAGTGTGGCTTGAGGCATTTTATTAGTTTTCTGTTATATATAACAAGGTACCACAGTTGTGGTGTCTTAGAGCAAAACTTATCTGTTAACTCATGGTTTCTGGGGGTCAGTGGGCTGCCTTCCAAGCTCATGTGGTTGATGGGATTTTAGGACTGAGGTCCTCAGTTCCTAGAAGCCACAGGGAATTCCTGGACCTGTGTTCATAGGTAGTTCACTTTTCAAGTCAGCAGGAGGGTCTCTGATGCTCCCTTTCAGTCTCTCCAATCTGCCGTAATGTAATCACAAGAGTGATGTCACCTTTGCCATCAATATTGGTTAAAAACGAGTCATAAGGGTAGAAGTTTACAGACAAGACCCTAATGAGAAGAAGAGGGGAATAGAGTATTGGGGATTGTGTAGGGTCTATTTGCCACATGTAGAAGTCCACAGTTGTAGAAAATTGTGACTAATTGACTATATTAGATTCAAATTGAGTATTTAGAATGAGAGAAATCACAACAAATTTCTCAAACCTTAGGGATCTGAGTCTTCCCCCCCACCCCGATATCTCTAAGCACTTTTCCTGAAATTCTTATGTAGAGATGTTTTCCTGATTATAGCCTGGCTTCCTTACATTCACTTAGAACATTCTACAATTCCTGGCAACTTCTAGTCCCCAAGAGAACCTGTGCAAGTGATGGGCCCGTGGCTTGATGACATTCTCAAGAATTGTGCCTGTGATTCCCAGTACAGCCTCCTGACTGTACAGGTGGATCAATTTGTGAGGACTTGGTAAAATGCAGAATCTCCAGCCCCGTCTACACCTGCTGAAGAAAACTCTGCATATCAGGAAGACCCTGGGTACTTACTATGCACATTAGTGTTTGGGAAGCACCACATTAGGCCACATGCTGAGCGGTACTGCTGTCTTAGGGGCTGCACCCATCTTGTTTTTGTCTTGGTCAGAGCGAATGGGTAATAGACCTTAGCTCACAGCTGGTAACAGTCTTGACAAGAAACAGTAAGAGCACATCAAACTGCTTTGAATTAATATAAGTCTCCAGGGTCAGACAAATTACATCCTTGGGGTACAGAAAGAATTTATAGCTGTGATTAGAGAAGCACTGCCAGTAATCTGAAGAATCACAGGGAGCCAGAGAGGTGCCATTTTTTTTTTCAAAGAAAGAAAAAGATGAATCCTGAAAATTACTGGGTAGCACGCCTGACAGCAATTTCCTACAAAATTCTGGAAGGAATTATTAAACAGGTAACTTGTCAGCTTTTAGAAATAGAAATGGTAATCACAGGAATCATGCCAAATTAACCTCATTTGATTTTCTTATAATGTGTTTTCAAGACCGCTAGGCCCAGGGGAAACCATAGGCATGATATTTTTTATTTTAGATAGGTATTTACAAAGCTCCTAATGATATCCTTACAGGTCATGTGCAGAAATATGGCACAAATAATAGCACAGCCAAATGAATTCATGGTTGGTTGAGTGATTATCCCCTATAGGTTGCATGGCAAAATACTTTGACAAAAGGAGTTTGATGTTGTTTGAAGGAAGGAATGAACCCCTGTACCATTCAGAGTTCAATTATGGAATGATCAGAATGATATGGAATAAGGGGTTATTATAGAGCTTTGACCTTGTATAGCTGGAGGAACTGATAGCATGACAGAAGCTCAAGAGAAAAGATGGATGAGCAGTAGAGAAGAGCTTGGGAAAACTGGGATGTATGAGGAGAATCTGGGTCCTGCTGCAGCCTCCAAGTTTCCATTTCTCATGATGCGGTTCTTGGTGAAAGAAAGAGAAGCTGAAGGAGTTGTGGCCCTTGCAGCCATCATGTGCCAATGAGGTCAGCCAGCGGACGGAGGGCAGATTTCTAGAAGCTGCAGCAGTGCTTGCTCTTTGCTGTTGGCTTGCAGTCTGCATACATTTCTCTGTGGTTGGTAGGTCTCATCTCAGAACTATATAGAGGAATTATGGGAAATGTAGTTCCTGCTTAGCTGAGCTGACACAATTCAAAGCTAATACAGAAAACAGAGAGCCCTGTCCTTGGCCCTGCCCTGCTGACTGGGCATATTGGTGCAAAGTGAATGACAGCACATGCTGGATGGCAGGATCCCAAGGAAAATATCAACAACCTGACTCGAGGGTCACATCAAATGTGAAAGGCCCTTCTTGACCACTCCCCTGAACAGCAGCACCTTACTCCCCAGCATCCTCAGACTTTGTATTTTATCTTCATGACACGTATGAGGCTCTGTTAGTATAGCTTTTAATGCATAATTAAGTATTAATAAGTATAACATATTTAGGGATAAAACTCATTAGTAGACAATAGAAGCTATCTAAATTAATTTAAAAGAAAACAGTTTTGAGCCTTTTGTCAATAGCAAGAACAAATTGGAAATCAGGATATGGGAAAGTTAATGCACATTTTACTTATATTAATAGAAACAAAGGAAGTAAAATTCTTATTCCCTTTAAGGAAAGACAAAACTGTCATATTTTAAAAGAAAACGAGCCACCACACAGCAGGCTAAAGAAGCAACATTGTACTGTCATATCATTTGGAGTGGAAAAAGCATTTAACAAAATCCAATACTCATTTCTGCTACAAACTCTGACCAATTTATAAATAGAGGGGAATTTCCTCAACTTGATAAAGAATGTCGACATAGTTTTGTACTTAACATCAAACTTTTAAGGATAATGAGATACATTCCTCCTAAGTAATATCTGATAAAGGACTTCTATCAAAAATAGATAAAAAAAACTTGTAACATTCAACAATCTAAATTTTTAAAGAAGTGAACAAAATATACAAACATATCACACTAAAGACATTGTACAGATTATAAATAAAACCAGAGACCCTGCACTTAATAGAGGAAAAAGTAGGCCCAAATCTTTATCATGTCAAATTAGGCCCTGACTTCCTTAACACGACTCTTGAAGCGTGAAAAATAAAATCAAGAATTAATAAATGGGATGGACTGAAACTAAAAAGCTTCTTAGCAAAAGAAATAATCAATGAGGTAAAGAGAGCTACATTTTGGGAGCAAATTTTTGCCACATGCACATCAGATAGAGCACGAATCTCTAGGATATATAAAGAACTCAAAAAACTTAACAGCAGGAATACAAACAACCCAATAAATAAATGGGCTAAGGATCTGAACAGACACTTCTCAGAAGATATACATTCAATCGACAAATATATTTAAAATGTTCAACATATTTAGTAGTTAGAGAAATGCAACTCAAAACTATTCTAAGATTTCATCTTACTCCAGTCAGAATGGGGGAGTTATCAAGAATACAAGCAATAATAAATGTTGGTGAGGATGTGGGGGAAACTGCATACTCATACATTGCTTGTGGGACTCAAAATTGCTACAGCCACTCTGGAAAGCAGTATGGAGATTGCTTAGAAAATTTGGAATGGAACCACCCTTTGACCCAGCTATCCCACTCCTCGGTCTATACCCCAAAGACCATAGTATAGTACTGCAGCCACATCAATGTTCATAGCAGCTCATTTTCACAGTAGCTAAACTATGGAAGCAACCTAGTTGCCCCTCAATAGATGAATGGATAAAGAAACTGTGGTACATATACACAATGGAATACCACTCAGCATTAAAAGAGAATGAAATTATGGCATTTGCAGGTAAGTGGATAGAGTTGGAGAATGTAATGCTAAGCAAAGTAAACCAATTCTCAAAAAACAAAGGCTGAACGTTCTCTCTGATAAGGGGATGCTGGTCTATAATGGGGGGGATAGGAAAAATGGAGGAACTTTGATGGGGCAAAGGGCAGGGGGAGTGGGGAGCAGAAAAGATGGTGAAATGAGATGGGCAACATTACCCTAGGTATTTGTATGACTGCATATAGGGTGTGCAACCAGAGAAATGAAAAGTTGTGCTGCAATTATGTACAATAAATCAAAATGCATTCTGCCGTCATAGATACCTAATTAAAATAATAAAGAATATGCAAAGGTTCTCAGCATCATTTTTTATTAGAAGACTTCAATTTACAACACCTAATGAGAATCTGTTATGAGTGCTTGTTAGAATGGTTAAAATCCAAAAAAAAAATTCAATACCAATTGCTGGAGAGGATGAAGAACATCAGGAATCACAATCCATTGCTGGAAGACATGCAAAAATTGATCACCCACATTAGGAGAGATTTGGGCAGTTTCTTGCAAAGCAAAACATATGATTTGGCAATTGTACTCAGGCATTTGCTCAATGGAGTCAAAATCCTGCTTGTAAAGTTTATAGCACTTTATTCATAATGACTAAAGCATTGAAGCAATCAAGATGTCCTTCAGAAGGGAAATGAATAAATTGTGATGTAGCTTCATAATATAATGAAACATTATCATTCAATATAAAGAAATGAGCGAAAGCCACCGAAAGATGTGGTTGAATCTTAAAGACATATTGCTACATGAAGACTACATGTTATGGGATTCCAAGTATATGGCATTCTGGAAATGGAAAACCACAGAGATGGTGAAACCACATTAATGGTTGACAGATGATCGGGGAAGTAGAGGACAGTTTGAGTGAAACACAGTGTTATAGTTTGTATGTGAGGTGTCCCCTGAAAGATCCCGTGTGAGACAATGCAAGAAAGTTTGGAGGAGAAATGATTAGGTTATAGCCTTAGCCTAGTCAGTGAGTTAATCCCTGGTGGGATTAACTGAAGTGGTAGGCTGTGGCTGGAGAGGGTGGGAATTGAGGTGTGGCTTTGGGTATATATTTGTATCTGGAGAGTGGAGTTTCTCTCTCTGCTTCTGGATCATGTGATGTGAGCTGCTGCCATCTGTCATACTCTCCTGCCATGATGTTCAGCCTCATCTCAAGCCCTAAGGAATGGCGCCAGAATTCTGTGGACTGAGACCTCTGAAACCAGGTGTCCTCAAATAAACTCTTTCTCCTCTATAGTTGTTCTGGTCAGATGCAAAAAAGCTGACTAGAACACACAGGAGATATCTTAGGGTGGTTAAATAATTCCATGTGATACTGTAACGATGGATGCATGACACTGTGAAGCAAGCAGTGGCTAAAACCCACAGAACTTTCCAGCATGAGTGGATCAACAAATGCAAATTTAAAAATCATTAGTGTTTTGGAGGATTCGAATGATAGAATACAGACTTCTGTTTAAAAAAATAATTCAACTATATTCCATATATATTAAATAATTTTACTGAATGGGATGGGGAAAATAATGATTTAAGTTAACTTTGGAAATGATTTGGATCTATAAGAATAAAGTCAAAAGGAACTGTACGTAAGCACTGCACTCTAGTTGATAAGGTTGTTCTCACAGGGTTACAGGTTAGCAATTCTGATGTTGCTATGAAAGTATTCTGGCATCTAAGAGTTCTATGGTTGGTTGATTGTAAGAGCCAGATTTCTCAATGTTGGAGTGGGAATTTACAGAAAAAGGCAAGGCAGGAGGCTGAAATGATTCAGGTAGCAATGGATTAGAGTTGGAGACATATCAGCATGGACTCATGTTTAGCTCAGTATAGGTACAGAGAGGTCCATATGCAAATATTTTGAGATACGAATATATATGGGTAAATGTACATACATATATTTTTGTCTGTCAGCTAAGAGAGGCTAGAAATGACCATCTCAATGGCAGTGGGCATACCTAGCTCTCAGTTCTTGGTTTTTAGTACTATTCCTTAAAAAAAAAAAAAAAAGCAAACAAACAACAAGAAAAAATAGGGTATCTAGGAGTCATGGTGATTTTAGATTTGGGGCAGGAGATAATGCAAGATGAGTTAGACAAAGCATCTGTAGTACCTGAAAGTAAGGAAATAATTGAATGAGCAAATAAATTAACACAAATAAACAAAAACACCTCAATAAACTACAAGGGCCAATTGCAAGAGCTCCTAACAAAATTGTAACAATTTTAATAAGTAATAGTGAAGTATAACCCAAAGTTTAAAATAGGTCTATATGGATACAATATATTTGATAAGTAAGTAGAGGACAAACCAGTATCCATAGGATATTCATGCAACGAATTCCAAACAACATATGTTTATTCTCCACTCTCAGGAGATGGAGCATAGCTACCTATTCTTTCAATATGAGCTCTGCAGAATGCCTCTCAGAGAGTACATAGTGGAAGGGGTGGGGAGGGTGGGAGTATAACTTTCCCGTGGAGGAATCTGCCCCACTCTATCCCCCCAAATGATCAAGGTCAGCACCAGGAATGGTGAATCACATGTGTTGTATGGATTGCTGCTGTGATATGGTGACAAGGGCCCTTTACTTCTGTGGTTTCTGTACAGAAGGCAGTAACCACAGTCTAGCCAGATTTTTTTTTTTAATTAGGTAAATTCTATTTGAAAGACATTCTGTAAAATATAAGTATTTTAAAAAGTATCAACGTTATCAAAAACAAGGACAGTCCTAGGAACTGTCTCAGTCAAAAAGAGCCTAATGTGATGTCTTGATGGGATCCTGGACATTAGGCAAAAAACAAACAAAAAAAAAAAAAAAACAAGCAAACAAACAAAAAACCTCAGAGAATCTGAATGAAATATGACTTTAGTTAATATAGGCTCAGCAATCAAAAGTCCTAAATAATGTAAAATGTTAATAATAAGGAAGCCCTATTCAGGGTATACAGGAATTCGGCCCTTCTGGACTGTCTTTAAAATATTTTTATGAGTCTAAAACAGTTTTAAAATAGTTTGTTTTTTTTCAGACAACCAGGGTGTGTGGAAGACAAAATCAATGAGTGACTTTAATAACCAGATTATAAATGGAAAGATTGATTTAAAAAATTAAAGAGAGTATGTCGGAAGTGCTTATATTCTGAAGTAGTTGTAATTGAAGTACTCATAATTGCTGCCTTCAAATAGTTTGGATGTTAAAGATAAAGGAATCACACTCCGTGTACCCATGAGAGAACAAGAACAAATCGATCATAGTCAAACGGAAGCAGATTTCAGCAGATTGAAAGAAGATGTTGATGAGTATTAGAGCTATCCATATATGACCAGCCTGCCTTTGGAGAGAAGTGAGCATGTCCCCTTACTGATCTTGAAGCAGAAGCCAAAGGAATGTCATGCAGAAGAACAGCTGGACATGAGCCTGAAGGTGTCCTCAGACACTGTGATTACTTGTGTGTTAGTCAACCCCACTGTGACTGCATTGGGTCAGGTGGCTCCAGGCGGACCGCAGAAACTAGTTATTTTCTTATGACATCCAGATGGTAAGGTTTTCTCTGATCATCTTGAAATTACACACTCTGGATAGAAAAGGAGAAATAATTGCTGAACACTGTGAGGAATAGATTTAAGAGAAGCCTCTGAGAATATATTTATGTGTGTGCACTCTTTTCTTATAAAGAAAACTAATGAAAAGATAAAACAAAATTAAGACATAAAGTAAAACATCACTGTGGGTTATTTTTATTTTATTTTTTTGTGGTTGTGTGGATTGAACCCAGGGCCTTGCGTATGCGAGGCAAACAATCTACCAACTGAGCTAAATCCCCAGACCCCACCATGGTTTTAATATTGGAAATTATCATCTTGGTTTTTAAATGCTCTATGGAATATTGGCTTTAGCTGCTTGAGGTCAGCTTTGGTGAATAGGAGTGGTTTTTGGAGGGTAGAGTTAGTACTGTTATCCATAGGACCAGATGGCTCCTGCCCTCCAGAAATCCAGATCAATTTCATTCTCTTCTGGGGAAACAGCAACAGCAGGACTTTTGGTCTCTTGTGTTCTGATGCTTCTGGCAAAACAGTGTTTTTTTGCTTCTATATTTCTAACTCTTGAGTTACTCCTTCATGTATCCTTACTTTGTGATTCATGCTCTCAAAAGTTGTGGAACTTCAGAAATACAGAAGTGAATATGAAACTATGGGATGTCGGCTTTCTAACAAGTGTATTACCTTAAAGTGCAGCCTTTTTTCCCCCTCATATTTTAGCCCTTCCAGTATAAATAGTTTAGCTAGTATATTTCACATCTAGAAGTATCCTTGTATGCCTAGCATAGAGAGAGCAGTATGTGTATGTACATTTGTGTATATGTATGTGTGTTTATTAGCTCATGTGATTTTTAGTAATAAACTGTATCCAGTTCTGCCACTTTGATATATAAACATGCAAATACATGGGAAGTAGGCTTTATATTCCTTGGAAGTGGTTTACATGCAATGGTAAATATAAATAAAGTAAACTTTTAGAGAAGACTCCAAACTTTTATGTGTGCACAGTGGTGCCTTGCTGGACTTTGAATTTCTCTGCTGGTGTTAATTATGGTGAGATGAATGCTGTGGGGTTTGATCAAGTGCCACGTACTGTACAGGTCAGATCTGATTTTAATTGAGAACTCACAGCACAACTGGCTAATTCCCCTGACTCATCTGACAATCTCTCTCTTTAGTCTAGGAGGAGCTCTTAATTTCTCCTCTCCAGCATCAGTTTTTAAGAGCATCTATTTCCTGGGGTCATACCATGAGAGCAATTGTGCTGCTATATTAAATCTTCAAAGCATCAATTCTCATACTACGAATTTGCTTTTGCATGCCATCCGCCCGCCTCTCTGCCCCTTTGGGGTAACCATGGTGTCCATCTGGACTCTGTCAGTAGAGTGCAAGCCCTTTCACTGCTGGGACTGGGCTGTATCTCTTTGCTCATTCCTTCCTGCTCCATGCTGATGGTATTGTGTTCCCTTCTGCGTCTCCTGGCTGTGGCCCACAGTGGACCTTTAGCTCTCTCCCCGTCCTCCACCCTTAAACAGGGGAAGTGGAGGACTCTGATGGAATTAATTACGTTGTCAGCGCCACGTTGCTTTGTACTCTTTTGTGGCTTTCATTGTGTCCTAAGTATTTTACTAATTTGTGCCCACCTCATCCTTGTGCCCCTTGATCAGCTCCTTAAGGACAGCTGTCCTGGTTGTCCCAGCATAGGAGCACTTGGCTCTACCCACTGCAGATGTTTTGTCATTGCCAGTTGAATGATACGTCTTGTGAAGAGTTTCAAAACCATCCTTTCTCTGATGACTCACAGATTTATGTCCCCAACCTGCACCTCTCTTCAACCTCTCTTGTACTCTTTGTAACCCACTGATTTTCTAATTAGAGTATCATTCCTAACATGGCCAGAAAACTCTTGATGGTTTTCACCTTAACCAAGCCTTTCTTACCTTGGTTAAAGTGAGTGCTGCTCATAGCTCTGCTAAGGCTACACTTGAGCATCAGACTGGATGTCTCTTTTCCTCACAGTAAGATCTTGATAGCTCTTGTCATTCGTTGCTTTTTAAAAATATATCCCGAGTCAGGTGCATTTTTGCCATGGTCCAGGCCATCATTATCTCTCACCTGGATTAATGCCACCGATTTCTTACCTGAACGTCAGCCAGAGCCTCCTAATTGGTCTCCTGCCTCCTTTATTGCTCTCCTAAAATAGGCCCCCCACAAAGTGGCCAGAGAAGACTCTACAGCACACACAGACCACACCGTTACCATTTTCAAGCCCTATTCAGTAGCTTCTACTGGCAATTAAATGTCAATTTCTCACCACACTGGCCTAAGGCCCACACAACCCAATCCTTGAGTAATCTATGGATTTCCTTCTTTTTTTTGTCCTCTGTTTACCAGGGTGCAGTGACATTCCCCCCACGAAATTTGTCCTTGAATGTCACATCAAGTGCTCAGAGCGGCCTTCCCTGAGATTTGGCTAATGAGCAGCCTCTGATTTCATCCTCTCTGTGGCCCTTGCTAGGTGCAGGATGCTCCTGTCAGCCACTTTCCAACCAGAGTGACACGGTCCCTGCCTTAGTGTGTTTATCAGCTGGCGGCTGGGAGCCTGGTGCTCTCTCCTTGGCAGTCTGTCCTGGTCCTCCAGGCAGGGTGTCCTTTTATTGTGGTAAGAATTTTCCCCCATCTTGTGGCTCTCTGCACACTGCAGCTGTTCTTTGTGCTGGGCCAGACCTCTTGGAAGTAGACCGCATGTCTGTGTCACCACCGCCTCTCTGGGAATGGGTGCAGAGCAGCGTTGTGTGGATAAGCATGTGTTTCCCTTTAATTCCATCGTCACTCTTTCTTCCCTCATTCTTTTTCTAAATGGAATTGCTTGTTAGTTATAGGAAACTTAAATTCCTATTAGAGTTCTTTAAAACTGAGATTGGAGAATTGATGAGGCCTATAATTGGTAAAAGAAACTGTGACCTAAGGTACTTACCTAATGAAAGAATGTGGTAGGAGGGCAGTGGGAATAGTTTCCCTTAATGGAGGAGATGAAGATGTGATGCTCAGGGTACCAGTTTATTAGGCAGGAAAACCAGTGCTATTAATTCACTGAAAAAATGATCTGTCAGATAAGTTCATCCTCTCTACAAGCGGAGGGACTGGCTTAGGTCTTCTCATAAATTATAGCGCTTTTACTTTTATTAACATGATTAAATCGAGATTTATCTTTATTACAAAATTTTAGATTATATAAGAGTATTATAAACTGAACATTAGTAGTGCACCAAGGTTGCTGGCTGTACTCCCAACCAAGGGGATGTTCCAGGTTGCTTGGCAAATTCTAGTGCTCAAGAAGGAATAGGGATTACTAAATGTGGGGAGGGGAGCAGAGATGGATAAAGGGAGGCTGATTATTGTCCTCTGTATGCATCTGTTGAAATAGCCCACCAAACCCCATTAATATGTCCAATTAATTCATGTCAATAAAGTAAAATAAAGTAGAAACAACTATTATTGGTACTTGGCAAAGATGACTCCATCTGTTTTAGATACAGTTCTTTTACTCCATAAATCATACCAGATTTAGAGGTCAAGTTCGAAGAGCTAAAATAATGAAGTTGTTTTTTAATGATTTCCTATTTCCTAAGACCCTCTCCCCAACTCCAGTTGACCGTCTCTTCAGACATGTGCTGGGCCCTTGACTTCTGATCCCAAAGAAAAATGAGTCTCTTTTCATCCTGTCCTCCCCTTCGACTCTTGAAGTGACCCCCTTCTACTGGCCCATATCAAAGATCCTTTTCCCTTGTGCCTTCCTTCCAGCTAGATTAATGAAGAAAAACATTGATCTGTCAATGAGTAATAGCACCTCAGCGTTGGATCCAGTGGTATTTGCACTTTTAAAATAAAAATTCCTTGAGAGAACAATATCTTAAGAGTAATAAATCATCAGTGGTAAAATCTCAGACATAACATTAATCCACATCATATTATAACACACCCAAGTGCCAAGGCCATAATGTCACTTTCTAATGATGATATAATAAATTAGTGGAGTGAAAAGGTGATTCTATGAGACTTAGTTTATAGATTGCTAAAATATCACAGGTATATTTTCTTAAGTCTAGCTTCAGTTTGGGGCAGAAAAGTACTGCAAAGCCCTTGCAGAGCATCGTGGGGTCCTCTCTGGATCCTTCTCACCTTGACACGGTCCCTTTGGCTGAGTTTGCAGTGGAGGTAAGCACTGCAGTTTTAATCAGCACACTCTTGGTAGATTCCTCAAAGGCAACAGATCCAAAATGAATTCATTGTTCTCTTTCTCATTTCTTTAAGTAGAATGTCTCTTCTTTCCTGTCTTGGTTAAAATTGACTAAGCAATCAGTTATTTAAGCCAGAAACCTGAAGCCCATCTTAGAAACATTAACCTTCCTCAACTTCCAAGCCTATCCGGTTACCAAACTTATATGTTCTACTTCTTATCCTCACTTGCTCCTCTGGATTCACCTGGGACTTCACATTTGTCTTGGGCTATTGGAATAGACTTCTGTGGACTCTTTCTGCATCCAGTGGAGATTCCACACCAATCCATTCTCCACACTTCCAGTAAGTCCCTAAAACATGGATCCTTCTGTTGTTTCCATTGCCTGTAGAACTTATTCCAAACTAAGACAAATGCTTCTCTTTATCCTTCCTGACTGTGCCTTGGCCTCTCGTGATGCAGCTTCATTTCCAGTCACCAAGAGGATCAGTGCGCCAGCACCTTGAGACCCTTGCTGCTGTCTGAAAGCCCCATGTTCTTTCTCATGTCTGTGACTTTCTTCTCTGTGTGTCTTTCTCACTACTGAGATGCCTCCCACCTGGGGCCATTCCTGTGTGTCTGTCAAGGTATGTGCGTACACCACATCCTGTAGGAAACCTTTATGGCTGCTGGGATCTCTGGACAGTGTGTGTGTGTCGCTCTCTATTTTGTCCAGCCATTAAACCCTATGTATACTTTATCACAGCCTTCACTGGTTTGGTTGACATTTTTTTTTTCTGCCCCTAGTAGATTATGAAGAGATTGAGAGCAAAGTCTATATTGTTTATTCATTTATTTTATTTGTGTATCTCATGGTACAGCTTTTGATGTCTGATAGATACTCAATAAATATTGTAAGAATAATAATCAAAACTAACATGAATTGATCTCCTGCTCTCTGGCATGTTGTTCTCACCACTTTACATGAATTACTTTATTCCGTCTCTACAACAGTGCTTTGAGGTAGATGATACAGCCAGCGCTTTCGGTGTCCTGTGTCACTGTCCCTTGACTCTGATTTTAGTCACTGCTGTTGCAGACAGTTTTGTGTGAGCTCAGACTCATGCCGAGTGTCTCACCCCAAACACACTGTGTGTCAAACTGCTTTGTCTCAGGATCTCCCCAAAGCTGCAGGAAGTCACTCCATCTGTTTGTGAGCTTCACACAAAGTGAAGGGGATTTAACATTCCCAGGGCAGCCCTCAAGTGGGGATGCACAAAAGCTGGCGGGTAAATTCTTCAGCCTCCATGAACTATTCTGAGGCATTCTGCATACTCAGAGGTCTTGGCAAAATCAAACTTTTATTGTTTATAGAAAGTACCTTTGATAATTTCCTGCTGTTCAACTCTCTCACTCTTGTCATTTCCGACTCTGGAAGAGATAGCTACCAAATAAACTTGCACACAAGATCGGATTAGTTTACATTTGGGGGAACTCAAATTAAGACAAGTATTACTATTGTCCCCACAGTATTGGAAATGGGGGCACAGAGAAGCTAAAGGAGACGGTTTGAACTCAGAAAGTCTGAATATAGAGCCCATTTTCTTGATCAGCTCTCCCTACTGACTAAAGATAACAACAAATACAAGAGTCTCAAATTGCATGATATAAACCACCCATTCTTACTGTGTTTTAAACTGTCTTGGTTGAAAGATTAAATGTAGCATTAAAATCAAGGCTATATTCTTCCTCTGTCCAAATAAATTCCACTTTAAAATCCCTAAGTTCTCCTCCCCCTAGGAGAAGAACAATATAGAAGAGCTCCATTGTTAATATTTTATAGTGGAATCCCCTGAAAGTGGAATGAGTATTTAGATAATAATCTGTAAGACTAATGTCACCTGTAAACTACTGGACTTTCATAAATTTGGGTGACTCCATTTGCATCTCGAGTTTGAGTTATAGTGGATGCTCTTACCCTTTTTTTTTTTGAGTCATGAAGAATTTTCTGAAATCTATGTATATCATTCCTATTTTCTCTCCCCACCTTCCAAGCACATGTACCATTCCTTGTATAATTTTAGGGGCTTGTGTCATCTGTGAACCCTCTAAGTTTAAGAATCCATGGTCTCTAAGTCCCATTCCAGCTCCTCTTGTGTTCTTAAGCAAAGAAGCACCTGTTGAATTCATTTTGCTTATATGCCATTTACTAACTACCACACTTACAATGAGCGAATTATTTGATAGCATCCAGGAGATTTTAAATAGACATTAGGAAGAAAAATAAAAATTAATGAATTCTGTGCATTATTCTAGGTTGGATTATCTTTTATACCATTGCAGTGAAAGATGGGTTCTTCCCAGTAGAAACAAAATTAAAAATAAGAAGAACAAGATGATTTAAGTGAATAGTTGTTCCCATGTGTTTCTCTCATTGATTCAGTGTCTAAGATTAGGATATTTATGCAAATGTTACAGTGCTCTGAACTTTTCTTACAGGAAACCATATTGATTCAACATCTCTACTTTTAAAAGAAAAATAACTAAGTGAGAACCTAATGGTCTGGAAAAAAAAAAAAACTAACAGACAACTTTAGATGAACTAATATGTTTATTGACAAAAAATAGTACCTTCTTAACTGGAAAAGAGCAGTACCTTTGATTTACATTATACTGTGTGGTTTTGATAAAATCAGTAGCTTTCTGCTGAGAGTTTCCTATGCATTTTTATGAGTTGAAATCCAAGCTTAATAAAAGAGAAAATTGACAATCAGAAACTTAATACTTAATTTTAACCCAGGTTTCATAAATAAGAGGAAGATTACAACTGGCATACTATGCAGTTGTATTACTTTATCTCATTTATTCATTTATTTTCTTTAAGGAACAACAGGACTTGGGAAATTAACAATGAAAATACTGTACAGTTGTTTGGATCAATCCAAAATCAATTTTGTTTATTAATTTTGTTTTGAACCAAATTTTCTGTCAAGGTGATTGATTGGAGAGTGAAGAGATTCATCTATTCTAAGCTCAAGGATCATCTTCTACTTATATATTGATTTTTTTCCATTGCAAATCTCCCTCCAAATATAATCAAAGTAGTGGGTCCAGTCTGACTTTCTGTTCTGTATTAGGTGAAGGTATTTTGGTGCAGTCTGATGCTTGGTGTGCCTCATGGAGGCCTACGGGGCCTACTCGGGTGGCCATGACCCTCCTGTTTTATTCCACAGCACTGCAGATCCAATTCTTCCAGTGCACCCAACTATCCACCCTGGCTTCACCCATAGACACCTGGTAGACCTCAATTGCCTCACGTGTCCCCTGGAGCCCTGAAGAGCCATTTTAGCATTTCACAATGAAGAGGCTCTCAGCAGTCTAGGCCAATGTCGTCTCTCAGGGACATTTCTTGAGGAATAATGGCTGTTCTGAATTCTGACGTGTTCCTAGGACAGCAGGTTCTCTTTGTTTTTGTCAAAATAAGATGGTTAGGTTCACAGGGTGGTATCATCAGAGCCCCAAACTAAGTTGTATTTGTGTTTGAAGGAAACTACAACATCAACAACTTCTTAGATGTCAGCCTAGTGTGGTGCAATTTCAGCTGTTTTCTGACAGTTGCCTTGAATTTTTTATCACTATATAAAGCAAGAGATAACCTTTGAGAGTTTCAGTGTCTGTCTGATGTACGTGTTCATTTGTATACTTTTCCAACAACCACTTTTAAAGGGTCAAGAAATTAATTCAAGGATTTTAGTGAGAAAAGAGTATTCTTTTTTTTTTTTGTGAGTTTCTACTTATAAAATACCAATTAAATGTATTTCATATTTTGGATGCCAATTTTATATTTTTATTGTGTACACATATATAATTTTGTCTGGCATTTAAAAAAGGGGGATGGAAAATATCTTGAGAATGTGATAAAACTTTCTTTGAGGAAAGAAAATTTATGCTCTCATAAATTAAGTAATAAAATTAGCATTTTGTCATAACTTCTTGAACTTGAAATGAAACATTTAAAAATGGATAAGCTCAAAGAATTTTAAATAGCAGCTAGAGCTTTTAGGAAGCTGTCCATGAATATGTTTAATCATTAATTTCATACAGAATTTTCTTTTTGTTTTCTTCTTATAAGAACTTAAGTAATTTAATCTGTCTTTCTATCTTGACTACTTACATTGCTTCTTTGCAGATTTTTTTTTTCTTATTTAAAAATTTCCTTTCACTAATGCAAAATCTGTGCTCTTGTCTTTGGAAAATTCCTAAACAGCAAAGAGATATAAGCATATTGAACCTTCATTACCATTGCTTCTGGCATTTGTTTTCCTTTGGTGGTATAACTAACCCGTTGATTTGCATCAGTAGTTTCCGAAACTTCCAGATGTTGTTGTTGTCTTATAAAGAGAGCAAATCCAAGTTGATTAAACTTTTTCTGAGTTCTCCTTTATGATGTATTGTAATTCTCAAACTCAGTTTCCCTTCTTAATCATGGGCCAATTTCTCCAGCAAACTCTTCCATCCTGTGTCCCCTAGGGTGATATTGTGGTGATTTTTTAATGTGTTCTGTTGTTTATTTCTTGGCATTACATATTTTTATTCAGTGTTAAATCCAATCAAGGAGGAAATTAATTAATATTTATCAAAGTAGTTTTTTAAAGTCTGCCACTTTTATTTCATAAGTAAAATGTGTTAATGATTTTTACAAAATTATAAAAGGCTCTGTTAGCGTTGATAAATTAACATACTTGGAAAAAGATATAGAATATGTTTGCTTTTAAACTTTTAAACAATGTACACAATATTAATTAAGGTTCAGTAAGATGATGTAGTTATGAGCAGATAGAAATTAATGCTTAGAGAATTTAAATGACTTCTCCAAGGTGACTGCCAGTGCATCACTGTAGTTATAGAAGAATTTCTTAGACTAGTTAATTAATAAATAACAGGAATTTATTTCTCGTAGTTCTGGAAGCTGGGAAGTCCCAGATCAAGCTGACTTGATATTTGGGGAGGATGGCTCTCTACTTCCCAGATGGTCCCTTGCTGCTGAGTCCTCACAGGTGAAAGGATAGAAACTAGCTCCTTTGCACCTGTTTTATGAGATCATTGATCACCCCCCAAAGGCCACACCTCTTAATACTACCATATTAGCAATTAAACTTCAATATCTATATGGGGCACATATTTAGATCATAGCAATGACATGAACAGAGACCAAGATTTTATTCTTGTTGTAATATTTTTCCCCCCTGGTTCACACAGCATGCTTAAATATATGGCCTCCACACCCTAGCACGTTTACTCTACCTTCTCCTGCATTTTCTCATAACTTCTTGAACTTGAAATGAAACATTTAAAAAATAGATAAGCTCAAAGAATTTTAAATAGCAGATAGAGTTTTTAGGAAGCTGTCCATGGATATGTTTGATCGTTAATTTCATACAGAAATTAAATGCTAGAGATAACATAGTTTCTTCCTTTGTCTCTTAGAATAGTATGGATCTATAGTATATGGGTTAGATCTGTTCTATCTGGAAAGGGAAATTAATGCAAAAATTGGTTGTCTTGTTGCAGAGTGCTTGTGTTGGATTGCTTTCTGTGCCATGGACAGCTTAACCAGACAGCTATCTTTGCTCTTGAAACTTACCTTATAGGACTATGGTGGCTCCCAGAGTTATACTGAGAATTTTCATCACTAAGATGATCTTCCTAGGTATTTTTTTTGGAACTTAACAAACTCTGTGTGTATGTGTTTATATGTGTGTGTGTTGGGGGGATGCACTGGAATAGTGAGGTGGATTGGTGAGATCTATTTCTCCACTCTAATGGAGAGTGCTCTCTAGAGCTCTGCAGATCTAAAATGCTTATGGGATACCAGGAGATGCAGAGTGAGTCAGGGCACTTAATAGACATACACAGTGTATTCAAATGAACAAATGAGAAAAAGTGGGGGTGTGCATGAGTTTCTTAGGCATATCAGCATAGACGATGCTTTCTGTCTGAGACTATTAAGGACAGTCAACTCCAGAGCCATGGGCTCAAGTTATACAATACATTTTTTTAAAATTCAATTGTGTCAAGGTTTCATGTTGGATATAGATCAGAAATTATGATTTTTTTTCTAGCATGTTGAATCTGGCTGGCTCTGATATTTTTTCAAGAGTTTTTAAAATGGTTTTTGCTCAATCTTTGGCTAAGACTGTTACCCTAACTATCCCGAAGTACAACCCATTCATATTTGAATGGATCAAAAGTCTAGGCAGCCCCAGTGAATGTTCCTTTTTAGTAGGGAGTCCTAATGAAACCCACTTAGTGTAACATTGAATCAGGAATTTGAGATGAAGCTTGGTTCCCTGCATCTCTTGGTAGTAGGGCCTGTACAAGCTGCAGGTCTCTGTAGCTAAGAAAGTCTGTTTTTGTGTTAGCAGCTAATCATAGCAGGAGATGCCTACCAGCATCAACTCCAAAGGTTGCAGTCAGCAAAGTCAGGTTATTCTCCTCTACTGAGTGGCATGTCACAGCTTAAAATGGTAGGCTATGCCTTCCAGTGTCATAATAGACCCCAGCAGTTCACTGCCAACTTCTTTCCAGGTTCTTCACAATCTAAAAAATGAAATTCACTGGACAGCAGAGGCAACAGTGGAAGCAGAAGGATTTATTCAACTGTGAAGAATAGAAGCAGAAATTGTGCGTTATAAGAGGGGACCCCCCCATCGGGGTTGTCGCTTGAGTGTGCTAGTCTAGAGTTTTATATAGCACTTGGATCAATGCCGTTGGTCCAAATTTATGTTAATCAGGCTTTGGGAAAAGTACTAATGGTATTGATTAACTCTTGAGTCTGAACATTTATTTAGGTCTGACCACTTCCATTTTCTTCCCACTCTTGGGAAGCTTGGAGTGGAGGTCATCCAATAGTAGATGATTTGGGTTCCTAGTTACAGCACTGTGTGGAATGGATGTCTGCACACTGGGCAGCCTCCACTTGACAGGTGGGCAGGACTGGTTGGCTCCACTTGGCCCTAGTTGCCGAGCCTCAGGCCTGTGCAGACATGGCAGGCTCTGTGCATGCTCATGCCTGCTCTGGCTGATGCTCTGCCAATCTGGGACAAGGACTTGGGGGCTTGATTTCAACATCTGACAAAAATGACCAGTGCATCTCTCTACCTCTATCAGTGTGTGAATAGTAGAAACCTTCAGATACCATACACTCTTGGCTTGACAGTGCCTTTCAAGTGAATTTTCCTAACATAGAATGAGCTTTAAAAATCTTTTACAACAAAGATTACAGTGATATCCACTATGAACTTTTTAAAAATACAAAATTTATAGAAAAATATGGATAAATTAGACATATTTTTTACTCTTGGCCCCAGGTGCATGCAGTGTGTTCTTCTGTGGAAGGACTCTCATGGCAATGATTTGAAATAAATTACATGATATACATTTTCTCTACCCCTTTGGTGGCATTGAAGATTGAACTCAGGGCTTCATACCTATAAGGCAAATGCTCTACTACTGAACTACACCCCCCCCCCTCTTTATTTTATTTTGAAACAGGGTCTTCCTAAGTTGCTCAGGCTGGCCTTGAACTTGGGAACCTCCTGTGTCAGCTTCCCAGTAGCTGAGATGGTGGATGTGCACCACTGTGCCTGCCTTTCTATTCTTAAAGCTGAATATCTATACAGAAGAATGTCATAAGGAACTCATGTACAAAACTTCAGTCCCTTTTCCAACTTGCAGAAGGACTAAAGACTTCTGTTAGCAGGGCCAGGAGATACAATGTAGAATGTTGCAGAAGACAATTGGAAATATCTTGGTTATGTTTTTTAGCCAGCAACAAAAACAATTACTTTTTTTTTTTTACTTCATGTATTCCTTCAAATAGACTCATACTTTGTTCTTGGGAAGATACTGGACCCTAACATTCTTTCACAGAAGTAGATTACAGTCTCTGTATGCATACATGCTGGAAGACAGGAGAATATAAAAAAGAAAGGACAATACATTGTGCTTTGTGCAATACTGGGGTAAGGATGGGGTGCCAGGGCTGGTATTCATTTTGTGGGGGATATGTAACAGCATTGGGGAACATGTTCAGGGAGGAAATCTGAAACTTCAAGAATAAGTACAATTTAGGCAGAATAAAGGAACTGGGTGCTGAGAAAAGTAATGGAAAATGATGTTCCTAGATGTGGTAGTACCATTGCATGGTCAGTGGTGAAAGTACAAATAAAAGAAAAACTCGTTTCCAGTGATTTTGGCGAAAATAATTATTATAAGAACAGTTAGAATCTTTAACATGATCCATCCATCCCTTCCTTCCTTCCTTCCTTCCCTCCTTCCTTCCTTCCTCCCTCCCTCCCTCCCTCCCTCCCTCCCTCCCTTCCTCCCTTCCTCCCTTCCTTTGTAATTAGCTTTTCTTATACATTGGGCTTCTTTATGACTCTTGAAATTTTTTTGAGACAGTCACTGAAAGTATTTTTAGTATAATTTATTGCTACTTAAAAAAGAGTACCTCTGCTCTTCAGCATAATTGATTTCCTCCCTGGAATTGGCTGTGAAGCCTTCTATTAAATGTCGACATTAACTTCAAGTGTACTGCTGGTCATTTGTGTAAATTGCCAGATTGTTTTACACAATCAGCTTTCACAATTTATGTATTTTTGCTGTTTTTCTAACAAGTTCTCTGGCTTTACCTTCATAACTCCTGAATCTTTTTTTGGTAGTTAAAAGACATTTTCTTTGTTTTCTTCATGCATGACATCGCAGAAAAGCTGTTAAAATGATTTATTGCTGTTTTTTAACATGATGGCATGAAAAGAGTATTTTCCAGATTTATTTGTTCAGGGAGCATATTATAAACTTTATGATATGCTCTGTTTAATTAGGAATGTAGGTTTCTTTGTATTTGTGAACTTTGGAAGTCGTATATTTAGTGTCTGCACTGACAGATTTTGGATTGAGGTACTTGAGCTCGTCTTGTTTATCTCAGGTAGAACATCATTCAAAAACATGCCCATAAACAGATTTTCAGTTTTCTTTTCCCAGAAAAAAAAATAATGGTCTTAAAAACACTTTTACCTTCACTTCAGCTTTTATTCTCTGCTCCTTGGAGAGCTAATTCAACAGTCCACATTATTCTTTTTTCATTTGTTTTGTTTCTTATTATCTAAGTGTGTAGCAGAATTGCTTCATGATACAGTTGAAAAAAATAAAAAAAAAGAAGGGATCTGTAAAAGATCTGAGGTAGATTCTGTTTAAAATACAAATTACCTTTGTGACTCTGGACAAATCATTTAGCCTCTTTGTAGCTCAAGGCTTCCCACCCCCTATTAATTTTTTTAATTAAAATATATTAGCCATCTTCCATGTGTGTGGTACTGTATTCACCTTTGTGGAGAGTGTCTGGGGGAGGGAGAAATGAATCATACAAAAATTGTTACTAGGGCTGCTGTTGTAGCTCAGTGGTAGAGTGCTTGCCTCCTATGTGTGAGGCATGGGGTTTGGTCCTAAGCACCACATAAAAATAAGTAAATAAAATAAAGGTATTGTGCCCATCTACAACAACAATAAAAAAATTGTTACTAGACACAACATACGTATAACGCTGGTAAGCAGAAAATATTAAGTCCCACAAGAGAGCTATCATAAAATGCATTGAGACTTCTCTGGGTAAAGAATTTGAGTTGAGGTCATCAAGGATTAGAAGGAAAAGGACATGGACTGGAAGAGAGGTATGGTTAGGAAGAAGTTGAAAAGAGGAGAAATGGGGTTTAAATCAAAAGGAAGAGCTTTAAGATAGGGCTTGTTTCAAGTATTCTTTGGGTTTGGAAAGAAACAATGGTTCAGTTTAATTGGATTCTAAGGTAAATGGAGGATGATCATGAAAACTAAGTTTGAAATTGAAGTTGATGACAGATCATAAAAGATCTTGTATACCCACCCGAGGGGTTAGTGTGTTTGTTTTTTGGATCTTCTTTGAGAAGTCCCTTGGCTGTGGCAAGACAAGGTATCATGTTCTCCCTATTCCACTAGTTAAATGTTAAAAGTAAGTCTTCTTATAAACTTGGTTTCCTCACCTACAAAAAGTGAATAGCAGTATGATCTTTTTGGGTTGCTGTGAAGAGTTAAGGATAGCACATGGTCATTGCTCACCAAGGATTAGCACTTGCTATGCACACAAGGAAGACCCCTTAACAGGGGGATTCCAAGGTGTCTTCTTTGGATGGCTCCTCTGATCTCTATGTGATGTAGTTGTGCAGAATGCCATGGAATCTCAGTTGAAGGTAACCACAGAGGCATTCTAGTCTCCCCCATTGCACCCTTGCTGATTTTCATTCTGTTCTCTGGCCTCTGGGGTCCTTTCCATTATAAGACAATTTGCCTTTTTTTTTTTTTTTTCCAAAAATGTTCCCTTAATGAACATTTAAAGGCTTAGGATTTTTAGATATTGATCTGAGGTCTGTTGTCTTGTCACTTCCCAAATTCTTTGTTTCAGAACTGACAAATGGCAGCATCTCTTGCACGTGTGAAGCTTGAAATATCCAACATTAAGGATGTGGCTTCCTTTCATGGCTTCCTCCTAAGTCCTTTCACTTCTAGTCCAAATATCCTTCATCTTTCAATGACTCATCATGTGACATGATCACTAAACAATGTCCCACTGCTAATATCTATTCAGAGCCAAGTTCAGCAGATCTTGCTCAATCGAGAGTCTAGACCAGCATCATTGGCTCTTTCTTCTGGGATTTTACAAAATGCACAAAATCCAGGTCCAATCTCAACGTATTCTGATTCACTAGGTCTATACATGGGCATTTAAAAAATTTCCCCAGAAACACAAGGAGTTCTTTCTTTGCTTGTGAGAAGGTTAAAAATACCTTAGAAGCCAGTTTAATAGTTTGTTATAAAACTAAACATATTCTTACCAGTAGTCACACAACTTTTTATATATCCTCATGAAACAAAAACTTATCCCGACCCCAAAACCTGTACGTGGATATATATGTATATATAGTAGATTTGTTCATAATTGACCAAACTTGGAAGCAAACAAGATATTCCTCTGTAGGTGAATGGTTAAATAAATTATGGTAACTTCAGAGAAAGGACAATTATTTGGTGCTTATGCTGGTCAGTTTCATGATGTGACCAAAATAACCCACAAGAACAACTTAGAAGAGGGAGAGTTTATTTTGGGCTCACTGTTTCAGAGGTGCAGTCATGGTTGGTCAGCTCTATCTCTGTGCGCCCAAGGTGAAGGAGAACAACACTATGGTGGAAGGATGATACAGAGGAACACTGCTCAGCTTAGGGTGAGGTCAGAAAGCAGAGGGAGAGAGAAGAGGTTGCTGCAGAGAAGATGCACACTTCTAAGCACTTCTGTAGTGACATCTCCCCAGCCACCTGCTCCCTACCTGCCTGTGGTTACCACTCAGTCACTCCATTCAAACTAGGATGGACCAGTGAGGTTATGGCTCTCATGATGTAATCATTCCACCCCTGAATATTCCTGTATTATCATAGGCACCTTTGAGAGTTACCTCATATTCAAACCATAACATTACTAAAAAGAAATGAGCAATCAAGTTAGGAAAATACACGAAGCAACCTTAAATGCATATTACTAAGAGAAAAAGTCAGTCTGAAAAGTCAACATGCTGTGTAATTCCAACCATAAGATGTTTTAGAAAAAGCAAAACTATGGAGACAGTTAAAAGATCAGGGATTATTGGGGAGTGAGGGCTGAATAGATAAAGCACAGATGATTTAATTTTATTTATTTATGTTTTTTTAAAATTCTTTTTAGATGTACATGACAATAGAATGCATTTTGACATCTTGTACAGAGTATAACTTATTCTAATTAGGATCCCGTTCATGTGATTATACATGATGTGGAGTTTCATTGGTGGTGTATTCATATATGAACATAGGAAAGCTATGTCTGCTTCATTTTTTCTTATGCCTATCCTTCCTCCCATCCCTTCATTCCCCTTTGTCTAATTCACTGAACTTCTATTCTTCCCGCCGTTTGTTGTGTGTTAGCATCTGTATATCAGAGAGAACATTTGGCCTTTGGTTTGGGGATTGGATTATTTCTCCTAGATGATAGTCTCAAGATCATTTACCAGCAAGAGTCATAAAGTCATTCTTCTTTATGGCTGAGTAATACTCCATGGGGTGTGTGTGTGTGTGTGTGTGTGTGTGTGTGTGTGTGTGTATATATATATATATATATATATATATATCACATTTTCTTTATTCATTCATTTGTTGAAGGGCACCTAGGTTGTTTCATAGCTTGACTATTGCAAATGGAGCTACTATAAATATCGATGTGGCTGCATCCCTGTAGAATACTTATTTTAAGTCCTTTGGGTGTAGGCTGAGGAGTGGGATAACTGGGTCAAATGGTGGTTCCATTCCAAGTTTTCTGAGGAATCTCCATTCTGCTTTCCAGAGCAGTTGCACCATTTGCAGTCCCACCAGCAATGTACAAATGAATATACCCTTTGCCCCCTCATCCTCACCAACATTTATTGTTATTTGTATTCTTGGTTGTTGCCATTCTGATTGGAGTGAGATGGAATCTCAGGGTAGTTTTAATTTGCATTTCTTCAATTGCTAGAGTTGTTGAACATTTTTTCATATATTTTTTGACTATTCATATTTCTTTCTCTGTGAAGTGTTCGGTTCAGTTCCTTGGCCTACTTATTGATTGGGTTATTTGGTTCTCTTTTGGTGTTAAGTTTTTTTGAGTTCTTTATACATCCTGGAGATTAATGCTTTATCTGAGTTACAAAGATTTTCTCCCATTCTATAGGCGCTCTCTTTATATTCTTGATTGTTTTCCCTTGCTGGGAAGATGCTTTTTAGTTTGATACCATCCCATTATTGATTCTTGATTTTATTTCTTGTTCTTTAGGAGTCTTGTTGAGGAAATCAGTTTTTTAGCTGCATGATGGAAAGTTGTACTTACATTTTCTTCTTGTAGGTGCAGGGTCTGCACAGGGGATTTTTATTGCAATGAAACTGTTCTGTAAAATATTGCAGCGATGGACACACATCGCCACATATATATATAAAAATCCATAGAATATACAATGCCAAGAGTGAGTCCTAATCTATGCTATGGACTCTGGGTGATAATGATGTCTCCGTGTGCACATCTGTTGTAACAAAGGCACCATGCCACTGCAGGTCTGATGTGGTGGGAGGTTGGACTGTTGATAACGGGGCTGGTTGTGAGTGTGTGTGTTGGTAGGAAGGTTTGTGAGGACTCTGTGTACTTTGTACTCAGCTTGCTGTGAACCTAAAACTACTGCAAAAAATGAAATTTATGAATAATTTTGACATCTGGTTGGAACTGGGAGCACAGATTTAAACAATCTACTCAGTTAACAAAGGCGAGACAAAGCAGTGTTCACGACAGCCATGTAATACTGCATTCATTAGGCACCAAATTTGCAGCAGTTGAAACCATCAGGGCTCCTTCTTAGATCATCCCTAAATTTGCACATGGCATTTTCTAGGATTGTGCATCTGCCACTTTACATTTACGTTTTATTTTATCTCATGTTGACCATTTCTAGCTAGCATTCTTTAGGACCCGTGTTTTCCATCTCATGTGCCTCATTGAGAGAAACTTAAGGATTCATTAATTCTGAGCAGGTATTCCAGAGTGATGACCAAAAGTGGGGGTTCCGGTCCATCCTTGATCACCCCTTTTCTCTGGTGAGTGTTGCCTGTAGTTCTCAGTCCTTTATATTTATTGCATCTGTTTGCCTGATGCTTTGAATCACCCTTTCCTTTCCAAATCGCAGGAAGCTGAGAGGCAGCAGGTTTTGGAGTGTCACGTGGGGAAGAAGCCTCCATTCCCAGCAGTAAAGTTGGGCATCCTGCTGTTAGTTTAGCTAGGACGATTTTGGCTGCAAGTATCAGGAATTCCAATTTCCACCTCTTACATAAAGTGGGAATTTGTTATCTTACATAGCAAGAAGTCCTGGAGGGAGGGCAGTCCCAAGGTTAGTTAACACAGCAGTTTTCTAATGTCATTGGAACCCTGCTTTCATCCTTTTTCATCTTCCCACTCTGCCCCTCTCAGCATTTGCTCTCAGGGTAACTTCCTTCGTGGTCCCAAAATGTCAGCTGCAGTTTCATAACATGCATATGTGACAATGTCTTGGAGCAAAGAGGAGCTCTCCGTCTCTTTTTAGAAACCTCTCATTGGATTTCTCCTCTTCCCTTATTCACCTGAGCTATACACATATCCCAGCCTAAGAGAATCACTGACAGGAGCAAATGGACATGTAGCCATTCATCCTCAGGGTGGAGGGCTGGTGCTGCATCTGGAGATGGGGACCCCTCCCCGGGGAAGCTGACTGACCTTTGGTACCTGATAAAAATTAGGGTTGCGTGAGTAAGACCTGAAGAAAATTGGGATTCTGAGAGCAATGAAGAAGGTGGTTGTGGGGGAATAATTTCTGGGTGAGCAACTATCAACATCCATTACCCTCCTAAAGCTCAAAAGCATTTCGTATACATTGTTATTATGCTGCTGAAAATGTTCTCAAAATAGTTGAGATGCTGAAGGAGTGGATTGTTGCAAAAGATCCAGCAAATGCTCATAGGGCGAAGTGAGCAGTATAAACTCCTCTGCTGACCACATGTTTGCGTTTTATTTCCTTCTGAAGAAAATTAATGCAAGCCTACTTTCAAAAAATAATCCTGTACTGATTATTGGTTGTAGGTAGAAGTGTTCCATCATTGCCCAGAAGGGCAGACCTACAGCTCTCAGAAACAACTGCTCTTTTATTTAAATTTTTTTTTTCCTTCGGTTTGACAGTCTTCCAATAACTCTTATGAAAGGAGTTATAATTAAAGCTCTGCAATTGGAAATAATGGAAAAATAGGGCTAATTGAGATCACTGACAGAGAAAGTGTCTGGGAGAGGAAATATAATTTTTAGTGAGCTGGATAAAGAAGCAAAAATTAAAAATGTACTTGAGAAAGTTCACACAAAGTCAATGTGTTATTATTTCTCTTTGAAATCTAGAGTTGGGAAACAGGTTGTTACAGACATAGAAAATCATCTGAGGAGTTCATGACCTCTAAATTACTTACTGCCCTTCAAGAAAGAAAAGCCTAGGTGAGTTTCTGGCAACTTAATTTTTTCTGCAAGGTACAAGTAAAACTAGCAAATTTGTGAAAATACCTGCAGTAGAAATGTTTGTGACCCGCTGAAGAAAATAGAATCAGTAATCAGAACAGGAGTTCCTGTACATTGTGACTTAAGTATACGGAGAGTGGAGAGTGCTGGGGTTGTAGCTCAGGGGTAGAATGCTTGTCTCGCATGTGTGAGACCCTGGGTTCCATACTTAGCACCACATAAAAATAAACAGATAAAAATTATATGCGGGGAACTTACATTGTTTCAACGAATCCTTGCAACCCTTTGAGGCAGGTGTGATGTAAGCTAGGCTGATCACAGAGCATTTTGCAGTTTTAAATTGTCATGTGTCATACTCACGCAAGATATTTTTAGTTCATGTTTTTTCTGCCTGTGTCAGTCTGTTGCTGGGCAGACTGGCTTACCTCAATTCTAAGCCCATGGGTCAGGAGTTTAGCTGTGTGAAAATCATTAAGCAATTTTATTTGATGTCTAGTCTCAAAAGCTCCTATTTAATTTATTAAAGCAGAAATGAGTTACAACCTCCGCTTCATAGTCCTGAATCTTTTCATTTTGGAAAGGAATAGGGATATATATATATATAAATAAAGGTTGGCAAATAGGACAAGACCTCACCTCCCATAGCTTGAGATAATAACTTAGATTTTTAATCTTTTATTTTATAAAAGGGTACATCTTATTAAGTAATGGAGGCCTGCATTTCAAATTCTATTGCAAGGAGTTTTAAGACTGGATATAGCATAACTGAAAAAAGGTAGCCCAGGAGGGTTACATCGTTGTGAGCATGTAGGGGACAGAAGGAAAGGAAGAGCCACCTCTGTGTCACAAAGCAGGCTCAGCTGATTGACATCCACATGCACTGTTTGGGTTTTAAGAAATTATTTTCACTGCCTGTCACACTTGGGGTCACCATTGCTTCAGCTGAAATAAAGTAGCTCATTAGGAAAAGATGTCTTAGAGAGCAGTATGACTCATTTACTTGAGGAATAGAATGTGAAAGAGATCCCTAACTAATAATATTTTGGATTAAAGAAGAGATGCAGGGAAATTATTAAAGGTAAAAAAGGGAATTTTGAATGAAAAATTCATAGTCCCCTTCATTCCAGATCTGTTAGTTTGGAAGCCAGCACAATTGGCACATTTGCTGTTAAATATGACTTTCCTTGAAATTGTACCATGGCATTCTTCTGATTTTTCAGTTGCTGATGGTGGAAATCAGTCACCTAAATAATGCCCTCTGGGGTTATCTGAGGACTATTAAAACCTGGATTGAGTGAAGGAATTGAAGTAAAAGGGAGATGGTACTTGGGGTTTCTACTGAGCTTTTCTGTAAAATGCATGTGATCAACATCCCACATTTCTTATAGCAATTTTCACAAACAGAAAATGATGTTTGTATTCTTCTTAACTATTTTCTTTGTCATAATCATACTGACATAATAATTTATTAAAATATGCCTTATTTCATCTTTGAGAAGCATGTTCTACTATCATGAGGTTTCAACAGTAATTCATCCCGAAAACACATTTGTAAAAAGATTTGAAGTTTTCTCTGTTTGAAAAACAGATAGTCCCAAGTGTCCCTAACTCATAGAAAGCCTTGAATCTGGTCAAAAAAAGAGATGGGAAGAGAGGGGAATAAATACACAGATTGGTTTTGAAAGATTCTCTTGGGTTGACCTGGTCATCATCATAGCAGATGGACGGCCAGTGACAAGATGATAATAACCACAGTGACAACAAATGAATTTGGGCTTCACTGTAAAGTGCTAAAGCTTATATAACTCAGTAGTCTCAACCTAGCCACCAGGTGCTGGTGGGTATGCTTAAATATTTTATGAAAGCAAGAATGTCAAAGACGTATTACACCATCATTATTGAGCACCCCTCCCATGTGCAGTTAGGAATTTAACCTTGAAAAGAGTAAGAATTTAGAATAAAATCGATGTCACTTTATTGGGGCCACTTTTTTTTTTTTTTTACAAGAACAGCAGTAACACATTTTTATTTTATAAAAATGCCCCCACTGAAACAACAGATCTGAATGCAAATGTAAAACTAAGCATTCGATAATGCTCACTTTCACATCTGTCAACATTTTAGAGAAACTTTAAGAGGAATACAAATACATTTGTGGTTCTAGAAATTTTTAGTTTATGCAAAGAACACATTTGAGGAGATTTTGTTTTCATAAGTTCCCAGGTATACAATAAAAAAACATTACAGAATCACAAACCTTTGAAGATGGAAGGAATCATGAAATTCATGCAGATCTACCCCCTCATTAGATTTCAGGAAATTTGAAGGTGAAAAAGAAATTAGGGTGGATTTCCTATTGGACCCTTAGCATTTGAATGGCTAATCAATCACTCAATATAAGATCAAGAGCTAAGCCAGACAAAACCCACTGGCCACCTGACCTATCTGTACTTTTTACAAGCAAAATTAAGTGGAAAATTAAAATATTTGCCCAAATTTCTTTGTTAAGCTTCTTTGAGCTTTGTTTAGTTTTTTTTTTTTTTTTTAAGAAACATGAGATACAGTAGAATAGACAGTGTAACATAACTTGTTTGTATTTAAATGTTAATAAAATCATATTTGATATGATTTGTTTCTTTATTATATCCTATGAGTATTATTATTTTTTTTTTTTTAAATTTTTTATTGTTGGCTGTTCAAAACATTACATAGTTCTTGATATATCATATTTCACAATTTGATTCAAGTGGGTTATGAGCTCCCATTTTTACCCCATATACAGATTGCAGAATCACGTCAGTTACACATCCATTGATTTACATATTGCCATACTAGTGTCTGTTGTATTCTGCTGTCTTTCCTATCCTCTACTATCCCCCCTCCCCTCCCCTCCCCTCCCCTCCCCTCTTCTCTCTCTGCCCCCTTTACTGACATTCGTTTGTCCTATTGGGGCCACTTTTAACCAATGGGTATGAGGCCAAATCTGATCATTATATGTACATTCTTATAAATCTTTTGCTTTGACTATTTTTTAACTGTTGCATCTCAGTAAAATCTTTATTCTTACTAAAAAGTCCTGATTTAGACATCTCTAGATCTGTCAAAATAAAGACTTTATTGCATGTCCTGAGGCTTGGAGCTCTCTGCACAGAGTTGTTTTCTCCTAGGTAAGCTGTGCCAGGAATTATTCATACTTTTCTGAATGCCATCTATAGATCCTTGCTAAGTGCCTGGCTCAAAGGAAATACTTAGGAAGGCCTTCTTGGTCACTGAATTCTAGTAACTACTTGTTAATACAGGCTGTTCCTCCCCTGTTCATAGAAAAAAGGAAAATTGGCTCTTTTTCAACGACCCCTCAGAATGTCACAATGTGCAGGAGAATGTGGCTGTGAAAGGAGACACATCTAGTCCTCGTTTGTTGGGGCATTTATAGAAGGTAGAGTCCCAGGTGTCCGTGCTTGGTTGCTGATAATGTAAAAAGATGATGTTATCCGAAGAATCATGAAGGATCTGTAAGGATTCTGCACAACTCTTGCTGCCTGAAGCTGCATTCTGTGGCTCTTCCAAGGATGAAAGAAGGGCTCATTAAGCCTAGAATTTCCCCAGCCAGTTGCTCAAAATCAAATAGTGAAACTGGGAAGGACAAAGCCTGCCTGTTCTCTTCCAGCAACCAGCAGGGTGTTCACTTCTGAAAAGATGGCCAGTGCCAAGCCTCCTGGACGGGGGCCTGGGGGGGAGTTCAGGCTGTGATTCTTGTGTCTACCCAAGTGGGAACTGAAAGGGGTCTGTAGATGGGGGTCTGAGGGTGCTTACACGGTGATCCTCAGAAGTTGATGACCAGGGCAGTGTCCTCCTGGAACAGAATGTCATGTCTCGGGCCTGCATTTTCCTGTCTGCCAGATTCCTTGGGCTTCCTAAATCTCTGCTGTCTACCTGGAACGACTTAATTTTCTTTTTCAGTTGCCTAGGATGTGATTCTCTGATCTTTACCTTATGTGGCTGGCTTCCGTCCTACACTCTAAAAATGTCTACTTCCTTAAACAGGGCTTGCAGGAGGCGCCAGCTGAGAGGATTCCACGTGTGGTGTCTGTGTGCTGGTTTCACAGACAACAAGACAGGCCCCCTGAGAGGAGGAAAATAGAACTGCACGTCTTAAAAAGGTGTTATTGAAAACGGAAACTTCGTTTTCAAAAGTAGATGTATACAGGATGTGCTTTGGGGAGAGTGAAGTAACTTCACCAACTCATGGGAACCTCATGGACACACGGGAAACAAAATACAACGCGTCTAGACCAAAGATGAGCCAAACCAGGTTTCTGTGTCTCTTTTGGACCATGCTCCTAATCCTGCAGGCCCCAGGAACAGTTTTGTAGGGAGATTTCTCTTCCGTATGTCTCTGATATTATTTAATAATTTTTAAAAATCAAGTCAAATATGAAATAAGTGATGAGACTATACGTCTCTCACACCATCGATTGCTGATGACTGATGAGTATATTCCAAAGATTCAAGGGAGATCTCATTCCTCTTAGCTCCATCTACTTTAGGCAGAAGCCATAAGCTAAGAAGAGAACTTAACTGGATATAAGAGGATAAAGAATTACAGAACATATCTGGTGGCGTGGAGGCTGATGCCGGAGGATCACAAATTCAAGACCAGCCTCAGCAACTTAGTGAGGCCCTAAGCTACTTAGTGGGACCCTGTCTCAAAATAAAAGATAAAAAGGACTGAGGATATAGCTCACTGGTAAAGTGTCCCTGGGTTCTATTCGGTACCAAAAACAAAACAAAAAGAATTTGGGATTAGAAGATCTTGAGTAGGTCTTTAAGGAAGTTCTTCAAGTGCTTTACAAATTATATCATAGAAATTGGGGTGAAAAACAGAGCAGAAGCTATGTGTTGTGAGATGCTTTATTATTTCCTGGGAAAAAGCATGTTTTTGGCTCTGTGGGGTAATTTTATATTGTACACTCCTACACAGATTTATTGTAGACAATAAGTTAATCTCTTCCTCACTAATGTTCTCTCTCTCCTAGAGGTCAAATGTTATTTCAGGCTTGATTTTTTTCTAACTCCTTCCTTTTGCTCATTTTTTTTTTTTTAAGACAAAACTTTCTGGTTTTACCTCTTAATTCACTCATAATTTTCTTCTATCTGACTTTTAACATTAAGGAATGAAACTGTCCCATGAAGTTCTGATTACATGGTGTATGTTGCCCTTTTTAACCTATTCCTTCTTGACATTTCTCAGCATCATGTGATGTTTACAGCTCTACTCCAAATTTGCTCTGTGGCGACAGAGTCCCTAGATTCCTACAGTATCTCTACTTAGTTCTTTTGTGTACTGTCGTAACTATGGACTGTCCGATTTTGAATTTTCCTTACTAAGTTCTCTTATGATATTTTGAATTTAGCCTCAGTTTCTAAGTCTTCCCATGTGGTTCACATTGAATTAAATTATTCAAAAGACAATGGTATTGGTCATAACCTTTCTCGTCCCTTCTGCAGCTTCCCAGATGCCTACAGGGATAAAGTTTAAATTCCTTAAGTAGGCGTTGGACACTGTTTATCCTTGGACCTAATAGTTACTCAACATTCATTTCCAATCTGTTGGGCCCTCTCTTGCCAGGACCTCCCAAGTGTAGACCCCTCAACCTTTGTCCTGTTTCCAGGCCCCTCTGATACCACCTGTGCTCAGACCACCTTCGTTGTTTCCAGGTGATCTGGAGCTGCCTGGGCTTTGGGCTTAGTGTATGCACAACCTTCTTGGTGAAATCTCTTCTTCCCCTAAAACTCCACACACCCCCAGCTGTGAGCCTTCCGGCCTCCCCAGCACTGCATCTGCCCTACCGAGCAGTGGCCCTCTGTAAGTGGTACAGCACGGGGTTTTCATCTTTTCCCACCCTTTTCCGCCTGAACTGGATACTTTATTATTTTTTTAGAACAGGACTCTTACTATACTCTGTCAAGGTCACTTTAAAATGAGTTTCATTTGTCCTGAGTGGTGCAATTACAGTGACTAATTTTCTTCTCTGTATACTTTTGTACTTTCCAAATATTCCTTATTAAAATAACATTCTGGTGAGTATTTCTAATAATGACAGCCTGCCCTTCCTATGTGGCCGGCACCATGCTAACTACTTTAATAGTACTCGAAAGGCATTCTCCCTTAATTCTCCAACAACCTTATAAGGTAAGTATTACCATCCCCACTTCCTAAGTCAAGTCATTCATTTGAACCTGCTTAAGTAGGCTGGCTTCAAAGCTGAAGTTCTTAACAATGATCAGGAATAAAAGACTTTCATTTTTAATGTTTTTGAAAGCATTAGTCATCCTATTTACTGTAACATCAGCTGCAAGATTATGTACACTCTATGTCATTTCTTCTTGATCCACGGTCTGTGGCAGATGGGTTTTGGCTACTCCAGTATATAAATCCATCCCACGTGCTTTTCTCATGTGACTGACATGCTTCCCTTTAAAGAAGGACCCAGTTTCCTCCCTTTAGAGCTGGGCTGGAGCTCGTGACTGCTCCAACTGATACAGTGTGGAAAGAGCAATCCTCTGTGGCTCGCCGAGCTAGGTTATGGAAAGAGTGTGATGTTGTCTGGAGTGTGTGCTTTTTTCTCTCTCTCTCAATATGATCATAATACTGTGAGGTGGATAAACACTAATAATGAAGAGGGACAGGGTTCAATCTAGAACTAGAGTAGAATAGGCAATATTTCAAGAAATAAATAAAATGTATAATTTTATGTAGAAAAATATTATTTTGAAGAAATAAGGAAAAGAAATTAATAGAAATAAAACCAGGAATGAGAAAAGCTGAAGAAAGAGGAGAATAAAGTACTCCATAAGAAAGTATACTTTATAACATGTACCTCCAAAGTACACTTTGGTTGATACGTTGTGGTAAACTGTGACTGAGAGTTGGTGGTGGGCAATGCATTGATTTTAGAGAAAGAGGCCTACTCCCAGTTCTTTTCTTTTTTGGTGGAACTGGGGATTGAATCCAAAGCCACATGCTTGCTAGGCAAGTACTCTACCTCAGAGCTACAACCTCAGCCCCTACTACCAATTTTTGTCATTAAGAAAATATGTATATACATATATGTGTGTGTGTATTTACATATATATGTATATATAAATAAATGTGTGTATATGTGTATATATATGTGTGTGTGTGTGTGTGTGTATATATATATATATATATATTTTTTTTTTTTTTTTTTTTTGGTGTGGTGGTGCATGCCTGTAATCTCAGCAAGTTGGGAGGCTGAGGCAGGAGGATCACAAGTTTTAGGCCAGCCTCAGCATGATAGCAAGGCCCTGAGAAACTTAGACCTTGTTTCCCAAAAAAAAAAAAAAAAAAAAGTCAAAAAGGATATGGATGTAGTTTGGGTTCAATCCCCAACACCAAAATAACAACAACATATATACATATGAGATGGATAAACACTAATAATGAAGAGGGACAGGATTCAATCTAGACCTAGAGCAGAGTAGGCAATATTTTAAGAGATAAATAAAACATATAATTTTATGTAGAAAAATATTATTTTGAAGAAATAAGGAAAAGAAATTATATATATATATATATACACACGCACACACACACATGTATTTCATCAATTTGGTAAGTGGTAGGTTCTTTACTAATTCCCCTGTTATTGGGCAGTTGTGTTATTTCTGACCATTTCTATTACAATGCTGTTGAACATGTGGTTTATAGGCAGTGAGGAGATTTCTGAATTTTCTAGTGTATCCACCTTAGTTTACCTGCTTTATGAGTTATCTGGAGAATTTTGGCCTTTGATCACTCACACTTAAATATTTTGCAAGATCAATTTATTGAAAAATGTATTGGCATTTTTTTCTCATAATTTTTATTATTACATTTTAATATGCAATTTCAAAATGTACTTAATTAATCTCATGTCTAATGATTGTCCTTTCTTTAATGGTCAAACATTTTTATTTCATTCTCAGATAGCATTAAAATTTTCATGTTTTTCATATTAAACATGTATTAGACTATTGGATCCCTTTGAAAAGCATAGCTATGGAGTTGTGAATTATGCATTTATATCATTTTCCATGCTGACATTTTCATTAATAGTTATTAAGTAGGGATTCTTTCATCTCTTCCTGGGTTGCTCTAATTTGGCATTTGTTAAGGTTTTATGACAGTTTGATTCATTTTTGACTATATGTTCCAGTCTATTAATTTATTTTTCTGTGTTAAACACTTTTATGTCTTTAGTAATTTTTACTTTGTCATATGACTGAACTGCTCATTAGGTAAGTACATCTGAACCCCTGTCCTTCTTATTTAATTTTATGCTGCTTACTCTTCCAAGTCAATTGTATCGCCACTTTGTTCTACTATATGGAGAACTGGAATGTGCCATTACATGTTGCTTAAGGACCAATATATATCATAATTCAATATTCTTAGGAACTATGAAAGTGTCCTCATGTAAGTCAACCTTCCTGTATTTATTCTCTTTTTTTTCCTCATGTGTTTTAACCACTTTGTTGTGTTAGGAACAGAATTAACACCTACAGGCTTAATGTACTGATGGTATTTCTAGCTGTGTGTCACTGCTATCCAAAACTGGCAGACTCTAAGAAGTATATAGTATGTGTTAGGTCTTTTGCGTTGTTTTTATTCTTCATAACAGTGCTAATCCTGTGGTGTTAGACATGTTATTTCCAGGGTTAGAGGAAACTACTAAAGCTCAGAGAGATTAAGGCCCCATGACTGGTCAGTATTGCACAGAATTGATGGTAGTAGTCAGTATTCAAGCTCATGTCTGAGTGCCTTCAAGGTCAAAGTCTTCATAACTGTCTTTCTTAGGATTACTGTTTCTATTTCTGATGTACCTCACATATACAATTTTCTGAACTCAATTATAGTTTGAGGACACTCTTTGGGTTTTCTTTTGTAAACTTCATAAATTCAAATTTTATCACATAATCCCCTTTTTATTCAATAAATGTCACCAACATTTCTTGAAATGCGTTTAATGGAAATGTTGGTGAAGAAAGCTAATCTGTTTAGAGTTTTCCTTTTCTAAGATTATTTTATTTTAGAAATAATTTCAGACTTAGAGAAAAGTTGTTTGCCCCCCAAATGCAAAATAGGCACACATTGGTCTTTTACTTAGATTCACTTTTTTAAGCCCTTCAATTTTGATTTTTAAATCAGTTTGCTGCACTGGCTTTATTATTCTGTGTACATGAACATATCCTCATGTGTGTTTTATTTTATGAACTATTTGAGAGTAGGTTGCTACAGCATAGCCTTTCACTCCATGATGCTTCAATGTGTATTTCTTAAGAACAAGAATACTCAATTACATTTCTGTACTGTATTATCAAATTCAGGAAATGGAGCATTGATATAAGACTCTTATTTAATTTGCTTTCCTAATTTCAGTTCCATTAATTGTCCCAATAATGTCCTTTAAAGAACCCCAACCCCATTCTGGAACAAGAACCAATTTGTAATTACATTATATGCTTAATTTTCTTGTGTCTCCAGTCTCCTTTAATTCTTTTTAGCATTTTTATGTCATTGACATTTTTTGAATAGTAAAGGCCAGTTCTTTTATGGAGTGATCTTTAAAAATAATATAGGCTAGTTCTTTTATAGAATTTTCTTTTGAAATAATACAGGGCAGTCTTTCACAGAATGTCTTTAGTGTGTGATTTCTGATTTCTCCTTACAGCTAGGCTCAGTTTGTGACCATCTGCCTGGAGTGTATTACATGGGTCACGTTTTATTCTCTTCAGAATATCACATCTAGAAGCACAGGATATATATTTGCTCCATATTCCTGATTTCTCTGCCGCAAAGGTGTCTATATTTAGGTATTTTATTTTCTTAGGATTGACATTGCTGTCATCAATGACAAAAGAGTTAGCTTTAAAATTCCCATATGATTGAATTCCCCACAATATATTCCCACTTTAATTTATAAGACAAACATGATTTTAACCATCAATTTTGATAAAATGAACACTAATTCCTTATTTTTGGTAAGTATTTAAAATTTTATTATCTTGAACTCTAAAAATATAATTTATCAAATTCCCATGTTTTCCTATTTAAAATGAGTTGATATCTTAGCATATGACCTATTTTTAAAAATAGTTGAAAATATAGTACATTCTGTTTTCTATCTATTTAATTGTCTTTATATCAAAAATTTCAAATTCATTCTTCATTCTACATAGTCCTTTAATTAATATTTGTTATACATGTGATTCATTTTAATAAATTGTCAAGAAATGCAATGTGAAAGCACATGGCCAAAGGATGAGTTTTTAAATGATGGTACACAAATCAATATATATATATATTCATATATATATTCATAATATCAATTTTTAAAATAATAAAAAAATATTTAAAAACTAAAACAAACAAAAAACATTTTTGGAGGCTCTGCTTAGTTGTTTGGAAGTCTTTGTCAGTAATCCCTGGTTTGTTTTTGTTGTGATTAGAGCAATAGTGGTTAAGAGTAAAATCTGGTATTGAGTCAATTCTAGCCAATCATACTTGAGGAAAGCAATCCTGCTTTCACGTTTCTTGGGTACAGTGTTCTCTATATTGTTGTTCAGATCTTAAACATATTTATTTTCTTGTTACATTCTGAAAGAATGCTAGGTTAAGTGTGCTAAAATTTCCCTCTATGATGTAAAGTATATATATCATTTTGTTATACTGTCAACTTTTATTTCATATGGCAAGATAGACACAGCTTCTGAATTGTTCACTGTTCTGTGTGCAGATGGAATGGATATTTTACCACTGAGTGAGCATCTCTTTATTTCTCTTGCTGATTTTAGTCTTTAATGGCCTGTTGTCTGATGTCAGTAGTCATGTGGCTGTACCACTGTCTTTTACTTCTTTTAACTCTGTTAACTCTTTTTTGAGGTTTTGTTTGTTTGTTTGTTTGTTTGTTTGTTTGCTTACTCTTTACTATCCAGTGTTCCTTTTGAGTTTGAATCTTTTGAAGACCTTATTGTTAGATTTACTGGGTTATTCTTTTGAGTCTGGAAACTATGGTTATAACTGATTTTATTTTTTAAAATTTTTTATTGGTTCTTCTTATACATGACAGTAGAAACCATTTTGTTAAAATTATACAAGAATGAAATACATCTTATTTTTATCAGGACTCTTCTTTTTTTGGTTTTTATGTTTTATTGGTTCTTTTTAGTGATATATGACAGCAGAATCCATTTTGATGTAATTGTACATGCATGGACTATATCTTATTCTAGTTAGAATCCCATTCTTATGGATGTGCATGGTAGTGAGATTGACTATCTTGTTTTCATATATGTACATAGGAGAACTATGTCAGATTCATTCCACTGTCTTTCTTTTGCTTCTCCCCCTTCCTTTCCCTCCATTCCTCATTGTCTAATCTACTGCACTTCTATACTCCACCCCTCCCCCACCCCATTGTGGGTTAGCTTGTACCTATCAGAGAAAACATTCAACCTTCTGTGTTTTGGGATTGGCCTACTTCACTTAGCATGATACTCTCCAGATCCATCCATTTGCTGGCAAATGTCATAATTTCTCTCTTCTTTAAAGCTGAGTGATATTCCATTGAGTATACATATCACATTTTCTTTATCTAGTTATCTATTGAAGGACACCTAGGTTGGTTACATAGTTTCACTACAGTGAATTGAGCTGCTATAAACATTGACATGATTTTAAGTCCTTTGGGTATAAACTGAGGAGTGGGATGACTGGGTCAAATGGTGGTTCCATTCCAAGTTTTCTGAGGAATCTCCATACTGCTTTCCATAGTGGTTGCACCAATTTGCAGTCCCAGCAGTGCATGAGTGGACCTTTTCCCTTACATCCTCACCAACATTTTTTGTTAGTTGTATTCTTGATAATTGCCATTCTTTCTGGAGTGAGATGGAACATTAGTGTAGTTTTGATTTGTATTTCTCTAATTGCTGGAGATGTTGAACATTTTTTTCATATATTTGTTGAACATTCATATTTCTGTGAATTGCTTGTTCAGTTCCTTTGCTCATTTATTGATTGGGCTATTTGGTTTTCTTTTGTTAAGTTTTTTGAGTTCTTTATATATCCTGGAGTTTGATGCTCTACCTGAAGTGCAGGGGACAAAGATTTTCTCCCATTCTGTAGGCTCTCTCTTCATATTCTTGATTATTTTCTTTGCTGTGAAGAAGAGTATTAAATCCGTTCCTGTGCCAATATGTTGCTGTGTTGGGCTTACCATTTCTTCTAGTATGTGCAGGGTCTCTGGTCTAATACCTAAACCCTTGATCCACTTTTAGCTGAGTTTTGTGCAGGGCATGAGAGAATTTTTTCATGTTACTACATCATTTCCAGTTTTCCACTTGTTGAAGTGTCTATCTTTTCTCCATTATATGTTATTGGTGCCTTTGTCTAATATGAGGAAACTCTGTTTGTGGGTTTCTGTGTCTTCTGTTCCTTTGGTTTTCTTGCCTGTTTTGGTCACTATAGCTCTATAGTATAATTTTAGTTCTGGTATTGTGATGGCTTCTGCTTCATTTTGTTTTGTTTGTGTTTGTGTTTGTTTGTTTTTACAAAAGATTTCCTTGGCTATTCAGGGCACCATGTTTTTTCACATGAGTTTCATGAGTGTTTTTTCTATTTCCATGAAGAATGTCCTCGGGATTTGGATGGGAATTTCATTGAATCTGTAGAGTACTTTTGATAGTATGGCCCTTTGACAATATTCTATCTATCCAAGAACATGAGAGATCTTTCCATATCCTAAGATATTCCTCAGTTTCTTTCTTTAGTGCTCTGTGGTTTTCATTGTAGAAGTCTTTCACCTCTTTTGGTAGATTGATTCCAGGTTTTTTGTTTTTTTGAGGCTATTGTGAATGGGATGGTTTTCCTAATTTCTCTTTCAGCTGATTCAAAATTGAGACTGTAGGAACACAATTGATGTATGGTGTTAAATTTGTATCCTGCTACTTTGCTGAATTCATTTATGACTTCTAGAAATTTTCTGGTGAAGTTTTTCTTTTTTTGTATTTATAAATAAGTTTAAAAATAGAACTACTATGTGATCCAACAATCCCACTACTGGGTGTATATCCACAGGAAATGAAATCATGATATCAGAGAACTACCTGCACTTCTGTGTTTATTGTAGCATTGTTCACAATAGCTAAGAAATGGAATTCACCAAGGTGTCCCTCATTGGATGAGTGAATGAAAGAAAATGTGGTACATATACACAATGAAATACTATTCATCTATAAAGAAGGATGAAATCCTGTCAATTGTGGTAATATGAATGGACCTGGAGGACATGATTTTAAATAAAACAAGCAGGTACATATATATATATATATATATATATATATATAAAAATAATCATGTAATTGGAAAATAGAGCCTGCTTCAGCTCTTCTTTTCCTATTCTTATACCTTTTATTTCATTCTTTTGCCTAATTGCTCTGGCTAGAGATTCAAGGACTTCATTGAATAGAAGTGGAGAAAGTGGGCATCCCTGTCTTGTTCCTGTTTTTAGAGGGATGCTTTCAGTTGTCTCAATTTAGAATGATGTTGGCCTTGGGTTTGTCATATATAGCTTTTATAATGTTGAAGTATGATCCTTTTATTCCTATTCTTTTAGTGTTTTTATCATGAATGGATGCAGCATTTTGTCAAATGTTTTTGCTGCATCTGTTGAGATAATCATGTGATTCTTGTCTTTATGTGTATTGATGTGATGAATTACATTTATTGATTTCCTTATGTTGAACCAATCTTGCATCCCTGGGAGAACCCCGGTTGGTCATGATACAAAATCTTTATCATGTTTTTTTTTTTTTTTTGGTATGTGATTTGCTAGTGTTTTTACTGAGAATTTTGCATCTACATTCATCAAGGATATTGGTCTAAAGTTTTCTTTCCTTGATGTGTCTTTGTCTGATTTTGGTATCAGGGTGATATCGGCTTCATAGAATGAGTTTGGAAGGGTTTCCTCCTTTTCTATTTCATGGAATAATTTGAGGAGGATTGGAATGAATTGTTCTTTAAAGGTTTATTAGAACTCTGCAGAGAATACATCTGGTCCTGGTCTTTGCTTTGTTAGTAGGCTCTTGATGACTTCTTCAGTTTCCTTATTTGACATTGATCTGTTTCAATTTTCTATATATTCCTGGTTCAATTTGGGTAGGTCATATGTAGGATCCTATTCTTGTGGGTGGATATGATGATGGGATTCACTTAGGTATTTTTATATGTGTACACAGGAAAATTATGTTAGATTTATTCTACTTTCTTTCCCATTCCTATCCTCCATTTCTTTTTGTTCCCCTTTGTTTGACATGCTGAACTTCTCTCCCCTGCCCCTTTTATTGTGGTTTGGTTTCTACATATCAGCAAAAACACTGAACCTTTGATTTGGGGGGATTGGATAATTTTACTTAGCACAATAGTCCCCAGGTCTATTCCTTTACTGGAAAATGTCATAAAGTCATTCTTTATGGCTGAATCATATGCCATTGTGCATATATACTACATTTTCTTTATCCATTCATCTGTTGATATCCATTCATCTGATGATGCTGCTATGACATTGATGTAGATGTGTCACTGTAGTATGCTGATTTTAAATCCTTTGGATATATGCCAAAGAGTGGGATAACTGGGTCAAATTTGAATTCATTCCTAGTTGTTTGAGGAGTCTTCATATTGCTTTCCAGGAAACTATTTTTAAAGGAAACAATAGCTCAGTTTTATGTGTCGTCTTTCCTAATATATTAGAAATTCCTAGTTTTATTATTTTTTTGCTTCTGATTTGCTTTTTCCCTTTTACTCTTTTTTTTTTTTTTTTACCTCTTTGTACCTTCTATATTTCAGTATTAAAATCCCTTAATACAGGAAGGAATAACATTCAATTTTATGTTTTTCCTTGATTCCATTTTTGGAAGTTGAGTTATTCAGGGAATATGTCTATTTCACTATGTTGTAAAATTAATTGGATAAAGTTGTTCATTATATTTGCTTTTTCTCCTTAAGAAAAAAATATGATTTTTAGCAATATATGAATTTTATTACATTTTTTTCCATTTTGTTTTTCTCTTTTTTCTTGGTTAGTGTGTGAGGAATTTATCAATTTGATTATACTTTTCAAAGAACCAATTTGTGTTTTTAAATTTTTTATATTTCATGTATTTTCCATTTCCATGGTTTCTATTTTGATTTTTCATTGTCTTCCTTCCTCCTCACTTTGGTTTAATTTACTCTTTCTTTTTCAGTTTTTAATTCAAACTTAGGTCTTTTTTTTCTAATTGAGACAGTTAAACTACAAATTTCCTTCTAACCAGGGCTTTAGTTGTGACCCATAAATATCCCTGTGTGGCATTCTTGTCAACGAGTTTGAAAAACTTTCTAATTTTGTGGTTTCTTCTTTGTTCCATGTGTTATTTAGGATCAGAATCCTTAATTTCCAGTTATTTGGGCTTTTTCTACATCTATAATTATAGATTTTTAATTGAGCTCCAATTTGTGAAGTGAACATACTGGGTGAGGTTTCAATCTTTGATGAAATATTGATGTTTATTTTGTAGCTAGCATGAATCCTTTCATGGGGCCTGTTCTATGGGCACATTTGTGAGATATAAAGTTCTGTGATTGTCAATTAGGTAAAAGAGGGTTGGGTAGTATTTATATTTTTAATTTATTTTTTAGAATGTATTTATTAGTGCATTAGTTATACATAACATTGGGGTTCATTTTGATCTAATCACACAACCATGGAAATTAATTTGTTCCATTTCTGTTCCTAGGACTTCCTCCTTCCCCCTGTTGTCCTTCCTATACCCTTCTGGTCTTCTTGGTGCTTTATAGATTTACATAAGGTGGAATTCACTGTAATATATACATACACACACACACACACACACACATCCCTATATCCATATGCATGTATACACACATATACACACAAATATATACCTGTATCCATATATACATATACACACATACACACATACACACACACACATATATATCCCTATATCCATATATATGTATAAACACATATACACATACACACACATAAACACACATACACATTACATACATACATACACACATACACACACATACTCATATTCATACACACCCATACACACCCACATACACACACACATATATACACACACATATATATGTATAAAGAAATTTTGCCGATTACATTCTGCCCTTCCTCCCTTTTCCTGTCAATACTCCCTCCCTGTCAATCCCTTCATGAGCTCCACTGTCCCCTCCTCTCTATTTTTGTGAGATCTGTGCCCTGCCTCTCCCCGTTTACACTACTTTAGCTTCTCTCAAGGGATTACTATCCAGAGTCTATAAAGAATATTTTTTAACATGTCAATTACTGAGAGAGGGGTAATCAGAGTCTCCAAGATTGAGTGTTGGTTTGCTTTTTTCTCCCTTTATTTCTACCAGTTTCTGTTTCATGAATTTTGAAGAGTTATTATGAGGTGCATGCATATTTAAGATTGTTGAGTCGTCCTGATGTGCTTACTCCTTTTTCGTTGTGAAATACCTACCTTCTGTCATTGAGTCTGTTGTTTCTGTTAATATGAGCACACCAGTTTTCTTATTCTTCAGGAATATATATATATACATACACACATGTATACATATATACACACAGACATATACATACACATATACACATACACACAAACATACACACATATATACATGTACATACAAACACATATCTACATATACACACATATGAACATATACATACACACATACACATATACATGTATTTATACATATCTATGTACATATATATGTACACACGTATAAACACATGTGCATATACACATACATATATACATGTATAGACACATATATCCACATGCATCTATACATACACACATATACATACACAGTACATATGGACATATACATAGACATAGATTTTTATATATATATATATATATATATATATATATATATATACACATACACACACACACACACACACACACATACACACATACATATATTGATTTAGTCAGCTTTTTTGCTGCTGTGACTAAAAGATCTGGCCAGAACAATTGTAGAGAAGGAAAAGTTTATTTTAGGGCTCATGGTTTCAGAGTCTTAGTCCATAGAAGGCTGCTCCATTCCTCGGGGCTTGAGGTGAGGCAGAACATCATGGCAGGAGAGTGTGGCAGAGGGAAATAGCTCACATGATGATCAGGAAGCAGAGAGACTTCACTCACTAAATACAAAATATATACCCCAAACCACACTCCCTATGCCCACCTCCTCCAATATATCCCACCTGCCTCTAGTTACCACTCAGTTAATCCCATCAGGGGTTCATCACTGCTTAGGTTAAGCCTCCCAAGACCCAATCATTTCCCCTCTGAACTCTCTCACATTGTCTTACACATGAGCTTTTGGGGGATACCTCACATCCAAATCGTAACACACATACCCGCATGCACACTCACACATGCATGAGTGTGTGTGTGTGTATATATATATATATATATATATATATATATACACATACACATACATACATACATACACACACATACATACACACATATATCTGTGTGTATGTATACATACACACACACACACACACACATATATATAATATATAGTATATAGTATATCTTCCCCCATTCTTCTACTTTCAACTTATTTGTCTCTTCACAATTGAACTGAGTCTTCTGTAGGTGGCATAGCCTTGGATCTGGTTTTATCATTCTCAAAAAATTTGCTACATCATCCAAGTGTTTAGATCAAGGGTTGGTGAACTTTTCCTGTAAAGGGACAGAGAGTAAATATTTTAGATTTCGCTGGCTGTTCAATCTGAACTCTACTGTTGCAGCACAAAAGCAGGTCACAGACAATATGTAAATGAAAACAAGGCTATTTTTAAAAAAATGGTCCTGGGTCACTTAAGAGCGGGTTGCACTGTAAGAAATGCTCCATTAAGTGACTCCATCACTGTGTGAACGTCACAGTGTATTACACAAACCTGGCTGGTGCAGCCTAGGGCAGGCACACCTTGGCTAAGTCGTGGAGCCTCTTGCTCCTAGACTGCAAACCTGTGTGGCTTGTCACTGCTGAAGACTGCAGGCAGTTGTAACTCAATGTCTGGTATTCGTGATTTAAGTCTATCTGAACATAGAAAAATTTCAGTAAGAATAGAGTGTAAAAGATTAAATACATTACTCCTGTATGGGTTACTTGCTGTGAATGGACCTGCAGAACAGGAGGTGCTCTGGGTATAAGGGAGTGCTGAGTGAGTGCAAAGTCCTGGGAGATTCCCCTACAATACTGTGTACATTAAGTTATACTCAACTTATTGAAGTAATTCTTCAGTAACAAATTAACCATAACTTACTATAAATTTTTTGTAAACTTTTTAGTTTTTCAAAACTTCTTGACTCTTTGTGATATTTAGCTTAAAACACACATTGTACATGTACAAAAATAATTTTTCTTTGTTCTATGAACTTTTTCTACTTAATTTTTTCTTTTACATTTTAAACATTTTCTAGTTAAAAACTAAGACACAAACACCTACTAGTAGAGACTTATACTATGTCAGGATCATTAATGTCTTTCCCCTGGAAGGTCTTCTGGGGCAGTGGCACACAGATCTGTCATCCCCTATGACTGCATTGCCTTCTTCCAGAATACCTCTTGATGGACCTGCCTGAGGCCCTTTTCCAGTTTGCACTCTAAAATAATAATAAAAAGTGTAGTATTGTAAATACATAAACCAGGTCACTTGCTAGCATTATCAGGTGCTCTGTGCTGTGCAGAATTGTATGAGCTGTACTTTTATGTCTCTGGCATGCAGTGGGTGTGTCCGCCCCAGGATGGCCATGAGCATGCATAATGCCTTCTGCCACAGCCTCACAATGTCTGTGGCATCACTAGGCAGTAGGAAGTTTTCAGATTCTCTTAAATCGTAGAGGAGCACCCTTGTTAGATGGTACCTGACCATATCTAAAAATAAGTGGGCTGCAGGGTGTAGTTTTCAAACTTCTCATTTAGTTTTAGTCTATTTACATTTCTTTCTTTTTCTCTGTCTACCTTTCATATAATTATCAGTACAGTTGTGTTCAAGTCTAGTGTCACCTTATTCTTCCCTTATTTTTTCCTGTATGTTTTTATTGCTTCTTTCCTGACTGCTTTGGATTAATTGAAGATTTTTAAATGTTCTATTTACTTTGTTGGCTTCTTAGCCCTTTAAAAAATTAATTTATGTAGTGTTTTCTCTAGAATTAATACTATCCTACCCTTAATTTATTGAAGTTTATTTAGAGTTAGTTTTATTCCACTGAACTAACTTCTCTTCAGTCCTAATTTATTATTACTTCACACCCCATATTTCCCACATCTCCATTCCTGCTCCCCATTTTCCAAATGTAATAACCATTTGATATAATTTTCTTTGAAATCATTGCTTTTGGAGTTTTCTTATTTTTTGAGTCTGTTGATTTTTTCCCCCATTAAATTCAGCATCTTTTAGTCTTTATTTCTTTAACACACTATGTTCACTATATTCTATTTTGCATTTTTTCTGAGATGACTACTGTACTCATTAGATTACTTGGTATCAACTCACAGAACACTGAGGTGCTGTTTATTCTTCTTCAGTCAGTTTATGCCTCTGTTCTTCAGGTTGCAGAATTTCTATTGTTTACTCTTCAGCTTCTCTGACTCTGTCTTCTACAATTCTAAACTGCTGTTATGTCTATCCAGTAAATTTTGAGATTTTATTTATCTTCCATTTCTGTTTTAGATTTCCATTTGCTGTTTTAAACAACTCACATTTCTCTTATGACACTATCAATTCTTTCATTAAGAACATATTTTCTTTTAATTCTCTGAACACATTTTATTTGATCTTTGAATATATTTTTTAGCTGACTTAAAGTCATCAATGGCTAAATGAAAGGCTCATGCTATCTCTGGATTAGTCTCTCTTTTGTGCCTTTTTGTTTACTATTTCACATTTTCTTTGTTCATCTTGTGATAGTTGATTTATACGGGACACTGTAAAAAATCAAGCTAACAAGTGATCACCTTGAACTCATATATTGTAGAATTTGTATTTTGTGGGACAGATCTTTGGAAATCCTAAGCCATGCTGAGAGCCACTCTTAATTCATTTGGACTCAACCTTTTAAATCCATCTTTTCTGCAGATAATGTCAAGATTTAGTTGCAAGCTCTGTGAGAGTGCTTCTAGAACATACCTTAACTTAGCACACTATCTCTACTCATAAGCAGGACTCATAGTACAACCAGTTTCTCAGCTGGCTGCCTGTGGTATCAGGACATGTTAATGAACCATCTTCCCTCAGGTGGCTTGGACCTGAGTGTCCACTACCCCTGCTTGACTGCTAACACCTCTAGTTTACTCTCAGCCGATAGCAGCAACTGTCTAAAGAGTTTCACGTATTCTTGCCCCATACATGTATAGCCCAGCCTTGATTGAGAACTTACTTGGAATACTACTTAGACAGCTGAAACCTTTTCCTTCTGAAGAGCTCCTTCCTATAGGCTTCTTGTCTTGCCTGTTCCATTCACTTCACCTCACTTGAATACTCATCTCTAAAGTGTCATAATTCCTCTGGTTGACAGCCCACAAGCAAAGCATGATTTATGATCCAGGACCTGTGCCTTGCCTAGATCCCAGCTTGCTTTGCTGAGGTGGGAAAATCATCCCTAAGGAAGGAATTGGAACAATTTTGGAGCTTTATTTTCCCTCATAAAGGGCAGTTTGGTGCTGCATATAGAATAATGCTTGTGGAGATTTCCCCTATATATATTGTTCATTATTGCTGTTTATCTGGCGGGGAGACTGGTCTAGGACAAGTTACTCCACTATAGCCAGAAATAGAAGCTCTTCATACCTTTTGTTTTTAAATTTTTCTTAATTATTTATGGACCTTTATGTATTTATTTGTTTCTATGTGGTGCTGAGAATCGAATCCAGTGCCTCATACATGCTAGGCCAGTGCTGTACCACTGAGCCCCAGCCCCAGCCCTTGCCCCAGCCCTCTTCATACTTTTTTTCTGTTTTTGAGATTTTCTATTTTTTTCTGCTGGTTTGAAATTAATATGTTTGATTTCTACTTTTTAGAAATTAACCTTAGAATCTTTGCTTTCATACTTACAATCTAAAGTTGATTAATCTTTGTTGTCTCCTCAATGGTGTGAGATATTATGACAAACTTAATCTCCTCCCTGTTTTTGGCATAACAATTTAGTTCTACCTTGTTTTTCATTGAATTCAGCATTTTACTAATATTTTAAATACATTTATTTTTCAAATTTACCCACATGTTCACTAATTATTTTTTATTTTAGTCCCTTTTATATGTTCTTTTTATTTGGGATTGTTATCTTTCTGTCTCAAATCCTTTCTTTAAAATTTTCTTAGGCTTGGGTCTTTCAGTAAACTCTGCTTTGGTACATCTCAGTATATATTTTGCTTTTATCCTCAAATTAGTTTGGAAATAGGGTCTTAATTGGCAGTTATTTTTCTTTGTCCTTAGACTGTATTATTCCACAATCTTCTGGCATCCACTGCTCCTTTGAGAATCTGTGATTTGCTCACTGGTAGTTATCTTCCTTTGTATTTACTAGAGTCAAAAATCAAGATGAAAATTCTTTGTTTTTGTTAATTGAAATAAGACAAAAAGAAATTAAGAAAGAAGCATAGGTCAGATAAAAGCAGCTGGTAGAAGATCAGTCTGATTCTATAAGAAGCTCTGCAACCCAGAGGTCCTCAAAATATCCCCCACTGGTGCAAGGGGACTGGCTTTTGATATCCTTTTATGAATCGTGCTTGGGCTGTAGACTGACCCCAGAGAAAGTATGGGACTTTTAAGACATTTCCAGTGGGTTGAGAAGAGTGTTTTAAGGAGGATTAGTGGGACGAGTCCACCAATATGGTAAAGGGAATCTGGACAGGGCACCGAGAGACATGTTATTTCTGACCATTTTTAAGATCTCTGTCTTCCGGTAGTTTGTGGTTTTACTAGCGTACCTAGGTGCAAATTTCTTTTTTATTTGTTTTGTTTGGAAAATCTGTTTTTTGGGGGGACCTGATATTTCTAACATAAAAAGCTTTTATATTATCCTTTTGGATATTGTCTTTCCTAGTGGCAAAATTTTTAAAAAGTAAGTGCCTTCTTAACGTTTTTGTGCTCTGGCTTCTTTCCCTGCCGGTCTGAGGCCTGAACCTGGCTTCTTCATTCTCTCTGATCTCTTCTTTAGGGAATTTTGTTGGTCATATGTGAGAACTTTGTATTCTGCCATCCACTTTACATGAGTTTCATTTGTTCTCTCTATTGTATTTTATGTAGTTATTAAAGTGTTTTTTTCAGTTCATTAACCATCCCTCTGAAGGTGTATATAATTTTTCTCCAATGTATCTGTGATGGCTTAGATCTGGATGTCCCTAAAGTCTCATATGTTGAAGGTTAAGTTGCCAATTACAGCCAGGTTCAGAGTAGCTTTGGGGAAGTGGTCGGATCATGAGGGCTCTGACCTCATCAGTATATTAATCCTTTGAGACCTGAGTGGCCTGCTGAGAAGTGGTGGAAACTGTAGGCAGGTGGGACATGGTTGAAGGAAGTAAGTCACTGGGGGATGGTCTTGGGGACTACATGTTGTCCTTGGCCCCTTCTCTCTGTCTCTGCTTTCTGGATGCCAAGATTTGAACAGCTTCTCTCCATCAGGCCCTTCCGCCATCATGTTTTGCCCTACCTCAGCAATGGAACCAGTTGACCGTGGACTGAAACCTCTGAAACTGTGAGCCAAAATAAATCTTTCCTCCTTTTAATTTGTTTACATCAGGTATTTTGGTCACAGCAATAAAAAGCTGACTAGCAGAGTATGAAATAAAATTTCATTTGCGATTGTAGTTTTATTTTTTATATATGTATATTTTTAATTTCTACACATTACTGTTAGTCTTTTAAAACTATAATTGGTTTCGATGTCCTATTTTTTTTCAAATGTTTTTAGCTTCTTTGTTTATACTTTTGGGATTTTAAGCATGTCCAATTTAAGTTGTATATCTGAAAATTCAAAAATCTGAATTCCCTGGTGGTCCAATTCACTGTTTGTTCCTTCTTTGGACTTTCTGTAAAGAAGGCTTTTTTTATATATATATATATATATATATATATATATATATATATATATATATATATATATATATATATGTTTTGTATTGTTGAATTATAAGCTTATTTTTTTTGGTTTATTTAAAATTCAGGAATCCTGAGAGCTCTGAGATGAGGTTATATTCTTTTTAGAGAGGAATTAGTTTGCTCTGATTTAATTTTTCTGCTTGAAAATTTTCAGGACTTATATTCAGTATAAAAATCAAGCCAAAAGCTATCAGGGAAGGGAGAATGATTTATGCAGTTTTAGAAGATTTTCTGTTTCTTTATTCCAAATCAGGGATGTCACACAGATATTTTCTCCTGTCACTTACCCCTCCATCCCTTTTGGCCTACCCTTTTGGACTTTTCAATATTTAAATTGCTACTCCCCATATTTTGCAATCCTACAATCTTGTCCACTATCTTCTATGAGGCTATTCAAATCCAAAATCTGGAGTCTATTAAAATCCATGATCCTCGTGTTAGTAATCGTTGTCAGGATGCCCGTGACTTGGCACTTAGCACTTGGGTGCTACTACTTTCTCAGCTCTGACTTCATTTTTGCCCATGAGGTCCTCCTTTCTATTATGAGCTCAGCAACACATTTTAAACTGTGTTTGTTGTATTTTGTTAGTATTTATAAGAGTTTTGAGGCAGAGGAACTTTTTGAATGATTAATGTCACTGAAGCATAAATCCATTTATTGAGTACCATACAGTTTTTATTTTTGTCCCCCGTTTTGGTGACGCTTTGATAGTAGAATATGGACATCTTTATTTACAACTTAAATTTTCCTAGATTTATTTCTCTCACATTTAGATGTTGTTTGGTTTTCTGTGCATATACCTTTCACACTATGAATTATTTTTTCTGCTGAATTATTTTTGCTGTTAATATCCTCCACTAAAAGTGGTTGGTTTTAGAAAAATGTGGGCAAAGAGTAAGAGTTAGTTGAGCCTACTATTTTTAATGAGAGTTATGTTGTATATCTAGATGTGTCAACTAAATTTTATGCTTGTATTAATGAGTTTTGAATGGAAACTCCCTACTGGTACTCTTCTCCTTGGGCCCATCCAAAAAAATCATAAAGTGGTGAAAGTGTTTGTTATTGCCTCTCTTGTAAGGATTAACAGCAATAATTTGTGAAAAAGAATTGTTATAGTGTTTAGCTTGAGCAAGGATCAATAAAAGATGTCCCTGACATTTTTCAAATGTAATGTGCTTTTTCAGTGACATTGTGAATATTTAAGAAAACATTTAATTCAGTAGACTGACTGATTGGAGTTCTCTGCCTTGATCCTAAATTTCTCTTTTATTGGTGTCTTTTCTAGATTCTGTCTTTGTTAGTGGTGGTTTTATTTTATTTCTTTTTTAGTGATAATGGTTTGTACCAGTATATTATATTGACAATTTTTGGCTATTTCAGCCCGATTTATTTCCATATGTTTCTCAAAAATATAAAAACATTTATCTTACACAATCATAGCATGGTTATAACACCTGACAAAATTAAAATTAACTCTTTCTTACCATGTATTACCCAGTATATACTCAAATATTTGTTGCTTTCCTATTGGCAAAATATTAAAGAATTATTCTCCTCGACAGTATATGCTCAAGTAAGTTAATATTCTTATCCTACCTAGCTCATGTGTTGGAAAACTATTCAATAGCCAATACAAAGAGATAACGTGATAAAAATTTTATAGTATTTTTTCAATCTTTGGATATTGGTACTTAATTCAAATAGTAAAAAGGACTTATTTTAAAAATTGAAATAGGATTGATTTTCTTTATATGAATCTTTCTTTACATGAACATGTTTAGTTTGGGTGGTTGTTGGTGATAGTTGTTCTAGTTAGAAGCAAGAATCATGTATCACTAAGTTCTCTTTCTGGAATTTCTTCAGGTCAACTGATACAAAAAGCAAGAAACCCCTAGATTGACTTCTAAGTGAATTCCTAAGAACTAAGGAAACCTGAGAAGAATTTACAAAGGAATTGAGATCAACACTGTGTTATAGCATAGCATAAAATTTCACGGGATTTTGAGAAAACAGTAGCTTTTTTACTATTGATCTTTTAACTTTGGAACTCACATAGACATTTATAAGGCCAGGCATTTATACACCAGAGCTAAAACCTGTCAACTCTGCCTGTTTCCAGTGGATGACATTTGTGATCACATGTGCAAAATACAATACCTTGCAAACAGCTAGCTTTTTCTGACAGCCCTCAAAACCTAACATGTTTATAAGAAGAGAAACTTTTCTGAGTCCTCAATAATTAATTCAGTAAAACGAAGTAACCCTGCTGGCGGGAAAGCTGATAGGGATGGAGAAATACTCAATAATAATTTTAATAGGCTAGGAACACTTAGTGGTAAAATTGATAAGAGAATCTTTCACAGAACCTAGGGAAATAAATTAGTTGGAGGAAGGATTTAAAAAGCCTATAGTTTAGAAGAATGTATCTTGTAATGCAGACTTCTTAAACTTTAATTTGCCTTCAGATCATCTGTAGTTCTTGGAAAATGAAGAATTTGACTCCGTTGGTCTGGACTAGAGCCTAGAATTCTGGATTACTAATGAGCCCCAAAGGAAGGTGCTGGTACTGGTTTATGGACCACCCTTTGATTATAATGGGTGTGGACTCCGAGATTTTGACTTTGGCAATGGCAAGAGATATAAGATCAGAAAATATGTAATGAAATACATAAATAGTAATTCAATGAGTAGTGTAGGCTGTGTCTATGTATTTCAGTGTAACTAGAAAGAGGTATGTAAATTGCTTTAAACTCTCAGGGGATAGTACCTACTCTAAATTCAAAATGTTTACAATTTTAAGCATGCTTGGAAAATAGAGAAGATAGCAAATGCATACATAGAAAATAATTTTTGAGTACATACATTTAATGTAAAATGGGAGACTTCATAGTAATAAGTAATATATTTTAATGATGTGATGTAAGGACAGAACATATTTCAGAATACCAGTAACTCACATGGAAATAACAAGGTCTATTAGCCGAGGCAAAGAGTTAAAGGGAGGGATTGTTGCAGCCACCTGCAGACAAATCCCATCTTGGCTCTGGCTTAGGAAATGTGTGGCAATCATACTGTGCTTCAGCTTCTCTGTCTATAAAATAGAGATGATAGTTTGCCCAGCTATGAAGCTTCTTATGAGTATTAAATGAGAAAGATAGAAACTCAGAACAATGCCTGGCATGTATTTGACAATACTAAATGTTTGTTTTTATTATTATAATAATAATAAGTTATTTTAAATTAATTCAGACTAAAAGATTTAAGAAGGTCCTTAAAAACAGAAACTCCTTTGAGTCCTGCTGCTAATTGCATATAAAATTATTTGTTTTTTTTATTTTAATAAACAACAGGAAGTAAAAAATATGATTGAGGGAATAACACAGTAAAAGTAAAGTTAACTCTTTGTATCTTTGGGTTCTACATCTACAGATTGAAAATATTTGGAAAAACAATAGCATCTTTACTAACCATTTACAGATTTTTCTTGTCATTTCTTAAACAATACTGTGTGACAACTATTTACATAATATTTGTATTAGGGAGTATGGGAAAATGTATGTAAGTTACATGCAACTACAATGCCATTTTATGTAAGGGACTTGAGAATCTGAGGATTTTGGTATTTACAGGGGATCTGGAACCAATCTCCTGTGGGCTGTCTGTCAGTATCTGAGAAAAATGTTGAAATCAGCTCAGTAAAGTTCTGATTATTAAAAAAAAGAACATAAAGCTAGATTTTAATTATTCCTATCTTTCAGCTTCTTAATATCCCTTACACATAGGATTTGGATTTTTGTTTTTATTTTATTGCTGATTTTCCTCTGGCAAGGATTAAGCATACATCAAAATGATGGGCCTTGATTATTACCTTTGTGTTCTCTCATTATTGATACTTGATCTAGGCATAGTTATAAAGAGAAGAAAAAAGATCTCTCTATTTTATTGCTTATAGAAAGTGACAAAAGGGTAATTATTGGACTTAATTTTTGTATTTTTATTTTTTCCCAAAATATAAATGCAGATATTTTCTAAACCTCTATTTTTGTTTTGTTTTGTTTCTCCTAGAATAATTGTTTTGTAAACTAATACACAAGAAAAATGAGCCAGAAATCCAATTGGTAGCATGGTTAGTAATTGCAAAAGGAATTAAATTTCAGCAGTCAAATATAATACAATCTGATTAAAAGTATTTTCTGGCTAAAGACTCCCAAATTTTAAAAATTTCTCAAAAATTTTTTGTTAAGTATTCCATGAACATGCTTTAAACCTGAATACCCATATACTCTATGCCATGCTATATATATAAAAACAACAAATAAGCAATTTGTGGAGGAATCTTAGAAGTCTGAAGTATGTAAAGTTGTTTCTGTTGTGGGAAAGGACTGATGTTCCGTGTCTGGGGCTGCCTGAATCCTTGCTTCTCTGGTGATCACCCAGTGGCCAGGAATTAAGAACATTCATAGATTGGAATCTGCCCTTAAAATCAGACATCATTTAAAACACCAATTTCTGGTTTTTTTTTTTAAGTGCTGAGACAGATAAGATTCTTAGTGTCACCTATTTTTTTCTTTTTTAAGTATGACATGCATGTGGAAAAGCAAGCAAATCTTAAGTGCACAGGTTGCTAATTTTTTTTTCTTTTTTGCAAGAATACATTTGAAGATACAATAGCAGATCAAGAAAAAACATTTTCAGTATCTCAGAGGCTCTCCCCAAGTCTCCTCTAAGCACTGAATACCTCACAAGTTTTCCCTCCACATTTTATATCCATGTATGCTGATGCTCCTGAACTTAATGATGGGTTACATCCTGGTTGAAATTTTAAATATCACAAGTTGAAAATACACCTAACCTATGGACCATCCTAACCTAGCAACACAATACACCGCAGGGTTTCTGTTGTTTCCTCTCATGATCATCTGGCTCACTGCCACATCATATAGCATATCATTAGCTCAGGAAAAGATAAAAATTCAAAATCAATATATGGCTTTTACTAACAGTGAATCTCTTTAACGCCATTGTAAAGTTGAACAATTGTAATTTGAACCATTTTAAGTTAGGAATGGTCTCTATTAGTTTGCTAGGGCTGCTATAACAAAATACCACAGACTATATGGCTTAAACAACAAATTTATTTTCTCACAGTTCTGGAAGTAAGAAGTTCAGGGTAAGGGTGTGGACAGGTTCTTTCTGAGGCCTCCCTCCTTAGCTTGCAGGCAGAATCATCTGTGTACTCCCACAGTCTTTTCTCTGTGCTTGTGACTCTGTGGTGTTTGTCTGTCTGTCCGTCTGTTTCTCTTCATAAGGACATCATCCACCATTCTGGATTAGAATGCCACTGAAATGACTTCATTTAACCTATGTTATCTCCCTGGAGGTCTGTCTCTAAATACATTCACATTGGGGGTTAGATTTCAGTATTTATTTATTTATATTTATTTATTTTTTGAGAGAGAGAGAGAGAGAATTTTTTAATATTTATTTTTTAGTTTTCGGCGTACACAACATCTTTGTTTGTATGTGGTGCTGAGGATCGAACCCAGGCTGCACGCATGCCAGGCAAGCGCGCTACCGCTTGAGCCACATCCCCAGCCCCGAGTTTCAGTATTTAAATTTTGGAAGAATACAGTTCATCCCAAACAAAATGCTGTTGTGTACTATATGCTTTTATGTATCTGACTTTTCTCTAATATTATTTATGATATTCACTGATGTTTTTCATGTTATTGGGGCTTATTCATTCTCATTAACACATAACATTTCATGGTAAAAATATATACTAATTAATTAAGGATATTTTGGAGATTTGGGTAATTTGATTTATTCCTAGTGTGAATAGTACTGCTGTAAATATTTCTGTACATAATTTTGGCAACCATAATCTACCTTTACCATGGCTACAAACCTAAAGAGTGGAATTATCCAGCCATGTTAGTCTGTACTACCAAACTACTTTTCAAATAATTCCACCCAATTTTCTATACCCACCAGCAATGTGAGGCAGTACCACACTTGCTAACTCTTAGAATTGGTGTTCTTGTTTTTTAAAATTCAGTCACTTTTTTCTGCATGTAGTGGTATCTCATGATGACTTTAACTTGCATTCCAAATAACTAAAAAAGTTGGGGAACTTTTAATATATTCATTGAAAATTCAGATGCCCTCTTTTGTAAAAATTTTGTTTCTGTCTTTTGTCCATTTTTCTATTGAGTTGTCTGCCTTGTTCGGATTGATTTGCAGGAGTTTGTGTACTCTGAATGTGAGTTATTGTCTGATGTGTGTATTGCAAGTCTGGTATGTGTATTTGCACTCTGAGGCTTGCCTTTCTCTACTCACCATTGTGTGATGAAGAGAAGTTTTTAATTTAAATGCATTCAAACTTATCGTGTTTTCCCTTTGATGGTTACCACTTAAATGCTATTTAAGAAATCATTGTCTACCCCAAAGGGAAAGACATTTTCTTCTGCAAGCTTTCTTGTTTTATCTTCCACATTAGATATACAACCCTCTGGAGTTGATGTTTGTTTATGTAGAAGTCGAGATTCACTTTTTTCCCAAGTGGGTACATGCTTCATTCAGTGCCATTTAATAAAGAAATTGTTCTTTTCTCCCCACTCAACCTTGTAAAACTCACTATAATTTACTGTCATAATTTGTGTGGGTTTGTTTCAGGACTCTGGTTCCAAATATATATTCATCTGTCTTTGCACCAATTACTAGGTGTTTTAATTATAAAAGCTCTATAATGATATTTGATGTCTGATAATTTAAGACCTTCAGGTTTGTTTTCCTTTAATATTGCCTGGCTCATCTTGGCCCTTTACATTTCTGAATAAATGTTAGCTTGTTAATGTTTGTAAAAATGAAAACAACCAAAAAACATATTATTAGAATTTTTATTGTGATTATACTGAATAATATGGACCAACTTAGGGAGAATTAACATCTTAATAACTTTGAGCCTTACAATTAACAAGCATGTTGTATCCCTAACCATTGATTGGTCTGCATTATTTTCTCAATATTTTGTAAGTTTTTTTGTGTGTATAGGTCATGAAAATGAACATCTCTTGTTAGAATTATTCCAGGTATTTAATATTTTATTCTATTGAAAGTGTTATAGCTTTTGTTTTTATTTATTTATAACTTCTATTTTTATAACTCCTATGTTTATTTGATTATTCTCAATAGAATAATTGATTTTGGTACAATGAACCTGTACTGAGTCATTTTGCTAAATTTACTACTTACACCTAACAATTTTTTGTGGTCTCTTTTCAATCATTAGTATTTTAAACTTAAGTGCACTTAATTATTTGTTAAAATAAATAAATTAAAATTATTTTCATTGTTATTTTTATTTGACAATTGTTATTTTTATTTCTAAATATTAATTGGATAGTAATAAAATTTAGAGTAAAATAAAAGTTAAACTCTAGATCTAGAGAATTTGGGATACTACATTATGCTTGCATAGATGCTAGAAAAACGGGAATCACTGCCTCTTTCTACCTTCAGATGCATAATCCGCTTGAATAAATAAGTCTGGTCTTTGATTTCCTCAGCTGTAAAATAGTGACCCTGGGCTAGATGAGCTTTCATTACTCTTTATCATCGTGGGTCAACTGTTGTACTTTCAGGCTTTTCCCCATTTCTCTGCTTTTCCCTTTGTGGTCTAGTGATTTGGGGGGTAATGGGCCTCATTTAGGAGGAAGGAAGTAAGTGGGACCAAGCCACTCGGTACTTCCATGTCCTCTGCTCAGGGCTCTTGAGGACTTCACCTCCCATGGACACCTCCCACGGGCTCTGGAGATATTAGGATTCTATCCTGGGTTCATCTCTTCACACTTCCTCCTTCTCATCCTCTGGACTTCTCCATGTTGTGTCAGTCCTCAATGCTGCTGTTCTCTGGGAATCCTGACTGTTCTCCAGTCTGTGCCCTCTAAACTAGTTTGCCAGTCCTAACACTCCTGTTATCTCCACGCCACTTTCTTGTGGGGATTCAAATTAGAATGGAAATGAGGACTTTATGTTTGTTCTCTTCCTCTTCTGTCACTCTTCCTCTTTCCCACACACCTTGTGTTATCACTGTGTCAAAATACCTGAGGTAATCCACAAGGAGAAAGTGGGGAGGACAGAAGGGAAAAGGAGGAAGAAACAGGGAGAATCATGAACTGAAATCAATTTCCATGCAGGTATAAGTCTGTCAGGATGAACCCAACTACTATGTATAATCATAAAGCTCTAATAAAAAAAATAAAATTTAAAAAAGGAAAGGTTTACACAGTTTCAAAAGTTTTGGTCCATGATCACTTAGCCCTCTTGCTCTTTGAGTCTGTAGTGAGATAGTACATTGTGGTGGGGTCACGTGGTGAATTGTCTGTCATATTATGGTGGTGGAGAAGCAAAGAGGGAGACAGGAAGGGGCCCGGATTACAATGTTCCTAGTGACCTAACTTCCTCCCACTAGGCCACGCCTCTTAAAGGTTTTACCACCTCTCAATAGTGCCATAGGCTTAAAATGAAGTCTTTAATCCCCTGCCTTTGGGGGGCAGTCCAGGTCCAAACAGTTGCACAGTACTTGAGTTCAAGGTGGTTTTCCATAGAGCATCTTACTCTGTATGGTCTGCTGTTAGCACTGAAAAACTCCACGATCCACTTCTCTAACTTCTAATATCTTCATGGAAGCTTAACCTTAATTTAAAAACTGTTTTCTAAGAAAAGCCTGATATCGAAGACTGGTTTTGCTATGGATCCAGAGTTCTTTCCATGTGTCAAAATCTAGTGCCTCTTTCTTAGTTCCTCTCTTTAATAATAATTCCGATCCTCTTGGAAGTAAATGCTATCTGTGGTGGAAAGGTGCTGTCTAACACACAGAATCATCAATATTCCATTAGGATATATTTCCAAGTAATAGCATACCTGTCTTATGATGTCTTATCCCCTTCTTAAATTTAGAGAACGTGTATTCAAATGTTCTTTAAAATCATATGGCAATGGTAAAGAATTACCATGCAATTTTTATCATAGGATGTGATAAGATATTTATGCCATATCAGTCAGCTTTGTTTTATCTACATGGATAGACATTTAATATATAGTAATTGGTGGCGTACTTATTAAGGACCTTCTTCCTATTTGCTGGTGGTCGTAACATGGATATACATTTAATATATAGCAATTGAGGATATACTTATTAAGGACCTTCTTCCTATTTGCTGATTGTTGAATTAAGCACTGAAGGAGAGAGATGAGAGACACAAGATAAACCACCCTAGAGGAAGCTAAAATGTAGACAGGAGACAAGAAGAGCAATGCAATTATAGACATAGGCCATAATTGCTATGTGAGGTCAGAGAATGGTAAAAATCAAGAGCCCACAGTGCATGGGGATCACTTCATAGAGAAGTTGGCATTAAAACCTTGACAGGCTGGTAAATTTGGAAGGCACCAAAAAGTCAGAACTGAACCACAACTGGAAGGAATAAACAAAGAGAATGAAACTGAGATAGAAAAACATAGCAGCTACTAGGTACTATGCTTGACTGAATACGAAGGGTAATGTTGAAAAGAACATGGAATGTTCAGGAAACTAAGTTGGGGTTATATCCAGTAGACATATTATTTTTAGCTGCTTCTCCTATAGATCTCTTAAAGCTCAGATTGTGAAAAACTAAAATCATAGGATGTAAAATTACTAAATTTGGACCTTGTAAAGCAATAGCTATCAGATTCTCACATGATTTATAAGATAGATCACCTTGTAGAAGTTCCCACAAACATGAGAACTGGTTAGGTAACTCTTACATTCCTAATCTAAAGGGTTGGGAGATTAGACCATCACAGGAAAGTTTATTTGAAATGAATTCAGAGTGTCCTGCGATATTAACAAGGAGAGAGGGTGGTGTGTTTCCCCCTGAGGGCTAGAGAGAGGTGCTTCAAGGAGACTCGGTGAAGAGGTTAATAGGTGTCTCCTCAAGTTTGGGGAGCTAGTGGAGCCGGTAGTGAGGCAGTATAGTTCACTGGTTTCTGATGAACCTAAGTGCCAAGGGTCCAAGAGATGAGCTACGGAGAAGCCCTCATGGTATAGCAGTAGAGATGCTGACCTGCAGTGAGCCTGTTCTTCCAGGGACAGTTTTTCTGGAAGACATGTAGGCCTTGAGAGCTGTCATGAAGCTGCTTTGCTCCTTCCCTTAAGACTCAGCAGCAGCTGAAGTGGTCTCAGGAGTTAGAAGCTGTGGGTGTCTCTTGGGGCTGTGGATGCCATGGTAAAGTGAGACCCACATCAAGAACATTCCAGATGAAAGGGGCCCAGTGAGTGGAGAAGGGGGATCACTGAAGAACCTGAAATGGCACCCACAGGGAGAGAGGCCGCTTTGAACTCACCAGCCCCAGAGAGTGAGCCTTCTTGGCTCAGTGACCAGAAAGTAAACCCTTTTCTTCTCCATTGATCTCCTCTTTCCCCACCCTCCCCTTTTTACCCTGCTCCCATATTCCAGAGACATCAGAATACAAAATTAACTAGCTGGGAAAGAGGGACCTTTGGGTGGGAGGGTGGTAGTGGAGGGGAAATCCCTCTTCACTGGCTATTGGCTTCTACCTCTGGCAGACTCCAGCTAATTGTCCATGTGCAGCTGGGTGTCCACTGACTGAACTGAGAATGTGCTTGGTGAGTGTAAGAAACAGAAAGTCTGGTGGTGCATTTTCAAAATGTAGTATTCAGCCTTAATTGGATCCAATTGTAGTCATTTTAATTGTAGCCCTTCCCTTTTGCCCACCCTAATTCTAAAATTAGCCAATTGCATAGATGGTACCCTTGAGTCCAATCAGGCCAAAGGGTAGCTCTGCCTTAGTTACACAAGCAGGCAGAGTGCCTTGCTAGCCAGGTCCAGGAGCATGCCCTCCTGGCAGAAGTAAAGGTTTGCCTTGCCCACTCACTTTTGAGCATGTGTTTGATTTCTTGGGGTACTTTCTTATTTCTAACAGTGAATTAAAAGAACTGTAAATTTTTTCTTTCATTTCTCAATGATCAGAGTCTAGGTAGAGGCCTGATTGTTGTTGGCTGAAATGATGTATAAGTTTCCTATGGCTGCTGTAACAAAGTACCACAAAGTGCATGACTTGGAACAAGAAAAATTTGCTTTCTCACATTTCTAGAATCAAGATATTCTCTCTGAAGGCTTTTGGGAGAATCTGGTCCATGCTTTCCTTTTAGCTTGCTGGCTGTGCTTGTAGCTCCTTGGTTTTAGGTGCAGTGTTCTGGTCTCTGCCTGCCTGCTCACATGATGTTCTCCTCATGTGTGTCTTTGCTTCACCTGACTTTCTCTTCTCTGGGTATATACATCTCTGTGTTTTCATCTCTTCTTATAAGGACACCAGTCATATTGGACTAAGGGTTCACTCAATGCTAATATAACTTCACCTTAATTTACACCTTAATTGTATCTGCAAAATTCCATTTCCAAATAAGGCTACATTCAGAAGTACCAGGGTAAGACTTCAGTATATGCTTTAGGGGGATGTAATTTAATCCACAACAGATGTTATGCAGACTTTGGTCTACTTGATGCCCAACCCAGAGTGAGGGACTGTTGTTGGTGTGAATCAAAATTTCTTCCTAGTTTCCTTTCTAATCCTATATGATGCCCTTTGTCAAAATACATAGTATAAATGTCTAAGTTTAAAACAGTATTTCTTAGTCTATTCCTATTGGGAATATATCTACTAGAAATACCTCTTTGTTTTGTCCATTTTCATTCCAATGCTATAACCAATGTTCCTCTTCTTTGACATTCTCTGAAAATTTAGGAGAAGTTGAGAAGATATACATTGGGCAGTAAGAGATCTCATATTGATCGTTTCCATAGTTTTTAATACTATTAGCTCTTTATATGTGTTATTCCATCTCTGTGGAAAATTGTGCCTGTGTTAGTCAGCTTCCTGTTATCCTGACAAAATATGTGAGATAATTAACTCATGAGGAGGGAAGATTTGCCTGTGCTCATGGTTCTGGAGGTTGAAGTCCAAGATCAAATGGCCCCATGACTTTGGGCCTCTGACAAGGGGAGCCCATCATGCCTAGAGCATATGGTGGAGCAAATTGTTTACCTCCTGATCCAGGAAGCACAGAGGAAGAGGAAAGGCCGGCTTCTCCCAGTCTCCTTTGGGGGCATGTCCTTAGTAACCAAAGGAACTTAGGCCTTACCTACTAAGGGCCCACCACCTGGCAATAGCACCACCCTGGGACCCAGCCTTTAGCCCATAGACTTTTGGGGGACATTCAGCATTCAAATATAGCACCATAGCAGACTCAGTCTTTCAAGATCCTTCTGTTTTATAAAACTTTCTTAGACCTCACAGGACTGTTAGCTATGTGTAGCAGTCCAGCTTTCTGATTAGTGTTTCAAAGATTCTCTTTTATTATTCCTGTCACTCTGTAATTTTGTGCAGAACACTGTTTCAAGACTTTCTGCTAATTCAGCACATTTTATGTTAATGATGGCTTTTTTTTTTTTAACCAATTACTTGGAATAATTGTCTGTGAAACTGCCCTCCTTGAGAATCTCTCTCTCTCTCTCTCTCTCTCTCTCTTTCTTTCTCTCTCTCTCTTTTTTTTCTGATTGTGGTTTCTCTTAAGTGTGTCATAGGCCCTGACTTGTAGTACGAGCTTACGAGGTCTTTTCTGAATGGAACTGAGTGTTCACAGAGTAGACAAGGGCCCGATGCTTTAAGTGACTCTTGAAGTCCATCACAATGTCTTGAAGGGCTTCTTCCAAGTAAAATCCTAAGCAAAATCAAGAGGAGCCACTGCAGTGCAGCAGTTGACAGCTTGCTAATAATCTTCTGAAATATTCTTCAATCTTTTTTACCAACCTGCATCACAGAGTCGGATTAATAAATAGAAAAAAATCAGGCAATGTCCTGTGTGATGTGATTTAATCATTCTACTGTGTGGCTCACTAGGCATTGATTGTCAATGGGGCAGTGAAATTCCTTTTTTTTTTTTTTTAAGGAGAACTGTGCTAATAATAGCAAAAATGATGTTGATAATAATACTGGCTAACCCTTAGCTTGGTGTGATGGATGTCCTTTGTATGTGTTTATCTCACTTAACTTTTGTATCAGCCCTGTGAAGAAGGAAGAATTATTCCCATATTACATAGGAACAATGAAGTTTTCCATGAGTTTCATTTAGTTGCTGAAGATCACACAGCTGCTACGATGTTGTTGTGATTGCAGTAATAAGATGATTCATATAACAACTGCTGTGACAATTAATCAGTGTTGTTAACTGTTAACATTCCTTCCGTCAAATAAGTTTCTTGGGTAAGAATTTTAGATTCATCCCTTATCTGTGCGACAGCCCTTTCTGGAAAACTACTGCTCAGACTTGAATTTCTTATCCTCCAGTCTGAACATTCAGATAATGATGCAATAAAATCTTTTATGGGATACTCCTCAAGATTGTTATATGCTAAGGGAGGGGATAAGATATATTTTCATAACTTCTGACTTCTGTAAAGTACTTTCCTCCTCGTAGCAGCACTGAAAAGCTTTGAAATTGCATCTCATAAGGAGGGTAATCTGCAATTATTTACCAAGTCATCCCACAATATCTCATCTTATCACTTTTGTGGAAAGACCCAAAATTTCATGAATATTTTAAAGCCCATACTCACTAGGAGAGGGAGGAAAGAAGTTTAGATAATTGCAAATTCCATTTCAGTCTGTTGTATTCCGGGTAAATGTTCAGTCCCAACATGGCTTACATCTTGTCTTGTGAAATGATGGAAGCTAATGCCTTTCCTTGCTCAAGTGCAAATCTCATTCCCATGTGAGAAAAGAAAAGAGAAGCGAAGAAAACAGACTGAGTATCTGCCGCAGTCACCCATGTTCTCAGCTACAGGGGAGTGAGGACCTTTGGGGAAGTTATTTGGCATTTAAAGCAAGTGGTTCTTGAGGCACCTACTGAATGGAGCTGAATATTTTGTTAAATGATTTTCTTCTCTGACCTTTATTACTAATGAATCTTCTTTAAGAAGCCTTTAAAAAGTAAAAAGAAAGGTTGTTTTTATTAATCTCCTCTCTTTTTGCCCACAGAACACAAAGAAATGGTGTTACCTGGCAGGAGATCTCCTGTCTTTTATGAAAAATCAGACCAAGGTAGTAATGCTTATTTTGAATTGATATGTTTTTCAGTCTATTTCTTTGATTGCTCTGGTTTTAAACATTGAGTGATTCATCAAAAAAGTAAATCATGCACTGAAAAGTAGAGGGAAGGGTTTATGATGACCACCATATTCATGAAGTGAACAATAAATTTTTAAAATATATAATAGTTTATGAAAACATTATGGATAATGGTTAATTTTTTGAGACTGCTTTTTCATTTATGTTAATATATGAATAGGATCTTGACAAGAAGATTGCATTCTCTTCATTTGGAAATAACTCCCAATTGGCATATCATATTTACAAATGATATGCAGTAAGAGAAAGATTCTTGTCGAGGTAGAGAAATGAGAGTTTTTCCTTTATTAAGCATTAGTCTGATGGCTTTACATATTTTTCTGAATATGCAAAAAATTGATGAAATTCCTAGAAAATTGGAAGTTTTATGAAGATACTCTGGTACAAACCACGTATTTTCTCTGGAAGATTGAGTTATATCATGCAGTTGTTGAATAGCATGCCTGATTATGCTTAACAGATTGCATCTTTAGTTGCTAAATTTTCAAATTGCTATCTGATTTATTTACATATGTTGTCCTAAGAATATGAAAACTCATGCAAATATTCTAATGACATATACATGTAAACAAAGTGTGAGCACAGATGCAGATAAGCAATATGTGCATGTTTACCAACAAAGCTTCTATTTCAAAAGAGATTTTTATAGAAAAGTTTCAGACAGGTTAGAATTGTGAAGGGAACTAGATGCATCTATTGAGTACTATCTGTTTGTTACAGCTACGATGTCACTATGCATATAGGAACATACTTATTAATTGAAATCTATTATATGGTTGCATTTTAATTGGTATTGACTGAATTTTGTTTATAATTAATGGTTGAATTTTCCCTGAATGAGTATTGAAACAAAGATTGAATTTTGAATTTCATTGACATCAGGACAGAATTTCTTTCTGAACTTTGATTTGCAGTTGAACAAAAATAAACTGTTAAATTGAACTACATATTGGAGCATTTCTACTTATTTTTGGCTTTCAATGAATTCTTCAAAGGAGTTGTAAACTCCTTGAGAAAACAGCTTCTCTCCTTTTAAGGGGATTTCTAAAAATTGTAGTCACTTTTTCCAAGTTTCATTTGCACGAAAATGTTAATTCAAACTATAGTATTTTATATAATTAATGAGATGAATTAAGTGTTGCCAGTTGCATAGGTCTGTGATTCCCCAAAGAGGGATGAGATAACGAACACTAGTATGTAATACGGGAAGAAGCTGAAGCTCAGCTATGTGATCCAGGTGTAAGGAGACAGTTTGGGTGAAAGTGCTTGCTGGGGAGGAGTTGGTAGAGAAGAGAAGCTCATGACTGAGGAGCAGCCACTGAGGAGGATCTTGGACCCATATTCTTTGGAACGAAAATAAGGAAGTAGGGGAGGGCAGACTCACAATGCATTTGTGTGAGCTTTTTTTTTTTTTTTTTTTTTAGAAATAGGTGTATACTAATAGTTTCGGTTATTAGGCAGTAATTTGATTTTTTTTTTCAGGTATGGATCAACTTATTTTAAAATGCACATAGTCGAGGAGGAGTTAGGATGAGAAGGAGGAAATTTCCATTAACATGATAGAACTTCTAGCATCTGTGTACCCAGAGTAACAAATTTGCTTCTTTCCACTGTGAGAATAAAAGAAGCATTTGTGTAGTACCAAAATTCAAGTGCTTTTCCAAGCTAAAACTCCCCAAGAGATTCTTACTTAGGATGTCTGTGCATTTGTGTCAGGCTAAGAGCAGGCTGTGGAGGAGCAGCTTGGGGTGGGAGAAGTGGGTTCACGTTATTATCTCTCTAGGTTTGTCCATTAGCTTCACTCAATGAGAGGTGTTTCCATCTTATAAAATTCCTGTTAATAAGACAGTGCTAATGGCGGATGCTCTGCTATCTCAGATGAGAGGCTTGCATTTAAATTTAAGTCTTTTAATAGTGGAAGTTTAAGTTTATAGTGAAGGTGCTATTTTTAGATAAATGCTACTGTTCAGCTTTTTTTTTTTTTTTTTTTGTCCCCTAAGCTGTACATGAAAACACTCATTTTGTGTAGGATGATGACTAACACACTCATTTTGTGTAGGATTAATTCTGGCGGTGGAGCCCAGAGAAGTCTGTGGGACTCACAGGCACTCTGTGTGTGTGTGTGTGTGTGTGTGTGTGTGTGTAGAACCTGCAAATTCCACATTCAATTAAAAGGGTATTTACATAACTTTTCATGTAATATCTTACTAAGTGAAGTTAATGGTATCTGTTAATCAAACTGTTCTTAATTTTGTCATCCAAAGATAGAGGCAACTTTAATTAATCAGGTTAAAATGTCCTTCTTATGTACCTAGCAAGACAATGATGTGTGTGGGCAAGGGGAGAGAAAGTGACATATTCTGTTCAATTTTTATAGGTTTTTATTCCTGAAAATATTGAATTTCAACTGAGAAAATTATATTTCTGTAATTGTTTTTATTCTCCAGAGATGGTGAATTTTATTCTTACATGTATTTAACTTTTTCTATAAGAAAATTAAAATGTCATATTAAGGATTTAGCAACATTTTGATGTGCGATAGGTTAATATCAAGACTTAGTGAAAAACACATTTTGAGAAATGAAAATAAAATGGATCATAAGAGTGGTGTATAGTTCTACTTATGTTCAAGAAAACTAAGAAATAAGTTACTAATGCATTTTTTACAGGTTGGTTTTATTTTGGTTTATTATTTGATGTAGAAAATTTTGTAGATGTACTTTGTGTTGAGATTTAAAAGGATAAAAATGTTGAACATATTAGGAACTTACTACAAATTATATATCATTTGCCTATTATAAAAACAACAATGGAAACAACATGAAAAGCTGCAGGTTGATTGATAAGTGAACAGCTGTGAATTGAAATGAGTCAAACGTTTCTATGGCTTGTGATGAAACATGAGATGTAGTTTGCCAATGTCTGAATTAGATTCCATGTCCGAGAGCTTTACACAAAGAGTGTAGCATCAGGCAAAGCACGCTCCTACTGCAAATCGGAGAGCTAGTCATTGAATACTTTCATGGAGAAGTGATTAAACACAGTTCTTAAGGGAGAATTTCAATGAGAAGAGTTAGTATAATAGTCTTAAGAATTTGGCTTTGGTGATTTTTATGGATCTTGTCATGTGTAGAAGTACCTGGGCTTTTTGACTCTCCTTGAGGATTAGTTTCTGTGGGATACTGGATGTGTTTAAACATGAAAAAGGCTCCCAGGACTATGAACTATAGCATTATTTAGAATAGCTCCTGCTAATATTCAAGTTCATTCACCAATTTCCCACCGGTTTCTTATGTTATTTGTTTCTGTTACTCTGTACTCTAAATCTTTGCATCTTTGTCCTAAAAACACTCTCCTTTTTTCCTGCCATACTCCACAGCCTACGTAACCTTAGAGATTGACCTTAAGAATGGGCTTCTGGGATCCCCATCATATACTCCTCTCTCCCTTAGTCTTCGTTGACTCAGTACAGACCTTATATGTAATACCTGTCAATGTCATTGATTGGCATATATGGTTGTGTTCTTATGTGAGTACATACATGTGCATATATAATTTTATATAAAGGTGCACACACAGACATGGTTTATTTTTTTAATATGATTTTAAAAATTATCTTTCTGCTGTTCACTTTTGCTCCCACTTGTGAGTAAAGTAGACACATTTTGAATGAGTGCTCTCTTTGAATCCTTAAATCTCCAGGATTTCTACTGAAGGAATATTTAAAAGGCTAAAGGTTTCTTTTGTACTATGGGAGTCAGGATTTAGCTATATTTTGTGTTAAGTAGGACTACCTTGAGAACTCACTCTACCGCTTATTTTCAAAGAGAATAAAATCTAAATTTAAATCCACTAACTTCTAAAGCTGTTGTAGGGACATTCTTTTCACCAAGGAGAGATGGCCTAATTCTATCACTTGTTGGCTTTGTGCCACTTTGCATATGTCTTGGAGAAAAATTTTGACCTTAGCTCTTCAGCAAAGTCACTTTTGCCTAAGAACAAATCAGTGCCTTATAAGAGCACCAGCTAACTCATATTTTCCATCAGAATCAATAACAAAACACAAGTTAGAATTTCCAGCTCATTCACTTACATATTCATTTATCAATTCAGTATTTACCTGCTGTGTTCACAGGGCTCTCACTGGACTGGAAGTCCATCCAGTGCTGGAAAGTCTGCTGCTTGTTCTCAACACACCCCAAGTGCATATGTGCCTGCCACACACAGGACCCAGAACCCCCCTGCATACTGGTGGAAGTTATCTCTGCTCTCCTCCTTATTTTCACACAGATTCCAATCTCTTTCACGTTCTTAGGCATATCACCATTCATGTGGATGGTTAGAAACCATTAAGGCAGTCCCTGGCAGCTGCTCTTAAGTCTTTGGCAGTAGTTGCATCTCATGTGGAGGAATTGTATGGCCCTTTTGAATGTGCATGTCTGTGTGTGGATATGGGGTCTGAAAGGACCTACACCTAGCTCTACAGTGGAGCCTCTCCAGGCAAGGACTTTAAAGATACCTAAATCCTAGGTGAAGAAACAAAAATAGGGTTATGGTTATTTGAAATGTTGAGATGCAATCAGGTTTATTGGGGTTGGGGCAGAGTGTTTGGGAATTTGAGCTTCTAGGGGAACTGGTGATTCCTAGTAAAGACTAATGAACTTGACAAAATTGACTTTAGCAGTTATATTTTCATTTCTTCAGATTTGCAGTGTTAGCACAAAGGGGAATCACGTCCTTGAAGAAAAAGTGGTCTGGACTGGAACAAATAATTTGTAATGTAGGATGTCTACTAGGCTTTGCAGGTACAACCATGAAAAAAATTATATATATATGGTGATATATATTCCTCTTCCTTTCAAATGCATTTGGCTTTTTAAAATTTATGCCACTAGATGTCAGCAGCAACCACCTAGGGTTCCTCTGACCTTAGATTGTAACAACAACAACAACAAAAAAGTACTTTGTTGATCAATCCAAAAGAAGACAGGGCAAGATTCTGAACAGTCTCTGGCTGGGATATACTGGTGGACAAATATCTGTGTGCAGCTCCTGCATGTAATCAGAAGACAAAGACTATGATAGATAAAAAGTATTTAGGAGGATTAAAGATGGCAGGCCAGAGGGAGCAGTATTCTGTGTTGCTCCATGACCTGGGACTGAAGTAGTGAGAATACTGCTTCTCTGCAAGTGATATTCCTGCTCCACGCAGGACATTGCTATGCCCTACATGGCTCAAGGCCTCAGTGTCAGAGTAGGTCTCCCAACTACTTGCCCACGCAGGACCACTGGGTACTGGAGCAAGACCATTGACGGCAGCACCTGCACTTTCAGCCACCCACCTGAGCAGACATCACCATCACCGATGCTGCTCCCCTGCAGGACATCTGGCAGCTGCCCACACACAGGAACTCTGGACACCACTTCTGTCTGGACCCCATCTACCATTGTGGGGCTACCATCTTGGTCCCCTGCAGCAGCGCAGATAGTTCCCTAGATGCTGTAGCCTGTCTGCACCTGGGAACTTCACACAGGCTCTGAAGTCAGTGACAGCCACAAACTGCATGCCACAGAGCTGTCTCTGAACTCATCGTCCAATGCCATTGCTTGGCTGTTCCTTACCTGACTGGACACCCCACCACTGAAAGCAGGTGCCTACATCTTGGGTCACCTTCATCACCATCCTTAGTAGGGACAACTCCCAGTTTGGAACTCTGGTTGGACAGGTACCCAGTTTCTAACTCCCCCCTCTCCCCAGGAGGCGTTACCCTGGCACAGTGACACCCTGGTTACTTTCACCATCCTGAGGGCTGAGATACTGGTTAACAGACGACCCCGCCTATTGGATGAGAAGGGAAGCAGGAAAGAGAACTGACCTCCAACCGAAACAATCCTGTTTCTTCCTTCAAGATTTTTTTTCCTCTCTATTCTCCTGTCCTCCCATTCCCAACATATGTGAAACCAAGTACTTTGCATGAATTAGGATTTTGAGGACTGGGATGACTGAATAGTATATTACAATTGGTTGTATGTATTTTTTCTTTTTTCCCATCAATTTCTACTATTTTAACATTTTTTATTTTTCTTAATATATATATATATATATATGTGTGTGTGTGTGTGTGTGTGTGTGTGTGTGTGTGTGTTTAAGTACTCTACTGTCTTCCCACTTGTCTACCCAAAATTAATTCCTATTTTCCTGCTACTAATCTTCCTCTTTAGATTTCTCTTTTACACCTCCTAAGGTATAATAACTCTATAGTTTCACCTCCTACCTCCTCGGCATATCATCCTACACCTCAGCCTCAGTTCTTTGTCCACCATCAGAAATTGTAAACCCTTTTACAAACCTACTGAATATATTGTAGATGATAATTGAATTCACCATTTCTGTTTATTATGACCAAACTAAATGTTTTAATAGCAAACATTTATTTTTAGGGTGGATATTATTTATACTGGGATCTGTAAACATTGTCCTTCACCTCAAAGGAGAGGTATTGGATCCCTAAATGGGCACTATATAAGCCTATAGGGCAAAAACAGTAATGCCTTGGATCCACAGTGCTAGAAGGGAAGACACACAAGCAATATGAAAAGACAAGGGAAGAAAGTGCCACAAACAAATCAAGATACCACACTATTAGAATCCATGGCCAGCACAGCAGAAGAAATTACAGAGAAGGAGTTCAAGATGTACACAATTAAAATATTCTGTGAATTAAGAGATGATATAAGAGAGCAAATACAGGCAGCAAAAGATCATTTTGACAAAGAGATACATAAGCAAATACAGGAAGCAAAAGATTGCTTCATAGGGAGATAAAGTTCTTAATTAAAAAACCCAGAAATTCTTGAAATGAAGGAAATGATAAACCAAATTAAAAGTTCAATAGAAACCATCACCAACAGATTAGACCACTTGGAAGACAGGACCTTAGACAATGAAGACAAAATATATAATCTTGAAAAGAATGTAGACCACACAGTGAAAATGGTAAGAAACCATGAGCAGAACATTTAAGAAATATGTAAAAGATCAAATTTAAGAGTTATTGGGATAGAGGAAGGCATCGAGTTCCAAACCAAAGGAGTGAACAATCTATTCAATGAAATAATATCAGAAAAATTTCCAAACATGAAGAAAGAATTGGAAAAAAAATAATTCAAGAGGCTTACAGGATGCCAAAAGTACAAAATCACAGCAGATCCACACCAAGCCATATTATAATGAAATGTGTAACATACAGAATAAGAAGAGAATATTAAAAGCCATGAGAGAAAGGAATCAGGTTACATATGGGGGAAACCAATTAGATTGTGTACAGATTTTACAACCCAGACTCTGAAAGCTAGAAGATCCTAGAACAGTACATATTGAGCTCTGAAAGAAAATGGATGCCAACCAAGATTCTTATATTCAGCAAAATTAAACTTAAGATCTGATAATGAAATCAAAACCTTCCATGATAAACAAACATTAAGAATTTACAGCTTGAAATCCTGAACTACAGAACATCCTTGGTAAAATATTCCATGAAGAGGAATTGAAAAACAACAATAAAAATCAGCAAAGGGAGAGGTATTACACTAAAGGAAAAACTAATCAAAGGAGAAACCAAGTTAAATATCAAAAATAAACAAAAAATACCTGGAAAACAAATCATGTCTGAATAATAACCCTGAATATTAATGGCCTAAACTCACCAATCAAAGAATATATACTGGCAGATTGGATTAAAAAAAAACCCAAACATATACTGTCTCCAAGAGACTCAACTCATAGGAAAAGATATCCACAGACTGAAGGTGAAAGGTTGGGAAAAATCATACCACTCACATGGACTACGGAAGCAAGCAGGGATTTCCATACTCATATCAAATAAAGTAGATTTCAAGCCAAAGTTAATCAAAAGGGATAAAGAACAATATTTCATACTGCTTAAGGGAAACATTCATCAACAAGACATAACAATTTAATAAATAAATTTATATGCCTCAAACAATGGAGTGTCTACATTCATCAAACAACCTCTTCTGAAGTTCAAGAGTCAAATAGACCACAACACAATAATTCTGGGTGACTTTAACAACCGTTTTCACCACTGGATAGATTGTGAAAAAAGAAACTAAAGAACTCAATAATACAGTCAATAACTTAGACTTAACTGACATATATAGAATATTTCACCATTCAATGAATGAATATACTTTCTTCTCATGGCACATAGATCCTTCTTCTAAAATAGACCATATATTATGCCACAAAGCAACTCTTAGCAAATATAGAAAAGTAGAGCTACTACCCTGCATATTGTATCAGATCATAATGGAATGAAATTAGAAATCAGTGATAAAATAAAAAATAAAAGCTACTCCAACACCTGGAGACTAAATAATATGCTCCTGAATGAACAATGGGTTGCAAAAGTCATCAAGGAGGAGATTAAAAATTCTTAGAGGTGAATGAGAACACAGAAACAACACATCAAAATCTCTGGGACACTATGAAGACAGTTCTAAGAGGAAAGTTCATTGCATGGAGTTAATTCCTTAAAAGAAGAAAAACAATAAATAAATGGCTTAACATTCAAAGTCTTAGAAAAAGAACGAATTAACACCCAAAGCAATAGAAGACAGGGAATAATTAAAATCAGAGCTGAAATCAATGAAATTGAAACAAAAGAAACAATTGAAAAAATTGACAAACAGTTGGTTCTTTGAAAAAATAAATAAAATTGACAAACTCTTAACCATGCTAATGACTTACTAACATACATGATAAGAAATGGAATATCACAACAGACACTACAGAAATACAGAAGATAATTAAAAATTATTTTGAAAACTTGTACTCCAATAAAATAGAAAATATCAAAGGCATCGACAAATTTCTAGAGTCATATGATTTTCCCAAATTAAATCAGGATGATATACGCAATTTTAAACAGATCAATTTCAAGTGATAAACTAGAAGACACCATCAGAAGCCTACCAACCAAGAAAAGCCCAGGACCAGATGGATACACAGCTAAGTTCTAAATGACCTTTAAAGAAGAACTAATACTAATACTCTTCAATTCATTTCAGGAAACAGAATGAGTTTGGAAGTGCTCCCTCTTTTTCTCTGAGGTCACTATCACCCTGATTACAAAACCAGGCAAAGACACATCAAAGAAAGAAAAATTCAGACCAGTGTCTCTAATGAATATAGATGCAAAAATTCTCAAATTTCTGGCAAATCGAATACAAAAACACATCAAAAAGATCATGTACCATGATCAAGTGGGGTTCATCCCAGGGATGCAAGTTTGGTTCAACATATGGAAATCAGTAAATGTAAAGGCTATCAATGCTAAACCCCAGGCCAACATCGTTCTAAATGGAGAAAAATTTAAAGCATTTCCTCTAAAAACTGGAACAAGATTAGGATGCCTTCTTTCACCACTTCTATTTAACATAGTTTTGGAAACACAGGGCAGAACAATTGGAAGAATTTAAAGGGATACAGATAGGAAAAGAAGAACTCAAATTAGCACTGTTTGCCAACAATATGATTCAATGCCTAGAATACCCCCAAAATTCCATCAGACATCTTCTAGAACTAGTAAATGAATTCAGCAGGACACAAAATCAAAACCATAAAGCAAAGGCATTTCTGTATGTCAGTGACAAATCCTCTGAAAGGAAAACTATCTCATTTACAGTAGCCTCAGAGAAGATAAAATACTTGGGAATCAACCTAATGAAAGAGGTGAAAGTCCTCTACAATGAAAATTACACAGTACTAAAGAGAGAAATTAACAAAGACCTTAGATGATGGAAAGATCTACCTTGTTCTCAGATAGGCATAATTAATATTGTCAAAATTACCATACTACCAAAAGCATTATACAGATTTAATGCAATTCCAATCAAAATTTAAATGACATTCCTCATAGAAATAGAAAAAAGCAGTCATGATATAATTCTAGAAAAATTAAGAGCTCCAGAATAGCTAAAGCAATCCTTAGCAGGAAGAGTGAAGCAGGTGGCATCACTATTTCAGACCTTAAACTATACTACAGAGCAATAATAACAAAACCAGTATGATATTGGCACCAAAATAGACCTGTAGACCAATGGTACAGAACAGAGGACACAGAAATTAACCCACTAATTACAGTTATCTTATATTAGACAAAGGCCCTAAAACCATACATTGGAGAAAAGACAGCCTCTTCAGCAGATGGTGCTGGGAAAACTGGAAATCCATATGCAACAAAATGAAATTAAACCCCTCTCTCTCCCCATGTGTAAAACTCAACTCAAAGTGGATCAAGGACCTAGGAATTAAACCAGAGACCCTGCATGTAATAAGATAAAAAGTATGCCCAAATCTCTATCATCGAATTAGGCCCTACTTCCTTAATAGAACTCCTATAGCACAAGAATTAAAATCAAGAATTAATAAATGGGATGGATTCAAACTAAGAAGTTTCTTCTCAGCAAAAGAAACAGTGAGGTGACTAGAGAGCCTACAGCTTGGGAAAAAAAAATTTTATCACTCTCACATCAAATAGAGCACTAATCTCTAGTGTATAAAAAGAACTCAAAAACCTTAACATAAGAAAAACAAATAACTCAATCAATAAATGGGCCAAGGAACTGAACAGACACTTCTCAGAAGAGGATATACAATCAATCAGCAAATATATGAAAAAATATTCAACATGTCCAGCAATTAGAGAAATGCAAATCAAAACTACTCTAAGATTTCATTTCACTACAGTCAGAATGGCAGCTATTAAGAATACAAACAACAATAAGTGTTGGTGAGGATGTGGGGAAAAAGGTACACTCATACATTGCTGGTGGGACTGCAAAATGGTGCAGCCATTTTGGAATATGGAAAGCAGTGTGGAGATTCCATGGAAAACTGGGAATGGAACCACCATTTGACCCAGCTATCCCACTCCTCAGTCTATACCCAAAGGACTTAAAACAACATACTGCAGGGCACAGCTACATCAATGTTTACTGCAGCACAATTCACAATAGCTAAACTGTGGAACCAACCTAGATGCCCTTCAATAGATGAATGGATAAAGAAACCGTGGTAAATATACACAACGGAATATTACTCAGCAATAAAATAAAATAAAATCATGACATTTGTAGGTAAATGGATGGAGTTGGAGAATATAATGCTAGGTGAAGTTAGTCAATCCCCAAAAAACCAAATGCTGAAGTCTTCTCTGATATAAGGAGGCTGATTCATAGTGAGGTTGGGAGGGGAGCATGGGAAGATTAGATAAACTCTAGATAGGCAAAAGGGTGAGAGGGGAAGGGAGGTGGCAAGGAGGTAGAAAAAAGGGTGGAATTTGATGGACATCATTACCCTAAGTACATTATGAAGACATGAATGGTGTGAATATACTTTTATACAACCAGAGATATGAACAATTGTGCTCTATACGTGTAATGTAAAGTGTAATGCATTCTGCTGTCATATATAACAAAATTGAAAAAATGTAAAAGTACTGTGTTAAACTATTTTATCTGAGGATAATAAATACTTATTATGAAAGTTTAAGACCAGTGTCTGAGGCATTAAAAAGTAGAATTGTTATGAAATTATTTGTTAAAAAATATTTTTCTTTAGTTGTAGATGGGCACAATGATATTATTTTACTTATTTATTTTTATGTGGTGCTGAGGATTGAACCCAGTGCCTAGCGCTTTCTGAGCTACAACCTCAGCCCATGAAATCATTTTGAAACTGGTTTCTGTTCACGTGTAACATGCTGCTCTTGTTCCCAGTATTCCCTGTGCCAGGGAGATGGCATGAAGAATTAAGTGTGAGTTGAGTGAAATTATACCCAGTGTTGGAGCTCTGCATTTCTATGTCAACACTTTCTGATTCATTTATGTCAGCATTGCATAAGTAGTTGGGATTTGGCTTTTCTCTTTTTCATTTTGGCTTTTTGGATGTGTTTTGGATGGAATAAACCATGAGACGATTGTGTACTATTAATTTTTCAGCATCCACATCTGTGCCCTGTTTACTTAGTAACATCTAAACTTCCCTGCATCTGTATTCTGTTGTAAGATTCTCAGAACATTTTGATAAATGCCACAGGGTATAGATGTTTGATAGAGAAAGTGATCTGGAAATATAAAAAAAAAATTCCATGAATTATAACACATTTAACGTGTATTCAGTGTACATATACAGTTATGTATATTATCATTTTTAGCCTTTAAAAAGTAGATAAAAATATTACAAATGCTTTTTTTCCAAGACATGAGTAAGAAAATTATATTATGAACAATGTTCAATAGGTACTAATAATTTTTGAAATAATGCCGTTAATGTCTGGTCAGATTGTATTCACATGAGTAGGAAGATTCAGTCTAATCTTTTGGATTTTAGGCATCAATTGAAATTCAGTCATGGTTGATTGGCTGTGGGTTGACCAAATGCCAAGTAGATTTGTAAATTATGAGAAAAGTGGAGTTTTTCCTATTTCTCTCCTCTGGAAAATTTTTGCTTTAAGTCGCATTTAAAAATGCATCTTAGGAAAAGATGTCAGGGGGATTATAAAAATATTTCCTTTCCTGAAGCAGATTCTGCCAATGAATATAATAATGTGGGTTTTGCATCCTTATCACTTCTAAGATTTTTTTAAAAAGTGGTTGTTCTAGTTGGTGATGGTGAGGTAGGGCTAACTGGAGTAGTACATAGGTCAAAGAGAAAATTCCTTTCATAATGAAGTTGTTATCATTGAGAAATATTGGTTTAGCTTCTTCAGAGTAATATTAGGTTTCACTCCTATTAAAATGGACTTATCAAAATTTTGCCCAAGACTGTGGTTGTTATTTTTATTTATGTTCATAGGTGACGAGGCCAGCATTGAAATCATGCTGCAGTTAACTAGACTGATGTAATTACCCACATTGCAGTAGGAGCGAGGAGCAAGTGCAGTCAATAGTGGGAACACATCATTAGCCAGATGTTCAGATAAGGCACTCTCAACCTTCAACCTTGTGTGGAAGCACACAGCTTTCAGGATCTATAGTAGTCCACATGATTCTCCAGGAGAGATTAGGGTTGGGATCTGACTGGGGCATCTCTTGTCAATCTGTCACTTTCTTCATCATTTATAAATAGTTAAATAAACAAATAGCATTTGTTCATTTTTTTCTTTTTGATGACAGCCATTTTGTCCAGTTGTTTTGAATAGAGATTGCTGGTAATTTTAAAGTGTCCTAGCTTCATAAATAAGCCAATTCCTATTTCCATATGCATAAGTGCTTTTCTTTTTATCATAATTTTTATTGGGACATAATATTTGCACATCTTTATGGGTTATGTTATGATAATTCAATAGATGTATACAATGAGTAATAATCCAATCAGGATAATAAGCATATCCATCTCTTCGATCATTAATCCTTAATGTGCTGAGAATTTTGTACTCATCTGATCATTTTAAAGCACATCATAGATTGTTGTAACCAGTAGTTACCCTAATGTGCTAAAAATGAACTAGAAGCAATTCCCTCCCTCTATGTTGGTGCCCCTTGCTGAACTGCTGGCTGCCTCCTGCCCTTCTCAGTCTCTGTCGACCACTCTTCCATTTGTTCTATAAATTTTGCTTATTGGTTTCCACAAATGGGTGGTATTTGTCTTTCTGTGGCTGACTTATTTCACTTAATGTACTCCTTTCAGTTCCACCCATGTTGCTATGAATGACAGAATTTCATTCTTTTTTTTTAAAATAGCTGATAGCTTTTTATTGTGTAAATATACCATATTATCTAGGGAAGGGCTCTGGATTTATTCCATATTTTGGCTCTATTGAGAATAGTGCTGCAATAAACATGGCAGTACAAACAGGTTTTTTTTTTTTTTGAATGATATTCTCATTTCTTTTGGATATACAACCAGTAGTGAAATTGCTAGATCATATGGTAGTTCTATTTTTAGTTTTCTGAGGAATCTCCATACTGTTTTCCATAATGCTGTATTAATTTACATTCCTATGAATACTGTATGAGTTTCCTTTTCTCCACATCCTCGCTAGCATTTGTTCATTTTTTTTCTTTTTGATGACAGCCATTTTGTCCAGGTAGTGAGATGAGATAGCTCACTGATATGCATTTCTTTCAGCATCAGCACATATTTCTTCTCAACATATTAATTTACCTGTGCATTGACATGGATTCAGTCAAAATCTAGAGAGGCCTGGATTCCCTTTGGGCTATTCCACAAATTCAGACACCTTTGCTTGACATGAGAAGACTCCTTTACTGCTGGCTGCATTTCAGATCTTCCCAGCCTCATTTCCATCCAGTTTTTCACCCAGATGTTGCCACTATTAATTCTATCAAATCAGTTTCCCAATTCCCTTCCATAAAGATTGGTCTCAAAATTTGTTGTTCTGTCACTAATGTCACTGGTATGTATTTGAAACTCTACCTGATCACCTCACCAGTACACTTATATTTAGAGATTCATACATTTTTAATCACTTGCTGTATTAATCTCCTTGTCAATAAGGTAGGATAATGATAATATCTAGTTCCTGTGAAGGCAAAACTAGAAAATAAAAATAGCAGAGTTGGTAGTAGTTACCACTTATACTACTCCTGTTATGTGTAAGAAATGGAATTAGGGGCTACACTTACATTAACTTATCACAGCAACATACGTGTGTTTGGGGTGATAGACAGGGAGGTAATGAATTCAAGTTGGCACCTACTGAGGAAGGAGACTACAACAGTCAAGCACAAAAGTTAGGCAGAAATGGGAACATAGAATTGGGATTCAAAAGAGAAGTTAAAACTTGAGATATTTGGTAACTACAATAGAAGCGGACTGAAGCTGTGGGAATGAATGAATGAATGACCTACCTGGGATGGAGGGTGGACAGAGAAGAGCAGCCAGGAGAGAACACCTCCCACCCACCTCCCCATTCACCCAGGAGAGGGAGGCTCAGCATCATGGTTTTTGTAAGTTTTATAAAGAAAGAAATGTAATATTTCATTGGGCTAACGCAAGCATCCTTTTCAAATCCATAGCTGAAAGTACTATCAGATATAAAACCACTATGTCTGAAAATACTAGAACAGATAAAATTACTCTTGGCCTAATTTTTGACCTGATATAAATATCATTCACAACAGCAATTAACCATGTAATAAAATTTTTATTGTTCATTTCTCAAAGAGGAAGTTTGATATTTGATCTAATTGGTGATGGGATAGCTGGGCATAGATCAGATATTAGGAATCTATATAGGATATAGGAAAGGCTTTGGAGATCACCTATGGGATAATGTATTTCCCATTATTAGAAAATGCTTTTCATTAATAAATTTATATTTTTCTTATGAATTTAGTAGAATTATTAACAATTCTATAGATCAGGATTCGCTCTTCATTAGTGCTCACAAAAAGCTTGAGGTAAACTTCCCATTTTTATTTTTATTTGGTTTTGACGTTTAGTTTGGGAAACATCTTTGTTAGAAAGTACTCATGTTTTCTGTGAAATTGGCAGATCATGGATAATGATAATAGTGGATATTTATTGAATGCGGTTGCCTACTGTATCCAAGGATTCCATATTAATGGATCTGACCAACTGCATATGGAAAATATATGAAAAAAAATGGATTTGTAATGGACATAAGTAGACTTTTTTCTTACCATTATTCCCTAAATAATACAGTAGAACAACTATTTATATAGCATTTACATTGTAGTACATGTTATAGTAATCTAGAGATGATTTAAAGTATTTGGGAGCATGTGTTTAGGCTACCTGGAAATACTACACCATTTTACATTAGGAACTTGAGTGCTGATGATTTTTTGTGTCTACAAGGGCCCTGAAACCAATCCACTTGGGTACTGAAGAGCACATTTGTACTTATTTGATTTCAGGTACTGCTTGAAACTCTTATGTGTGTTAGTTCATTTATGTCTCTGTCTCAGTCTATTCAGGGTGCTTTTAAAGATATACCATAACTGGGTACCTTATAAAAACAATTTTATTCCTCACACTTCTGGGAGTTTGCAAGTCCAAGATCAGGCATCAGCAGATATCTGCTGAGGGCCTGTGTTTTGGTTCATAGATAGTGCATTCTAGCTATGCACTCATGTTGTGGGAAGGGCGAATGGGCTAATATCATTCATAAGGATGAAGCCATCATGACCTAATAAGTCCCAAGACCCCACTCCCTAATACCATCACCTTAGGGGTTATGATTTCAACATGCGAATTTAGGGGGAACATAAAGAGTGACTCCATTGCATCTCACAGCAGCACTGAGAATTAGGGGCCATTATGATCTCTATTCCAGTTTTCGTTTGTCATAATAGTGCCATGAAACCAACAACTACAAAACTCATTTGCACAAATCCTGCAGCTTGTGTAGGGGGTTGTTGCTGTTCTTATAGGGGCTTGCTCACATGTCTATAATGAGCTATGAGTTGATTTGCTGATCTTGGCTGAACTCACAAATCTGTGACTTCAGCTAGGACGACCTGGCTGATTGCTGTATGCAGTCTTGCTTCTCCCAACACTCGAAACAGCTTTCCCCAGGATGGTAGCAGGGTTTAGGGAAGAAAAGGAATAAATTATTTTGGGCTCTTGAGGTCTAGGCTCAGAGGTGGCATAGATTACCACAATCTATTGAAAAAAACCATACCTCAAGACCATACTGGAACCATGGGATAAGGAAGAGACCTCACCATTTGATGGGAGGAATTGCCAAATCACATCACAGTTTGTTGGATACAGGTGGATAGAAAACTGGGTTATTTTTGCAAATTATACACTAAAATCTCATTCTATGTTATGAAAAGTCTGAGATAAAAGAGATTATATAACCTGCTGCTAGGGTAGAGTTGGAGCCTCTTCCTGGCCTGCTATGGGACTTCATTTCCCAGAACTCATTGCTTTGATGAAGAATGGGCAGGTGTGCTAAGCAGAATGATTGACAATTCTAACATGAGTCCTGTAATTCAAGAGATAAGTCTCTCTCTCTTGGATCCAAACTGTCTGGATATTAACTTACAATAATCTTTTGTTCTGCCACTTGGAAAAGATCAAAGACAATGAAAAATTAATTTAAGAAAGAGAAAGGGAAGGGGAAGGAGAGACAAGAAAGAGGGAAGAAAGAGAAGAATGACAAGTATTAGGAACTTATACCATTGAACCACTGGATCCAGCAATGCTTGAAACCCTGAGCTCACTAATTTCTTGAACTCAAACATTTTTGTTTTGTCCTTCAACTGGTTTGACAAAGTTTTCTTCACTTAAAGCATAAACAGTTTGAATAATGACAATAGATCATTCTGCAGACATGAGCACAGCATCATTTCCAGTCTGTGTGCTCTTCCAGAATCTCCTTGGTTCTCCCCACCAAGAGTGAAGATGATTTTCCTTTCCTCAAGCCAAGTGGGTTTGTGTCTGATGCAATAGAAATGATGCTTCCAAAGCCAAGCCATAATGAAGGTATAGGTCCTTGCCTGGTAGGCGTAGTATGTGTGTGTGTGTGTGTGTGTGTGTGTGTCCATCTGTCCATCTGTCCATCTCTATCTTTGGAGACACTTGTTCTTGGAACCTGGTTATCATGTGAAACATTCTAGGCCTCACAGAGCAGCTATTTGTAAATCGTTCTGGCTGACAGCACTCTCTAAATTCTCAGCCAAAAGACGGTGTCATTTGCCAGCCTTGCAAGTCACCAAGTCTTCAGATAATCCCAGCTCCCAGCCTTGGAGCAGCCTGGGTGATGGTGAGAGGAAGAGAAATGAGCTTTTCCCCCTATGGTCCCTTCCCCAACTGCAGATTAATGAGCAAAGCAAATGTCACAGTTTCAAGCCACTAAATTTTAGGGTAATTTGTTAGGTGTTCATAGATACTAATGCTTAGAGCATTAGAGAATAATGCCTAGAGTTCCTTCCCAGAGCTGTTTTCTACATCTGTCAGACCCTGCTCTACCCAGGACCTGCCATTCTGAAGTGTTCTGTGCTTTTATTTAAGCTTCCTTTGATTTACCTAATAGACGTGGTTATTTTCTGTTTGTTCTTGTTTTCTCCATGAGCTTTGTGGTGCAGCTTTTCTGGGCTAGAAACAGTGTTGGAGTTCCTTGCATTGCCCCATGCCCTCTATTGAGAGTCAGGGAATCCTGCCTTGACAAATTCTACTCCCACTCTCTCTTGCTATGCTATCTAATATGGCAGCCACCAGGCACATGTGATGATTTAAATTTGAATTGGATTAAAATTAAATATGATTAGCAATTCAGTCCTTTAGCTATACTAGTCACATTTCAAGCTCTCAGTCTTTTTTTTTTTTTTTTATGTGACTACTGGCTAACCTAGTGAACAGGGAAAAATTATCATCTCACTGTTCTATTGGGTACTGCTCTGATTTGCAATTCACACCTATAGACCAAGACTAAATCCTTTAGATACTGAGATACAATGGTTAAAAAAGCTTTTGACCTTGAGCAGAGAGCTCTAAAGTATCAGGACTCTTTCTTGGGTCTGAGCTCTGGGGAGGACAGGGATGTGAATCTCTGCTGCAGTTAACGGGGTTATGTTTCATTTACATTCACATAAAAAGATTACCTCTTTTCACCTTTCCTAAATTCTTTTCTAGCCCCTGGACATGAGGACAATGGTTTATTTTCCTGGGTATATTTGTTCCTTTTTAAAAAATCCTGCCTGACTTTCAGAACAGTTCAATTCACGTAAGTTATCCTGTGACAAAAGATATCCCTCTGCAAATACATGGGGGGTGCTGTTCTCCCAGCAGAGAGTCCTCATGAGCCCAGAGGTTCCTGTGGACTTGAAAGTGAACTCTGACTGTGGAGTGGATATTACTACCTTAAGAAAGAAAAAGAATGACTTCAAGGCAAAGGGTTCTTTATTCTCTCTGGGTATAAGTTTCTTTGAAAGCTTGTTTATTGATTTTTTTTTTTTTGTAACAACTGAGCTTGCAAACTATAAAAGAAAAAATAAATCAAAGCAGGGAAATAATATCAATGATCAACAAGTTTATTTGTCAACTTAATCTCATTTGTAGTCAGTCACCATAGGGATGTAAAATAAAAAGCACCACAAAGCCCCAACCCTACTTATTTTTTATTTTTTTAAAAATTTTTATTGGTTGTTCAAAACATTACAAAGCTCTTGACATATCATATTTCATACATTAGATTCAAGTGGGTTATGAACTCCCATTTTTACCCCAAATACAGATTGCAGAATCACATCGGTTACACATCCACATTTTTGCATAATGCCATATTAGTAACTGTTGTATTCTGCTACCCAACCCTACTTTTTATTATGAAAAATCATAGAATTTAGTTGATCAAAAGAGAAAGTAAACACTTAACTTCCAAAGGTCCATTCCAGTTAGGAGTGTTGTTCCTGGATTTCTGTCAGTATGTGAGGAGGGTCTGAAGGTGGGAGACCAGAAGAGAACTTGACCAAAGGGATGTCTGTTTTTTGTTTTTTTTTTAAATTTTAATATTTATTTTTTAGTTATCGGCGGACACAACATCTTTGTTTGTATGTGGTGCTGAGGATCGAACCCGGGCTGCACGCATGCCAGGCCAGCGCGCTACCGCATAAGCCACATCCCCAGCCCGAAGGGATGTCTGGTGACTTGAAAAGAGTGCTGATTTTGATTTTTAATCAATCTGCCATCTTCCCCAGAATAACTTCGACTACCATTGTTCCCGTAGCAATGTCTTCCTAAATTTCTGACCTATGTGATGGCTTTTCCACTAGGTAATTTAATCAGGTAATACTGAAAAATGCTGAATTTTATATCTCCCTCCTGTTGTTTTGTGATGCACATTAGGATATTGGTCTCTGAGAAAGCCTGCCTTAAAGAAACCTGTTTAACTGTAACCCAGCATTGCCTGAAATGAGTGGATCATGAAAAGTTTTTAATATTTTAGTAAATATTTAATAAATATTTTCATGTAATACTCATTATATTCCAGTGTTACCAGGTTTCAGTAGCTCACTTTGTGATATATTTCTTTAGAATAAAACAAAATCTTCTAAGAAGATTGTTTTGCAAAACAAAAGTGATTCAGGTGGATTAACTTAAGTGAGCAGCATCCTAAAACCTTGAGGGTATGGGAGAGGCCATCACAGAGATCATTCCTATGCTCAAGGGGGCCAAGCATGTTGCACCAGGAGTTTCTTGAGATGGGAGACTTTCAGAGCTATTTCTGGGGAGTCCTTTAGTAGAAGACATCAAATAGGAGATGATTAGTTGAAAACTTAATAGTGCTGTGTGGCTTCCAGAGAGTGTTTGATTCCATCCTTCCCCCTTTTAAATAACTATTTCTCAGGACAGTGGAGTCTTCTGGCTGTTTCTCCTTTCTCACCAACCATTTAACTCTTGGGTTCACAAGGATCTTTTATTTACTTTCATCCGAGTAGACTTCATACTCAGATAAGCAGTTATTTTCTATTTGCCAATTGCAGTGGGCTTTTCCTGGGTGAACTGCCTGGCCTCTGTGATTTTGGATTCTATCTAAATGCTTTGTCCTTCCGTAGATCTTCAGCTCAGACTGCATTCTGAGCTTCAAAATTATATCCCCAGAGGCATCACAAACTTAAATCCAAAATCGATCTCATGAACTTGTACTGTAAACCTCTCCTACCCACAGATCATTTGAAGAAATGTAACCTATCTGCTCACCCCACGTCAGAAACCTTGGAGTCATTTAAGATTTATCTTTAGATTTTAGCACTTAACTGCCAAGTCTTACTAATTTTGACACCTCTTAGGCTCTCTCCTCCCATTTTTCCCCTTTCCTTAGGCTCAGGCACACTGTAGGCCTCAGAGTCAAAGCTCCTCCACCTGGTAAGGTGCACAGGCACATGCTTATTATTGTCCTTCTGCCTCATTTTCTTCATCTGTAATGGAGCAATAACAGTAATACCTAAGAGAGGATTATGATTTGTGAAAATCACATAGGGATCAAATGGGGATGTGAAGAGAAGATCAAGTTGATTGATTTCTTTTATCTACCAGGGAACACGGAGGTGGAGTATTTGCTTCTTTTGGGGAAGGAAAAAAAAAATCCTAGTGGATCAGTTTTCTTTTATATAGAAATGAAAATCACCTTAAAATACTAGAGCAATGAATAAGAAAAAAAAAAAAAAAAACAAGCTGGTTAGAATCCATGGGAAAATTGATTAATATTGTTTTTTTCTTTCATTGCACATTTATGGATTATTGCTCAGAAATAAAAGAAGGAAACTGAACTATCTTTACCACCTTTAGCATCACTAATAGAAGTGATCATGTATATTGATGATGGAGCAGATAAATAAGAGGGACCTGATGGCAGCATGCCTGGGACCTTTGTGTCATCTGTGCATCCAGCCATCATGAAAAGTCTGCCTCTTGTGGGATCAGCCAGCAGGGAAATTGCCGAGGCAGGACTCAGATGCTGTCACCCTTTAAGACCCGACTATTGTCTCAGTAATTTCATATCAATATCTTGTATTTTGTTAAGGACCATCTTAGTCCATTCCTACTAATACACCAGGATACTTTAGACTGGGTAATTTATAAATAATATAAATTGATTTCTCCCAGATCCGGAGGCCTGGAAGAAGTCCACCAATTCAGTCTCTGGAGAAGGCGTCCCCTACTTGCTGCTTCCTCACCTGGTGGAAGGTGCAAGAGGGACACATATAGATCCCTGACGCCTCTTATAAGTCCCAGTTCCCATTCCTGCGGGCTCTGTGCTCGTGCCTTAATTACCTGATAAAGGTCCTACTTCTCGATACGATCGTGTGGGTGATTAAGTTTCAACATTTGAATTTGGGTGAACACATTCAAACCTCAGTGGCTAAAGCCTTTTAATAAAACCACACCACACTGAAAGGGAATTGTGTAGAGCAGTACACGTAGCTATGCGTTTTCTCAGATCTACCGTCATAGGAAGAATATGTGATTAATGACAGTCATTCATTCTTTTAATAAATGTTATTGGCTTCCTTCTATGGGCCATTAATTCTAGATGCCGTGAATATAGTAGTCTACAAAACAGACAGAAATCCCTGCCCTGCTGGATTTTATGTCCCAGTAAGAGGAGACAGACAGTAAACAAAATAAGTAATTGTGTAGGACTCTGGAAAAGAGCTATGGAGAAAAGTAAAGCCATGAAGGGGGACAGGGCATCTGTGGATATTCCTGGCTGAAGCAATGGCCTTCAGTGTGATGGCATGACAGAGAGGAACAGGAATAGTATTCCACGTGGAGAAGTCACATTCGTGAAGTCTGGGGATGAGGGAGCACGAAGTTCTGAGGGAAAAGACAGAAAGTACCTGTGATGGTCACAGAGCACAGGGGTCAAGGTTGTGAGAGAGGGCTTGGAGGGTGACAGAGGCTGAGTCATGGAGGATCTGGGGTCAGCTTAATGGACTTGGATTTTATTCATGTACCAAAGGAGCCATCAAATGGGTTTAATTTGGAAATGGGCTTTTTTTCTTTTTCCTATCTAGGAAAACCATCAGGTTGCATGTGGAGAATATATGGATGATTGAGGCTGGCGACCTGAAAGCACTACGGTGGCATAGTGAGCACTTAGATCTTTACCAGCAGGGTGACAAAACCTTGTGCAACATCTCCTTTAATAATTATAATTATTAAATTATAATGAGATTATTGCTTTATAATTATCCCAGTTGTGAAGATGAGGAGATGAGAGACTGAAAGACATTAATTCTTGAAAGTGGCACAGCAAATAAGTGGCCAAGCTAGGATTCAGTCTCTGCCTGAGAAATTCCTGCTCTTAACCACTTGTCTACACGACCTCCAGGTGCAGCTATCCAGGAGCATGTGATCTGGGGAAGTAGAATGGGCTGAATAGAAGGAGTTGTTTTGGGAACCAAGGACAACATGATTGTGTGTGTGTGTGTGTATGTGTGTGTGCGTGCGCGCATGCACTTGTGTATATGAAGGTAGACAGGGAGGGCGGGTAGGGGTTGAAAAGAGAAAAAGATAATATCTAGGCTTTGGACCAGATCAGTTAAGGTGGTGATGGCTCTGTTAATCATGGAGATGCAGAAGAAAGAACTAGTTTATGGGAGATGATGATAAATTCAGTGAATATGTTGGATTTAAGATGCCCTCAGAAAGCCTGTAGGCGCTGTGCTGTCCTGCTTCGAATTGTGATCTGGATTAGCAGTTGAGGACTGGTGGTCCTAAACATCAAGGGAGCCACCTAATCCACAGGAAATACGTTTATAGTGAGAATCAAAGATGTCCGGAGGTGGGGAATAGTAGTTTAAAAACCCTCAGAGGAGGAAAGAGCCAGTAAAAGGGATTGAAAACAAGGATCAGAGAGAAAGCTAGCAGAGGATGATGAATTTCCAAATGGTAAAGACTATCTGTGTAGAAGCCTGTAAATGTTTAAGTTTTGTGTCAATAAATTAAGGAAATTCTACACTACAGCTTCTATTTATTCTGTGGATGTGCAAGTCACAACTGCCTTGGTTATTCAGGATTTAAAGAAGGTGTCTCAGGATTTTTTTTTACCAAATTGTATATAATTCTTGTATTATTGGACTTACTATTACGTAACTAAATACAATTAAAGGTTTTCAGCAGAAAGTGCTCCACTGATTAGTTGTTGAAAGTTATCATTCTCAAAGTGTTTTCAAGGTATTATCACCCCCACTCTGTATCTTCCTACCCCCACCCCAATAGGTCTTTATTTTGTTTTTAGAAGCTTGCCTGTTGTGTGTTTGGAACAAGTTCCTGTGGTTTGTCCATTCTGGCCTCCTTATCTTGCCATCTGTTGCATCCTATGATGCAGGTGAGACCTCGAGTCCTTGCTCTGCAACATGCAGATCCTTCTACTAACTATTTCTGATGTACCCTCATTGGGGAGGGGTCCCTACCCTCCTTATCCTCTATGGTCAGCTATTGTTTCTGGCTAGTTAAGTACCAGATTTTTATACACCATGTTCCTCCACACCTTGAAGAAAATGTTCTCATATGGGGTGATCCAAATGGTAGAGCTGGTCCCCTTAGCTGCTGGTAGAAAGCAAAGACCATGTGACTCCATTTCCTTTTTACCTGGGTCAGCTTCTTGTCACTGCTGGAGTGTTTCCAGTGTCCTCTGTGCTTCACGGTTTGGTATCAATGTGTTTTATCTTCAAAGAGAGGAACCCCCTCTTATTCCAGGACTCACGAGTTCTGAGGCAGATTAACAATGGCAATATGCCATTGAACTCAGTATTGTGGATTTATTGTGTATTTATATGCCAGATAAAGGAGACATGCTGTAGGAAATCAAATTGCCCCAGAGCAAACAGGCTATATTTGTATAGATCTATAAACATCAAACTCTGTACATCGAACCCTGTGCTGATTTCTTTTGTGGACTCACTAGATTCCTCACTAACCTTGAGAAGCTGGTTTACTTTGTTCTCCTGAAGCTCTTGTTCTCTCTGGCCTTCTTAGAAATCAGTTTAAAGTGAATCTTTTCATCTTTGCTGCTCATGCTATCCTCTTGCCAGGATATCTGGCCACAATCATATTATGGTCTAAAATTTTACTCTAACTAAAAAAATGTGCTATTGTTATAAGGTTTTTACTCATCTTTCTAAAAATCTTGAAAATCCTTCCTAATTAAAAATTCTAAGATTTTTAAAGACGGATTCATCATTGTGAGAAATTGTTTGTTTTCAAGGTTCAGTACCACAGGTGGCCTCTTCACAAAATCTCTTGGGTGAAAAGTGATTGTTCAGGCTGTAGAGTTCATGCAGTTACTTCTTTCTGTCCTTACCTTTTGGAGGTTGAGGACATTATGGAGATCTCCAATATTTTACTAAAGGACAGAAATGGCCTTGAAGGGCTCACAAAGAGAGTGAGAGGGAGAGTAATAGGTCTAATAGAAAGTTACTTTCCCCACAAGTTATGCTTTTTTTTTAGAGAGAGAGAGAGAATTTCTTAATATTTATTTTTTAGTTTTCGGTGGACACAACATCTTTATTTTTATGTGGTGCTGAGGATCGAACCCAGTGCCCGCGCATGCCAGGCGCTGGCGTGTTACCGCTTGAGCCACATCCCCAGCCCACTAGTTATCCTTTGTAATCATTACTCTTTTGCAGGTGAGGGAATCAGAGCTAGTAAGGGTTTAAGTCACTTGCTAACAAGTTTCTGGCTCCTAACTTAGGCTTAATTTGAAGGAGCTCACCTCTTTTCAAGGATGTCATTTTGTTGACTTCATGTCAAACTATCATAGTAATATCTGGTAATTCCTTGTATTTACCAATTTGTAGAAACTGTAAACTTACCTACGTGCTTATTCAGTAGCAGTTTGGGAAGACTTGGTGCCCGCCATACCACATTTGGAATGTCCACAGTTGCCTGTGTTCCCTGTGCATCTAGGTAGAGCTACCAACTTCTGACTCTGGGGAACTTTGAATATAAGCGATGATTCAGGAAGGTGTCCAGTGAGAAATGGTAACTTTCCACCTGGGTTCAACATGGGATCCACAACGTCACACATATTAATACATATGTGATGAGGCAGAAACAAGCCCAGCTGTCACCAAGGCACATCCCTTTTTCTGTCCATGAGACCTTCCCTTTTTCCTGGCTGCTCGGTACTCTCTGATGTCATTTGAATTTTTCAGACCATTTCTGGTGGTCCTTCCAGCCTGATCACCCCATTGTGTGGCTGCCTTCGCCGTGAATGGATCTGTGTGGCATTTCTAAAGGATTGCTTAGTGCCAACCTTCCTCATTTTCAAAATTATATGACATCATTTCTCTCATTTTCCTCCCTTTTAGAGGAGGAAGTGTCCACTATCTACTATGGAAATGGAATGGGTGTGACCCCTCTCCTCCTGCTTTGGATAAGCCAGAGGTAATGCCCACTTACATAGCTTAGCTAACATCTGCACTTTCTGGAACTTTCTTGCACAGACTGTGTCAGCAGAGGCATACAGACCAGATGGTTCTTGCTGTGTGGACTTTCTTAGGATCCCTGCTAACTTCCTGGGGCTCCCTCAATCCCAGAGTTCTCCAAGACCATCTTGCCAGCCTCCCATCAGCTCTGATATCATCCCAGTGGACTCCCCCACACAGCTCGAGGCAGTGAGGGCCAATTTCCATGGTTTCATTCTGTGGCTCTGACTGGTATAAGAACTTAATTTAACTATAGCATGTTCTAACATAACATGTGTTTACATCATTTGGGTATCAGTATTTTCCAATGGTTTAGGTATGATATCAATAAAGTGTTCTTGGCCAGCCTAGTTTTTTTTTTTTTTTAATTGAAAACCCACAAGATGAAAATATAAATCGAAGACATCTCACTGGTTCATAAACACAAAACCACACGATTTCAGAGAAAGGTCACATGACTTTGTTCTAAGAAAAGATCATAATCTGAGGTAGGAAGAAACACCTGCTGCAAGCATATAAAATTTTAGTTGCATGACAGCAAGCCAAAGCAAAACAAAGGAGTAGTAAATGGGGCAAGCGTGTCATGATGAAGGGCTCTTTTCTTAAATAAGAATGCCTTTATAACAAAGTGAAGGGGCTAATAGAATTTGGAACAGATATTTGGAAGAAAGGGAGAGATTCTCTATTCTAGTATGGGAAAAAAATACAGAAATAATTCTATGGAAACATAACGGAATGGTTTCATTTTTGAAGATGTGACTCTCTGGGTTGAGCTGATGTACCAGACACTCAGTAAAGAGTTGTTACATCTATATTGAACTCAGTATTGTGGATTTATGGGGAATATAATTCATAAAATCTGTCCAATAAGTGCTCCCACTATTTAAAGTTAAATTGGATCCTTCCACTTGAAATAGTAAAATGTTTATTATTCCACATACCTATCGACGAATACAAATTCCTCATTTACTGAGCCTAAGCTCCCTGCTTGCTACTTGAAGTTACTGTGTCTCATTACCCTAAGGAAATTGTATCCCCTGACCTTTGCATCTGGGTTAGTTGGAAAGGAGGATCACTCTTTGGGTGCTGCTTGGTATTGGGTCCTGATCTCTTAACTATGATTATTTGTACAACAAAGATGCTGTTGGGGATGTGAAAACAGAATTTTTGATGGCATGACTGGTACATGTGCTTGACTTGAGTAGTTTTCAAAAAAGGATGAGAAAAGACAATTTGAGGATCAAAAGTAGAGGCAAATCTGTCAAAATATGTTACCATGGAGGGGGAGAGAGAGGGTGGGATTGCTGTGGAAAGTTCTTTTTGTTTAATTTTTCAAAGAAACAACAGTTTATTTGTACTGTGTTGAAAAAGCACAGGTCGAGGGAAGCTGTGTAGGAAAGACACTGTGAGTAGGCAAGAGTGCTTGAGAACTCATGCTCAGTAGGAGGGTTGGTCTGAGACAAAAGCAGATGGAATCCACTCTTAATAGAGGAGAGGGAGGCAGGATGTATTCACGCAGGTACGTTTAAGAGGGTGAATACCACACACCTTCTGATGGGAGTGGTAATGACCTTCTGATCGCTTGTGTTTTCCTTTTTGAAATAGGAAGCAAGGCATCATAGAGACAGGATGGAGGAGGTTTCAGGCATTTCATAGGAGATGAAGGTATTTAATAGACCTGAGGTAGTCCAAGAGTGACCGGCAGAGAGGAGCAGAAGGATGGTCAGGGGCTAGAGATGGTGTGTCTGAAATGACACCACTCAGCATAGTGGGGCTCTTCTCTGACAACATCCTGCACAGGTAGAAGAACAGAGAGGGCAGAGGGCTGGTTTTCCCAGGCCAACCTCAGGTAGTCTGGGTTGTTAAGGGATGCTGAAGGCAGCGAGCAACCAGGACCTCTGAGCTGGGTGAGAGCAGAAGTGAGGACTAGAGGAGGGAAGGCACGTGGCATCAAGGGTCCCCCTGAGCTGAGCCGCGAGGCGTTAGAGCAGCTGGTGAAGACAATGTGACAGAATGCAAGTGACAGTCGAGCCTTTCAACACACCTGTGATAGCCTGAGCAAGAGGCTAACTGCACAAGGCACTCCCCCTCCCTAACTCCGTTCCAGTTGCCCCCCTAGAACATTGCTGACGGAGGGTCAGGTGCGTCAGCCCAGATGTAAGAATCCTTTACTGCTGAGGGAGCCCTGAACAAAGAGGCTGTTGGAGTTTTATGTGCTTGGGACCCAGGGAAGAGGGTGAAAAGGGAGGGCTAGGAGTGCAGAAACGAATCAAGTGCACAGATGTGTCTTGGAGGCTCCCTCAGACTCCTCCTAATCAGAGATCGCTGAGGATGACCTTGGCCACAGTTCTCGATGAAGAGGCCTTGGTGCTGAGCTCAGAATGAGGTGTGCACAAGAGCACGCTGGCCCTCGGGCCGGAGAACCTGGCCAAAGCTCTGTTCAGTGATGTACCATCTGCACACTGAGTCTGGCCGGGAGAGCATTTTCTCCATGAGGCCTGAGGGGCCAAGCCTTGGTAACGGACCACTGTCACTCCTGAAGGGTCACAGGTAGGACAGAAGCTGCTCCTGATCCTAATGCAGTCTAAAGATTGTTGGACACCTGAGTGTGAGTCAGAAAAATTATGACAGGAGATGCTTGCAGTGGAGATCAGGCGACTGTCTCACTATGGGGTATGACAAGGTCTGTGAACTGGTCAAGGAAATAGATGGGCCTAATAAGTTGGTAAAAAGATAAAATCATTTGCAAGGAGAGGCAGGGTCCTATCTGTGAAAATTAAAATCTCAGCATTATGACCCAAGGGGTTGGAATGTAGCTAAGTGCAACAGAGGTCCTGGGTTCAATCTTTAGAACCTAAAAGCAAATAAACAAAATAAAACAAGAGTTATGACAGGAATACTGCTGTAAAGATCAATGGTGACCTATACTTTTAGTGATAATATACTTAACCATTTATCACATATATGTCTTTTTCTGTGAAAAATGGTTTATGAAAACATTATTGATTCATATCAATAAAGAAGATGGATTTGTGTCAGGAATTTTATTTTATTTTATTTTTTTAGGTTGTAAGATCTTGAACTGTGTTGTTTCTTTTATTGGTAAGGTATGTTCTTCTAATAGTGGCCCTTGAAAGACAGCGGTGGTTGTGGTTGCTTATCTTGATTTAAGCCAAGATTCACTTTAGCCTTGGTGTTTTGTTTGTAGCTTAGAATTTTAACATCTATTCTTTATGCACAGTGCTGTGTAAATTCAACCCTGTGCCATATTCTAGGAAGGGAATTATATAAAGCCTTTATTAGTGTTCTTGGATTTTGCATTCTCAAATGAAAATTTTTAGATTCTGAGTGTATTGCTAAGAATATTATTATTATTATCTGTGTAACAATGTGAAAAAATTGGGGGGGGGGCATTGAGTGAGTCAGTACCTAGAAAGTGATTTGTAATGTGTTATGGATGTATAAAAACTTTTATGCATAGCTGGTGACCTGGGATTTAGGCTCCAGCCAGCATGAAGATCTGAATATATTCAACTCGTGATATCGGAAAATTCTACTGGCTCTGACTGCTTCCTTTCCTTTTACATTGCTCATTTTTATTTCCTGTTTTTCTGGTAAGTTCTTGGTGTATGCTCTGGCCACATAAAGTAGCGAAAAGCAATAGACTTTTGTCATTCAGTTATATAGAGCAGCCTTCTAACAATGCATTGTTCAATTCTTTCTGGTTGAGACTGATGGCTTTATGTAATTGGATGAGATTTTTAAGAGAGGATGAACAGAGGATTATCATGTGATTAAAACCTAGTGCCAGGGACAATACACTTGGCTAACCTCTTTGGTTAAAGTATATTTTGATTTATTTGCTAATGTATATAATTTATTGTCACATATGATACCAGACCTATTTATTTTTTAATAGCAAGTCAATAAATTAGAGCAGCTTTTTTTTTTTTCTGAGAGTAAGATTGATGGTTTTGGTGTGGTTTGGAGAAAGCTTAAAATATCAATGGGGACAGCAGTATCGAGGTCACCCATCCTGTGTTCAGTCACAGATGTCTTTGCTTTTGAAGTCTGCTTTCCTGGAAAATATGAAGCATTGTATGAGAGATAACGTGATAGCAACATAACTTAGGCTGCTTACGACTGACCTCAACATTACGTGCTTAAGAAGTGATTCCAAGAATTTTTGTAAAATTCATCTTGGGGATAATAAATGATAGCTGACATACTTTTCAACGAAGAAAGTGAAGGATGGCCAAGTCTTCTATTGTGTTTCACTCTCCCTGACTTACCATTCTAAGAATAAGTGCATACAATGGCGTGTACTGGGCTGCACACTGAGGTTTTATCTACTTCCTTGCTGGAGGCAAGGACTTTTATGAAAACAAGTAAAACATGCAAAGAGAAGTCATATAATAAGTAATTTTACAATCAAAGAGTGGAACTATAAACCTACTTTTTCTTGGACACCCTTGGTGTTATCCAATTTGTCTCCTCACTGGGTCCCTCAACTAGCTGGCTGAAGAAGCAAGTTGGCAAATTGAGAGGAGCAGACGTGGATGGCTGTGTAGAGGTAGTTTTGAATTGTTCAGAGAGCTTCATGAGTAGTGGCTGATGGTGAAGCAGAGGGATGCAGGGGTCAAGGGCAATACAGATGCCAGAATTAACTAGTTGGAGTGGGTGTAAGCAGTCAGTGGCAGGGTTGGGCAGGCAGTGTGTAAGGTAGATGTGGGAACTGGGAAGGGGAAAGAGAATGTTTAAGTCATCAAATTGGCCACTGGGCCAGTGAGTGCCTTGCATTGGTCTCTGTGTATCTTTTGACCTCTCAGTTAGATTGTATGCTCTTTGAGGGTGGCAATCTTGTTTTATAATTGTCCTTTTGAGCAGCTGGGCCCAGAATGGAATAAGATCGGGGGTTGCATGAGGATCTCTTGTTATGTTTTCTGGTCTTTTTGTGGCATTTATACACCATGGAGTATTATGCAGCACTAAAAAATGACAAAATCATGGAATTTGCAGGGAAATGGATGGCACTAGAGCAGATTATGCTTAGTGAAGCTAGCCAATCCCTAAAAACAAATACCAAATGTCTTCTTTGATATAATGAGAGCAACTAAGAACAGAGCAGGGAGGAAGAGCAGGAAGAAAAGATTAACATTAAACAGATACATGAGGTGGGAGGGAAAGGGAGAGAAAAGGGAAATTGCATGGTAATGGAGGGAGACCCTCATTGTTATACAAAATTACATATAAGAGGTTGTGAGGGGAATGGGAAAATAAACAAGGAGAGAAATGAATTACAGTAGATGGGGTAGAGAGAGAAGATGGGAGGGGAGGGGAGTGGGGATAGTAGAGGGTAGGAAAGGTAGCAGAATACAACAGTTACTAATAGGGCATTATGTAAAAATGTGGATGTGTAACCGATGTGATTCTGCAATCTGTATTTGGGGTAAAATTGGGAGTTCATAACCAACTTGAATCTAATGTATGAAATATGATATGTCAAGAGCTTTGTAATGTTTTGAACAACCAGTAAAATAAAATCAATATTGAATAAATGTTTGGAGGTCCAAGGATATTCTGTCTGGTCAATGGACATGGAAAGAGGCAAGAAGAAGTGTTTTGGTTTAGGAAGAGAGTGTGCCTCAGTTTATCTAATATGTTGGTGTTGCATCTGATAACCTAGGCCTTAACCACTACCTTCCTAGGCTCCCAGTATCTTTCTAACTTTTTGTCCGATGAGGACTCCTTCAATACTCACCTCTTTTCTGTTCAACCTGGGGGCACCTGTCTTATTCACATAGTCCTGACTAGTTCTCCTGCTCTTGACTCCTCACCTGATGAACAATGTCTAAGTTGAATTTCTTGTGACTCATCCTGTCTCTTGTGATCCAACATCCTGATAAGAAACATTGCCTCCATTTGTGTGAATGATGTATAGGTGACCACTGATCCCTAGGCCTGACAGCTGAGATTTGGCTCTAGTTAGTTTAATACTTTGCAGGATGGAGCATTGTAGCTGTCTTAATGAGCATTATATAACTGATTTAAATTCTACTTTGCAGTTTATTAAATCATATCTGTTGGTTAGGCTCCTGCCTTTGAGGCATGCTGCTAACAACACGACACAACAGCTTATTTTTCTTTCAACCAATTATTTCCAATCATAGATTTGTACATAGCATTTTACAAATAAACTACTAATTTACAGATAATTGCATCAGGAAAGTGACAGCTGCATTATACTCCGCCCTTTGCTTTGAATAAAAGACATTAAGAATTAAGACACATTTAGATCTTTTGCGGCATTAAAATTTATTCTGTGTATTAAGTTTTTAAAAATATTACTTTTAGGGAAACAAAATAGCTATTGAGTTTGGCAGAATTGTCTGTTTTGGGATTTCTGGCTAACAGAACTGATGCTTCAACTTTGGCAGGGCTGTTGGGAGAATTAGCACCATCTGTGGAAATCTTCAGTTCTTGGGTTGTATCTCATTTTCAGAACTTGTTTTTTATGTAGTCCTGAAATAGGGTCAGTGATTTCAATGTCTCTAATTTGGAACGTGCTTCATAAGGTGATTCTTTGTGTAGTGTATACATGATTTTATAATTTTTATAGCTATTGGTGTTAACACCAAAACATGAATGAATAAGAAGGTGGCGTAGGCACGTTAACTTGTGTTACAATTTTTGCAAACATCTTTGACTTTATACATGCAGAATAATATTCTCCCCAGCCTTTCAAGAGCCTACTTTAGAACTGGGCCAAGAGTGAAATGGAGTGACTTTTAAGTTTTTAGCTCCCAATAGAGAAAATATTTTCCTGGAAGACTTTAGTTGATACCTCTCCACGTACATATCGTCAAAACAAACATATTTCCCAAGAATTATAAAGGAAAGCCAATTTGGTAAATTAATCCAAGAACATTTTTATGTTAACTGTAAATCTTGTCAACAAATAGATAAGTGGATAATTACAAAATGTTGGTGGGGGGGAACATTGCTTATTCTATATTTTTATGTTTAATATTTATTTTTGTTTCTAGCAATCTACTATGCAAGTAAGACCCTGATCTGGTTTGTCCCATCTTCAATTCTGAACAGAAATCTTGAGAGCTACAGAAAAATAATGTCACATGGTCCATGAGGCTTCTTTGATGTGTGACAGTGCAGTACTCATCTGCCTTGAGAACACTGGGTAATTCATCATAAATTTGGATTGGAAGGACAGGTGTCACAGATTCTATAATTCATCCCCTTCATTTCAGAGAGAGACGATGAGGCCCAGAAAAGTACAGGACATGCCTGACAGTGGTCAATGGCAGAGTCACTGGAACCCAAATACTTTGTTTCTTCCCCTGCATTTTTGATGTTCAGCTTTTACATAGATCCTCAACGGGGGAAGCATAAACAAAAGGGTTGTTTTAGTCAGTTTATCTTTGTTGTTACCAAAAATACCTGACAAGAACAACTTAGAGGAGGAAAGATTTGCTTTGGCCCATGATTTCAGAGGATTCAGTCCATGATCAGCTGATTCCGTCGCTCTGGGTCTGAGGTGACGCAAAACATCATGGCAGAAAGGGGTGCTGGGAAAAGCTTCTCAGCTCCTAGAAGCTGGGAAGGGGGAGGGTGAATGGAGAGAGAGAAAGGGGCAGGAGACAAGATAGAGCCTTCCAGGGCATCCTGACAGTGTCTTCCTTCCTCTAACTAGGTCCCCCCTCCCAGTAGTCCCTTCAGCCATCAATGGATAATCCGCTGATGAGGTCAGAGCCTTCCTGATCCAGTCACCTCTCCAAAGTCCCACCTCTGAATCTTGCTGCACTGGGGACCATGCTTTCAACATGAGACTTTTGGGGATGTTCCAGATCCAAGCCACACTGGGTCATTGCAATTCAAGGTCAATAGTTTACAGATTCTGTCGTTGAAAAGTAGCCACCTCACATTCTTTTTCCCAAGATAGTTGGAAAAGTTTAGAAAAGAAAGACAATGGGCAGATTCCTCAGTAGTGAGAAAATACAGTAGGTCATCTGCACCAGATAACTAGGGTTTTGACTTTGTATTGTTTCCAAATCAGGACTGTTGACGAGTAAGTCAGCTGCGTCTTATTCAGGATTTTGAGATACAGGATACATTTTCTTCAATGATTTTTATAAATGTACATCACAGTATTAATCTGAACATGTTTTTCTTAGCAGCATCTGTTTTGCCAATGTGGTCTTTGTGGCTTACATTATATTGTGAGGATCTTGAGGAACTAAAATTAAATAGAAAGAAAGAAAGAATCTTTGCTTCTGTAGGCATTTTTGGACCCACTGGTCTTTTATTCTTTTCAAAATGCTTCTGATTCACATTCAAGACTCAATGTGAGAAGTATCATCATTTGCCTTAGAGATTTTTCACGGGGCCTTTAGAATTTGCTGGAAACAGGCTGGTGCCTGTTGCAGCTAAGATAATGTTAAGATGCATAGGAAAAGAGATGCGTTGGAGGGCTGGATGTGCTACACTGTGCTCAGCTCTCAGTGATGGAACTTAGCAGCTCGATCCTGCTGAGGTCTTAGCTCAGTGGTGCCTTCCTCATCAGCTGGTCATCAGACTAGATGGCACACTCTGTGGCAATAGGATTCTGCTCAGAACTTTAAATGCCAGAGTGAATAAAAGGCAAGTTGCTTTCTATGAACAGCTTTTGGGTATGCTTGTCTAAAAATGGCTTCAAGGAACAAGGACCTGGATTCTGTGGTTTGGGGTTTGGGGAGGTGGGTGGGTTGGGAGTGCTGGGGTCCCTCCATCCATTCCTAACCTCTGACTACACGGTACAAACGGGTTGATTTCACCATTCCCTGGGATAGCCTGAGCATCAGGAGCTATTTGAAAGTCTAAGTTGGCTACTCCAATTAAGTCGGAGGCGCCAAGGGAGGCCCTTTTGGAGGAACACGAGGCAGCCGTTTACCATGCCTTCTCTGGCCCTTTCTGCCAGTTCTCCAGCAGTTCTCTGCAGGAGAGCCCTGATTTCTTTCAAGATTGTTTCAATGTTAAATTGACACTAAATCAAGAGCACAGTAAGCCCCCAACCTAGTCTTTTTAAGTGAAGAAAATTTTGAAGGCAGCCAGGTCTCCTGTGGGGCGTGGATGCAGAAGAAGGGAAGCAACAAATAAAACCACAGAATAGGTTAGGGGATGGGAAGTGGAAATTAAAGGACTTTTACATTTATTTTAAACTATGTTGTCTGTCCTTATTGATCTTTTCTTCACTGTACTCTCTAGTATTATTTGTTTTATACATGGAGTATTTTCCCTAGTCTAAAAGAACTAAAGGGACTTTTGTGACATTTCCCCCATGGTATGTTTAGATCAGGGCTCCCTTGATCATCCTTTGTCTAACTGCAGGGCACCTTTTGGCTCAAGCTCTCAGCCAGTGTATGTGTGTTTTGCAGCACCTGAGTCATATATTCATAGATCGATAAAAGATGAGCTACTGTTTTGAAAGGAAGTTAAGAACCAGATGCTGACTTCACATCATGGTGCTAATTGATGGTGACTAGATCTCTTTCCTGCAAAATACAGCTAAGAAAGACACTCGCTTTGCATTTAAACTTCAGGGCATTATGCAAGATAGTATATCACAAAAAAAGATTATTAAGTGTATAAATGCCAGTTTATTTTGTTATACAGGTAGTAGTTGCCGTTTATCTATCATCAGTTTATCTTATAAGATACAGAAAGTTTGGCCTTTAAAATTGTATAAACTTAGTAATTCCTGGTGAATTTAGTTCTATAGAAAACAAGGAGGTTAACTTGAGTTTTAAAGAATTTTTCAGCTGTGTGCATTTATGTAAATTAGAATTTGTTTATTCATAAATGTTTGTCTCTAACAAGAAATAAAAGAACTCTTGGCTTGGTCTTGAAGGGGGAATATTTTCCAAAAAAATATCATGGGGAGGAATTCCAGAAAAAGGGAAATAACATACAGAGTCCCGGAGGCAAGAGTGATGGTTGTGGATTTGTGGAACTGTGCATAGTGCTGCTGTGGTTCCTGTTGAAAGTTTGCTCTCACTTATGTATCCAAAAAGGAAACAATTTATATTGGCTGCGGCAAGCATGAGACAGGTAAGACACCATTGTGATCTTCAGGAACTACGAAAGAGCAGGACTTAGTAAGATTACACAGTTCACTAGGGTGATGAAGTGAATCTGGAAAATGTTATGAATACAAAGTTTAGAAAAAAAATTAATGTTATTACATTGGAAAAAAAGATCATCTGGAAGCGATGGGCATCAGAAGAAGACTAAGTCTGGCTTGGGGATCTATGCATGATCTGTGAGTCTTGGGAGATTAAATAGGGAGGACTGCAGGAGAGTGAGTATAGTCATCTGCCATGGGGTTCCATAGGTGGAGAGAGGAACTGAGGAATGAAGAAGGCTCAAGGCAGAATTGGTGTGAGGATAAGGACAGTGTCATCTTGGCACTGCAAGAGCCAGAGAGGGATGAGGAATTGGATATATGTGTGATCATCACGAGTCCCAAAGCACCCCATGCTGCTTGGAGTGTCTACACAAATATGACCCACATCACTCAAAAGTCTTCTATTCTCAACAATTGCATTGTGGGAACCAACAGGCTCTGGTCTTTTCCATGTCTCCTTTTTGGTATTTCTACTGTCATCTTCCCTGCAGGCTGTGTCTTGCAGAACCAAGAAAATCACAAGACCCAAGACTTCAGTTCTTCTTCCAAAAGTTTTCCTGAGTAAAAACAACTAGGGAGAAGGAAGAATTAGCCATCTCACCATTTCTGCATCCCTTTTTGCTTTAGATTAAAGCTGAATTTGTTTCCTAATTCAACAACTCTGTAAAACCTTGTGTTAAGTATTTCTTTGTGCAAATCCTAATCAGAGCCTTATTTAATTATCTATGGTTATTTTTTTGCTTTGTCTTGATTTTCTCAATGATTAATTTTGTGATTTGGCATTCTAGCTATTTTAGAAAGTTCTCTGAACCCTTTTAGAATGAATTGACAATTAATAAGTAAAAATAATCAAAAATCTAAGCTCACATTCTCTGGCATAATCCTCCCAGTTCTCTGCTGATTCTTAATTAGAGGGCTAATTTCCTATCTTTTTACATCTGATGTTTTTTTCTCAAATAATATCAGAATACATAGCTTTCAATAAAAAGTCCCTCATCCTTACTTGTAGCAAAACATGTTCATTGTTTCTCATAAACTAGAAAAAATACTATGCCGTTTTTTTTTTTTCTCCACATATACTTTATTCCTAAGAACAAATCTTGGTTGTCATCCCTATCTTTAGTGACACAGATATTTTTTCTCCAGTTTTTCTTGGCTTGGATGACTTGCTTCCTGATCTCTAGAGAGCAGAGATGAAAGAGCAACATAATCATTTTTCTGTTAGGCCTATTTTCTCTTAATAAAATTTTCTTTTTAAAAATTATAATTAACCCACGAAACTCAAGAATAAACAAAGATCTTATAATCGAAGCTGGTTTTCAGGTACAGTATTTGAGGATGAATCTTGGTAGTGATGGTAGAGTTCAGAATGGCTGGTAGAACGTGTTTAAGATTTAAGTTGGGGGTTTACTGATCTTTCCTCTGCATGGTGTGATGACGTTGTTGCCTTGTGTTTCCAGTTGTTGGAGTGGTTCTTTGACTTCATCAGCACTCCAGCCTTGTTGGGCGTTCCTGACCACTGAGGTCAGGGCAGTTCACCACAGAGAGTTGACTGGACTCTTGATCTGGCCTCTTATTGGATTTGACTCAATATATCACCATATATCTTAGCCAGATTGGCAGGCAAGGTCATAAGAATCAGCATTTCTCTCTCCACAGGGTTCTTAACCTATACTTGGTGGGTTTCCGATTTTTGTCATTTCCTGCCTAAGCTTGTGGTACCTTTTGTTTTTTTATTAATTGAGATCTTACCTATTAGCCTGTACCAGTGTAGCATTTGAGTTCTGGCCTTCTAGAGAACTTAAGGGTCATTGAGAGGGTAGAAGCCATGGTCCTAGTTCTTGGAGGCATTTCTAGTTCTACTTCTAACCTGGTTCTGGAATCTACACAGCTTAGCCATAGGTAATATGGAGAATAAGCTGCTCAGGGTTTGAGAACCTGTGCCCTAAAGTGAGCTGCAAACTTCATAAATCTTGTTTTCCAAATCAAATATTTCTTTATAGCTCATGTGTTCCACTTAGTCAGTCTTTTGATATTTACTATGAGCTGTAGACTTACCTACTAAGCTCAGTTGTCTTAACATATATTTTAAAGTGCTAGGGGACAATTTATACATGGAAACCTCATTGATTTCAAAGTAAGTATAATTAGTTTGGAAATTTGTAGAGGACTGACTTGGTAGGGAAACTGTTGACCACTTGAATTTTTCAAGATAATTGCAGAGAGTGGACTTTGAGCAGAATGAAGGTAGATGATCTCAAAAACCATACTATGAAATTTGCACTATGGAAGTCACTAAAATATTTATTGTTTTTAAAACACTTTTTTTCCACCCTTGAACAGTCTTTGAAATATTACCCACTAAAAGTGTCTGCCCATAAAGGATTGTTTTAAAGTGCAATTGGCTTTTTTTTTTTTTTTCTCTCTCTCTCTGCAGTCAGGGAGGTTCTATAAAATGGTAAAAATTCAAATGCTCTTCTTGTAAAGTCCTATATATTTGCCTGTCTCAGGCAAGAATGGGACTGAGTTGGCAGCAGCCAGTTTCTGCTTATTAAGTAATACTGCTATGCCTTGTAAAATTGGGAAGCGGTGTATCTGGGGCCACAGCAGAGCTTTGATATATCTCTGACTATTCTACCTTTCAGAATTATTGAAGACATACTTAAGTCTGAATCAGGAAATAATGTCAGAGAAAATAAATACCCACTTTTGAGCAGCAGTTTAAAATATATTTAATTTTAGAAATTCAAAGTCACATATATGTTCTTTGATTTATTTCCTTTTATTAATATATAACCAGCATGCAGTATTCAAACTGGCCTTTTGAGGTTTAGACTGCTACTCCAGATAATTTTTTTGTAGCCTTATGCCAATTTGGTTGAATTGTAATTTTTCCAAGTAATTAGTAACATGGAAGTGCCTTTTTTCT